>NC_142025.1:67371651-68120412 GCF_049901735.1 Notechis scutatus
CCCTGTAGAGGTGACAATAGAGGGGAGAATTCTGCAGATCACAAGCATAGTGATTCACTCATTCAATCCAGGAAAGCCACCAAACTGTCAGGAGAAAGGGCTAGCTGTACTTGTGCAACTGCCTGAAGCCAACCAGAGCCATCAGCAATCGGAGAAACTGAAAAGTCTGGGTACTTCTGAAGTACCAATACAAAAATTACCAATATTATGCTCTGAAGCTGGCTAAGACTACTTTTTCTCTATCCCCTTGAAAAATACTTCTTGAAACAAATAAATCCCAAAAGAAAAGAAAAGGCCCAGACAGGATTGGAGGAAGGAGGAAATATACCCCACTTCACCAGAGGAAACAAACAGTAGTCAAATGAATGAACAGCCCAAAAGATTGACAGCCTGGTGGAATCATCTCTTCTGTTCATGCTTTCTAGTCTTTTTTCAATCTCTATAGCTTCTCTGATGATTCTGTGGCTGGGATTTTCTATAGTGGCTAGGGTTTTGGTGCCATTGAAGTTGATTCTATGACCTGTGGCTTCTTTTGGAAGCCTGCACTCACAAACAAAAAAATCTCCACACCACAAGCCAGGCAAACACCTGGGCACAAACAGATCCCCCTTGATACCTCCAGCTCAAACACACCCCAACCAGGCACCCAGATGAAACCCAGCTTCCTAACTAATGATAGCCGTCCATTTACCCGGCCAAGCTGCACTAAAGGCCTCCAATAAAGTAACACAATGTTGCCAGCCAATCAAGATACAAAAGAGCCAAAAAACAGACAGAAGATATTAGAAGCAGAACACAGCAAACCCAAGACCAATAAACACAGACCAAGACTCTCAACCAATCAGGATGAAGAAAAACCATTCTGGCACAGCAATAGGCTGCCCCAAATTTAAATCTGAAACCACTGTAAAAGTCTAACTCACAGACGAACACTATACAAAAGCCTGATGATGGCAGATGAGATTCTGCTGAAACGTTGTACAACTTTAAAAGCACCACTACTATGACGTGGGAAAATACCCGAACAAAGCTGAATGCCATACACACACACACACACACACACACACACACACACACACACACACACACACACACACACACATATATATATATATATATATATATATATATATATATATATATATATATATATATATATTCTTAAGTTTTCATGGTACTTACATGTATGGCATTCAGCTTTGTTTGGGTATTTTCCCACGTCATTATAGTTGTGCTTTTAAAGTTGTAGCAACGCTTTTGGCAGAATCTCATCTGCCATCATCAGGCTTCTGTATTGTGTTCATCTGTGAGTCAGACTTTTTACAGTTGTTTCAGTTTTAAATTTGGGGCTAGCCTACTGCTGTGCCAGAATGGTTTTTTCTTCATCCTGATTGGTTGGGAGTCTTGGTCTGTGTTTATTGGTCTTGGAGTTTGCTGTATTCTGCTTGATTGGTGTTTCTAATATCTTCTGTCTGTTTTGTGGCTTTTTTGTCTTGGTTGGCTGGCAACATTGTGTTCCTGTAGCATAATCATACTTCCAGCAGATAAAGGTAATGCCACAGTAGTAATGGATAGAAAAGACTACGAAACAAAATTGACAGACCTACTCCAAGACTCCACATACAAACCCATAAACACGGACCCAACCACATATCTGGAAAAATAACCAAGAAGAAAATTATAACCAGCCACATGAGCAAAGAGATCCAACGGACGATAATCCCAAGAAAAATCTTCCAGATGCCCCAAACTATACTGCCTCCCAAAAATACACAAAGAAGGCATACCTCTCAGACCCATAGTCAGCTCCAGAGGAGCACCACTACAAAACCTAGCTAAACACTTAGCAAAGCAGCTACAGCCCCTTGCTGAAGCAGCAGCTTCACATGTACAAAACTCATACCACTTGGAAATGATCAAAGATCTACACGTGGAACAAGAAGATCTGCTTGTAAGTTTTGACATATAAAGTATAAAGCACACTCTATTTTTATATATATGTAAGGGGGATTGTCGTTTTGGCAGAATCTCATCTGCCATCATCAGCCTTGTGTATTGTGTTCATCTGTGATCATTTCCAAGAAGTGGTATGAGTTTTGTACATGTGAAGCTGCTGCTTCAGCAAGGGGCTGTAGCTGCTTTGCTAAGTGTTTAGCTAGGTTTTGTAGTGGTGCTTCTGTGGAGCTGACTATGGGTCTGAGAGGTATGCCTTCTTTGTGTATTTTTGGGAGGCCGTATAGTTTGGGGCATCTGGAAGATTTTTTCTTGGGATTATTGTCTGTTGGATCTCTTTGCTCATGTGGCTGGTTATAATTTTCTTCTTGGTTATTTTTTCCAGATATGTGGTTGGGTCCGTGTTTATGGGTTTGTATGTGGAGTCTTGGAGTAGGTCTGTCAATTTTGTTTCGTAGTCTTTTCTATCCATTACTACTGTGGCATTACCTTTATCTGCTGGAAGTATGATTATGCTACAGGAACACAATGTTGCCAGCCAATCAAGACAAAAAAAGCCACAAAACAGACAGAAGATATTAGAAACACCAATCAAGCAGAACACAGCAAACTCCAAGACCAATAAACACAGACCAAGACTCCCAACCAATCAAGATGAAGAAAAAACCATTCTGGCACAGCAGTAGGTTTGCCCCAAATTTAAAACTGAAACGGCTGTGAAAGTCTGACTCAGACGAACACAATACAGAAGCCTGATGATGGCAGATGAGATTCTGCCAAAACGTTGCTACAACTTTAAAAGCACAACTATAATGACATGGGAAAATACCCAAACATATATAATTTTCTTAAGTTTTCATGGGTACTTACATGTATGGTATTCAGCTTTGTTCGGGTATTTTCCCACATCATTATAGTTGTGCTTTTAAAGTTGTAGCAATATATATAAGTTGAAAGTTGAAATATATATATATATATATATATTTCAGAATATATCTGAAAATGAGGAAGATTTAATAGAATTGATCACAAACCTGCTGGTGGATGCTTTGCAAATTGAGAAAGTTATAATAGTAGAGGAGCTTGACCAAATTTACAGATTAAACTCAAGCTACCCAAGAAGACACAAAGTGCCCAGGAAGGTCAATATTAGATTTATCAATAAGGGGACAATAAGGGATGAAATATTGAAGAGAGTGAGGGAAGAATCACTACAATATAGAAAAAAAGAAAATCATGGTGTTGAAACAGATCCCCAGGAAGATAAGAGATCTAAGAAGACAATATCAATTTTTGACAACAAAGCTGAATGAAAAAAGAATACATTTTAGATGGATTAAATGGGATCGTAATTAACTGGAATTCTAGAAGGTATTGGGCATTGTTTACCTGAACACCACTTTTCTTTGTAGGCAAGACAAGTCAGGGTGGGTGTTACTCTTCCTTATCTGTTTAGGACTGAGTCTGTGCAAAAGGCTTATGAGCCTAACTCTGCCCACTCTGGGTGGCTCCTCCCCAATTTATGCAAAGTCAGTATGAGAGACTGGATTGAAAGCTGAATGCTCACACACACACACACACACACACACACACACACACACACACACACACATATAATATATATATATATATATATATATATATATATATATATATATATATATTCTTAAGTTTTCATGGTACTTACATGTATGGCATTCAGCTTTGTTTGGGTATTTTCCCACGTCATTATAGTTGTGCTTTTAAGTTGTAGCAACGAAAATTGTGTTCATCTGTGAAGTTGTTTCAGTTTAAATTTGCAGGGTTTTTTCTTCATCCTGATTGGTTGGGAGTCTTGGTCTGTGTTTATTGGTCTTGGAGTTTGCTGTCTATTATTCTGCTTGATTGGTGTTTCTAATATCTTCTGTCTGTTTTGTGGCTTTTTTGTCTTGGTTGGCTGGCAACATTGTGTTCCTGTAGCATAATCATACTTCCAGCAGATAAAGGTAATGCCACAGTAGTAATGGATAGAAAAGACTACGAAACAAAATTGACAGACCTACTCCAAGACTCCACATACAAACCCATAAACACGGACCCAACCACATATCTGGAAAAAATAACCAAGAAGAAAATTATAACCAGCCACATGAGCAAAGAGATCCAACGGACGATAATCCCAAGAAAAATCTTCCAGATGCCCCAAACTATACTGGCCTCCCAAAAATACACAAAGAAGGCATACCTCTCAGACCCATAGTCAGCTCCAGAGGAGCACCACTACAAAACCTAGCTAAACACTTAGCAAAGCAGCTACAGCCCCTTGCTGAAGCAGCAGCTTCACATGTACAAAACTCATACCACTTCTTGGAAATGATCAAAGATCTACACGTGGAACAAGAAGATCTGCTTGTAAGTTTTGACATATAAAGTATAAAGCACACTCTATTTTTATATATATGTAAGGGGGATTGTCGTTTTGGCAGAATCTCATCTGCCATCATCAGCCTTGTGTATTGTGTTCATCTGTGATCATTTCCAAGAAGTGGTATGAGTTTTGTACATGTGAAGCTGCTGCTTCAGCAAGGGCTGTAGCTGCTTTGCTAAGTGTTTAGCTAGGTTTTGTAGTGGTGCTTCTGTGGAGCTGACTATGGGTCTGAGAGGTATGCCTTCTTTGTGTATTTTTGGGAGGCCGTATAGTTTGGGGCATCTGGAAGATTTTTTCTGGGATTATTGTCTGTGGATCTCTTTGCTCATGTGGCTGGTTATAATTTTCTTCTTGGTTATTTTTTCCAGATATGTGGTTGGGTCCGTGTTTATGGGTTTGTATGTGGAGTCTTGAGTAGGTCTGTCAATTTTGTTTCGTAGTCTTTCTATCCATTACTACTGTGGCATTACCTTTATCTGCTGGAAGTATGATTATGCTACAGGAACACAATGTTGCCAGCCAATCAAGACAAAAAGCCACAAACAGACAGAAGATATTAGAAACACCAATCAAGCAGAACACAGCAAACTCCAAGACCAATAAACACAGACCAAGACTCCCAACCAATCAAGATGAAGAAAAAACCATTCTGGCACAGCAGTAGGTTTGCCCCAAATTTAAAACTGAAACGGCTGTGAAAGTCTGACTCACAGACGAACACAATACAGAAGCCTGATGATGGCAGATGAGATTCTGCCAAAACGTTGCTACAACTTTAAAAGCACAACTATAATGACATGGGAAAATACCCAAACATATATAATTTTCTTAAGTTTTCATGGGTACTTACATGTATGGTATTCAGCTTTGTTCGGGTATTTTCCCACATCATTATAGTTGTGCTTTTAAAGTTGTAGCAATATATATAAGTTGAAAGTTGAAATATATATATATATATATATATTTCAGAATATATCTGAAAATGAGGAAGATTTAATAGAATTGATCACAAACCTGCTGGTGGATGCTTTGCAAATTGAGAAAGTTATAATAGTAGAGGAGCTTGACCAAATTTACAGATTAAACTCAAGCTACCCAAGAAGACACAAAGTGCCCAGGAAGGTCAATATTAGATTTATCAATAAGGGGACAATAAGGGATGAAATATTGAAGAGAGTGAGGGAAGAATCACTACAATATAGAAAAAAAGAAAATCATGGTGTTGAAACAGATCCCCAGGAAGATAAGAGATCTAAGAAGACAATATCAATTTTTGACAACAAAGCTGAATGAAAAAAAGAATACATTTTAGATGGATTAAATGGGATCGTAATTAACTGGAATTCTAGAAGGTATTGGGCATTGTTTACCTGAACACCACTTTTCTTTGTAGGCAAGACAAGTCAGGGTGGGTGTTACTCTTCCTTATCTGTTTAGGACTGAGTCTGTGCAAAAGGCTTATGAGCCTAACTCTGCCCACTCTGGGTGGCTCCTCCCCAATTTATGCAAAGTCAGTATGAGAGACTGGATTGCCTCTAAGAAAGGAAAAAGAAAAACAAGAAGATTAGCAGGACCCCCCGGGTCCCATGAAAGGAACTGACCCCAAGGGTGGGGCTGACCTGTCTTGCCTACAAGGAAAAGTGGCGTTCAGGTAAACAACACCCATTTTCCCTTGTAAGGCTGAGATAGGTCAGGATGGAACATACCAAAGCAGGGTTGTCCTTGGGAGGGTTAAGACTGGTCCTGGCTCTCACAGTCCAAAACAACTCGTTGGAGTACCCGTCTACCAAACACCGCATCCGCTGAAGCGAAGGAATCCAGGCAATAGTGATGGATGAAGGGAGAAGGTGAAGTCCAGGTAGCAGCCCTGCAGATCTCTTCCACTGATGCCTGTGTAGCCCATGCCACTGTCGTAGCCGCACTGGCAGGGACCTTCTGGAATAGGCATGAGCTATGCATGCCTTCATCCATCTACTTACTGTAGATGGAGAAACCTTACCACCCAATGAGGAAGGTTGGAATGAACAAAACAGACTCCGTCCTGCAGAAACCAGCAGCACGTTTAATGTACATTTTTTAAAACTCTGCGCAAATCCAGAGTGTGCCAAGTCTTTTCCAACTCATAGACTGGATGAGGACAGAAATCCGAAAGCACCAGCTCCTGAGCCCTGTGGAAGGATGTGTTGACCTTCGGAATGAAAGCCAGATCCAACTGTAAAACCACCCGATAAGGATGGAAAAAAGCAGAGGTCAGGGCAAACCGAGAGAACCACCAATTCCAAAACTCTCCTCGCCAAGGTGACTGCCACTATGAAAGCCACTTTCAGGGTAAGGAGATGACGACTGGATTGTTGAAGCAGATCAAATGGAGGATTAGTGAGGGACTGAAGAACCTTGGTCAGATCCCAAGTGGGGTACCTATGTACCACAGGAGGGCAAAGGTCTGGCTTCAGGAAAGGAGGGTTCCACCCCGTTTACTACACCCACTCTCCTGCCAAGGTGCTGCTTCTCCATGAAGATCCTCAGCTTGACTGTAGCCTTCAGATGGAATGGGAGAAGCACCTCTTCTGGAAACCTCAGGGGACCAAGATTGGACATCAGGTCTGTAAGAAGGTCCTGGCTCCTCCAAATCCGTGTCACAGATGAGTGATGCTGGGGATGGGGGGGCATGCAGATGTTAAGTGAGAAGAGCCTGATGCAGCCTATTTGCTTCTCGATGGCCTGATGGTGCCTGGAAGCATCCATCTCCTCCGCCCTTGAGGTCTTTTTAAGTAGCTTAATAAAAAAAAAATCCATTAGCTATTTCATTCAAAGTCAAAGGTTTAAGGTATTCCCTTTATACTTCCCTCTACATGCATATTAATTATGATACAGAACAGGTTCTTCTGAACCTAGAGCACCAGAAAAAAAAAAGCTGCACTCTAAGCAATAAATTATCTAATTTACCCCTTGCTCTATAATCCAATTGCTGTTCAAAACTCCCCTAGAATTGTTATTGGCTTTGAACTGTATTTTGCCAGTTCTCAGAATGCAGCACCTTGTCAAGCATTCTAATAAAATCATTGCCAACTTTAGGAATGGAAACTTTTGTTCCATTCTCTATTTCAAAGTGCAGCAAAGATTATAACAATTTAACCTTTTAAAAACACCTTCAAATACTGACTCTATATATCCATTTCCCACCAAGTATTAACTTAAATGAAAAGAATCTTAAGTTCTCATGCAATACATTAATATACACATTAAAAATATACCTGTAGTCCTACCTCTATATTAAACATTTTAGGAGCAGCATTTTTTGTGCAAAATCCATTGAATTTATAAATGGATAATTAAAATGGGAACTGATAAGTTCTTGGCACAATCTTATTAGCTAATAGTTTGCCTCTGGGGAAAAGATTAAATTGTTTGATGCAGAGTACAGAGAAAAAAAGCAAAATAATTATCAATGGAATTTGTAATTCTAACAATAATTGGTATCCCTGGCTTGTTAAGGGATTAATTTCCTTCCTTTGGAAGGGAAACTCTTTTAAGACTTGGTAAGATGTACATTTATTTAAATTTAGTTAACATAGTTCTGTAAATAATTGGCTAATTTAAAAAATTGAGAACTGAAACAAATAACCCATTTTCCCCTTTTTAATTGTACTTGCATTTTTCTACAACTGAAGATTATTGAAGCAGGCTCTGTCATTCTTGCAGAAGACAAGAAGATTTTAACTGATGAGCAAGTTAGGAATTTTTATGAAAGCAAATCAGAAGAGGTAATAAGCTCAAGTGGGTGGGGAGGTGAGGGCACAGTTATTGTTAAAGATATAAAAGGCTTTCAATATAGAGAAAAATATTGTTCATTGTAATTACTGAAAATTAGTTATGATATAAATTGCATGTTGCCATAACTATTAAAGTTTAACCATATCATGCCTTTTAAATAATTCAGAAATTAATACCATATGAACAAATTTCTCTCAAGGCTACCTTCCCAATAGTGATTTAAAGGGCCTTCTTCTACAATTATGTACATTGTTCTGAGATAACAGTAATGAAGACAAGCTTTCTATCATTTCAACAATGTCTGGATGATGTTAAAAAGCATTATAATTCACTAATGGAGAAATGGCTTCAATGTCAGAGCTAGAATAGAGCTAGAATAGCTAGAATAAAGATGTTTTCAATCTTTGGTTTGAAAGTTTCACTAAATGCTTTTCAGATTTCCCAACTCAGCATCTCCAAAAGCAATAGTGTCAAATGAAAGTGATTTGAACAGAGACAGTTGGTGCCTACAAGTATTCTTGGCACCTCAATACCCCAATCAGAAACAAAGAATATTTATGTACTTCAGGGGTGGGATTCTACCAGTTTGGACCAATTCTGTAGAACTGGTTGTTATGATTCTGTGCAGTTCTGAGAACTGGCAAATCATGCCACTGGCTGGCTCCACTCCTCCTCACCCGCCCTGTCCCGCCCAGTCACTCCTTTTCTCGCATGCACGCCATCCAACTTGACTGTGTTGTGCCTTCATCTAATTTTTGGTAAGTTGCTATTTTTCCTTTCCCCCCCCTGACAATCAGCTGTTCTGACTATCAGCTATGTCGGGCAATTTAGATTAGCTAGAAAGCAGAAAATCATCAGATTTCTTGCTTTCTAGCTAATCTAAATCGCTGTTGTACTGCTTTACCTTTGCCCAGGAGGCTTCCCTCAGGCCCAGTCAGGAGTGGTATTCAGGGGGTTGGTGGGAGAGAAGCAGCCTGAGAGCAGAGCTGAACCTTCCTTAGGACTGAAACTTCTATTTTTCAGTGCATACTCAGGCAGCAGATCGCAGAAAGGTAGCTCTGTGAGTGAATCTGTGATTCTGCTAGCAACTCAATCTGCCTGCCTGCTTTGCCTGAGTTTGGGTAAAAATTGCTCTTTTTTAAATAAAAAATTCAATATACAAACCACACCCAGCCAGTCACATAACCACCAAGCCATACCCACAAATTAGGCCACACCCACAGAATTGGTTGTTAAGAAATTTGAATCCCACCCCTAATGTACTTCCTTTGTATGTCACTCTTCTATATGACATTAATGTGTCCAACAACATGAAATGAAGCCTTTTCATGTAATGTAACATTTGGAAGACAACACTTTCTCATATTAATATAGCTTATAGCATCTATCAATTCCATACTACCGATGGCATGAGCATTCTCATCTCTAATATCTTGTCTCATTATATTGATGAAGAAGCATAGGCACTCTTTGGGATACTAGCCTACTCACCAATTTTTTAGAACTATTTTATCCATATAGTACTATTCTCAGGTTTGCTTGATCAAATACATTCCATTATACAGTATAATTATAAATTGTCATCATTAGCTAGGAATTTTAATTTTGATTTTCTTGGTTTTTTTATTGCTATACTGTATATGCTTAAAAGAAGAAGAGGATAGCAGAGAATGAGGTGGCTGAATGGAGTCAGTCATTGAAGCAGTTGGTGTGAGCTTAAATGGACTCTGGGGAATGGTAGAGGACAGGAAGGCCTAGAAGAATGTTGTCCATGGGGTCATGATGGGTCAGACATGATTTTGCAACTAACAATAACAATATGCTTCCATTTCCCACTGTGCTCACATTTTTTGTTTGTTAATTTATTTCAAATATCATGTATTTGATTTGTTGGTCTTTTATTGCTAATTTTAACACTTTAATCCATGGCCTGAGAGAGGTGTTTAAACAGTGCTTCCTGAATTGTTTTACTGAGAGTCAGTATTCTAATCATAAAATATCTAGAATTTTTAAACAATTGTAAACTTAGAGTACTGTTGTTATAAATATATAAATATATATTAGCACATGTGAGAAGCAGCATGATATAAAAGTGAAGATATTAGTCTAAAATCAGGTGGTGGTATCCTTAGAAGAAACCTAAAATATAAACATAACAAATAAAATGAACTAAGAATGAAAAAAGAGCATTCTCTTTTAACATTAATTCATTTATTCTTTAAAATTAACATTTTCTTTCTTAACCAAAAACTACTATACAATGCAAACATCATATAACTAATCCATGTGCTAACACCTAAACATATTATCTTCTATAACATCTTCTACCTCTATATTCTCTTTCATCAATTGTGCCTTGCATCCTTCTTCCCAGTGGTGGGATTCAAATTTTTTTACTACCAGTTCTGTGGGCGTGGTTTGGTGGTCATGTGACTGGGTGGACGTGGCCAATTTCACATCACTCACATCAAGGGGCGCCTTGCCTGGCCTCCTGAGTTCTTCTGGTCTTTGTCTATTAATTTGTCTTCTACTACAGTGTTTGATTGATTATCTAATGCCTGCCTATCCTTTTAGATCCGGAACTCCCACAGATTTTTAGCTCTATTATTCTTCACAATCTTCTGTGGAAACTCCTTGATGGCTGGCTGGAGAATTCTGGGAGTTAAAGTCCACACATCTTTCAGCTGAGAGACAGACACTGATCTATCCCTTGGGTTCTATCTAGTGTGGTAAATCCCTGCTTCTATGGATCTGGTGCTTAGTGCCTTTTTCTGTCCTGTCTCATGCACATAGGTGGATTTGTGGCTATGCAGATACAGATAGATAATTCCACAAAACATCCATAACAAAGTACATTTATTGGTACATCAGGTATCTTCATAACTCACATTTGTGACGAAGCTCTTCTATAATGACCAATCCTTTGTATATCAGCATTGCAAGTAAAAAAATGGTTATTTTCCTAACCCATCATGTAGCGATAGAAAGAAAGCTGTTATCAGTCCATGAGTGGAGACAAGAATGGAGGGAAACCTCCCTCAACCCCTCGAGGGTCAATTTAGTGACCAATCAGGATTACAGATGTAGCTACATGACATGAACTACATTTCCCAGGATACCTTTAACTACATTTACCATGATGCATTCCCTTAAGGGGACAGCTCACAATTCCTAAGTAACTAACCAATTCCCATAGACTGGCTGGGACAGCACACTCCCCGCCTGAAGTTGTAAATTCTACTATTAAGAGAAGAGAAATAAAAATTAACTATAAACTAAGATAAGCAGTAAACAGTAATACTAACTGAATAGCATATAACTACATAACTAAGATAAACAGCTATATAACTAAGAAAAAAACAGTAAACTTTGATAAAGCATCAAACAAAGCAAAACATGCAAAGCTTGTGGTTCAATCTTCAAGTTAGGCCTCTTGATGCAAGTCTGCTGGTCACCTCTGGTGCCCTTTTAGGGTGTACAGGTACTCTTGGTGGCAAAGATGAAAGTTTGCTGGTCACCTCTGGTGGCCTTTTAGGGTGTACAGGTACTCTTGGTGGCAAAGGTAAAAGTCTGCTGGTCACCTCTGGTGGCCTTTTAGGGTGTACAAGTACTCTTCGCGGCAAATGTGAAAGTCTGCTGGTCACCTCTGGTGGCCTTTTAGGGTGTACAGGTACTCTTGGCGGCAAAGGTAGAAGTCTTCTGGTCACCTCTGGTGGCCTTTTAGGGTTGGAATGGTACTCTTGCTTCCACATTGTCAAAGGGCATCGGGAAGCTGTTGGAAGGGGTGTTATGGAGGCATTTGCCCGTGTAGAGCGTCTTAGTGGATGTCTGGTGGTTGTTGGCAGCCATTTAAGGTGTTCTAGCGAATGTGTACGGATCGGCGGCAGCGGCCTTTGAGACTGAAACTTCATTCTTGTTTTTGGTGGTGCTAAAGGGTGTCGGAAGGCGGTAGGAATGGATGGTGCTAAGGTATTTGCCAGGGTTGGAGCCTGTATCTGGGTGTCACTGACAATTCCTATGATCCCCCATCCTAGTGGAGATTTGATGGCCACTGGGCCATCTACGAGACCGCCTACTGACTCAGAGAAGAGAAAAGGCATGTGGGGCATTATTTCCCAGCAAGAGTAGGATATCAGCCTCGGGATCTAGAGTGGGAAAGTGATGTAGGTGAGGTATGCTACTTATGACCTCAGGTGTTGCGATCTGACAGCGGTTGTTCGGTGCCCCATCGCACTCAAACACAGGAGGTAGAGGGAATTGGGTACTTCCATCCAATGACTCTATGCAGAGTCCAGTAGCTCTCCTTCCCGCTGTGTTTCTTGGTCCATGGCCTGTTGATACAGTGAAAGGAAGTTTCTTTTGTTGCACCTCAAAGAGGTCGAAGAATGTAGGTCTGGCCAGGGTGTGGGTGCTTTGAGTGTCTATCCGCACGTACATTTTCACGGCATCTTCAGGGCGTCCTTCAGTGTACTTTGGCTAAACAGATGGGAAGACACGAAGGAGGGCATGGTGAGTCGGCACACACTGCCGTCTGGTTGACACTCACCACTGGCTCTGGGGGTGCCTCTGTAGCACATTGAGGCTCCTTGGCTGGGGGAGGGTTATGTGTTGTCTGCTGTGGTGTTTCGGAATCTGGATGCAGAGCGGGTGGGTGCTGGTTGCTGTCAGCATCTGCGTAGGCATGGCAGTCTGGCTCGAGGGCATGTGTTGTAGATGGTTTGTGATTCTCCTCAGAGTACTTTGTGAGGAGGTCGTGATCCGTTAACAAGTGGTGTTTTTTGCTGCCTGGTGTGGGTACCACATTCGTCTTGCCATACATCTGCATTAGAGTTGCTTGGAAGGTATGGCAGGAACTCTGTTGCCTGTGGATCGAGTGTGGCCACGGTGGCTGCTTGTATGCCTACTTGTTGAGAAATCTTCTTAGTAAGTGGTGGGCTAAGTTGCTTGCCCTGTAGGTCTTGAGACCTTGGTGTAGGTTGTTTGTTTTTGGGACTGGAATCTTGGGTTTTAGGTTTTACGACGTCAATGTTTGGACTGTCATCTAGAGCCTGTGGTTGAGGGTCGCCCCTTCGATTCCTTGATTCTGGGAGACTGCCAAGTAACTGTGCCAGTTTCTCCTGCTCGTGTTGTAGTGAGTGCTGCTCATCCACGTAGGTCTTGGCACATTTATCTGGGCTCTGTCTTTTCAACTCTCCAAGGTGGAAGTTGAAGGAGGCGGCATTGGCTGCCTTCTGCAATGTTGCAGCCTGTGCTGTTTTTGCTGCCGTCACTCTTTGTCATTCGAGCAACTCCACTTGGGCTTGAGCTTTGGCCATTTCTGCCTGTTGGTTGGCCTGACCTTTGGCTAGTTCTGCTTGTTGTCTGGCCAATTCTGCTTTCTGCCGTGTTACCTCCATTGTGAAAGGTAAAACTGCTTTTGCTACCACAGCTTCGATTTGAGCTTCTACAGCTTGGTTGGAGTACCTTGCTGCTTTGGAGGCCTTCTTCAAATGGTGGGAAGAAGCTGCTTGTGATTGAAGATGTATGTTGGATGTGGTCTTCTCCCTTGACACTCCTCCCCACCGTAGTGTGTTGTGGAGTGCTGCCTGGAGGGCTGTCTTGCTTTCCTCAACACAGTCTTCAGGCTCCTTGTGAAACTCCTTGAAGTATTGGATGTATGTTAGGAGTTCGGGGTCACCCAGTCTTGACTGGGACTTGAGGTTGTTTTTGCTGCGTCTCCACTGTGTGAAAAGGGCATCTAGATCATCTAGCAATGTACAGAGTTTCTCGGGGGACAGGTTATGTATTGGGGCATCACAGATCTTCTCAAACTTCACCCATGAGTCTAAGTAGCGGTGCTATTGCTGCTGTCAATCATTCTTCAAGAGTTCTTCCATGGGTTTGGTAAGCTTCTTACTCTTTCTGAGGTCGTAGGTTTTCGGAGGTATCATGGCTTCTCCATAGGGTTAGACATCTAAAGGCGGTTGTTGGGAACAAGGCTCCACATTTATGACAAGGGTGGGTGGAGGATTCGGGTCTTCTGGTACATCAGAGACATCTATCATGGCTGAAGAAGTTGCCCTGCTTCAAATTGGCAAAGGAAGAATTTTGGAAAATTTTAGTGTTGTTTTTTTTTGTGCAATTCCTTTTTGTAATAGGGTATGCTGCAAGCAGGTAGCAAAGTAGAATTGCTGCTGGATTTAACACTTGAGCATGTAGGTGGCATTGCAGAGTCTGGGCAATGCTAGCACAGCACGTGGTATGGCTGCTTCTTGGGTGCGGTGTGATCTTGCAACAAAGGGGGGCACTAGAGGTTGCATCACGAAGTCTGCGGACTAGAGGGCTGAATGCAGAAATATGCCAGCATAGCCTGAAGACTTGAGGGCAGAATGCGATATAAGGGTCCCTTGCTTCACAAGGTGGCAGCAGAGGGTCTGGAAGACACCCTTGCTATGCCCATGTTAGGTTGCAGTTACTCTTGGGACCTTTGAATTAAGTTGATTAAATGATGCACAATAGTTTCATAATCACTCTGGTCAATATTTGAGAAATTGTGAAAAAAAATCACATAAGGAGAAAAAAATTTTTTTGTTGACCACCAGAAGGGAACAGTGGGCTGAAGAGAAAAGGAGGGGGGACCCCTTGCCCACTCTTGAAAAGAAAATGACTTCATTGTAAATTTCTTCTTGACCACCAGATGGAGCTAGTAGGTTGTAGGTAATCTTGGAACATTTGAATTAAATTGATTAAATGTTCACAATAATTTCAAAAGGAGTTATCAATGCAAACATGTATTGGAAACTCAGGGAGATTTTTCTTTGAGTACCAGATGTGGCTGTGGACTAGTTTAAGATTCAGAAATCTTACAGAGTCCTGCTAAAATTCCTCTTTGTAATCCAGACAGACTCCTGATCATCTGTGGGTGGATAGAGAAAGAAGGGGAGGGATGTCTCCTAGCAGCCAAACTGGCTTTTGAAAGTTGAGCAGAGAAGAGGGGGGTGGGTTAGAAAGCTCTTTGTTTGTAGCATGTGGGCCCCTCCCCACCATGCAAACAGCATGTAGAGAGTTTAAGACAAAGGAGTCTGATGAGGCAGTTTAATGACTGACTTCCTGTTGAAGCTTCTGGGTGGAATCAGTCTTTGTGATTTGGGGGGAGGACTGTGCTTCGTTGCTCTGGAGACAGAGGAATGTTGATTACCTGGCTTCTGTATTGGCAGCCAGGAGCAGAAGAAATGCGAAGCCTTTCCTTTATCAATACATGCTAGATTTCTGAAACTTTCTCAACTGAGGTTAGATTATCTTTTGAGAACGGGGAAATTTCTAACTCTCCTTGTTATGCAAATAGAGTCTCTGAGATAGTAGGAAGGCAAATTGAGCAGAGAGGAGGGGTGGGTAGAAAGGTCTTTTTGTTTGTAGCATGTGGGAAATTCCAGCCCCTCCCAACATCTACAGCATGTAAAGAGTTCCGATGCTCACAGAAAGAGAGACAACGAGACATGCAGGTTCAGATCAACATTGCACATTCACTCCTGGCTTCAATATCACGTTGCTTTATCACAAATCCAAAATTAATAAATTTATTCTGATGGGTTAGAAGTCATCTTTTACTTTTCTTATTTTACTTTTCTGATGGGTTAGGATTCATTTTTTATTTTTCTGTCCTGTCTCAAGCACATAGGTAGATTTGTGGCTATGCAGATGTAGATAGATAATTCCACAAAACATCCATAACAAAGTACATTTATTGGTACATCAGGTATCTTCATAACTCACATTTACGATGAAGCTCTTCTATAATGACCAATCCTTTGTATATCAGCATTGCAGGTAAAAAATGGTTATTTTCCTAGCCCATCACGTAGCGATAGAAAGAAAGCTATTATCAGTCCATGAGTGCAGACAAGAATGAAGGGAAACCTCCCTCAACCCCTCAAGGGTCAATTTTGTGCCCAATCAGGATTACAGATGTAGCTACATTTCCCAGGATACCTTTAACTACATTTACCATGATGCATTCCCTTAAGGGGACAGCTCACAATTCCTAAGTAACTAACCAATTCCCATAAACTGACCATTCGCTCACCTGCTTTCCAGTTCTGTTCTTGTGCTGTTATGATCAGTGATCAGTGCTGCCTTTTACACGAACACAACTTCAGGAATAATTATAAAAATGATGATTTCTCACTCATTTCTTTACTAGTAGTCAAAACAAAATAAGCAACCATAAATGTCATCTAAAGTTGGAACCCAAAATCAGATGTACACTAAATGTAGACTGATTTTTAGCTATACAACTTCTCAGCAAACAGCAAATTTTGAGGCTCCAGGTAAAGGAGATTCATTGTAGGATGAGTAACCACAGTTTGCATGTTGTAAGTTCCTAAAGAATGCTGGGAAACTCTGTATTTTAAAGAACATTTGAGGGAGGGGTGCAGAATAGCACTTCTCTGCCTGAGGCAGTAGAGACCTGACATCAGTCAAAACACTGTTTGTGAAGCAACTGATCAACACTGACAGGGTAAGCCACTAATATATGAAAATAAGAGCAAATTCCACTCCCTTCTAGTACTGATGATTTTGCCTAGTTTGGTAATGGAACATCTACAAGAAAATCATCAAACTCAGAGAGCACCAAGGACCCCACAATTAAACCCTGAGCTACAAATATTCTCTTCTATTGATAAATAGAAAAAAATTTTAAAAAATTATCTTCTATTGATAAATAGAAAAAAAATTTCTGCTTGCAAAAAAGGAGAGAAGAATAGTTGGTTTCCTCTGTTCTTAGAAGTGAAGCCCTTTCCTTCACTCGGATAAAAACCCTTTGAACATTGTGTTACAACTTCCTGTTTACAGAGTAATAGCGATCTGCTATTCAAAGAGCAATAAATTCCTCTCATTCAGTCAACTACAGCTGCTAGTAAAACAATTAACCCGTTCCTTGCAGACTCTTAATACTACCTCATTACTTTAATCAAACACTGATTAATTCATTACCTCAAAACTTACAACTTTTCTACCTCATCACCTATATCAACGATTAGATAATCAATTTCTATAAAATATTTTATTAATGGTTTTATTGATTTATTGTTTTAATTGATTAGTGTGATTAGAGTGTTTAGTACAAATAGTGATTACTGACTAGTTTAAAAGATCAAAATTCATGTAATTTAATTGAATAGTAAAATCAATGATTTAGTGAATTTAAATGAACAGTGTGATTAATGATTAGTGTAATTAATTGATTAGTGATTAGAGTAATTAATTGATTAGGCTGATTGTTGCTCAGGAATATTATCTGACTAGAGAGATTACTGCAATTGATTGTTTGATGTAATATTGGCTATATAGATTACCCAAAATTGTTCCTTTAATTAATTCAATCAACGTACTATTTTAACAAACCTACCATGCCAAAAAGAAAATCCTACGCCAAACCACAACATAAAGAGAAGATAATCCTCACCAATGAACCACAAGACTCCTGCACATGCCTTAAATGCTACAAAAATCTAAAGGATAATGAAAACTCCATCAAATGTTCTCTGTGTAAAAAATACGCTCATCATGACTGCTTGGGATTACCTGAGCAAATGATTCAATACCTAGAATCATCCAATGAGTTTCCATATTTCTGCAAATCATGCAGACCCAAACTGGATCTGTCTGAAAGAGTTGATACCATCGAAACCATTGAAACATCCCTTACCATCGAAACCATTGAAACATCCCTTAACACCATAGTAGCATCCCTGGACGCCGTAAAAGAAAGAATATCCAACCTTGAAAAAAAAGACACAACGCAAAAACCTGAACATCCAATAGCTACAAACCACATCTCTACCCAACAACCACAACCCAATCCAAAACCCAATCCACAAATAAACACAACCCAGACAAATATTGATATCCCAATCCTCATCAGAGAAGCCGTTGAGCGTGAACGGAAATGTCCAAACGCCATCTTATTTGGTCTAGAGGACATCAATGTCAATGATGACATCACAACTGTCCAGAAACATCATCAGCGATTATCAAGCATCAACCATCTCCGCTGATGAAATACTTGACATTTCCGCATTGACCGAGAGCTCAAAAATAGAGACGGCTCTGTGGCACCACGCTGTGCAGGGTCATTTGCAAAAAATGAATCAAGCAAATGTAAATTCATTTACACTATAAATTCACTCGCCAAAACCAACACCAACCATAAGAACCTCCGTTGTCGCCCTGACCTAACCATTCAGCAACGTGCCCGCTCCCGTGTACTCCCGCACTGAACTCAAAAAACGTCTAGACAATGGAGAGAAGGACCTGTACATTGACTACCATGCTGACTGTATCAAAAGTAAGCCACACAACACGCAACTCGGCTTTAACCCTCAACCACAACCCTACCTCAACCGATCCACCATCACCCAAGACTAGGCATGCACGCCCCCAACTACCTCAATTCCAACTACTACTGGCCTTAAATGCAAACTACTCAATGCAAGAAGCCTCGTGAATAAAAATACCTGAATTTTTCCTCCTACTAAATATGGCTAAATTCGACATTATATTTGTCTGTGAAACATGGCTCAATGCATCTCTCCCTGACTCCATTACCACAGTAAGGGACTATCATGTTTACCGATCAGATCGTGAAATTAAGTAGAGGAGGTGGTGTTGCTATCTTCTATAAAAAGTCCTTACATCTAAAAATATCCAAGTTACCCAGGAGTTTGCTCTTCCTGAGACCATCATCTGTGAACTATCCTTAAATATCACAATTCGATTCTTACTATGTTACAGAGCACCTGATTATGACATCGAACATGTAAACAAGCTAAATACATTACTAACATGGGCTGCATCCTGCCCATACCCTTTATCTTTCTTGGTGATTTCAATCTACCTCATATTGACTGGACCCTAAATGAATGTACAACTGAAATCATACACACAACCTTCTACAATGCTATTACAAATCTGGGACTGGAACAACTAGTAACCAATAACACTAGACTAAACAACTGCCTCGATCTCATCTTCTGCAATAGTTTGAATTTAATTTACGGAATACAAACTAAAGAACCCTTTTCCAGCAGTGACCACAATATGATTGACTTTTGTCTCAACATACATCCACACAAAAATCACCACAATGATGTAATCCCCAATTGTAACTTCAAAAAAGGCAACTATGATCTTATAGACAACGATCTCTCATCCCTTGATTGGCAATCTCTATTCACTGGATGCAATACTGTTGAAGACCATTACAACATATTTTTACTTGAAGTCAAAAGAGTCATCAAACTATATGTACCAACAACAACTCCCAAAACAAAACAAAAAAGCAGATTACCCATAACAATAAGGAAACTTCAATCCAAAAAGAGAACACTCTGGCAGAAAAACAAATCTGGTCACGTTGCCAATTTCAAAAGCCGATACAAAAATTTATGCCACCAGATAAAGACCGAATGCACCAATTATCACATTAAACAAGAGGAAAACCTTCTAAGCACCAATTCCACCCGTGCTTTTTACAATTTTGTAAACAACAAACTAAAAGACTCAAGGTCCATCCCACCCTTGATAGGACCTGATGGTAAAGACTGCAACGACGACACCATTAAAGCCAACCTCTTTAACACATTCTTCGGCTCAGTATTTGTAAACAGCAATGGATCATGCCCAGTATTTCCTAGCCATACCACAGATAACAATAATGATCTAATACATATCATGATTTTTACAGAAGACAATGTTGAAAAAGCACTACGCAATCTAAAACCATCTCTATCTATTGGACCGGATGGAATATGTGCCTACTTCTTAAAAAAGCTATCCACTGCCATAGCCAACTCGACCAGGGCAAAGCAATAGACGCAATCTACATAGACTTCTGTAAAGCCTTTGATTCAGTGGTACACGACAAACTACTCCTAAAAATAAAATCCTATGGTATCTCTGGACAACTGAATAACTGGATAGAAGCATTCCTGTCAAACAGACAACAAATGGTCAAAATTGGGAGCGTCCTATCAAATTCTGTACCTATCAATAGTGGTGTCCCCCAAGGCAGTGTTCTAGGACCAACTCTCTTCATACTCTACATAAATGACCTCTGTGATCATATTAAGAGCAATTGCGTTCTTTTCGCTGATGATGTAAAGCTGTTCAATACCACAGACAATACTGCTACTCTACAAAAAGATCTTGACTATGTATCAGAATGGTCAAACAAATGGCAACTTCAAATCTCAACAAATAAATGCTCTGTCTTACATATTGGCAAAAAAAAAAATCAGAAAATAAAATACAAGCTGAATAGTCAAGATCTTGTTGATGACCCAAGCTCTGTAAAGGACCTTGGAATACTCACCTCTAATGATCTAAGTGCTAGAGCCCACTGCAACTACATAGCCAAAAAGCATTAAGAGTTGTTAACCTAATCCTACGTAGCTTTTTCTCTGGTAATATCACACTACTAACCAGAGCATACAAAACACTTGCTAGACCAATACTCAAATACAGTTCATCAGTCTGGAACCCACACTACATATCTGATATTAGCACAATTGAGAAAGTCCAGAAATATTTCACAAGAAGAGTTCTCCACTCCTCTACTCGTTGTAGAATACCTTATGCCACCAGACTTGAAATTCTAGAACTAGAAACCTTGAATTACGCCGTCTTCGGTCTGATTTAAGCATGGTATATAAAATCATACATTGCAATGTCCTACCTGTCAATGAATACTTCAGCTTCAACCATAACAACACAAGAGCACACAATAGATACAAACTCAAGGTTAACCGCACCAAACTTGATTGCAGGAAATACGACTTCAGCAACAGAGTGGTCAATGTCTGGAATACTCTACCTGACTCTGTAGTTTCTTCCCAAACCCCAAAAACTTTAACCTTAGACTGTCTACTATTGACCTCACCCCTTTCCTAAGAGGTCTGTGGGGGCGTGTATAAGCGCACCAACGTGCCTACCGTCCCTGTCCTATTGTTTCTCTTATTCTTCTTTTATTTTTCTTATATGTACCCATTTCATGTATTCACAACTATGTATACACTTATACTTATTATCTTGTAAACAATTGGCAAATCAAATAAATAAATAAAATAAATAAATAAAAATAAATAAATAAATACTTTCTTGTTAGAGCCTGCCTTATATGAGATGGCTCCCAGTGGATTTCATTCTAAATTTTGATATGATTTCTGTAAATAAGGAATGTAGAATTATAATGGCTGAGTAATTGATCCTTCATGCATAAAAAAAATCAAACCTAAGAGATAAACAAATAAAAAACAGATTTGAAAAAAGAAAAGGCTCAGGAAAGAAAAAGAGTGAAAGTGTAAGAAGAAAGAAAAGAAGGAAAACCGAAAACAATTACTTCCAACTTTCTTTGGTACATATCCAACTCTTACTCTAAGATTAACATTTGTCTACATTATTTCCATATCCCATATCTAATCATCAAAGCCCAGATCAACTTTAATTTCAGTTTCTCACAAAAAGTCCAGTAATGGTTCATATCACTTTAATCACTATTTGTTAAGGAAACCACAACTGATTTATTTAATTGCACCAAACTCTAAATAAAACAGGAATGAAAAATCCTAAACCGTAGTGTAGACCCATGCTTCTCAACTTTGGCAATTTTAAGGTGCATGGACTTCAATTCCCAGAATTCCTCAGGCAGCATGTAGTTCACCCATCTCAAACTTGCCAAGACTGAAAAACAGATTTACAGAGAGGGATTTTTCTATTCCTCTTTTACCAGTTCTTACTTACTTATAAGCAATCATAATGCAAAATCCTTACTTCCACCCCATTCCAGAGCAACCACCATTCACTCACCTGCTTTCCAGTTCTGTTCTCCTCCATGCAGGGCAACAAAAGAAGACCATGTGACTACAGTTTAAAAAAGGTTCAGTCAGACCTTCCAAAACAGAAGATGAAACTTCTTTTTTGGAATAACTTCTTTTTTGGAAGAACTTTTTTTTTGGAAGGTTTGACTAAACTTTTTTTAAACTGGTAATCATATGCTTTTCTTTTGTTGCCCTGCACAGAGAACAGAGAAAACAGGTTAATGAGGGAATGATGGGTGTTCTGGCATGTGGTGGAAATGAGGATTTTGCATTATCATTATTTTGAAATGGGGTGCAAGTGAGGATTTTGCATTATCTTTGCTCTTGGATGAGGTGGAAGTGAGGATTTTGCATTGTTATTTTGAAATGGGGTGGAAATGGGACTTTGCATTATAATGCAAAATCCTCACTTCCACTCCATTCCAGAACATCCTCCATTTCCTCACTAACCTGCTTTCCAGCTCCCTTCTCCTCTATGCAGGGCAGCAAAAGAAGACCATGTGGCTACCAGTTTTTAAAAAGTTCAGTCAGAAGTACTTCCAGTGGTGGTGCCACATTGATGCAGTGCAGGGGAACGGAGCTCCATTCTGAATGCCCGAAGATCGGTAGCCTGAAAGGATGAAGTTGGGTCCTGGAGGGACTGGCGATAGAGAGGAGAAGATTCAGAGGCACCGGGGTGAAATGTGATTGCAAGAAGAAATCCCGAAAACCAGCATGAAAGAGATCGGTTTTCATTATTCGATCCAGAGATGTGGCAGCCTGACTGATTGAAGCAAGAAGCAAAGAGTGGAGAAGCAACGCAAATAACGGTGAGAAGTGGGACAAAGGAAAGTACCAACTTCTTCTTGACATCTGAGAGATCTGTACCTGTAGAGGAACAGGGAGAGAGGCTCCAAACCCTGGCAGAGAGATAAGTGGTGATTTGGTGGAAAGAGCGGCTATGGCATAAAGTGCGCATGAACAGTGACATCAAGAGATTGATAGACTGAGAGACTGAGGGAAAGGTGAAAGGAGAGAGAATGATCTCGAGTTTTTGGACAGTGGAACTGGCGGGTAAGAAGACGTTTTTTGGAAAAAAATATCTGATTGTTGGTGGTTGGATGATCAATACAATATCAAGAGAGACTGGGTACAGCAAGGAATGAGAAGGAAACACAACTGGAAGAAGAAATGAAAGTGACTGCATGATTTAGAAGGAGACATCTTGAGACTAAAAGAGACAGTATTACTGACTAAAGAATTTTCAAGTATGCTACATACCATATAATGGTGATTTAAAGATTCTATATTGAATAATAATATGCTATATTGAGTATGACAAGATCTTGGGAATGGTTGAAGTTCTAGAACTATTTGAACAATATAGATCTGGAAAATTAATTTAAGAACTTTCTTAGTGCTTTATAAGACTATTAATTAACTATTTTGTATGAATGAATATTAATTACTGATTATTGATTACAGATTATAATTTATAGATAACTTTATATTCTACACTGTATAATAATTACAAAGCTTAGTTAGAAGGCTATTAATTGATGTACTAGTGATTATTGATTATTGACTATAGAAAATACCTCATGGTATAACGTGTTTGTTAAAGAAGTTTTATTAATTAATTGTGACATACTACTAAGTGTTTAATTACTAATTATCAATTGATTATCAATTAAAAGATTGTATTATAGAAAAGTAGGAAGAGGAAAGTATTCAAACTAAATAGTACATTGGACAAGACAAGACAAGGAGCAATCTCAAGTGTGTCACTCTATGGTAGATTGGAAGAGTCTCCTTAGAATTCTGAAAATGACAATGATGACAAAAATCACAAAGACTGGAAAGAAGACAACAGTGACAATATCTTCCCCATCAGGTCATTAGAAACCATGTTTGGTGTGGAGAAATAAGGACCTACACTAATCCTACAGACTGTACAGTCAACTTTAAATATGATGCAAGAAATGATGGTGAGGACACAAGTATTAATAGCAAAATATCATGAGGAATTGAAGAGTGAATTGAAGAATGATATAAGAGAGGTGAATACCAACATATGAAAATTGGATGATAAATTTGGAACAATGCAAGAGGTGATGCTCAAGTATGAGCAGAAAATAAAAACAGTTGAAGCTAGAACCGAGCAAGTGGAGAAGAAACTAGAAGTGACAGAACAAAACTGGATGGCAGTGCATAAGGACCTTCAGGACGCAATACTTCACCTGGAAATGGAAAAATCGGCATTCTTCATAAGATTCCAGAATGTGATCAAAGACAGAGAAGAAAATATACCCAACCTCATGGCAGAACTAATAGCTGGCATCCTCCAAAAAGACAAACAGGAGATCTGGAATTATGTAGATGAAATATACAGAGTGCATACAAATTATGCGCAGAGGAACAAACTGCCAAGAGAAGTTCATGTATGGTTCACGAGGAAAATAACCAGGGATCAGCTATATGGAAGAATGAGAGACGAGCCACTGATTTATAAAGGAAAGGAGGTGGTAACCCTGAAGCAGACACCTAGAAGGATTATGGAGCAGAGGAGAAATTAACAAATATAATCAACCCAATTGAATAAGATAATGTTTAGGTGGCTCATCCTGGAAAAATGTCTGTTATCCTGGTAAGAAAAAATATTCAAAATTGATATGCTGGAGAAGACGTAGGAGTTTTATGAGCGGTATCTGGGGACGGAAGAAGAACAAGAGAGCAGAGAAGAGCAGCCTAGAGGAACAAACATCAGAAGATAAGGAGTTGGACCAAGAACCAAGAGAGCAGAAGGGCCATGTGAAGGAGGAAGTACTAGACCACAGAGAGAGCCTAGGGGAAGGAAAGAATGAAGAGTTGTTGTATATAAACAATAAACTGGATGACAGAACCACGCTGCTATCAATTAACATAAATGGAATGAACTCACCAACCAAATGGAAACAGACACTGGCAAAGCTTCATAAACAAAATGTAGATATTGTATGCTTCCAAGAGGTCCATATTCCAAAACAATATGGAGGTATTCTAGAATTTCCCAAATTAGGTGGCCTTGGCAAATAAAAAGAAAAGAGGTATTGCAGTATATATAAAGGAATGGCTGAGACCAAGTCAGATTTATGGAGATGATAATGGAAAGATGTTATTGATAGAGATAACCTTGAACCAAAAGAAAGTATTGTTGGCAACAATTTATACACCAAACACAAACCAAAAGGAATTTTATCATAAACTCCACCCAAAAATAGTAGAAACAGAGCAGGAAAATGTGTGTAATAGGGGATTATAATGCAGTGTCCGATATAGAAAAAGATTATATAAGTAGTAAGAAAAATAAAAAGAAGAGGAGAACACTCCCAATCTCATTTGACAGAATGATGCAAGAATTGAACCTAAAAGATATTTGGAGTGAATTAAACCCTCAAGAAAGACAGTATACCTTTTTCTCGAACTCACATAAATTGTGGTCGAGAATTGACATGATATGGATGGATTCAGGATTTGGGAAGGACATCGAGGCGATTGATATCATGCCAAAAACCTGGACCGATCACAACCCCGTAAAAATGAAATGGAAAGGGAAGGGGAGAAGTGGGAGATGGACCTTCAACAGAAGCCTATTAAAAGAAAAAGAATATGCCTAAATGTTGGAAAAAGAATTAAAAGCATTCTTTGAGATTAATTTGAAAGAGCAAACAACATTACAAAATCTGTGGGACACAACAAATGCCTACATAAGGGGCCTAACAATAGCTTATGCAGCAAAAAGAAACAAGGAAAAGAAGAAACAGCAGACTGTATGGCAGGAGAAATTGAAAGAATTAGAAACTAAAATGCAGAAAGACCAGGATGAGGAAACTAGAAGAGAAAGAGATATAGTGAAATGTGAAATGAACATAAGGTTGCAAGAGGAACTGGCCTGGAAACTCAAATTGGTGAAACAAAATAATTTTGAGAATGCAAACAAACCAGGGAGGTGGCTGGCACATAAATTGAAAAAGGAAGAGGGAAAAAGTAATAATACATGTGCTGCAAGATGAGGTTGGGAGTCCATGCTGCCAGACAGACAAAAAGAAAACCATTAGCCAGAAGTTCTTTTCCAGTCTATACACGCAGAAAGAAGTCCCAGAAGAGGATATTACACAATACTTAAAAAATAGGGATTTACCCATAATATCAGACATTTTGAGGGAAATGTTGAATAATAAAATTACTGTGAAAGAACTGAAAGATGCAATTGGAAAACAAAAAACCAATACAACCCTGGGGCCGGATGGAATTCCAGTAGAGTTTTAAAAAGAAATTCAGAAGCCATTAGAATAAATAATGTTAGATTTGTATAATGAGACGTTTGGACAGGCAAAAATACCAAAGACATGGACAGAGGCACTTATTTATTTATTTATTTATTCTGATTTTATTTATTTATTTATTTTGTCAATTGCTTACAAGATAATAGGTATAAGTAAAAACACAGTTATGAATACATGAAGTGGATACATATAAAAAAAATAAAAAGAATCAACAGGACAGGGACAATAGGCACATTGGTGCATTTATGCACGCCCCCTACAGACTTCTTAGGAAAGGGGTGAGGTCAATAGTAGACAGTCTAAGGTTAAAGTTTTTGGGGTTTGGAGAAAAAACCACAGAGTCAGCTAGAGTATTCCAGACATTGACCACTCTGTTGCTGAAGTCGTATTTCCTGCAATCAAGTTTGGTGCGATTAACCTTGAGTTTGTATCTATTGTTTGCTCTTGTGTTGTTATGGTTGAAGCTGAAGTATTCATTGACAGGTAGGACATTGCAACGTATGATTTTATATACTATACAGGTAGGACATTGCAATGTATCATTTTATATATTATACTTAGATCGGACCGAAGGCGGCGTAGTTCTAGGTTTTCTAGGTCTAGAATTTCGAGTCTGGTGGCATAAGATATTCTGAAATGAGTAGAGTAGTGGAGAACTCTTCTTGTTAAATATTTCTGGACTTTCTCAACTGTGTTAATATCAGATACGTAATGTCGGTTCCAGACTGATGAGCTGTATTTGAGTATTGGTCTAGTAAATGTTTTGTATGCTCTAGTTATTAGTGTAATCTTACCAGAGAAAAAGCTATGTAAGATTAGGTTAACAACTCTTAACACCTTTTTGGCTATGTAGTTACAGTGGGCTCTAGTACTTAGATCATTAGAGATGAGTACTCCAAGATCCTTGACAGAGTTTGGATCATCAACAAGGTCTTGACTATTCAGCCTGCATTTTATTTTCTGTTTTTATTTTTATTCTTTTTGCCAATATGTAGGACAGAGCATTTATTTGTTGAGATTTGAAGTTGCCATTTGTTTGACCATTCTGATACATAGTCAAGGTCTTTTTGAAGGGTAGCAGTATTGTCTGTGGTGTTGAATAGCTTTACATCATCAGCGAAGAGAACGCAGTTGCTCTTGATATGATCACAGAGGTCATTTATGTAAAGTATGAAAAGAGTTGGTCCTAGAACACTGCCTTGGGGGACACCACTTTGACAGGTACAGAATTTGATAGGACGCTCCCAATTTTGACCATTTGTTGTCTGTTTGACAGGAATGTTTCTATCCAGTTATGCAGGTGTCCAGAGATACCATAAGATTTTAGTTTTAGGAGTAGTTTGTCATGTACCACTGAATCAAAGGCTTTACAGAAGTCTATGTAGATTGCGTCTATTGCTTTGCCCTGATCTAGTTGTGTAATCCATATGTTTTTGCAGTTTAGAGTTGCAGATTACATGATAGTTTTTTCCTAAAACCAAATTGTTTATTAGAGAGTAGGTTGTTTGTTTCTAAGTGGAGGATGATGGATTGGTTAATAATTGATTCTATGACTTTACAGGTGATGCAGCATAAAGTCTGTAATTTTCAACTAGGCTGGGGTCTCCCTTTTTGAAGATGAGGATGACCGTGGCTTGTGACCATAGTTTTGGCAAGGAGCTGGTCCTGAAAGATTTTTCAAAGATTATGCTTAGAGGTTAGGCTATGGCAGTGGATAGCTTTTTTAAGAAGTAGGCACATATTCCATCCGGTCCAATAGATAGAGATGGTTTTAGATTGCCTAGTGCTTTTTCAACATTGTCTTCTGTAAAATCGATATGTATTAGATCAGTGGTCCCCAACCTTTTTTGTACCAGGGACCGGTTTCAAGCAGAAAATTTTTGCAAGGACCGGGGAGCGGGGGAGAGAAGAGAAGGAGGCTTCGCTCTCTCGCTGCTCCACCAGCCCAGGAAGAAACTGCTTCAAAGAAGCGGGGGCTTTTCCTGTCGCCGCAGCTATTCCGAAGCGCCCGTTTCACCCCCACCCCCACCCCGCCCGCCCGCGCACGCGCGCTTCAATCCACAGTGTTCCGTTCTGCCTGCCTGCCTGCCTGCCTTAGTTTCTGGTTGTTTGGGAGCAGCTTCGGCTGAGAATAATAACTATTCGCCTCTTTTACTCAGCCAAAGCTGTTCGATTCAACCATTAACGAAGGCAGGCAGGCAGGCAGGCAGAACGGAGCACTGGGTTGAACCCCACGCTGCCGGGTGGGCGGGCGGACGGGGTGGGGTGGGGGAGAAACGGGCGCTCGGAGGCGCTGGCGACAGGAAAAGCCTCCGCCGCTTCTTTGAAGCAGTTTCTTCCTGGGCTGGTGGAGGAGCGAGAGAGCGACTGAGAGAGCTGACCCAGAGAGAAGGACAGGCTTGCTTGCTTCCTCCTCCCCTTCTTTCATTTGTGTCCTTGATCCCCGATCCCAGCAGCATTCACCGAAGGTGAAGAAAGCCGCCATTTTTTTAAAAAAATTCTTTGCGGCCCGGTAGAGTGCTCCACGGCCCGGTACCGGTCCGCGGCCCGGTGGTTGGGGACCCCTGTATTAGATCATTGTAGTTGTCTAGGGATCGACTAGGAAATACTGGGCATGATCCATTGCTGTTTACAAATACTGAGCCAAAGAATATGTTAAAGAGGTTGGCTTTAATAGTGTCGTCGTTGCAGTCTTTACCGTTAGGTTCTTTCAGGGGTGGGATGGACCTTGAGTCTTTTAATTTGTTGTTTACAAAATTGTAGAAAGCGCGGGTGGAATTGGTGCGTAGAAGGTTTTATTCTTGTTGAATGTGATAATTGGCACATTCAGTTTTTATCTGGTGACATAAATTTTTGTATCAGCTTTTAAAGTTCGCAACGTGACAAGATTTGTTTTTCCACCAAAGTGATTTCTTTTTGGATTGAAGCTTCCTTATTGTTATGGGTAATTTGTTTTTTCTGGTTTTGGGAGTTGTTAATTGTACATATAGTTTGATGACTCTTTTGACTTCAAGTAAAAATATGTTGTAATGGTCTTCTACAGTATTGCATCCAGAGAATAGAAATTGCCAATCAAGGGATGAGAGATCGTTGTTGATAAGATCATAGTTGCCTTTTTTCAAGTTATAATTGGGGATTCCGTGTTATGATGATTTTTGTGTGGACGTATGTTGAGACAAAAGTCAATCATGTTGTGGTCGGTGTTGGAAAAGGATTCTTTAATTTGTATTCTGTGAATTGAATTCAAACTATTGCAGAAGATGAGATCGAGGCAGTTGTTAAGTCTAGTATTGTTGGTTACTAGTTGTTCTAGTCCCAAATTTGTTACTGCATTGTAGAAGGTTGAATGTGTGGGTTCAGTTATACATTCGTTAAGGGTCCAGTTAATATGAGGTAGATTGAAGTCACCAAGAAAGATAAAAGCGCGTGGGCAGGATGCTACCCATGTTAGTAGTGTATTTAGCTTGTTTGCATGTTCAATGTCATAATCAGGGGCTTTGTAACATAGTAAAAACCGAAATGTGATATTTAAAGACAGTTCACAGACAATTTGTCTCAGGAAGAGCAAACTCCTGGGTAACTTGGATGTTTTTTAGATGTAATGACTTTTTATAGAAGATAGCAACACCACCTCCTCTACGAATTTCATGATCTGATCGGTAAACATGATAGTCTCTTACTGTGGTAATGGAGTCAGGGAGAGATGAGTTGAGCCATGTTTCACAGACAAATATAATGTCGAATTTAGCCATATTTAGTAAGAGGAGAAATTCAGGTATTTTATTTACAAGGCTTCTTGCATTGAGTAGCTTGCATTTAAGGCCAGTTGTGGTTGGAATAGAGGTAGTTAGGAGCATGCGTGCCTAGTTTTGAGTGATGTTGGATTGGATGGGGTGGGCTTGGATGCGGAGTTGTAGGTTGTGTGACTTTTTTTGATGCAATCAGTTCTGTAGTCAATGTATAGGTCCTTTTCTCCATTGTCTAGATGGTTTTTGAGTTCTGCACAGAGTTCACGGGAGTGGTTTCTTTGCAGTATGGATAAGTCTGGTTTTGAGCGAAGTTTTTTGCGGTTGGGATTGGTTGTTGCAATGGCATTTATTGTATGCATTTGCTGGTCTCATTTTTGCATAGAACTCTACAAAATCTTGGGGCCACAGAGCCGTCATTGTATTTGCACCCTGGGCCATCTCTGGTTATTTCAATGATATCTTCAAGAGAGATGTTTGTTGTATGATATCTTTGTATGATTGCTTATGATATCGTGAACTTTGGTGATGTCGTCTGATTTGTTGGGGACTTCGAGACCAAATAAGATGGCATTTGGACGTTTCTGTTCACGTTCTATGATGTCTTTGATGAGTAAGGGGATATTATTTGTGGAATTATTTGAAGGGATAGTAATTGTTTGTGGCTGTGGTTTGGTGGTTATTTTTGGTTGTAGTTGTGATTATAGTTGAAGTACTGGTTGTAGTTGTTGTGGGATTTGATTTTGAGCTGATAGGTACTCACTTATCTGTGCTATATTTTTTTTCCAACAGAGATTAGGCTTGCTTGTATAGTTGTTTCAAAACGTGTTGCTAAGCATTCTTCTATTGAGTGAATGAGTGATTCTATGCTTTCAATTCTGTCAGGTAGGGTACTTAGTTTTTTTAGCTTAGGAGAACATTATGGACATAGATAAAATAATGTATCTGAATTTTTAACCAATTTTTTGTTTGCGTTTAAGCAAGCAGGGTAGGCTAGATTGTCACATAGGCGGCATTTGATGTAAATTTTGCTTTCATTGATGGTTTCAAGACCATCATGTGGTCTTGAAACATGTGCAGAAGTCTGGGAGGTCATTGGTAGAGATTTTTTCTTTTGTTTTGTTTTGGAGGTTTTGGCTGGCATGGTCAATGGCAATAGTACACTAAACAATTACAACAGTTAGTTAATGTGATAGATAGATAGATACTTAATGAATGTTGGTAATTAATAAATGTTAATTGATATGTTAGAGAACAAATCAAAAGTAAGGTTACTTATTACTAAAAATCAATCAATCAATCCATTGATTATTCAAATCACTCTAATCAAATAATTTTGCTAAGCAACAAACAGCCTAATTTATTACAGTAATTACTAAACACACTGGTCAATTAAATTCACTAAATCACTGATTTTACTAATCAGATATTCAGTAATTACACTATATGCACTAAACACTCAATCATACTAATCAATAAAAACAAATCAATCAATCATTTGATAAAAATTAATTGTTTTAAAGAAATTGATTTAGAGATATCATTATCTAATCTTTGATATAGGTCTTGAGGTAGAAAGTTATAAGTTTTGAGATAATGAAAGTAATGAAGTAGTACTGAGAGTCAGTAAGTAAAGGGTTATTGCTTTGCTTAGCTGTTGCTGATATCTGAGAATAGGTTTATAACCCCTAATAAACTGGCAGGAGGCCTCTTTTCCTAGGCTGGAGAAGCAGCAGTTTCTTTGTGTCAAACAGGTTTTAACCTACTCAAGCTGTTTTCCTCTTTCCTCTTGAAAACAATCAGTGAGCAAGGGTTTACACTCTCTTTCTTGTTTTGTAGATTGAGCTTTTGAGATAGTAAAGATGCAAAGATGCTGAAGGGGGGGATCTCTGGCCCCTTCTTCAGCAGAGATAAACAGAACAATCCACAGGGAGGCAACAGGAAACTTTTTGTTTTGTTTTCCTTTGATGAATGGGATTTCTGGTCCCCTCCTAGTTAATTTAAATACACTTTCAAAGTTTGTTGCTTTTAAGAGAAAGAGGCACATAGATAGTCTTGCACTGGCAATTCGAACAGTTTATATTTTTACTATGTAGACTCAGATTTGTATTGAGCATTTGCTCCTGGCTTCAGTACACTTCTGCTTCTATCACAGGAAATAAAATTGCTTCCAATCTTCACAGGGATTTAGTTATAATCCTTCCCTACTTATTGAAAGTCCAAAGTTACTGTCCTTTTAAAGAGGGAGTCCAGATTAGCAATTTGGTGAAGAGGGAAGAGGGAAGGAGGGATGGCGGGGGGGGGGGAAGCAGTCTGCTTCACACCCTGGCTGCAAACGTCTGAAGACCGACTCACAGCTCCCGGTGCTCACCGCCCTGCAAGGATGGGATGAATCTCACTGTCTCACCACCCTGCAAGGATGATCGTAGAGCCCCTGGTACTGGCGAGCCCCACCGCCTTACCTTCTAGTAAGGATGAGTCGAAGAGCAAATCGTTGAGCACTTTTGAATAGAATGCTTTTGAATGTAGTGCTTACTGAGGAATGAGCTCTTTTTTGGCGTGCTGGTCAAGGATGGGAGGAATTGGAAATCTCCGAGTACTTTTGAATTGAGTGTTTACTGAGGAATGGAGCTCTTTTCTGGCTTGCTGGCAAGTCTCAGGTGTTAGGCTTTCCATTTTGCCGGCTGGACCCACAGGGATTAGAGGGCTTGTCACCTGACACTGCCCATGCCCACCAGAGCTCCTCATGCTGCGGCTACTCCTGGACATAAATATTTATACCTAAGGAATACTTATAATTATATACTTATTATATAATTAAATATAAAATATATTAAATAATAAATATATTATTATATAATACTTATAATATTTATACCTAAGGAACAAACAGATCTCCAGCAGATTAAAAATTACAGACCGATTTCACTTTTAAACGTAGATTATAAGATTATGGCTACAATAATATCTGAGAGATTAAAAATAATATTGAGCAAAATTACCCATCCTGACCAAAACGGATTTCTCCCAAACAGGCAGATAAGAGACAATACAAGACTAATTATGGATACCCTAGAATATTATGAGACCCATTCAGAGAAACCAATGGCATTGATATTTTTGGATGCACAGAAAGCGTTCAATAACTTAAATTGACAATTCCTTATAAAACAACTTAGTAGGATGCAATTTGGCAAAAAAATTATAGGGTGCATTAAAACAATATACAATACAAAACTGCAAAAGTGATACTGAAGGGAGAAACAACAGATGATGTGAATATAAGCAAAGGAGTAAGACAGGGATGCCCACTAACCCCATTATTATATATACTATCAGTAGAAGTACTATTGATGTATATCAGTAGAAGTACTATTGATGCAAATCAGACAGATAAAACAGGAGATAAAAGGATTGATTACTAAAAAAGAAGAATACAAAGTGCAAGCCTTCGTGGATGACATGGCATTTATTATAGAAGATCCAATTGAAACTGGTAGTATATTAATTCATGTAATAGAAGAATTCGGAATAGTAGCGGGGCTCAAAATCAATAAAGAAAAGATGAAAATAATAACCAAAAATCTCACTAAGAGCCAAAATGAAGAATTAGAATATAAATTAGAGATGCAGATAGCAAAATAAGTGAAGTATTTAGGAGTTTGGCTCACGGTGAAGTGCTCTTCGATTAAGGAAGATAATTATGATAAAATAATATTGCAAATACAAAACGATCTGGATAATTGGGCCAAAATACAACTTTCACAGTTGGGACAAATAGCAACCATAAAAATGAGTATATTACCCAAACTCATATATTTGTTCCAAACGGTGCCGATAAAATTGGGGAAAAACTTTTCTGATGATTTGAATAAGAATAGCGAAATTTATATGGTTAAGGAAAAAACTCCAGATAAAATTTAAACTTTTACAAGATAGTAGGTGTAAAGGAGGATTTGGGCTTCCAGACTTTGAATTATACTATCAGGCTGCAGTTGTAACATGGCTTAAAGATTGGGTTAACCTTGACAATAAAAGAATATTAGCAATAGAAGGCCATGATCTTGGGGTGGGGTGGCATGCATTCCCCTGGGAAGGGAAAAATAGAAACCATACGTATTTCCAGAGACATAGGGTGAGGGATGTTGTAATGTATGTCTGCAACAAAATATAAAGAAACCACTATATGAAAATACCAACATGGTTTTCGACAGTGGAAGCAATGATATACCCTAATGCATTAGATCTAAATAAGATTATAACATATAAAGAGTTGTTAGATGAAAAAGGGGAAACTAAAACAATTAAAGACTAAAGGATTAAAAATAGGATGGTGGCCATATTTCCAAATTCAAACACAGTATAATAAGGATCAGGAACAATTTGGCTTTTATAGAACTCAACAAGAATTAGACAAAATTGTACAAGGGACTGGGAAACAAATGATTAGCAAAGTGTATAATTATTTACTAGAATATAAAATGGAATAAAAGAAAATATGATGATCTAGGCCAAAAATTTTGGATATGATATTGATTTGGAACAATGGGAAAATTATGACAGATAAATTATAAAGTAATGTGAGTTGCATGTAAGGAGAACCTCTATAAAATGTTCTACCACTGGCACCTCCCCCCAGTGAGGTTAGCCAAGATGTTTCCCAATATATTGACAAAATGTTGGAGATGTAATCACAGCCAAAGAATGTATTTTCATATGTGGTGGACTTGTCCCCAAACTCAGAAGTATTCGCTTAAAATTAAAACATGGTTGGAAGAAATAACGAGACAAAGAATTGAATTAAAACCAGAACTGTTTTTGTTAGGTATAATAGGACCTAATGTTAGCAGGAACCTCCAATACATCATATTTCATATAATAACTGCTGCCAGGATCTAATTTGCTCAAAATTGGAAACCATTTACCATTCCCTCTGAGGCAGAAATAATAAGAAAGATCCTTGAATGTGCTGAAATGGACAGGCTAAAATGATATTAAAAAATAAAGAAGAAATAGAGTTCAGTAAAATATGGAACCTTTGGTATGAGTGGTTACAAAAAAGACGCAAAGGTGTCAATCGATAGCAAAAATGAGAAAGTAATAATCAATGTTGTATATATGTATATAAATGTATATATATGTATATAAATTAGATTAAGAAATATTCACTTAAGAGTATAAGTGAATAGAATGAAGAAGTGATTGATATAGCCATAGACTTTATTAACCAATGTGAACACCGTTACAGAATCATTATAAAAAGTGGAAATTGTTTTTTAAATATTAAATGTTGAATAAATAAATTTATTTTTTAAAAAAGTTCAATCAGACTTTCAACTCCTGGGCGGGGAGAATCTCCAGACATTGTAAGGTCTGACTGACCTGACAGATTACTCTTCCAGCTGATGGAGCTGATGGTCCATTGCCACCTCTCAGCGGATCTTCACGGCTCCCAATCATGCAGCCTAGTAGGCCTCCCTACAGCCCCCTGGGAGAAAGAACAGTACAGTGCCCCCCCCACATCCCATTTTGGGCCTAGTGGGTCTCCCTGCACTTACCTGGGAGCCAAAAGAGGGCAGTGGGGACTCCAGAAAGGGGTGGAGCAGGCAGGCGGGGGCAGGACCAGCCAGAATTTTGCCTACTGGTTCACCCGAACCAGCTAGAACTGGCTGAATCCCACCACTGCTTCTTCTCCTCTAAAGTTGTAGTGCTTTTGATATAATCTGTTTGCTATATTTAATCGGAAATATTAATTTCTGTTGGGGTTCTGTTGACTCCAAGATGTCTAAATTAATTCTTATCTCTTAATTCTAATGAAGTGGTTCATTGTAGTTAGCTTAATTATCCAAAGTTATATGAAACCAGATAATATTAATAGCTTTGCATTCCTACTTATGGAAGAACCAAGAAATCTTGAATTGATATTTTGATTAGTGGGCATTTTATGGTGAATATTCCAGTGAATAATTTTATCAAATGAATTAGCACAATATTTTTTGTCCTACTCTTTTTTATTTAGGATCACTTTTTCCAGGCCGTTTAGAAATGTTCCATATTGCTATATTTCCATGCCACTGTTTTCTAACAAAAAGTGAAAAACCTTAATTAAAACAATAAAATAATCACAATGTTTAAACTCCACAAACCGACAAACTGAAAAAATAAAATTAACTTCTTAAAAGCCAAAAACCTACATTAGTATCAAGAAAATTTGAAGGGAGTTCTCCCATAAATGTGTGGATGAACAGACATGTCTTCATGGTAGAAACAAAATAATTCAGCTGAATTATTGTTAACAGTAATAGTTACTCCTGGTACTGCAATGTGAGCTAATCTATTCTGAGAATACAACAAATCTGTCAACTGATTTTATCGTACAAGGTGGTACAATATTAGATGAAACAGACTGTAACTACCTAAAGAATGTCAAAGCTTTACATTGGATTGTCTGACTCACAATCATGTAGTGCTGTGATGGTGAACCTAAGGCACGCGTGCCACAGGTGGCACGCAGAGCCTTTGGTGCCAGCATGTGAGCTGCAGGCAAACTTACCTCACTGCGCAAGCCTGTGCCTCACAGCTGATTTTCGGCTGGTTTGAGGCCTTTTTCAGCCTCCCGGAGGCTTCAGGAATGATTCTGCAGGCTTCTGCAGGCTTTTCAACTAGGCCCGTTTTGTTACTTCCTATTTTTCTGGAGATACCAGAAGTGATGAAATGGGCCTAGTTTTTGGCCTCAAAAGACTGTAGAAGCCTTCCTGAAGCCTCTGGGAGGCCGAAAAAAGGCCTCAAACCAGCCGAAAATCAGCTGTGAGATGCAGTGCAGGTAAGGGGGCGGGGTGGGTGGGTGAGGGGTTGGGGGTTGTGTGCACATGCATAGGGGGCATGGGGGCACACATTGTCTTCTGGGTGCTGGCATGTGAGTGCGAGTGTGCAAGTGCATGCACAATTTTTGGCACAGGAGCTCCAAAAGGTTAACCACCACTAATGTAGTGCTTTCAGGTTTGTCTTTAATAGTCCCATTAAACACTCATTTGAATAAAGATGACTTTTGTAATATGGAAGCTGTTAAGCTGTTAAGAGGGAACTTCGAGAAAAGATTACCCAATTTTGAGAAAGAAGCTTAAAATAACTAGAAAATCTTTCTGATTTTACTTATGGTCATAAATTACTTAGACAGGGTTTTTAGGTTCTGTTATTCTGTCCTACTGCAATAAACAGCATTCCTGGAATCCTGCCTTGGCCTACCTCAAACACTGGCTATCTTGAATCCATTCATTGCAATGGAAAGTTTGTACCCCACTAATCATAAGTTTATTCTGAGTCTGTCCTACACTAAAAAACAAATTAAGTAGGTATAGATTAAAGTGAACTGATGTCTTAAGCCTAGTCCAATAATGATGCAGCCTCAACAAAAGTGAAAACCCCATGCTTGAGACAGAAATAAATGTTATATTTGACACCACCTTCAAACCAAACCTTTAAAATTTAGTTACAAACCATGCCAAAGAAAATGTGTTTTTTAATAATATAGATTAAAGTTGAACCCAGCAGACAAGGACAAAATTAATGACTAAAGACAAGTGTGGCAGTAAAAGAATTAAGGGCATGATAGTGGTGGGGTGAAAGTCTTTGGTGCTTCCCTTCCCTTGGTTCTCTAAGCTCATGATTATTTGGCTTTAATGATTAAACTAGAGCTGAAAGTAAGAGCATGTGTGCAATGTGGCATTGTTATAATATGCTCTCCTGCATGACTTATTTTTATTTTATTTGCTTGTCAAACATTATAACAAGTATAAGTATGAACATGAACAAAGGAAGTAAATACAGATAAATGGGCACAATAAGACAGGAACGGTAGGCACGCTGGTGCACTTATGCATGCCCCCTTTATGGACCTCTAAGGAATGGGGTGAGGTCCACAGTAGACAGTTTGAGATTGAAGCTGTGAGGGTTTGAGGCTGTAACAACGGAGTCGGGTAGAGCATTCCAGGTGTTGAAAACTCTGTTGTTGAAATCATATTTTCTGCAGTCGAGTTTGAAGTGGTTTACCTTGAGTTTGTATTGATTGTTTGCCCGTGTATTATTGTGGTTGAAGCTGAAGAAGTCGTTGACAGGCAAGATGTTGTAGCAGATGATTTTGTGTACTATGCTTAGATCGGACCGCAGGTGGCACAGTTCCAGATTGTCCAAGCCCAAAATTTCGAGACTGGAGGCATAGGGAATTCTATTGAGTAGAGGAGTACTCTTCTTGAGAAATACCTCTGAACCCACTCAATCATGTTAATGTCCAATATACAGTGTGGGTTCCAGGCAGACGAGCTGTATTCAAGAACTGGTCTGGCAAAGGTTTTGTATGCCTTAGTTAGCAATTCAATGTTACCAGAGAAGAAACTTCACAAAATAAGGTTAACAACTCTTAATGCCTTTTTGGCAATGCTCTTACAGTGAACTCTGGGGCTTAGATCATTTGAGATGAGTACTCTAGGTTGTTGACAGAGTGAGAGTCATCTACAAGATTGTTTCTGTCCAACTTGTATTTGGTGTTCTGATTTTTATTGCCAATGTGTAGACAGAGCATTTATTAGTTCAAATTTGGAGTTGCCAATTATGTGACCATTCTGACACACAGTCAAGGTTGCTTTGTAGGGCAGTGGTGTTAAATAAAGAGGACACAGCTGCTTTTAATATGATTGCATCAGTCGTTTATGTAAAGCAGAAAGTGTGGGTCCTAAAATGCTGTCTTGGGGGACACCGCTGTTAGCTGGTGCCGGATTTGATAGGGCCCTCCCTATTTTGACTGTTTATTGCCTGTTTGACATGAACGCAACTATCCATTTGTGCAGGGATCTGGAGATGCAGTAAGAGTTTAGTTTCAACAGTAGTTTGTCGTACACCACTGAATCAAAGGCTTTGAAGAAATATAAATTGCATCTATTACTTTGCCCTGGTCAAGATGTCTGGTCCAAATGTTTCTGCAGTGTAGGAGTTGCAGATTACAGGACAATTTTTTGCTGAAACCAAACTGCTTGTTAGAAAGCAGATTGTTATTTCTAAGTGGAGGGTGATGGATTGGTTTATAATTGATTCCATGACCTTACAGGTGACGCAACACAGTGAGATTGATCTGTAATTTTCTACTAGACAACAGTCTCCATTTTTAAAAATAGGTATGACTGTGGCTAATGACCATAAGTCAGGCAAGGAGCTGGTTCTGAAAGAAGAGATTGTGCATAGAGGTTCAGCTAGGGCAGTGGCAAGCTTTTTCAAAAAGTAGGCTCATAATCCATCAGGGCCAATAGATAGAGATGGCTTTAGGTTACATAGTGCTGTTTCAATGTTATCTATTGTAAAGTCAATATGTAGTAAATCAAATAACAATTTGTTGTGGTATGTCTAGGGAATGGGGGGCAACAGCCATTGCTATCGACAAAGATTGAACTGAAGAATGTATTAAAGAAGTTAGCCTTAACAGCTTCATTGTTACAGTCTTCCCTGTTAGGCCCTTTTAGGTGTGGGATAGTTTTTGAGTCTTTAAGTTTGGCATTTACAAAATTATTGAAGGCTCAGGAGGAGTTCAAGAGCTCTTCCTCCTGTTTGTAATGGTGATTGGTACATTCAGCCTTTATATGGCAGCATGAGATTTTGTACCATTTTTAAAAGTTAGCTACATAGCCAGTTTTGTTTTCTCACCAAAGAGATTTTTTCTTGGATTGTAACTTTCTTATTGTTATGGGTAATTTGTTTTGTTTTTTGCTTTAGGAGTTTTTTTTTGTGGTACATATAGATTATTGACTCTTTTGACTTCGAGCAAAAAGTGTTATAATGGGCTTCTGCAGTTATACAACATGTGAACAGAAGGTGCCAATCAAGAGATGCGAGGTCAGCAGCTATGAGATCATAGTTGGCTTTTTTAAAGTTATAATTTGGGGTCCCATCATTTTGACCCTCTTTGCAAGGACACAAATTGAGATAAAGATCAATCATGCTGTGATCACTGTTGGAAAAGGGTTCTTTAATTTGTAGGCCATAAACTGAGTTTAAGCTATTGCAGAAGATAAGATCTAAGCAATTGTTGAGCCTAGTGTTTTTAGCAATCATAATCAAAGAAGACTCTGAAGAAAGGGAAGATTAGAATGAAAATGGACTCTTGCCATTCAACCTAACAAAGTTATTGGGAGAAAAGTAAGAGGGAAATAGTGATCTTCTTAATAAATGATGGAGAATTTATGTAATAAATAAACAATTCTGGTTTTGAATATCAATATCAATCATTCCTATTCAGAGGAGCTATTAGGTAGGTATGCTGCTTAGACATGGCAATTGTATTCTGTTTGAGGCAAAGCTAGTTAGGGAAGCCTTCATTTTACAAAGCACTTTCATCTGGTCTGCCTAAAGAGCAGGACATGACAGTACTACGCAAGCTTTGATGGGAAGGGCTGCACTTAACATTTGGAAAAAGTTTAAGAATGGCTGGAAATGAGGCAATAATATAAATGAGTAAGATCTGGATTTTTATTTTCCTGGATCTGGAAGATAAGAAACTAGGTCTTTATTTTTTTTTTTAAGCATGTAAAACTAATGTAACAAACAATGGATAGAAGTATCCCTGTTCTATCTAATGAGATAGCTTATCCATCATAGTAATTTTACTGAACATTACAGTTAATGTTTACATTAATTGTACATTAAAATTAAGAACAAATACTAATAAAAACTTCAAATATCCTTACTGAGTCCACAAAGTGTTGCCTGATCAGCCTGGTTTTCTGATCCTTTTTGGGTAAAGGGGACTCTAAGGTTCAACGTTGGAGCTGTATTGAGGAATTTTCAATGCATCTGGCTGACAAAATTGCTGAGATCCATTCTCAGTTGGAGACCAAGTAAGGCATGGGTTTACTAGGGATTCTTGGGGAACAATCTTATCCATTAACTGGGAATAGTTTGATCCTGCTGGATGTAAGGAAGTCATCAGGATACTTGGGATGATAAGTACATTATATCCCCTTTTCAAGGAGCCATCTCTGAACTCTATTATTCCTGCTAACTTTTATCCAACTTCCACCTCCCACTTTTAGAAAAATGGTTGAGAAAGTAATGCTGCAGCTTCAGAGGATCCTGAATGAAACAAATTATGTTAACCCCTTCCACTCAGGTTTCAGGCACAGATACAGGATGGAAATAGCACTGATCACACTTGTTGATGACCAGGAGCAGGCAGGAATAAAATGGAGGTAGTGTGTTCAATCGGCTCTTTTTGACTTCTTGGCAGCTTTTGATATCATTGATCATGGTTTTCTTTAGAATTAACGTTGGAGTGGGAGACACAGTCTTATGCTGGTTCACTTTCTTACTCTGGGACTGGTCCCAATTGGTGATAGGAAGTGAAAGGTCTAGCACCTTTCTAACATCTATATGATGTTTACATCTGTAACATCTTTCTAACATACATATTGGGGTATGTATGATCTGGGAGGGGAACAATAGGCTACAACTGAATGGAATGACTGTATGTAGAAGACTCCTCTGTGTATGAGAATTTACCTTCTTTGGCCCTGGATGAAATTGCACTGTTCTAGATGTACCTGGTATATAATATGAGTGTCCTCTAGTTTCACAACTCCTGCTTGAAGAGCAGGTAGCAGTAATGGCTAGAAAGGTCTTCACTCAACTGTATGTTGTACGCTAGTTATGTTCTTTTCTGGATCGAGAAGCCCTGATTGGAATCCAGGAAGAGAGTCTTCTCTGCCGTTCCCCTGCCCTCTGGGATATCTTACCCCCAGAGGGGGTTCCAAAAGAGTATTAAGACCTGGCTCTGCCAATTATCGTAGAGATTGAAGAGTGATATGTAACTCTGGGGACAGATGCTGATGTGAGAGCTACTTCCCATGCTTTTAAAAAATTTGTAATATTATAATTTTAACTTTGTTCTTAATTCTGTTTTATCTTTGTGTTTTTTAAAGCTTTATACCATTTTAATGCTTATATTGTAAACTGTTCTGGTCTTAGTGAGATGGGAGGTATAGAAATGTGAGAAATAAACAGTCTAGAATAAGGTTTAGGAACTAAGCTGGCATCATTATGTTGGAAGACCAAGGAAGTAAAATTTCAAAAGCATCATCTGCTAGGAATAAATTTTTAAGATATCTTAAAAAGAAAGACATACAGAGCACAAATTCCCACTCATGACATTTTCTCACTAACTAAAATCTCATATTTTGTTATAGTTTTAATTAAGAAGTTGTTAGACAATTGGTAATATACATAGTGATATTTTATATCTCATTAATAACAGGATGAATGCAATGAGGTCAGCATCTTTCTTAGTATTTAACACAAAACATTTTTCCTCCAGCCTGATTTTGAAGACTTTGTTTTATATATGCTGTCTGCACCCTCCTATATTCTGATAATATCTGAAAGAAAGCATGGCCAAAGTATACCTTTTTTACATGAATTGGAAGCAGTGGAAGAGGAAGAGGAAGAAGAGGAGGAAGAGACAAAGGAAGAAGAGGAGGAGGAGGAGGGAGAAATGAAAGAAAAGGGAGAATTTTTATCTGAGGCATGGAGGAAACACTCTGTGACACCTGTAATTGGGTATGTCATGTATGTTTATATGTATGCATATATGAGATAAATATTTATTTTGTAAGTTCATAATTCACAATTAGTATCAGACTGAATTCTGACTTAAAATAGATTCATTTGAACCAAATGCATTACATTAGTCTAATATAAATCCTGTTAAGTTATTAGATCCAACCATTTGTTCACTGAAGACAATTTTTGCTGAAATAAATGGGATTTATAGCCTTAAATGTCTTGTTCTCCAATCTAATCTAAAATTGCTTGGTTTCATCCAATTACTTGTTTAATGGCTATAATTTAGACAGACTTTAAAGATTAGATTTATAATATATCACAGGATCATTGTGGGGCTGAAAGGATTTAATGCATTGAGGCTTTAATTGGTTTTTGCAGAATTTATTATTTAGACACAACAGACAAGGTCAACTGTCATATCCCCGACTAAAGGATGGTCCCCTCCTTCCATTTGGAATAAATGTCATTTCCACCAAAATGTATAACTTTGAAAAGGATTCATATGTAGTGGTGAACAAGGAAAGTCAATCAAATCAAACTAAAATCAAACCTGGTATTCAATGAAATAATAGAAATCACAATCAGCTTGCTCCCATATAGGTTGCTTCGGCTTTAACATCTTTCAGAAACTAATGGTGTCCTCCTAAATTTGCAAGAACTCATTAAAATAGAAGGGGAAAAAAGACCATGAATTCACAAAAAGATTTGATTTTTGTGTTGTGATGAATATATGCCCCAATGTGTTCTGATAATCTGAAAGAGGAGGAGGGAGGAGGAAAGAGGATGTTAACCAAAATTTATCAGTACTGTAATGTGTATTATTTGAATACATTTTGTAATTCAAAAATCAGAATGGCAGTTCACTAATTCATTTGGACCACATCTAAAACAGTCAATTCATCAGAATGTTGACAGAATTTTCAGGGGGAATTTTTTTTAAATGCTTGCTATTCTCATATTTTGTTACAGCCAATAGCAACCTTGGCTAATCTCACAAGCATAAATCAGTTATTATATTGTTATGTATCTGAATGGGAGACTATTTGGAAATCCCAGGCCAAAAGACTAAATTGGGAAGTTGAAGAAGCACATCAGAAAAAAGCAATGGCAAATCATTTTTGTGTTGTTGCCAAAGGACTTGAGGAAGCATTTACCTTGTTCAGTATAATACTGACACCACTTTTGCATCTCTTTTTTTCCTTTGATATGTTGACATATAATATTTGTTATTTGGCTTCAGGATCAGAGTATTTAATTTTGAAGCTGTTGATGATAAAGTAAGTCCTATGTTAATATTAAATACATTTTACATTATTTTCCTTTTTGTTAGTTTGAAAGAGATGTTGCAAAATCAAGACCTGTTACATCACTGTGATATTCAGGATCGTGTTGAAGAAACAAGCAGGCAACTTGCCTTCTTTTTCTCTGATTTTTCCAAGCAAAGGAATGAAAAATTTGTTGAACGAACACTGGCATTGATCAGACCTTCCCTTTTAAAAGAAAGAAGAGGTTGGTGGAAATTATTACAGGCACTTCAACTGAAATATATGGCACTTTGCTATTCTTACTAGGGTCTGATAAAAAGAAAGTGGAAGAAAGGTGGAAGTGGTGGTGTTTTATTGGCTAAGAGCTGACAGTACTTTAGACAAATGATTGCATGTTCTGAAAAATTACCTTTTCTAGCTTGAGAAACCTATTCTGATTCAAAGTCCTAGCATGTTTCTTTGTTAGATTTACACTATTTTTAAATGTATATGTTACAGTTTTAACTCATCTTTTTACATATAAAAGATAAAATAAAAACAACTGAGCATTTTTAAACAAAAAGATCTAAAGAAATGCACACTTAAAATGTGGTGTAGTTTGAAACATACAGATTTATTCTTTTTCTTTTTCTTTCTTGCATGAGTATAAATGAAAATGTATGAGCCATAACCCAAATTAATTAAAAGCTTAAAGGAAAACTACTATTGGAGAGCTCAACAAGTAAATATTATGGAACAGCCTTTTCCAACCTTGAAACCTTTATGAATCCCCCCGCTAGTATGGATATTATTCTGAATATTGGGAGTTAATAAGAGGCTGCCCATATATCAGAAAGCTATCACAGAAATATATTGTGTATTTCAAATAATCATCTATACATGAATATTCTCAAGCAGCAAATATCTAACTGCACATGAATCAGTCATTTTGCTATGGATGATTTCTTTCAAAATTAAAATTATTTACTAAAATTATTGAAAATAATCTGAAAATATGTGATTATTGATGAAGCTTTAACGTGATCTAGCAAACCAGTTCTTATACTTTACTTGAAAGTTGAGGATTCAGTTACTTCACCAACAATTTTTGTTGAGCTAGTTGAATTAGAAAAAACAAGATGCAGATACAATATGTTCTTCAGTTATTGAAAGTTTAAATAATATTGGGTTTACTAAAAAGTACTTGTGGGGAGGGGGAATTAATAGGATTTTGCTTCGATGGTGCTAGCATTATGCTTGGGAGAAAATCTGGAGTGAGCACTAGAATAGCAAAAGAGTTTCCAAACATCATAATATGGCACTGCTTAAACCATCACCTCCAACTTGTTTTAGATGATTCGATAAAGGAAACAAAGCAAGTAAATCATGTTAACATTTTTATTGATATTTATTGTATACTATTTTTCATCAATCCAATAAAAACCAAGCTGAACTTTTCAAAATATCCAAACAATTTGGGATTGAAATTATAAAGATTGGTAGAGTTTTCGGACTAAGATGGGCTGCCTGTAGTTGAAGGTCAACCCTGGCTGTTTGGCACACTTATCCAGTGCTACATCAGTATTTTCATTCAAATGAAAAGTATGGCTGCTCTTCTTGAAAATATATATTTTATGATTGATTTGGCACTAATGATTGACATTCTAAATGAAATTTCTCTTCTTTCAAATGCACTGCAAGCAAGTAATGTAGACATCATAAAGACTGAAAAACTTATGATAAGGTCAATTAAAGCATTTAAAAAGCTTAAAAAAGGGTGCATACAAAAAAGTGGATGGATTAATTACCTCAGAAACCTTCAAAAATATAAAAAATATTTTAAAAATCATCGATTCGTTAATCTCCTTTGGGACTTTTAGAAAGCATCATAACAAATTTAAATAGAAGACTAATGGACTGTGAACATTTAAAAACAGGTAATCAATTGCCAGACAGGACTTATTTACAATTCCTCACTTTTTTGGAGCTAGATTACTGGAATATTGAAGAGGTGATGGTTCCATGGAAAGCAGCTGAAGAACAATTGCTTGCATTTAGTGACATCTTTATTTATGAAATTAATATTAATGATTGAGGTTTTGTGAAAAATGTTTTAAAAGATTCCCAGAAATATACAATTCCTGCAGTATTCAAAAAGCTAAAAAATATTGTCAGACAATTGCTGTAAGTTCAGCAGAAGCAGAAAGGGGTTTTTCTAAAATGAATATCATATGTTCAGAGAAGCCATCTAACTGTTTCCAACATAACAAACCTAAGGACCATTAGTGTAATTGGCCTACCTATAAAAGAATGGGACCATATTTCTACAGTAAAAAAAATGATTGCAAGCACATCATACAGCTGATAATGTTCGAGGGTTAAGACTGAAGAAAAATGAAAGTGAAGATGCCAATTACACAGCAGTTTGGAAATACCTTAAAGCTGAATAACACTTTTATTGTTCTTAAGTATTTGTGTACATCTTTTATTGTTCTTATTTAAGTATTAAATGCATGAAATAATAAACTACCTTTTGGTATATCTTTTTTTAGGCAAAGTGACGTCAAGCCCACCCAGTCACATGATCACTCAGCCACACCCACCTAGTCACACCCACTCACCCATGCCCACCCAGCCACGCCCACCCAGCCATGTCCACCCACCAGTCATTAGGGCAGAGAACCAGTTGTTTAAAAATTTGCAGCCCACTACTGGATTTGAGGCCAAAATTGATAGGATAGTGAAGCTGTTTCATCCTCATATTAGAGATGCACCAGTCATTTAGATCAGTGGTCATCAACTGGTGGGACGTAGATCACTGGTGGTCTGGGGAAATTTTTGGGTGGTCTGCAGAGAAATGTCACCCCCAAAGCAATTAATCAGGCTGCGCGGGAACACAAGAACACAAGGCTGTGCCACCTACCTGGCCCACAGGAACACAAGGCTTGTGTTGCTTGCATTGTGAACAACACGATGTAGTCAGGGGAGGGGAAAGGGTGGGGGCGGGGAACTTGCCCCACTTGCCCCATGCACCTTGCCTGGCCACCGGGCTGCTTCTTTATGCTTCTTCTTTCTTCTGCTTTTGGCTGCACACAAGGAAAGCAGCAAGTATTTCTTTTTCTCCCACAAACTCCACCAGAAACAAATCTTTGGGACCTGGAAGGCATCCTGCTCCAAGAAGCTGTGACGGCAAAGTCACATTTCTGCTGGAGTTTGGGGGAGAGAAAGAAAGACTTCTGCTGCTTTTGTTGCTTTCCTTGCATGAAGCCAAAAGTCTCTTTCTCTCTCTCTCTCCCCTGAGAACAAAGCTGGAGACAGTATCCTGTGATCCCAAATAAAGAATGATCGATCGATAGGAAAACAGGGTGGGGAATTTTTCTGCAGACTTTTTTTTTATTTTCCCAGGGTGTGTATATGTGTTTGTGTGTGAGAGAGAGAGAGGGGGGGGGAGGGAGGGAGGGAGGGAGAGAGGGGGGGGAGGAACAGGGAGAGAGAGAACATCACCGCCAGCCCTCCAAGGTTAGATCGGATCTCTCTCTCTCTCTCTCTCTCTCTCTCCCACCCCCCCCACCGTCAGCAAGCCACCGTCAGTCAAAATTCATATTAGTGGACTGCGGGATTTAAAATTATGAGTTTGGTGGTCCCTGAGGTCCAAAAGGTTGGAGACCCCCGATTTAGATTACCCCCATTTATACATAAAGAAAAGTAATGTGGTCAATATAATTTTTGTTATGCAGAATCTATTCTGAATAGAATTGTGGAAAATGGCTTTGAAATAGCCATGCAAAAGGAAATCACTTTATCAGAAGAACAAGCTCGTGAATTCTATCGAGAAAGTGAAAATCAAGATTATTTTCCATATCTTTTGGATCAAATGACCAGGTACCCAAGTTAAATACATTTTCTACATTACAGCATTCCATGAGTAAATATCTTATGTTATTGTAGAATGGGAAATCATAGGTATCATATATGTTATATGCAGAAGCTATGAAACCATGATGAGCACCAAAACTCTGCAAGAATTTCTCAGAGTTCAACTTCTAGCACTGTGGGCTCCTTGGTAAATCTTGTTACTAACCAGGATCATGCAAGGAGGGCAGAAATTCAATTGTTGGATTGAGGCCATCACCTTGACTGCTTTTGTCTCAGTCCCTGTGGGTATACCTGTTATTGCCCAATGTTTGATTTCATTGTGCAGCCACAATGTCTATATCAATTTAATTTAGCAATTTTCAGTGGTAGAACTTGCACCACGGACATTATTATAAAACTCTTTGTGTTCAGGCTTTTTCAGAATCATTGTACTTCTCCTGACCAAGGATGAATTTCTGAATTAATTTAGATAAAATTTTTGAATGTAAAGAAAAAATATTCTTTTTTTTTTAAGATTTGAAATACCTGATTGTAAATGTATTAACAGCAGCTAGGATTGTATTTGCTAAAAACTGGAAAAGTGAGAAAATACCATCACAGGAGGAAATCATTAAGAAAATATTGGAATGTGCTGAAATGAGTAGATTGACATTTGAAATTAGAGAACAAGAGGATAAACAATTTTATAAAATTTGGGATATTTTCTATCAATGGTTAGACAATAAAATACAGTAATGAAATATATAGACTTTTAGAAAATAATAAATATATAAAGATGTACTTCTTTCTTATTATATCTACAAAATGATTTTAGGATAGATTTGGGATGATAATATGAACTAAGTAAATTATGGTTATCTTGTAAAACATGAATGAATAAAAGTATAGTCAAATGATTGATTAATAAGGATACTAAGGTATTTAATTTTTGACTGACAATATGAGATTATATGCAATGTAATTGTAATTGAAGACTACAAAATGGAAGCACAAAACAATTTGTAAACCAACCAGCACACTGTATGTACACCTATGGAAGATAGCTTGATGTTTTTATGTTTTGTTTGTTTATGTTTGTTTTTAAAAAACCAATAAATTTTTTTAAAAAAGGAAAAATATTCTTAAGACAAAAATTATGTGAAAAATGTCTTTTTGTTAGCAGTAGTAGTACTTATAACTATCATTATAGGCTGCTCCTGGAGAACTTTAGTTAAGTCATTAAGGAAGTTTAAAATAATAGAAATGGTATGGATTTGTAATTTGTTGAGAAGCAGTCTGTCTAAATATGATCAGTTCTGATGAGGACTTACACTAATGCTGATATCTTAAACCAGGGGTATCCAACTCTACAGCTCATTGACTCTTCATGAAATTTGAGATTGTTCATTGACTCCCAAAAGATGTTTTAGGTGAAAGCAATTTTAATAGTATCGCTTTAACAACAACTCTAATAAAGGAAAATCTCATCAACCCTTAGAGTCAATATTTACCACTCTGGGGATTTTTCCTTAAATGGATTTGTATGGTTTCACTTATAATTGTAAACACTTTTAATTTTATGAAGAAATCCTAGCTTTTTTTCCAGAATATTTATTGGTTACATTCCAGAATGTTTTTTACTGAATTTATATTCATTCAGAAAAATACACACACGCACACACATACATACATAAATTCTGCTATATTTGTTTTGAATAGTGGGCCAACTCTTGCTCTTGCTTTGGTACGAGAGAATGCAATCCAAAAATGGAGGGATTTACTTGGCCCAAAGATAATCCAAGAAGCAAAGAAACAATACCCCCAAAGGTAATCTTTTTATTGTAATAATGATATCCTGAGAAATGTTTTTTATTTTCTCTATTAAAGTTGTGCTTTTCTTGTGATAGATATGACAATAGTGCCATCATCTGGATAGTATCTTATACTACTTCACCATGTTATAGCAAATTATAATACTCAACACAGAAATATCTTTGCAAAAGACACTTCTCTGTAGGCATTTCTCTGTAGGAAATAATGTGTTAACTTAAAAAGCACAGATATAATTTTCAACAATGACATTACACATCTTTAAAAAGGATATTGCATTAATATTGTGCAAGCTGGAGCTTATACTCATGCATTTACAGAAAGTACAAGACAAAATATGCAAGATTGTATGTATTTTATACATTACTGACACTGAATTTAGTGACTGAAAATGATTACATTCTTTTCTTACATTGTTATTTATTTATTAAATTTATATTTAATAAATATGACTTTTTATTATTCAATGAAAAGTTTAACTTCTGAATGAAAACTCTTCAGTAACTCATGTATTGATAACCTTTGGATTGGTTCCCAAATAATTGAATAAAAAGTCCCTCCAAGATTGTCTCTTTATCTTTCACAGAATCTCAGATCATCAAAATATTGCCTACAAACAAGGGTCAGACCATGACAAAAATTTTGCAGAGCCCCTTAGGAAGTCATTTTTTCCTCCCTTACTATATCAACACTCATTATACTGAGGTTCACCATATAAACAAGAGAAACTGGTTATGGATCAGAAGTATTCACCACTACATCTGTATTACCATATGCAAAAAACCTTGAGGAATTACACTGATCAACATTTATTAGAGTGCTCTTTAAAATGTCAACTATTATTATTGAATGAGATTTTCTGAACGGATGCTGAATTTTGCTTAAGGTGATATCTATGGACAGATAAGGTGTAAAAACATCCCTCTGCCACAAGACATTTTGTTAATAATAACCAAGTTATTTCAGTTTCCTGCTGTTGATAGGAATCTTTATATGAATCTCAGTTTTAATTTTAGGTGAATTCTGTGATTGCTGTTCCAAACCGTTAAAATTTGTTTCAGTAGAAAAGTGATCTATTCAGCTAATACTTTATTTTCAGAATTTGCCCTGCCATTGCTTTCTTTTTTTAAGATAACAAGAATCCTGAGGACAGAATGTTTATCTGAATTTTTTTATGGAATACTTTTTAAAAAAATAAATTTTATTGTTCTTTTACTTTAGTTTAGTTTAGTTTACTTTATTGTCATAGCACCTCATACAACGAAATCAAACACCATCTTCAGTCCACATCATTTTTTACATTTTAAAAAGCAAAAATGATCATGATATTAACAACACTGTAGCATTATTATCATACATATCCATCTTTTCTAGATATTTATATTAATATATGATATTATACGATTATATACATTTATCTATGGTTTTCTTATCTTAACTTCCTTTATTACCTATTTTCCAGCCAATTATACCACATATCTCAAATTTCATGGTATTACGACTCCTCTTTATCTTTTAATTTTAGAGTCAATCTATCCATTTCGGCAAAGTCCAGGATTTTTTGAATTACCAGTTCCTCAGAAGGGATGTTGTTGTGTTTCCAACATTGTGCATATGTTATTCTTATTCAGAGTTTTGCAGCATTAATTCAGTGCCAGAAAAATAAACACAGATGGCTGATGCTTCATTTAATGTCTTTATAAAGATAATAAATAGATTTTACAAACCAGTTGTAGATTTCTCCAACATGGAGCAAACTCAGACAAAAGTAGATGTTAAGTTTGAGGCATGGGTTTAATGAACGGAGACCAGACTGTCAACCTTGAACTTCAGCTCTTTATTCACAAGCATAACAGAGACAAAAAAAACCCCAGCTAGCAGTCACTCTTTTATAGCGTAAGCTGCTATCCAGATAACCAATGGATAGTGTTATAGCATTTGAATCTTGGCGCGGCCCGCCAACAGCCAGTCAGATTGCTCGGAATGAACCAATCGTAACTTGCCATTATATGGGCCAATAGGACGTGCAGGATTACGATCCTGCTAGGCAAATGAATCTTTATTAATTACATTTCTTTAGTTCACAACACCCCTCCCCCCTGGGTTCCGTTTGACGGCCGTGGTGACGTAATCACGCAGGTATGCAGGTCGTTTTACCTGCCTATTTGATTTTCGCTGTTCCACCGGTTTTTGTTTAAAGTTCGGTTCCGGTGGAACGCAAGGCTCGTCTTCGCCCGGGGTTGATTCCGCGGTGCTGTTTTCGGCACTATCAGGGTCCCTTAAGTCCATTCCTGGATTGGGCAGGCATGTTTCCACTACGGTGTTCCTCTGCGGGGAGGATGCCCCCGATCCCGGACCTTCTTCAGGTGGCGCGAGTACTCGGTTTAGCGGCCGTCTGTCCTCGATTACGTCGTCGTCTATACGGCCTTCGTCCCCCTCGGTATTCCCTCCCCCTTGAGTTTGGAAGTCGGGGGGGTCGCGGATATTGGGTTGTAAACGAGATCGAAGTTGATCTATGTGGCATTTCCATATCTTGCCGTCTGTCGTCTTAAGGCGGTAAGATCTAGGGCCAGTGAGGTAGACTACGGTGGCTGGGACCCACAACGGTTCACCGGAAAGGTTTTTGGCGTAGACCAAGTCGCCTACCCTGAATTGGCGATACGTTCCGCTGGATCCACAAGGTTTCTCTGGCGAATAAGACGGGTGTAATCGGTCGAGGTGGGAGCGAAGCTTCCGCCCCATTAAAAGTTCGGCTGGAGTCTTGTTGGTGACACTGTGGGGGGTAATGTGTTGTAGTAAGAGTATTTTGTTCAATCTAGCGTCGATGTCCCCCGGATCCATTTTTTGGAGTGTCTTTTTAAGGAATTGGACCATCCGTTCCGCCCTACCATTTGCCGCAGGGTGAGCTGGCGAAGTTAAAGCATGGCGGATGCCCCGGTCCGCTAAGTATTGTTCGAAGGTGAGGGCAGTAAACTGGGGTCCGTTGTCGGAAACTAGAACGTTCGGGAAACCGTGTGTTGCAAATAATCTATCTAGTTTTTTAATAACGGAGTCAGTAGTCGTGCTTTTCATCTTGTGGATTTCGAGCCAGTTGGAGTAAGCATCCACGGTTAGGAGAAAAGTGTGTCCTTTCGGTGGGTCCCTTGCGAATCAATGTGGATGCGGGACCACGGGCCTCGAGGAGTTTCCCATTCAGTGGGAATTGCTCTCGGTGGGGCGTTGCTGACTTCTTGGCAGTTTCTACACGTGGTTACCCAGGCTTCAATTTGTTTATCGATGCCTGGCCACCACGCGTAGCTTCGAGCGAGAGCCTTCATGCGGATGATGCCCGGATGTCCTTCGTGCAGGGTTTGCAACACGAGTCACTGTAGTCTCTCTGGCACGACGACTCTATCTCCCCATAGGATGCAGCCCTTCTGGGAGAATAGTTCTGTTTGCCGGTGCTTGAACGGCGCAAAAATGGCGGGGGTTTCTTCGACTGGCCACACCGTTCGACCCAACTGAGAACTTTTGCATGAGGATAGAGTCTCGTTTTGTGCCAGCAGCGATATCTCTTGCCGTTAGTGGCGGCGAGTTGAGGGTTTCAATTTGCAGCGTGGTGAGGGTTGGAGCTGGGTCGCTGACGGTTTCCGGAAGTGGGGAATGGCTCAAAGCGTCAGCGTGGGGAATGGCTTTCCCTGGGCGATGCTGCAGTACATAGTTGTAGGCTGCTAGGAATTCTGACCAGCGAGTCATTCTAGGCGACAATATATGCGGCGTTGGTTTATCACCTGCTAAAATGCCAAGTAAAGGCTTGTGGTCTGTAACTAGAGTAAAGGGCCGCCCGTACACATATTCGTGGAATCGCTTCACGGCCGATACAATAGCAAGAGCCTCTTTGTCAAGTTGGCTATAGTTCCGTTCAGCCTTTGATAATGTCCGCGAAAAGTACGCAATGGGGGCTTCATGCCCGCTTTGGTAACACGTGACTCAAAATGGCTCCAACCCCAAATGGTGATGCGTCGCGTAATATTTAATGGTAAAGTCTCGTTGTACTGCATTAGAACAGCATCGGATGTTAATAAGTCTTTCACTTTTTGAAAAGAGTGTTCTTCTCGATGTCCCCAGACCCAGGTGGCTTTCTTGTCGAGAAGTCTATGTAGGGGCTCAGCTACGGTCGCCTTCTGGGACAAGAAGATGTTGTAAAAGTTAATAAGTCCCAGGAAAGCCTGGAGATCAGTCTTATTTTTAGGTCTTGGGGCGTTTCTTGATTGCCCTGAGTTTGTTTTCGGTAGGGTGAATACCGTGTTTATCGAGGAGGTATCCGAGGAACTCTACCCTTTCAGTGCATAGTTGACATTTATTTTTTTTAACCTTGAGACCGGCGTCCTTAAATCTATGTAAAACCAATCTGAGACGCCTTTCAAGCTCTTCTCTATTTGGGGCAGCAATTAACACGCCATCAAGTATGGTACAACCCCTTTTATTCCCTGTAAAAGTCTCTGCATTAGACTCTGAAATATCCTGGGGCTACACTCACTCCGAACTGGAGTCTGTTGCATTTAAAGGCACCTCGGTGTGTAATGATAGTCTGTGCCTCTGCGGTTTCCGCATCAACGGGTAGTTGTTGATACGCTTGCGCTAAGTCTAACTTTGCTAAGATCTTCCCGCCGCCCAGGGAGTGGAGAAGATGTTGAACCACCGGCACCGGATAAGTGCTCTGTTGGAGTGCGTGGTTCAGAGTGGCGCGTAGTCTCCACAAATTCTGATCGACCCATCCGGTTTGATGGGGGTTACGATTGGGGTTTCCCAACGGGCGTGGTCAATAGGCTCCAACACCCCTTGGGCTATTAATTTATCAAGTTGCTCGTCAATCTTGGGTTTAAGGGCGAACGGCACCGGCGAGGCTTAAGGCGGATAGGGGCTACTTCTGGATTGAGGCTAAATGATATAGGGGTCCCCTTGTACTTGCCTAAGTTGTCCGAAAACACGCTGGAATTCCTGGACGATGCTCTCTTCCCAATCGTCGCTGCCGCCCTGGTGAATGCCGCCACCTCGATCCCGAGTGGGGCAAACCATTGTAGGCCTAGTAAGCTGGGCCGGTCACCATCGACGACAGTTAATGGGAGTGACACGGCACGATCTTTAAAAGATACTTGGACTTGACTCACTCTGACGACTGGGATCGTGTTCCCTTGGTAATCTCTGAGGATGATTTTCTGTGTCCTGAGGTCTTGCCGACGGATGGCAGGGATCAGCTGTTTAATGGTCTTCCAGGAAACCATCGAGAGGGACGATCCGAGTCGACTTCCATCAGGCAAGGTTTGTTCTCGATGGCCACTTCCACTGGATCTTTTGTTTGTCTAATGACGAAGCGTGGCGATAATAATAGTCTGGTGTGTCTCTTCTCGTCGTGCTGGAAGAGCAGATGTTTTGCTGCTGTAGGCATGGTTGTTCCATTGGTTATTCAAACGATCCCGATTTGCAGGGAGGTTCCCTGTGGTTTGGCGGAGGTTGTTCTCCTTTCTGTTTGTGTTGGATTCCCTCTTACTTCTGCAGACCCGTGCGATGTGGCCTCTCTTCCCACAGGAACGGCAGATTGCGTCGAGAAATTTGTAACCGGATCGCGGGTGGTTTCCCCACAACCCGCACATGGGCGCTGAAGTTTTAGAGTTTGTTGATCTCGTTCGCCCGAAGTCTGTTAACCTCTTCTTCATCACTCTCGGATTGGGACTCGAGGTCCTCATGGTGCGCTGTTGCTGAGTGTCTTTCTAGTTGAGGCGAGGCTTCACGGGCGAATTGATGGAGCGGTACATTGGTGCGGCGCATTCGAGCGGCCGACTTCTTGGTTGCCTCTGCTGCAGTAGCGTCAGCAATGGCATCTGCAAGATCGATGTCCCCTTTTGCCATGATCTTGCTCTGTACTGTGTGGTCATCTAATCCCAGAACTATGTGGTCTCGCATAGCTTCTTCTAGGTCTGAAAAACCACAGAGGCCTCCCAGGTTTCTAAGGTCAGCGATGAAGTCTGCAATACTTTCACCCTTCTGCTGATCCCGTTGATAAAATTCGTGTCTCCAGACCAACGTTGGTACGGCGGGGGCATAGTGAGCCCGTAGGATAGGTTCGAGGTTGTCCCAATCCATTGATTTCACTTCAGCCGGTTTCGCGAGCGCCTTCGCCATCCTAAAAACGGCTGGTCCACAATGGGTCAAGAACACCGCCCGCTTCTTTCCAGGTGTTGCGTCTTTCAAATTGTTGGTTTCTAGAAACATTTGAAACCGATCCATATACGACTCCCAGTCTTCCTTTTCCGGGTCAAAAGGAGCCGGTGGTATAGCGCCACCTGACATCCTGCCGATGTAGATGCGCTCTCAGCCACGTGCTTCGGTTGGTGCTCTGTAGGGTTTAGTCAGCTCTTTTGTCTCCGTATCCCATCCTCGTCGCCAGTGTTAAGTTTGAGGCATGGGTTTAATGAACGGAGACCAAACTGTCAACCTTGAACTTCAGCTCTTTATTCACAAGCATAACAGAGACAAAAAAAAACCCGGCTAGCAGTCACTCTTTTATAGGGTAAGCTGCTATCCGGATAACCAATGGATAGTGTTATAGCATTTGAATCTTGGCGCGGCCCGCCAACAGCCAGTCAGATTGCTCGGAATGAACCAATCGTAACTTGCCATTATATGGGCCAATAGGACATGCAGGATTACGATCCTGCTAGGCAAATGAATCTTTATTAATTACATTTCTTTAGTTCACAACAGTAGACATGTTTAGAGCTTCAGCAGACAACTCAGGAGCTCAGAAACAGACATCAGTTTCATTTTAGTTCAGCAGGCAAGCATTATACAAAGCAGAGGAGAGAAGCAGTTTCATTTCAATAGACAGACTCAGAGCTTAACATAGTTGTAGAGTTTAACATAGAGCCACGCCTAGACTACTTCTAGTTTCAGTTTCCAGCCTAGGCTAATTCTAGTTTCAGTTTCCAAAAATGTCCTCATTGGCTGACTTAGTTGCTGTGCCTATTCATTGGCTGACCTTGTTACCATGCTCTATTCCAGTTCATGGATATACTCTGACAATTCTTACCGCAATTAATAAGTGTAATAACATATGTATTTAATCTTTTTCTTGTGTTTCTTTTTAAATATTCCTACTATGAATAACTCAGGTTCAAAATCACCACATGTGGTAGAAAGTGCCTTGTGCTTTTTTACATTTCCAGCATGCCGGGTTCATGTTGGGATACATTTTCGCTAATCTCATTGGGGGTAGGTGTCATTGGTAGAATATCTTATAGATATTTTCTTTGTAGGCCGATGATCTTGTTAATTTATAATTTTGGTTCCAAATTTCCCCCCAATCTTCTAGATCTATATTATGTCCTATATTTTTGGCCCATGCTATCATACAACCTTTCACTATTTCTTCTTCTAAATCAACCTCTAATAAGTATTTATACAGTTTGATTATACATTTCTCCTCAGGGTCTGTTAGAATTTTGTCTAATTGTTGCAATTCTGTATAAATTCCATAGTCTTCTACATCTTTTTATATCTATTTTGCAGTTGGCGGTCCAGGCACCAGTCTATGGCTATTCCTTGTTCTTTGAGTTCCTGATTTGATTTTAACTTCCCCTGATTATCTAAAACTTCTTTATATTTCGCCATTTTACTTATATCCAAATTATTGGGATGTATCATGGCTTCCATTGCAGATAACCATATTGGAATTTTCATGCAATATCTCTTTCTAATGTTATTCCAAATTTGTATCAGGGAATCTCTTATGAAGTGTCTATGGAAATAGGTTTGTTTCTTAATTTCCTTTTCCCATAGGAAGGCATGCCATCCTCTTTGTAAGTCATGGCCCTCCAGGCTTAATATCTTTTTATTGTTTAAATTAACCATTCTTTAATCCAGGTCAAAGCTGCTGCCTTATAGTAAAGCTCCCAATCCGGGAATCCAAAGCCACTTCTGCTTCTACTATCCTGTAGCGCTTTCAACTTTATTCTGGGGTTTTTCCCTAACCATATAAATTTTACCATAATCTTATTCATATCTGTAAAAAAAATTCTCTAAGTTTATGAGGATTGTTTGGAATAAATATAAAAATTTAGGTAAGATATTCATTTTGATCACTGCAATTCTCCCTAATAATGATATTTGTAACTTCCCCCATAATTCCACATCTATCTTTGTTGTAGAAGTTTCATATAATTATTTTCTTTTATTGTTATACATTTTGCAGTTAACCATATTCCTAAGTATTTAATTTTCTTTGTCATTTGAAGCCCCATTACTCTTTCTAATTCTTTTTTTCTGTTCTTCTGTCAAATTCGTAGTTAACATTTTAGTCTTTTGTCTATTGATTTTAAGGCCTAATACTTCTCCATATTTCTCTAGATCTTAATTAATATATATCCTGTCTCTATAGGATCTTCAGTAAAGAATACCATGTCATCTGCAAAAGCTTGGAATTTATATTCCTCTTTTTTAACTCTAGTTCCTTTTATGCCCACATTCTGTCTAATTCATATTAGTAAAATTTCTAGCAACAGGATGAAAAGCAGAGGCGACAGTGGACAACCCTGCCTTACCCCTTTCATTATTTTAAAAGTCTCTGTATTCTCACCGTTTAATAAAATACAGTATTTGCCTTTTGGGTAGAATATATTGCTTTTATCATATTCTCAAATTTATATCCTAAATTCATATTTTTAATTTGTTGCATCATAAATTGCCAATTCAGATTGCCAAATGCCTCTGTGCATCCAGAAAAAACAAGTGCCACTTGTTTTTCTGGAGGGGCCTTGTAATATTCCAAAATATCCAATATTATTCTTGTGTTGTTTCTAATTTGCCTTAATGAGAGAAATCCATTTTGATCTGGGTATATTCATTTAATAATCTTTTCAATCTATCTGCTATTATACTTGTGAATATTTTGTAATCAACGTTCATCAATGATATTGGTCTATAATTTTAGATTTGTCTACTGTCCATACCCTCTTTTGGTATTAATGAAATATATGCTTCCCTCCATCAACCCAGCAATTTGGCTTCTGTCAATAACTCATTGTACAGTTCTAGCATTAGTGGTTCAATCTGTTCACCCATCATCTTGTATATTTCCCCTGGTAGCCCATCTGGACCTGGAGTTTTATCACTTTTCTGCTTTTTGACTGCTTGTTTCAATTCTATTATTGATATTTCTTTGGATAGAATCTTCTTCATTTCTTCTGTTATTGGTGGAATCCGTTCCCCTTTTAAATAATCTATTATTTTTTCTTCCTCTATTTCTTCATTTTTATACAGGCCCTCAAAGTACTGATGCGCAATTCTTTTTTTCCCTTCCATCTTATGTTGAAATTCTCCATTTTCATTCTGAAGTTGGTGCATAATCCTCTTCTCTTTTTTTAATCTATGAGATAACCATCTCCCCAGTTTATTGGCTTGCTCAAAGGAGTTTTGTTTTACTGCTTTTAAGCTCTTTACCATTTCTTCTTGTTCTAAAATATTGAGTTTGTGTTTAATTTAAGTCAATTCCCCTTTAATTTTAGTATTCTGTGGTATTTTCTGAAGTTGGCTTTCTAGGTAATTTCTTCTTGTAATGTACTCTGTTGTTTCCACTTCTCTTTATTTCTTTTTGATGTATATGATATTATAATTCCACATGAGTAAGCCTTCATGGTGTCCCGAAGATTTTGTATTGATGTGTGTTGTTTTGTGTTCTCTTTGAGTCCCTGTTCCTTCATAAACATTTGGGTGAATTCCTTTTCTTTTATTATTTTGGATTTAAAGTCCATCTTCTTGTTTTCTGTTGGCCTCTCCAAATTATTTTATGTGGATTGTGATCTGCCCAAGTGTTCAGTAGTATTCCAATCTTCTCCACTTCTTTTCCTATCTCTCCATTCATCCAGGCCATATCAATTCGGGACCAAGATTGGTATGGATTAGAGTAAAAAGTAAATTGTTTTTTATCTAAGTTCAATTGTCTCCATGCATCTATTAAATTTAATTCTGCTATCATCTTGAAACATGATTTTGGTAATATTTTCTTTTTCTTTCCATTTTTCTTATCACTCACATAGTCCTTTTTACTGTCCACTATTGCAGATGTTCCTCTGTCCCATTTCTATAATTCTTTCATATAACTTTTTATAAAAATCTTTTTGATTTTCATTTGGTACATATATTACCACTAATGATAATGGCTTCTGGGCTATCCATATTTCAGTCATTACAGAATTCTTATAGGTACAGTTATTTTGTCTTTTTAAAAATTTGTCCCTCTCAAAAGAAATACCATGAGAATGTGTTGGAAAACAAAACATTGAAATAGCTCTTGGGACAGTGAACTTTAACTGATTTTATTTGACACTCTGAATGATGCATTGATCAAATTGCTTATTTCAATGACTGATTCATACTTTGACCACTCCTATTACAGATGCATTGTTAAATGTTATCTGTCAGAAATTGGCAAAGGGGGAAGGCTTGGAGGAAAATTAGGAATTTCAAGTTCATCTTACTCTGGAATTCATCATCTATCCCAAAGGATTATATATATGCACTTGTAAAATGTGTGTGTGTGTGTGTGCGACTGTGTTTGTGTGTATACATACATACATGCAATCAGAAATGGAACACAGATCTTCTATGAGAGAAAGAGGGAGGGAGAGGGAGAGGGAGAGGGAGGGAGAGGGAGAGGGAGAGAGAGAGAGAAAGAGAAAGAGAGAGAGAGAGAGAGAGAGAGAGAGAGAGAGAGATTGCAGGTTTCCACATCAGGTATTTTTATGGGTGTATAACCTCACAGTTTAATATACTAGATGTGAGGCTATAACTTGTAAGCATGAAGTTTCTGTGCCATTTTTCTAATTTTCTGAGTTTATTGTTTCAGTTTACGTGCTGAATTTACAATCCATGATTCTCCAATTAATCAGCTGCATGGCAGCGCAAACACGAATGAGGCTACAAAGGAATTACAATTCTTCTTTCCTGTAGAAAACACTATGGCTCTCATTAAACCCTCTGCTTTTGAAGACAAAGGTAAGATTAATATTACAAAGTGTTCATGTTTTTCTTTTTGCACATTTATATTAATTTCCTGTAAAATAAGTTATACCATTATAAAATTATTTCATCCATATCTGCATATATCAACAAATATCCTCCTCACACAGTAATACACATAAACATATTATCCTCACTTTACTTATCAGCAGCAGTGAGAAAATGAAGAGAACATACAAAGTAAGAGGAAAAGGTAGCTATCCTGGGAACAGAAGGAAAAATAAAATGGTAGAAAAGTGGATGTGTAAAAGGCAAAGGGAAGAGGCAACTGGACAGAGTAAAAAGACCAAAAAAAAGATACTAAAGCCTTGTTTATGCATTACAGGTAGTTCTCGACTTATGACATGTCACTTATTGATCATGTCAAATTGATACGGACTCCCCCAAAGCTACTTCCAACCCAGTTTGAAATTCCAGCAATTCCTCCTACCCCTGTGTTCATGTGATTGCATTTTGGGCATTTGGCAACCAATCCACAATTACATCCATTTACAGTTCCCATAGTTTAAAAAAACACCCATTGAGTAAAATGTGTTTGCTTAACAACCACAGTTTTGACTGAACAAAGTGACATTCACTATGTGACCGCAGCATTCACATAGCAATCACAGCAAAAAAGTCATAAAATTATGTGAGGTCACATAGTGACCGTTTGACTGGGACAATTTAAAATTGTAATTTCAGGCTCACTTACAGTTGTAAGTTATCAACTAACCATACAGAGTTAATCTTAACTAGGCAAGCAGCCACTTCCATGCAAAAGGCTAATCTCCAGCCAGAGGCATCTGCAGGGGAGTTCTTAAAACCTCAAGATGGTAGCTTCATATTAAGGGCTTCAATTGCACTATTCTGGTTGCCATCTTAAGTTTTTTTTTCCTCATACAAACCCTCAAACCATATTTTCAGCAGCCAGGTCTGTAGTAATTTTCTGCCCATTATTTTGTAACTTTTTTCTTATTCATAAATGTAAAAGGTCTCAATTCACAGCTATCATTTGGGAATAATATTTTCAGGTAAACAAAAATTCTGTAACTAGCAGGAAAATAAAATTTCTTTTTGACAGTTTTTATACAACTGAACATATTTCATAGATCAATACTATACAATACTACAGTATACTTTTAAGACTAAAATAGTGGAATGTTGATGTCCCCCTCTTCTTCTAGATAAAATTATAAATAAAGTAAAAGATGCTGGATTTCTAATCTCAGAATTGAGAGAAGCACACATAAGTCCTGAGACAGCAGCACAATTTTATCAAGATCATGAAGATAAGCCATATTATAATCAACTAGTGGATTTTATGTCAAAGTAAGTGCCCGTTTTTTTAAAAAAAACTAGAACAAAATTTGATGAAAGCAGAACTGATTTTGAATTTGTCAGACAAAAATATTTACCAGGCTGGCATTAAGATACCAAAGAAACAGATAATTTCTTTTGCATCATTTTAAGAGAATATAGAGTTGGAAGGGACATAGGAGGTTTTCTAGTCCAAACCCCCGCCAACCCCATTCAAGCAAGAAACTCTATGCCATTTCAGACAAATGGTTGTCCAATCTCTTCTTAAAATCCTCCTGTGATGGAGCACCCACAACTTCTGAAGGCAAGCTTTTCCCACTGATTAACTGTTTTAACTGTCAGGAAATTTGCCCTTATTTCTAGGTTGCTTTTCTCCTTGATTATTTTCCATCCATTGCTTTTTGTTCTGTCTTCAGGTGCTTTGGAAAATAGCTTGACTCCCTTATCTTTGTGGCAACTCCTGAGATACTGGAACATTGATATCATAGCACTCCAAGTCCTTCTTGTCATTAAACATACCCATTTCTTGCAATTGTTCTTCATAAGTTTTAGTCTCCAGTCCCCCAATCATCTTTATTGCTCTTCTCTGCCCTCTTTCTAACATTTCAACTTATTTTTTATACCATGGTGACCAAAACTGGATGCAATATTCCAAATGTGGTCTTATCAAGGCATTATAAAGTGGTACTAACACATTTCATGATCTTGATTTTATTCCTCTGTTAGGAGATGACCAAAAGGCCACTAGAGGCCATTTTACATAATCAGCATATTGAATTGATGAATTATGAAAAACTCTTGAACAAATGGAAAGTCTGTGAAGTCCCTGAGCAAAAACATTGAAAATAAACCAATACTTTTGTTTCAAAAGCATCTTTTAATCATTAGTATCTAAGTTCTCTCTGCTATTTCTAGTGACATTTTTGGTCATTTCCAGTGACATATATATCCTTAATGATATTTCATTATGATTGAAAGAAATATTATAAATTATTCAGAGTATCAATCAAAACCAAAGTGGAAAAAATCAAGCTCGAAATGCCAGCTGTATATTTTTAAGTAATGTGCAACTACACACCTTGTCAATAATTGCTGATGTCTCCCACATCTAATTATATCAATGCAGCAACTCTCCTACCCCAAGAATATATATAGCTGCAGTAAGTAATTCAAATGTCAGGATTCCGGCAGTTACTTCAATTAAATCATGAGCCACGAGTCACATTCCCAAAATTAAAAAAGATTTATTTGAAGGTAACATTCTACATCCGGCATTTACCTAGGCATAGCCAACTCTGAGATATGTAATTCACTGTCACCCTTGATCCTGCTTCCCCCCGCCCCCCGGGTTTCATCCAATGAAAAACGTCTATAGCCAAGAGTCATCAATCATGCTCTCCAATTAGATTTTCATGCCAGAAACTTCAGTCATCTAATTAGTGTTTGAAGAAAATATGAATGGAATGTACTTTTGATTCCACTCTGGCATCTGCTCTTTGAAACTCCCCCCCTTCTTTCAGTTGTCAACTATAAAATGTGTATACAAAATGTTTAATGAGTTGACATTCGTATCCCCTCACTTCTTGAAGGTGACCTGTACAACACACACAAAAACAAATTGTTTGCAGTTATGGAAGCTTATGATCACGAAAACCCCACAGGCTTGGTTGGATTTTCTGCATGAAACCTTACTACAAGGTGATCGGCTTGGATGTTCCTACTCTTTACCCATGATACCTTTGATAAGAGGTAGCCCTTCCACTTGATTAAATATTGGAGTTGTCTCCTATGCCACCTCAAATCGAGATTCGCTGCACCACATAATGGGTTTGGCCTCCTATCACCACGGAATCTGGGGGCTCATGAGGAAGGGGCCTCAGTGTTGATCCAACCACAGGTTTTAACAGGCTACTATGGAATACCAGGTGTATTTTCCCTAACAATTGGGGCAACTTCAATTGCACCATGACTGGGTTGATGATCTTTACTATGGGGAATGGTCCCATGAACTTTGACCCAAATTTCTTGCTAGGGAGTCTTAACCTCACACATTTGGTGGAGAAATAGACCTTCTCCCCCATCTGGAATGGTCATTGTAGGGCTCAGTGTTTGTCTTCCTGTCTCTAATAGGTCTGTGCTGCTTTTGCCAGTGCTTTTTTGACATTCTCCCAAGTTGCTTTCAGCGTTGACATCCATCGGTCAGGCTGACTGAGGAGGAGGGGGTCGCTTGGATACTCAGACATTGGGACAAAGTACATGCTGCTCATTACCTTGCAGGGGGTTAGTCCCATGCTACTGTGAACAGCATTATTGTACACGACCTCCACGAAATGCAGGAGGTCCGCCCAATTGGACTGCTGATAATTTATGTAGCACCTCAGATACTGCTCTACCATGGCATTCAATCTCTCTGCCCACCCACTGGTGCTTGGATGAAAGGCCGAGCTAAAACCCTAGGATGACCCAATAGGCCGCAGAAACTCCCTCCAAAATTTGGCTGTGAATTGGACCCCTCTGTCTGAGATAATTCTCTGTGGTACTCCATGCAGGCAGTAGATGTGCTTCAGGAACAGCTTGGCTAACTGGCGGGCTGAGGGTAGTCCGCTGCAAGGTATGAAATGTGCCTGTTTGGAAAATAAGTCTATTACAGTCCAGATCACCGTGTTTCCCCCACTTTTCAGCAACTCCACTATGAAGTCCATTGCAATCTCCTCCCATGGCCCCGTTGGCTCCGCTCCGTTTGTAGCAGTCCAGGGGTTTTCTTGGTAGTTTTTTCATCACAGTGCAGATGGTGCAACTTTTCACATAACTGTCCATGTCTTTCTTTATGCCAGGCCACCAGAACTGCCTCTGAGCCAAGTGTAAAGTCTTTAAGAACCCAAAGTGGCCTGCCAATTTGGCGTCGTGGCTCCTCTGAAGAACTAGGGTGCGTAAGGATTCCGGGACGTAGAGTTTTGTCCCCTTTCACACCAGGTTATCTCTTTTTGTCAAAGTGTGTTGATTGTTCCAGAACCAGGGGTCTGCTAGCAGTTTGATTTTGAGTTTTGTGGTTAGGTCATCTGTGGGTTGATCTTGCTAATCATGGCATTGTCATCTGGTGGTTACTTGGGCAGCTATTTGGGTAGGGGGGATGATGGTGTTTACAACCTCCTTCCTTTCGCATTTGTACTGGGGCATGTGGAAGAGGGTGTCAGCCAGAAAGTCCCCCCCCCCGGGATGTGTTTTAGCACAAAGTCAAATAGGTTGAAGTATTGAGCCTATCAGACTTGTTTGGGTAATAGTTTTCACAGGGTCCTAAGAGCTTCCAGGTTTTTATGGTCAGTCCAGACTTTGAATGGTCCCTTCCAGCAGGTAGTGCCAGGTTTGCAGTGCCCATCTCACTGCGAGAGCCTCTTTTTCTCATGAAGCCCATCATCTCTCTGTGACCGTGAGCTTGTGGGAGGTGTAGGCGCAGGACTGTAGGCTTCCTTGGTTGTTTCCTTGGAGTAACACTGCTCCCACTGCCATGTCACTGGTGTCTGCTTGAATGATGAAGGGTTGTTCGGGGTGAGGATGCTTCAGTACTGGTTCTTTTGCAAACAGTTCTTTCAGTGTTTCAAATGCTTTTTGGCATGGTTAGGTCCCACTGTAGGGGTTGTCCTGGGTGGGGTTCGTTCCTGGGCTCCCTGTCTTTAGGAGATCTGTCATGGGTTTGGCAATCCTCATGAAGGAGGGGATGAATTGTCGATAAAAGTTTGTGAACCCTAAGAAGCTTTGTAGCTGTCTACGGATGTGAGGGGGCTACCAGCCTAGGACGGCTTGTACTTTGGCTGAGTCCATCTCTATTCCCTCATTTGAGACTCAGTAGCCCAGGTAGTCCAACTGTGCATGGTGAAATTCACATTTCGACAGCTTGACATACAGGTTTGCTACTAGTTTTTCCAGTATTTGGTGGACTAAGGGTATGTGGTTGTCCATCATCTCAGTGTAGATGAAAATGTCAGCCAAATAGACAAGAACCCCCTTATAACGATGTTCATGTAGCACCTCATTTATTAATTGCATGAACACTGCCGGGGCCCCTGTAGTCAGAAAGGCATGACCTTGAATTGGAAGCTCCCTAGGGGGCAGTTGAGTGCTATTCTCCATTCATCTCCCTCCCTGATGCAGACTCGATAGTTTGCTTCTCTGAGATCTAATTTGCTAAGGATCTTCCCTTTGGCCAGGTGGGATAGCATGTTCTCCATGAGTGGGAGGGGGTATGGATTGTGTACGCACAGTCCATTGATCACTCTAAAGTCCACACATAATCTCATAGTTCCATCTTTTTTTTCTTTGAACAGGACTGGCGGTACAACCCATGATTTGGCTGGCTTGATGAACCCTCTTGCTAAGTTTTTGTCTATATATGTGCACATTTCTTGCATTTCCCAGGGCGTCATGGCGTACATTTTGGGTTTTGGTAGTTTTACCCCAGGAATGATTTCTATGGCACAGTCTGTCTCACAGTGGGGAGGTAGGATGTCACACTCAGTCTCACGGAATACTTCAGTGAGGACTTGATATTCTCTTGGGATCTGTCCAACCTCTGGGGTTTTGTCGGAGGTGGCTGCCAGTTGTTCTGGTGAACCCTCTGGAAGGGTTCTCTGTGTGGCCGGTGCTTCTATTTGATGGTGAGGAACGGGTTGGGGTCCCTTCACTATCCTCAGTCTGTGGCTTCCCCCTTGCCATCAGATGGTTGGACCCCACTTGTCTAGCCAGGAAAGCCCCAGGATGACTGCATCTGTCATTTTGGGAGCCACTACGAATCAAATGGTTTCCCAGTGATCTGCTAGTTCTAGTCTCACTGGTTCAGGTTAAGTGAGTGGCATAGGTTCCTTCCAACAGGGAGCCATCTACTTGTTCGAACCGGATCAGGTGGGTCAGCTTTTTTGCTCTGATCCCCAGTTTCAGGACCATGGTTAGGTTGATCAGGCACCTATTGCAGCCTGAATCTATTAGGATCAAGGGTGACAGTGAATTACGTAGCTCAGAGTTGGCTATCTGTCAGGATTCCATCAGTTACTCAAATTAAATCATGAGCCTCAAGCCATACTCCCAAAACTAAAAAAGATTTATTTGAAGGTAACATTCTACATCTGGCATTTACCTAGTTGGCGTAGCCAACTCTGAGATACGTAATTCACTGTCACCCTTGATCCTGTTTTTCCTCCCACCCCTCTGGGTGTATCATCCAATGAAAAACGTCCATAGCCAAGAGTCATCAATCATGCTCTCCAATTAGATTTTTGCATGGCAGAAGCTTCAGTCATCTAATCAGTGTTTGAAGAAAATATGAATGGAATGTACTTTTGATTCCACTCTGCCGTCTGCTCTTTGAAACTCCCCCCATCTTTCTGTTGTCAACTATAAAACATGTATACAAAATGTTTTATGAGTTGACATCAGAGTTCTCGGAGAGGAAAAAAACAACATTCTTCCTGCAAGCCAGCTACACTCACGAAGGCTGGCCACTAGATATTTCCCAGGAGGAAGTATAGGAAAATGCCTATTCCCCATGAGTTCTTACTTGTTCTGTAAGAACTGTTAGAACTCTGATATGTTTTCACATAGTTCTTTTCACCCTTACTTCCAGTTTGTACTGATTCACGATTGTTCTTCACTCCAAAGTGCCATCCTGGCAAAGCCATGACATAACTAGTCTCTTTTTAGCCCTGTAATAAAATAACACCATAGCAAATTCAGAATTAAAGTTCATCTCTTTTTTAAACTTTTTTTTTTTACAAAATAGAACATGTTTTAGGCCAGTAGACTCTATGATCCTTCTGCTATCCATACAGAAACCTTCTTTCTCCTTCTATTTTTATTTTATTTACTTGATTTCTATATCACCCATCTTGATAAGTAACTCTGGACAGCGTGTATCATAATAATTAAAACAATACAATCTAAAAATATATGGTTGCTGAGTAAACTATTGCCATGGAATACTCTGGTCTTCATGGTCTTATAAAAAGCCAGCAGATTTGTGGTCATCTTAATCTCTGAAGATTATTACTGTTCTTTATTGTTGTTGTTATTGTTGTCATTGCTATTGTTATTATTAAGTTAATTATAAACATTATGAATCTACTGTATACCTTTGAACGTTCCAGAGAATGCATTTCTCCTAATCCTTGGCTGATGGCCTTGTAGCATGTAGTATGCTCAACCTATCAGATCAAATTGGACAGGTAGAAACAAGTAGGAGATAGTTCTTACATGCCTTTTTGAGGGCAGACCAGTACAGACCACAGTGTAGGAATCCAAATGAAAAATCACAGGGGCATGAATGATTGTGATCAAAACCTCCTGATCCAGGAACTGGTGCAATTGGCACAAAACCCTGTTTAAAGATCTTCCTGCCACCTGTTTTTCTAGTGGAAGCTGTGTGTTAGGGATATACATCCTAGCAGAACCTGCACGGCAGTCAGGCAGGCAGGCAAATATGTGAGATAAATGTTTTTGTAGCTTACACTCAGTAAAACAGATACACTGTGCTAGTTAAATAGTTTATTCCAGTAATAGTTTTAGCATAGTCAAACAGTCCATATATCATACACTAGTTCAGTCCGTCCGGGGATTAATCAGTTGCAAAGTCCAGTGTCGAAAAAGAGGTCAGTAAACTTACAAATATCAGTCCAGTAATATATCTCTTCGCAGTAGAGATATGAAGAAGTCAAACCTCTTTTCTTCCTTCAGCAACAGCAAAAAACACGCAGTTAACAATCCATCATCATCAGCAAGCAATCCAGTAAGCCAGCAATCAACCAAGTTCTCTTGCTCCCTCTTATGGCGGTTTTACAGCCGCACCCAAAATTACATGCTTTGCAGTTTAAAGTGACACACACTTAAACTCACTATCATAGTTTATATATATTATTTTACCCAAACTATGTTAGGTAACCTATGTTATTCTTAACATACTCCCCTTTTGGGTAATATAATAATATATATATCTATTTACAACTTTAAACCATAGTTGTCACAACTTTCTTTATGTTTGACTGAACCTTGGGCTTTTGTAAACTGATCAGCAATATTTTCTTCAGTCATACAATATTCCAATTTTATTAAACCATTTTTTACAGATTGTCTTACATTCAGATATCTAAGATCTGTATGCTTAGATCTCGTTTTTACAGCAATATTTGTAGCCAACCGTATGGCTGCTTGATTGTCCTCATAAACTACAATGGAATCATTAACAGTTATTCCCATATCCAATAACAACTGTTTATACAGAATTAAATCAGTACATAATAAAGATAGACATGAAAATTCTGCTTCCATTGTGGACATACTTATGTGTTGCTGTCTAATTGACCTCCAACCAATCAGTGCTTTTCCTAATAGTATAGCCATACCTGAAGTTGATTTCCTAGTGTTTATGTCTGTTGCAAAACTTGCATCAGCATATGCACTTAAAATCAGATCATCTTTTGGCTCCAAATACAATGCATAGTGCATTGTCCTTTTAAGATACCTTTTTTTAAAAAAAAAAAAAGTTTTATTAATTTTCAAAACACACAAGTCATCATTTTCCATTACATGTTTAAACCTTTTTCCATTATAAATTTAACAAGTCAGGTAAACTATAATTCTATTTTAAACCATTTCCATATAAACATACAAAACCTCTTATCCAATTTCCCTTTATTTCTCTTCACTCTTATTCAATTTTATTATTATTATTTCATCTACTTCTTTCTGACTTAGTTACCATTATTCTCATTCTATATTTCTACAAGGTTTTATTAATTTCCCCCAAAAAAACAACATAATCACACAACACACAAAACATATAAAAAGATCTTTTTGGAAAGTAACTTGGACCCAGGTATCTCTCTTTTCATGGACTTCAATTATATTCAGGCTCATCTTACATATCATTACTTATTTTATTTACCATTCTAAGTCTTCTATATTAACTTCTCCACATATTTCACTCTTCTTGATTCTATCTTAATTAATCATCTTAATTTGAGTCATTATATTTATATCTTTTGTCCATTCTCTATTATACCTTTGTCTCATTCCTTTTAAAAAAAAAGAAAGAAATTTCTCCTGAAATCACTAATCAGAGTATGATGCCTTTCTATCTCCCCACTAAATTAATCAAATTAATCTTTAAAATACCCAATCCGATTTTGCTTGGTACATTCTAACTGAATAATACATCTAAAACAATTAAATACCTAGTTAAGCAATAGATTTAAATATTAAAAACAAAATACTATAATGAAAGTTTTATAATAACATCAATACCATAATCTTAATAAACTCTTTAATTAAAGTTTAATATTCTAAATCTCCCCTCATATTATATTTTCAAACCAATCATTATTAACATTCCAACATTTTAATCTCTTATCAACTCTCAAACCATTTAAATTTTCTATTTCTGATCCAATACTACAATGTCATCTTATGTACCTTGCAAAATCTCTTTGAAGAAATTATACTTATCCTTTATCCCTAAAAAAATTTCTTTTTCTCATTTAATTTCAAAACTTTATAACTTTTCTCCACCTTTTCTCTTTCTTTCTTCCCCCAACAAACCTTTCTAGCCCCCTTCTAGCCCCCTTCTTCTAGCCTCTGCCTTACTGGCTTCCCTTCTCTGTCGCATTCCTCTTCCCTTTTGTTTACCATCCTTATATTGATTTTGCACCTTGTTTTTCCCTTTCTTAAATGTTTTTTTAAGTCTTAAGTCCTTTATTTCTCTTCTTTTTCCTCTTCCTTCCCTCTTGGTCGAGTTCTGAGATTTATTAAAGATGGCTTCCTTTCTTTGTTCTTTTTCTGCTGTCTTCATCTGTTGCAATGTTTGTTGATAATTAATAAGCGCCATTTCTAAAAAAAGGAAGGCTTCTTTCAAACCAGCTTTACCATTTTGTTTTGCTTGCTCATAGTCTTTTATCAGTTCCTCGATAGAAGAAGCCATTATAAATCTTTTCTTTTCTTTTCTCTTACAACAGCCAAAATATTCCAAAGGAAAAATAAGACAATCCCAAAGTTCTCAATCAGTCCAAACCAAGACAGAGTTCCCACTCTCTCCTCCTGGGGTAGTATCAATTAAAGAAAAGGAAAGTCAAAATCTGTTTCTTAAAGTCTTATTACAATATATTTTAGTCTTTCAATCCTTAAGGCATCTCCTCCAACAAAGTCTTAGCATACAAATATTTTTTTTTAAGTCCTCTTTTTTCCTACTCACCGCTTAGAACCAGTTTTCACCTAAAAAAAATAGGTTTCTTAATGTTCACTTTTTATTCCGTAGAAAAAGAGGGTAAGCTATCCTTTCAGCACCATTAAACTGCCACTTTTTTCCTCTTCTCGAAGGTATCATTCAGAAAGTCATACTTTTCAGGAATTTTGTTAAATATGTCTTAGAGTCCTAGGAACCAAGAAAAACTTTCTCCTCTCAAGCACTTTCTCCACTTCCTCCTGCGCATTCTTACCCGGCTGCCAGCTTCTTTGTGGCGGCCATTACAGACCGCCGCTGCACTGTCCTGGGAAAAGGGGTTCTGCCAGCCGGGGAGGGGGTCTGCAACACCCCCAAACCCTTCTCCGGATCCCCCTACCTTCAGCTGCCCCTGCAGGGCAGCCTAGCTCCGCACCTGTCTGGGTCGGAGCCCCAAAACGGCTAGCGCGCAGGGATCGCGCAGCTTCGCAAATCCCTGCCACTCGCGAAGCCGACAAACCAGAAAAACCCCTTTTAAGATACCTTAATATACGTTTTGCTGCTTGCCAGTGTTGTTCAGTGGGTTCAGCGTTGAATTGTGCCAATTGATTAATGCCATAGGCAATGTCTGGCCTTGACCAATTACTAATATACGATAAACTACCAATTAGTGATTGATAAATAGTCTTATCGAATTTTGGACTTTGAGCATCAGTGTGGCCAAATTCCTGACTCATTGGAGTTTTAGCCGGTTTACAAAGTTCCATCTTGTATGTTTTTAGTAATTGACAAATCTTATCCTCTTGAGATATCTTATAGCCACTTTTGGTTTTATTTATTGTCAATCCTAGATACTGTTTTATCTCTCCTAATTGCTTTAATTTTATCCTCTTACTTAATAATGATATTATTTCAGTAGCTTCATTATTAGTTTTTGTAATTAAAGCAATATCATCTGTAAACAACAATAATAATGACACTATTCCATTTCTCTCTCTCTTAAATACACATGGATCAGCTAAACCTGCTTTAAACCCTATATTGTTTAATTCCTTAACAATATATTGGTTCCATTCGTAACCAGATTGTTTTAATCCATAGAGACTCTTTTTAAGCTTCCAACAGTCATTATTTGTTTTATCATCCTTAATTCCTACAGGTTTCTTTAGGTATATAGTGTGCTGCAATGGTGCATGCAGATAGGCAGTTTCTAAGTGATTTATAATATAATTCTTCTTAGCTGCCCACACTAAAGCTGCTCTCAAGGTTGTTGCTTTTAGACTCGGTGCAAATACTTCATCATAATCACATGCAGATTGATTAAATCCTTGAGCTACCAACCTAGCCTTATGGGTAACAGTCCCATTTTTACCTGTTTTTAATTTAAATATCCATTTACAGCCAATGGACTTTTTACCTGGAGGTAATTTAACATTTTCATAAACTTCCATTTGTTTCAATGAATTTAATTCTTTCTCCATTGCTATATGCCAATTTTCTTGTTCCTTTGCTGGATACATTCTAAGTTCTTCAACAGTAGTTGGAACTTTACTAACTTGGCAAACTACACTTGCTTGGTACCTGTCAGGTGGTCTGGTTTCACATGTTGAACGTCTAGGTATTACAGGGCTTACAGGTGGACTTTCATGTACTACCTGTTCCTGGTTATCTATTTCTTCCTGTTCACCTATTTCTTCCTGTTCTGGTCCTATGTGCTCTTCCTGTACTTCCTCTTTAATTGTACTCTTCTTATTACTGATATGTGATTTTGGTCTTTTGTAGGTTTCTATGATTACTTCCTTACTTGAATCTTGTTCCAGTTTTTCCTATCCTACATGTTCAAGGAATTGTGCACTAGCACTACAGTAAACTCTAGGTGTACCTTTTTTCCAGAATCTGTATGATTTGTGATTAGATTCATAACCTACAAAGAATAACTTTTTAGCCCTATGCTGCCCCTTGTGTCTCAGTTGTGTAGGAATATGCACCCATGCTGGTGCTCCAAATGTGTGCATGTAGCTTAGGTCAGGTTTTCTACCATGCCACCATGTGAATGGTAATTCACCTGTTGTTGAGTTAACAACATTATTCAATATATGATTACCACACATTATTGCTTCTCCCCACAAAGTTTCAGGTAATCCTGAATCCGACAACATAGTACGAGCCATTGCCTGTATTGTTTGGCCTCGTCTTTCTATAAAAGAATTATGTTGTGGCCTATATGGTGCAGACTTTTTATGTTCAACACCTGCCATCTTCAGTCTATTTTGGAATTTATTGTTTATAAATTCCGTACCATTATCAGTTACAAGAGTTACTAGTTTCCTTTTAGTTTTTCTTTCTGCAAACTTCAACCAATTAAAGAAATTCTGATATGTTTCCGTTTTACTCTTCATTAAATAACAGAAACCATATCTGGAATAATGATCCAATATATAACGAGCACTTCCCACACTTGGTTTTTTAGGACCTATAATATCAGCAAATACGACCTCTAGAGGTTCTTTAGTTTTAAATCCATTTATTCTATTTGCTGGTATTACCTTGCTTTTTTCTTGACTACAAGCATTGCAGTGCAAATACTTACTGCAAGGCTTCAGTTTTATACCTTCAGACAGTTCAACTGTTTGTTTGAGCATTTTAAAATTTATATGCCCTAAACGTCTGTGTAACAAATGTATGCATTCATCATGAGGTTTAACGTTATTATATACTGTGTTAGCTACCTCTGATTGATTATCATTTAACACATACAATTCACCTTTTAAAGTTGCAGTCACTTTTTTACCTTCCTTTTCTATTATGCAGTTTTCTCCCCTAAAGGTAACTACATAATGATCCAATATATAACGAGCACCTCCCACACTTGTTTAACCAAAACTCTAACCGAAAGCAAATTAAACTTAAGTTGTGGTACATATAACATTTTTACATTTTCTTTTATGCAAGAACAATGTGCAATAACTTCACCTTTTGCTTTCATTTTCCAGCCATTAGCTAACGATATCTGCTGTGAACTTGTGGACATCTTAACAAATCTTTTCTTATCTTTCGTTATGCAGTGCGATGCTCCACTATCTACAACCCATAAATTATTATTCACAGTTTCGTGCTATACATGGCTAACTCTAAACATTTTTCATCCTTTTGATGCCTTTTAGCATTCTGGCTGGCATTGTGGCGTTTTCCTTTCTTGCAGAATCTAGCCAAATGTCCTTTTCCTCCACAATTAAAACATTTTCTAATTGCATAGGCTGTCGTAGATTCTTTATCTTCTTGTGGTTCCCTTCTGAGTTGATCCCTTTCAAGCCTTCTCCTGGCTTCTTCAATTAATCTGCCAGTAATGTCAGTTAATGTGAGGTTATCTTTTGGCAGTACTTCCAGTGAAGTTACATAGTCGTCATAGCTCTCATCTAACGAAGACAAAATTATATAAACCTGATGCAGTTCTGTGAAGATAAGTTCTTTTTCATGCAGTTCCTGAAAAATTCTCTTCATTGTGTTTAAATGATTCATCATGTCTCCATTCTTTTGAAAATGTGTTCTGAACAGTTTCCGTCTAAGATTTATATGTGCTCCTACACTGTCTCGAACATAAATCTTCTTTAAATTCTCCCAACATTTCGCAGCTGTTTTTTCTCCACGAATATGGACAAGCTGCTGGTCACAGAGTATCAGTCCTATTATACAGAGAGCTTGCTCATTCTTCAGTTTATATTCTTGTATTTTCTGGGCATCATCCTCATCCTCCGGATCCCAAGCATCTACCTCTGGTGGGTTTTGAATTATACTCCACAAACCTTCTCTGCGTAGAAGTAGGCTGCATTTCATAGACCATGAAACATAGTTTGTTCCATCCAGTTTGGATATTAGAGACAAACTTGGTAAATTGACTTGTGCCATCTTTTTCTGGATATTAAACTATAATTAATAAAACACAGCTGTCTGTTTACAGTATTGTGTAACCACACAAACTCTCACTTTATATAAGCCTGTTATATCCTAGTTAGTCTGACTGTGCAGCCTGGGCCCATAACCAGTGTTAGGGATATACACCCTAGCAGAACCTGCACGGCAGTCAGGCAGGCAGGCAAATATGTGAGATAAACGTTTTTGTAGCTTACACTCAGTAAAACAGATACACTGTGCTAGTTAAATAGTTTATTCCAGTAATAGTTTTAGCATAGTCAAACAGTCCATATATCATACACTAGTTCAGTCCGTCCGGGGATTAATCAGTTGCAAAGTCCAGTGTCGAAAAAGAGGTCAGTAAACTTACAAATATCAGTCCAGTAATATATCTCTTCGCAGTAGAGATATGAAGAAGTCAAACCTCTTTTCTTCCTTCAGCAACAGCAAAAAACATGCAGTTAACAATCCATCATCGTCAGCAAGCAATCCAGTAAGCCAGCAATCAATCAAGTTCTCTTGCTCCCTCTTATGGCGGTTTTACAGCCGCACCCAAAATTACATGCTTTGCAGTTTAAAGTGACACACACTTAAGCTCACTATCATAGTTTATATATATTATTTTACCCAAACTACGTTAGGTAACCTATGTTATTCCTAACACTGTGTGTCCAAGGGGACCCTCCAGAACCATTTGGAGCAGTGCCCCTCCATCCAAGAGCAGCAGTGGAAAAACTTTATTATTGGGAGGACCAAATACACAAAACAATTCAGTCTTGCTTAGGTTGAGATAAAAGCCATTGCACCCATTGCACTTACCTGCCTTCTCCAGGCTCTGGGACAGGATAACCACCGCATCACACAGGTGGACCAGGCTGAAGATATAAACTAGGTATCATCAACATGTTGATGATATCTCACCCCAAACTGTTGGATCATCTCACCTAGTAATCTCATATATTGTAGATGTTAAATAGAAGAGAGAGAATAAAATCCTGGGGCACCCAACAAGTAGGAACCATGAGCTGGATTTTTCTCCCCATCAACACCAACTGGAACCAAGTCTGGAGAAAGGTATTATGCCAGTGAAAGGAGAAGAACAGCACAACACAGTGCCACTCATCCCCAAATACCAAAGCTAATCCAGGAGGATACCATGATTGGTGACTTGAAAGGCTACTGAGCAGTCAAAAAGAGTGAAGATGGTTGCACTACCCCACCCACTCCCACTAGAACTCACCAAAGAGGGAAACTGATGTCATTCCAATTCCATAACCTGGTCTCAACCCTGACTGAAAAGCCTAGAAGGCCACACTTCATCCAGGATCTTTCGCAGTTAACACGTGACTATCTCTTTCACAACTTTCATCAAAAAGAGAAGTTGGAGACTGGTTGAAAGCTCTCCAGACTTGGGTTGATCAATGTCCCCTTAAGGAGAAGGTAAAACACCATCATCTTGAAAACCAATGAAACCACCCCCCAATCGTATGTCCTCTTCTGGGCAGGCTTAAACAACCAGGAAGGACACACAGATCAAACATGTCAGAGTATATTCATGAACTGGAATAGAGCATGGTAAGAAGGGCCAATGAATAGGCATAGCAACCAAGTCAGCCAATGAGGAAACTGAAATTGAAGTTGCCTAGGCATGGCTCTATATTAAGCTCTGCAGCTCTGAAGCTATTTTAAGCTCTGAGTCTGTCTATTGAAAGAGAAACTAACTTGCTTGTTTGCTGAAGTTGAGTTGCTTATAACATGTCTGCTTCTGTTTGAGTTTGCTCCATGTTGGAGAAACCTACAACTGGTATTGTAAAATTTACTTAATATGTTTATAAAGATGTTAAATGAAGCCTCAGCCATCTGTGTTATTTTTCTGGCAGTGAATTTATGCTGCAATACTCTGAACAAGTTATGGGCCCAGAAAAAGACTTAATTGTAATTAAAGCTGAGAAACTGCTTGTTTTAAAAGTAAGAAACAAGGCAAGGGGCTTTGCAGGATGGCTGAAAAAATTAAAGAGAGCTCTTTATCCTGTTTGGGTCAGAAGAACTATATTATTTGGGCTACAAAGATGGAATGTTTGGAATCAAAGATGAAAGAGCTTTGGAATATTGTTGAAAATCCACCCCAGGCACCAATGAATGGTACAAGTCAGAAGCTGCATGATAGAGCATTTGCTTATATCATCTTAAGTTTGGAAAATGATCAGTTTATCTATGTAGCTAATTTAAAGACTGCAAAGGAAGTCTGGGATAAATTGAGGACTGTTCATGAGAGTGTATCTACATGCAACAGCTTACAATTATCAAGAAAGTTATATAGAGCTCGTTTGCAGCCAGGAGATTCAGTGGAACAGCATTTTGTTCATATGCAAACTTTGTTTGTGGAGTTGGAACAGTGTGGGATGAGGATACCTAAATCCAAAAGTGCTCTTAGTTTTGAACAGTCTAGATGAAACTTGGGGCATTGTGTCTGCAGTGTTTGAATGCAAACCAGAGCATAAATTGCATTTGGAAACTCTGAAACCATGTGATAGCTGAAGAGCAGAAATGCCATTATAGAAAAAGCCAAGAGGAGGAGAAATTCCTGAGGAGGGGGCCCAAGAGGAACAATGGAAATTTCCACAGCCGGGCTGTCTCCAGAGAAGAGCACAGAGGTAAGAGCCATGCAGTTTCCACAGACCAGCAGAGCAGCATTAGAAGATATCAGATTACAGCTAAGCAGAAAGCCCAACAAAAGAAAGGATGCTTCATCTGTGATGAAACTACTCATTTAAAGAAAGATGTTTGCAAGACAGAAGAAGTCTGCAAGAACAGGTTGAGGGATAAATTGCTGTTCCAAAAGCCAGCAATAGTAATGGAAGAAATCAATTGCTAATAGACAGTGGGGCTATCCAAACAATTATTCATAAGGCTAAATTGTATTACAGGATGGATGCAGCTGCTGGAGACAGTAGCCTTGGCAAATGGCAAGAAGGCTAAAATCATTGGAAGAGGCAGTGTGCAAATTCCATTATTTGGAAACAAGGTTTAATAATGTTTTATGTGTCCCAGAAATGGAACATAATTTGCTGAGTGTCTCTAGTTTAGACAAGCAAGGATTTGAGACCACATTGTAAATGGGCAGTGTCTTATAAAGAAGAAAAGGGTTTGTCTGTGCAAAGGGCATAAAGCATGATAATCTTTATATGTTACAGGGACAAAAAGTTCAATGTGCACAAACATTTGGCAATGTTACAAACCATGATTCATGTGTTCATCTTTTGCACCATAAGCTTGGCCATGCCAGCTTCAAAGTTGTTCAAAAGATGGAACAGTTTGCAGAAAGTTTAAATTTAAAGGGATGTAAAGCATATTTGGATTGTGCAGTATGAAAACATCAAAGTCCAAGGCATTCCCAGTAAGCAAGAGTAGCACAAAGCCAACAACAAGAGCTTTAGAGCTGGTACACACAGATTTGGTGGGCCCAATGCAAGCCAGTTTGGGAGGAGCTAAGTATGAGCTGTCATTGTAGATGACTATAGCAGTTTTGTGTTCTTCTATTTACTAAAGAGTAAAACAGAGCTGCTACAGAAATGTAAGCAATGGGTAAGCTTTGTAGAAAGAAGGTATAAACAACAGTTATGTCATCTGCAAACTGACAGAAGTTCAGAATTCATATCAGCAATTTTTCAACAATGGTTGGCACAGTTAGGAATAAAATACAGACACACAAATCCTTACACAGCAGCTGAGAATGGTGTTGCTGAGAGACAGAATGGAGTCTTACAAACCATGAAGGATTCCCTGCTAGAGGATTCTGGTCTAAACAGGTCATACTGGGGTGAAGCCATATTGACTGCTAATTATTTAGTTAATAGGTTGTGGAGTTCCTCCATTAATGATACTCCATATGCAATGCTATATGGGCAAAAACCATCTCTAGCACATTTAAGGGTGTTTGGAAGCAATGCGTGGGTGCATATTCCAAAAGCAATTAGAAGAAAGGGGCAACCAAAGGCTAGAAAGCTCAGGTTTGTGGGCTATGAGCCAGGCTCAAAGAGTTATCGCTTTAGTGATAGGAGCAAAAGAATAGTGTTTTCAAGGTCTGCAAGCTTTGCAGAGCAAAATTGGAATAAAATTGATGCAAATTTTTGGAATGATTCACTTAGTGACAGTGATCCACTTAGTGATGGTAACTCACTTACTAATGGTAACTCACTTACTGATGGTGTCAGGGTTCAGGGAGGAGAAGCTGAACAAGATATGAAGCAAGAGAGGGTTGACACACAGGAGCTGTCAGGTCAGAGCGATGGAACAAGGGGATTCCACCTGCAGGTATACTGCATTGAAAGGTCTTGGGTTCAAGAGTTGCAAGGCTGATGGTTGCATATACATTGGAAAGTTAAAAGGTGGGGATCAACACCTTGGATAGGTATAAAAAGGAATTCTCAGGTATTTGGAGGGAACTATGAATGTGGGTCTTCAAATACAGGTATCTGAAGAATATTAAAGGTAATTGAGTTTATGTTTATTCCAGTTATGAAGGGAGGAGTGTCAGAGTATATTCATGAACTGGAATAGAGCATGGTAACAAGGTCAGCCAATGAATAAGCATAGCAACTAAGTCAGTCAATGAGGACTGTTTGGAAACTGAAACTAGAAGTAGCCTAGGTGTGGTTCTATATTAAGCTCTGCAGCTCTGAAGCTATGTTAAGCTGAGTCTGTCTATTGAAAGAGAAACTAATTTGCTTGTCTGCTGAAGTTGAGCTGCTTGTAATATGTCTGCTTCTGTTTGAGTTTTCTCCATGTTGGAGAAATCTACAACTGGTGTTGTAAAATTTACTTAATATGTTTATAAAGACATTAAATGAAGCATTTGTGTTTATCTTTCTGGGACTGAATTTATGCGGCAAAACTCTGAATAAAACATAGTTAAACTAGCAGTTGCAAAAGCCCTGCCCACTTTCTCAGAAGCAATGTGTAAATACATTCTATAAAAGCAATGTTAAATTTAAAAAAAGAAACAAACGAGAAGAGGGTGAAAGAAACAGGAATGCCTCCCAATAAACTTCTTTGATAATAATGATTTTGTGTCCATCAAGTGAAGTCATTAATTTTTGGGTACTTCCAACCACTATATTTGCAGGTGGAGTGATTTCACTCTCCTTTGATCCCATGTTGTTATCTTTTCAATAGTTGAGCAGATTGACTTTTGATTCAATTGTAATGTAACAGAAATCACAGGTGGTATTCAGCAGATTCTGACCAGTTCTGGAAAACCAGTAGTGGACATTTTGAGTAGTTTGGAAAACCGGCAAATATCACTTCTGACTGGCCCCAACCCATCTATTCTCTGCCTCCCAAGTCCCAGCTGATTGTCTGGGTCTTCTTGTTTCCCTGCACAGGAGCTGGAAATCATGTTAATGTTCTATTTCAATTTCTTTCCCTACCCAAACATTTATAATAAACATACATATATACATCAACATACATATAATACATATGTATATGTTTATATATGTATATTATATATATATAATATACAATTGCCAATGATATTTCAGGCTTGATATTATTGCATTGCCTACTTAGTTGCCTAGCAAAAGTAAACAAGCATGAAATTGGTGACATTTTCAATAGGGAAAGGAGCCATATGCAAACCATCAGGTGTCTGACTCTTTTTCTCTTTCTTGGGGAGAGGATATTTATTTTTACCGAACTTGTGGCAGCTTGGTAGGGCAATGTTTTACAAGTTTTATCCCAGCACTATTCAATTGGCTTATTAGAGTGGAAATGTGGCAATGTATAAATGTCTGATTCCAGCCCTATCCGGCAATCCACTTTTTAATTTTGTGGCTACTTCCTTCCTAGAATCATGAAAAACAGAATCTGGTTGATAAGCCTTAAGTGCTACTGCACTGTAGGATATTCTCTATTTTTCTTATCTCTAGCAAATACCAAGTTCCAGTGTCATGAAAGTTTTGTATGATGATAAAAAACTGGATATTTTTGACAGTATTATCTGCTAGATTTCTGTCATGTTTTTGGCATCTCTGCAGATCCCAGTTATTACATTTTGTTAGCTGTAGTGTTTATATTACTTGCTTGCCTTCAAATAGTTTTGGTGCAGAGATTTCCAAGTCCAATTGCTGAATTGCAATTTTTGCTATGTGACAAAAAGAGAACATTACTGAAGATAAATTGTATTAACTGAATTTAATTGTGTAATGTGATGTGATGTGATGTAAACAATTTTGGTCTTGCCATGGCCACAATAACTTTTTGAAGAATGCTATCTAATATCTCTTTTGAAGAGCAGAAACAGAGAACTACAGTACTTTTTTTATCTATGGAGCATCTTCATTCACCTGAATGAGGGAAGAAAAGTAATCAAAAATAGCACCTCTAAGTTTAGCATATGATTATAACATATCGTAGGATTTTATATACATGGAGAACAGGCAGACTGACATACAACAAAGTACAAATACAAGCAGAGATGGGACTATTAAGGAAATAATCTACTGTTATATAATGTATGTTTAATAAGACTTGGCTTCTGTAACATAAACCTCTGACACTGTGAAATAATCAAATAGACAGTGTACCTCAAATGGACTTGACTTGTTTATCTCATGCAGCGTTAGTTATGTCAACTTAATGTTCTCATTGCAAAATGAGATTGTGAGCATCTCATACATTGTTGGTTGTATTGTTTTTCTAGAGGCCCATCAATGGTCATGGTTCTAACTAAAGAAAATGCTGTGGACGAATGGCGACAATTAATGGGACCAACAGATCCAACAAAAGCAAAAGAAACACATCCTAATTCAATACGTGCTAAATTTGCAACTGATATTATGCACAATGCTGTTCATGGGTCCTCAAATGAAGAACATGCTAAAAAAAGCATTAACTTTATCTTTGGAGATATTGATTTAGAGAGCCTAAAATACAAATATATTTATATGTAAATTTCAGAGTTGACCAACAATAAAAATCTGTGTAAATTAATACATTTACATATATATTTTATTAAATATCATGTTACTAATTAGAATTCATAAGTTCCCTTCAAATTAGGAATACTTCCTTCATTAAGATTATAATTTTAACATCAGTTTTGTACAGAATATAAATAAATGATAGCACATGAATACCTGTAATTAATAATTGGCACTAAATCCCAACACAAGAATGGCAATCACAAATATTCAAGCTTTTCTTTGAAGAACTAGGAAGTAGAAGGCAGGATGATGTGAAAGAGCCTTAAATCAGGATACGGAATCAATGGATTCTAGTAACTTGGCCTTTTGGTTAGAATAGAGAGAGAGAGAGATGAGAAAAAAGAATGTAAGGTGGAGTTTTATAGACCATTTAGCCCTTATTGACTATTTCATTCTTATAAAAGTAATAGTTATAGTAATAGGTGCCTTGGGTACATTCTCAAATAACTGGAGCATCACTTGAACACCATCAGCCTTGACAAAATCACCATCACACCAATTGCAAAAGCAACCTTATTCAGAACAACCTAGTTTCTTGGGAAGGGCTTGATAGATGGATAACAGTGCCAAATCCAATCTGAACACCTGGCTGATTGTGTAATGAATTATAAATTACAATTAAAAGATGGGGAGCAAGGGAACAAGATGCATACAGGGAAGCAAGGTGTTGTCTTAATTGGTTAATTACCTCCAGAGTGATAAACCCCTGTTGGGGCCCTAGGCCAACTGCCACAGCCAGGTCTTCATAACCTTATGAAAGGTCAGAAGAATGGAAGTAGATTTCACCTTGGGGAAGTTATGATGTTTCGAAAGGCAGGAGCCCCAAAATTCCTTAATCAATGGTGTCTATAGCATGCTCACAGTCCTGGCACTAATTGGAGTGGATCAATCCCTTTAGCTTGAAGTCATGTCATAAAGAGCTTTAAAAGTGATGACCAATACCTTGAATTTTACCAAGAAGTAAACCAGCAATCAGTGCAGCTTGCGGAACAACTGTGTAACATGAGCCACCCTAGGATCCCTAGAAATGCCTATGCAACCACATACGGCATCAGTTGTAGCTTACAAACACTCTTCAAAGGTAGCCCCATGTAGACCGCACAGCAATAATCCAAGTATGAGATAACCAGGACTTGAGTGACTAAGTTCAGAGACTCCTAATCCAGGAAAAGGCACAACAGGCATATATTAAGTTGTCCAAAGGCTTTCCTAGCCACAATTGCCACCTGCTCTTCAAGAAGGAGTCATAAGTCCAGGAGAACCCCCACATTGCAGCATGTCTGGGGCAATGCAACCCCATCCAGAACTAAAGATGTTTAAAAGTCCCAGATCTTGAAGCTGCTTGCATCCAAAACCATTTGATATTATCAGGGCTCACCCGAAGTTTGATGTCCCCCATCCAGACCCCTACAACTTCCAAGCACACAGCAACTTCATGTAGATGTTAAAAAGGAATGGAAAGAGTACTGAGCCCTGTGGTATTCCACAAAGCTATGAACTGGTTCTCTCATTCCATATCAACAGCAATTGTGACCAGCCCTGTAGAAAGAAGCCAAATCAGTGCAAGATTGTGCCACCCAACCCCAAACTCCAGCCAAATAAAAGGATATCATGATTGATGGTACTGAAGGCTGTAAGAGAGTAAGGATAGTTGCATTACCTCCATTCCCCCTCTCTCTAAATATCATCAAGTGCAATCAATGTCATTTGCATACCATAACTGAGACTGAATCTTGACTGAAAGAGGTCAACATAATCCATTTCATCCAGGACCAAGCAACCACCTTTTCTACCAACTTCCCTCTTGGAGGCTTTCATTAACCAGGAAGGAAAGGGATCTAATAGGTAGGTGGTTGCAATGACAGCATCGAGGACCCTGTCCACTTCATCAAGTCCAACAGGATAAACTGTTCCCAGATAACTGGGCAAGACCTTTCCCACAGAGCTTACACCAACGTTCTTAAGAAAAAAATTTGTACCAGTAGTTTTATTCATCCTCTGTTAAAAATGTCTGGGTATTTGATATGAAATTATTTTTTTCAAGGCCTGCAATGGTGGAGAAGAACAGATCACATAAAATTGATATTAATCTGTTTGAATGGAGATTTTCTGTTCAGCTAGGAAATTATCTTGGATAAATCATCATACTTTCCCTCAAGATTAAACTAATTTCCTAGACATGATGTGATTAACTTATTCCAGACTAGCTCCCTGGAATACATTAATATGTAAAAGTAGGGTACTTTGACACGTTTATGAGGGATATTCTCTCTTACAAGTCAGGATCAGAATTTTAAAAAGGCAAATAATATGCATGAATCTGTCTTGAGTGATGACAGCCAGCTAAGTTAATGAAAACCAATAGAGAACTTTTGGTTTTCATTAACCTAGGAGCTAGAACAGATAATGTCTGGGCTAAAAGCAGTGATGGGATTCAACTGGTACGGGCCACTTCAGACGAACTGGTAGTAAAAATTCTGGCTCGGCCCACCCCACCACTACTTATTGGCCTCACACGCCTTGGCTGGTGCCTTAGAGTCACACTGTGGCATAGCTGCAGCTGCTCTTTCACTCCCTTCCCTCGATTATGCAGCTGAGCCTACTTGCCTGCCTTTTTCTCCTAGTTGTCTGACTTGGCCTACTCCCAACTGCTCCAGGGGCAGAACAGCCAGGTAAGCACAGCCGTGTACCTCTTTGGGGAAGTGGGGCTGGGAAGGGTGGTCAACCTGTGCTGCTCAGCCACCAGCTGCGGCCTCTCCCCATCTGACTGCTGCAGCCTTGAGTCATAGACCTGCGCCCACATCCTGCCCAGGTGGTGCAGCCTCCCCCCATCCAAATGCCTCAAGTCATACGTTTGCACCCGACTCCCACTTAGGCAGCAGAGCCTACCCCCCATCCAATCATCACGGCCTCAAGTCATAGGCCTGTGTCTGCCTCCTGCCCAACTAACTGATTGCCTTTACCTACTGGTTGATCTGCCTCCTGCTCATCTTGGCCACTTTGGCAGCAGGTAAGTACAGCCAGGTGCCCCATCGGTTAAGCGGGGCTGGGAAGGGCGGTGGACTGCCGGTTGCGGTCTTGCCCTGCAGCTGGTCCCATAGGCCTATGGCCGCCTCCCATCCAGCCAGCTCGAACTGCTGCTCCGCCAACTTTTTTCCACGCCGAGACACTGGCCGAGCTGTCTGCAGCAGATACTCCACATCATAATGGGCTCCAGAAGAAGGAGGAGGGGATGCCACCTCCCCCATTTGTGAAGCGCACTAAGTTTAAAGATGCTGCACAAGGCACTGCAAGAGCAGCAAGCAGCCATGGAGGTGGTGAGAGCAACGGTGTGTCTCGTAACGGAGAAAAGTCGTACATCTCCCCATATTCCTCTCTCTGCAAGCAGCGAGCAGCCTTCCGCAGCACCTTTAAACGTAATGTGCTTCAAAAATGAGGAGGAGGATACGCCACCTCCCCCATTTGTGAAGCGCATTAAGTTTAAAGGTGCTGTGCAAGGCTGCTCGCTGCTTGCAGAGAGAGGAATATGGAGAGATGTGCGATTTTTCTCCGTGACGAGACACGCCGTTGCTCTCACCACCTCCATGGCTGCTTGCTGCTCTTGCAGTGCCTTGTGCAGCATCTTTAAACTTAGTGCGCTTCACAAATGGGGGAGGCAGCACTCCTTCCTCCTCCTCCTGGAGCCCATTACAACATGGACATCAGCTGTAGCTGGCCCAGCCAGAGTCTCAGGACGGAGAAAAGTCACATGTCTCCCCAGTACACATAGCACCAACAAGGGCTGGGGGGGAAAAGCAAGCAGAGGGGTGCTTTTCTCCCACCTTGAATACACAGCGGATATCCATCTGGTGCCACCGCCCTCCTCAGGGCAGGCAACGAGTCAATGGGAGGGGAGGGCAAGAAGTGGGACTAGCCAGTGGTGGGATCAACTGACAGGGAGCCACAGCAGGGGCACAAAAGAACTTCATTTATCTGGGAATCTGAAATGACTGTAGATTTAAAATCATGTAGTAAAAAGCACCCAAAGAAGAAAGAACAACATCAGCAAAAAATAAAAAACCCAACCCTTGTCAGTTTTTGAAAATGGTTCAAGAGGGAACACATACATGCAAGAGAGAGAGAGAGAGGGAGAGATATGTAAGGGAGAGGTGAGGGGAGAGAGTGAGGGGAGATTAGAGAGAGATGAGGGAGGGAGAAATGAGTGAGAGGAGATGACAGAGAAAAAGAGAGGGAGGGAGAAAAAAGATGAGAGAGGTGAGAAAGAGAGAGGGGGAAAAAAGAGAGAGACCTATTTAAAAGAAAATGGAAAAATGGTTCTTTGAGTGTTTAAGGTTGCAGACCCCTGGGTTAGACAAACACCATGGTCGTTAAGTGAACACTGGTTGTTAAATCAGTCAATTTTCCCCAATGGGCATTTTTAACTGGAAACCAGAAGGAATTGTTGGAAGTTGGCAAAAAACCTAGAAAACATCAATCACATGACTGTGTGGGATGTTGTAATTGGTCATAAATATGTGTGCGTGTGTGTTCATGGCTGTCAAAATTCCAAAATTAGGTTAAGTAGTTCTGAGGAGATCAGTCATAACTTAGAACACTTGCTAAGCAACCGGCCATTAAGCGAGGACCACTTGTATTTGGTTTGCCTTAAGGGTTCAGAGCTGCATGGAATCTGGTTTTCTTTGACCTTTGGGGGAATTGCAAAAGGTCCGGATGGGGGAATCCTCGTAGCAGGAACTAGGATTGTGCCCACCATTTTTTGGAAAGTCACTGTCTTACATGTACAGTTAGTCCTCAACTTACAACCACAATCGAGTCCAAACTGAAACTTTTTTTTTTTTTTTTGCAGTAGCTCTTAGGATGAAAAGGCAACAGAATTTTACAGATTTTTTTCAGCAGTTGTACCAGAATTGGTCTTGGATGATACAAAACCGTCACAAGCAAAATCACTTCAACTTGCAGAAAGCAGCAGGTCAATTAAAATACATAGTTCCAAAGTTGAAAATAGTCTTCCTGAATGCTGGACAGTGCTACAGTACAACAATTTTAAAGAAAAACACAATGGACTGGTAATTTCTAACAAAAAGTTAGGTTGCGAGTATTGTGCAAAACATGACTTCGCAAAAGAGAAAGGTGTTCATGTGTCCAGAGAATGGAAACATTTCCAGATTCAGGCAGAAGGGAAAAAATAAAGAAGTACAACAAGCGTCTCTAAGAAAAAAAATGAAAGAACATTTTTCATCAACAGCTCATTCCATTTGCAGAGAAAACTTAAAACAAGGGGAGCAGGGTGCTATAACAAAAGCAGTAGATAAGATGGCTGTGTGCTGTCCCAGCCAGTCTATGGGAGTTGGATAGTTACTTAGGAATTGTGAGCTGTCCCCTTAAGGGAATGCATCATGGGAAATGTAGTTAAAGGTATCCTGGGAAATGTAGTTCATGTCACGTGGCTACATCTGTAATCCTGATTGGGCACAAAATTGACCCTCGAGGGGTTGAAGGAAGTTTCCTCATTCTTGCCTGCACTTGTGGACTGATAACAGCTTTTCTTTCTATCAGTATGTGATGGGTTAGGAAAAGAACCATTTTTTACTTTTCTGATGGGTTAGGATACATTTTTTACTTTTCTGTCCTGTCTCATGAGGTGGATTTGTGGCTATGCAGATGCAGATAGATAATTCCACAAAACTTCCATAACAAAGTACATTTATTGGTACATCAGGTATCTTCATAACTCACATTTGTGACAAAGCTGTTCTATAATGACCAATCCTTTGTATATCAGCATTGCAGAGTAAAAAATGGTTCTTTTCCTAACCCATCACACATTTGACACGCATGCGCACAAAGCGAACCAGTTGTTATGCTGGTAGGATCCCACCCCTGGAATTGTCCACTACCCTTTCAGAATGCAAGCCTCTTCATTTCATCATCACCCAGCAAGATTCAACTAAGCCCAGACTTCCCACAAGGTTAGTTGGACCCCCGCATAGCCCCCTGGGAATCAGATAACCAATAGGATACATGCCTTTATACAAGAACAGGAAGCTCTAAGGTAAGGCCTAAGAAAGGATATAAATATATATCTCTCTCCACTCCATGTGGTCAGCTACCCAGAATTACACATGCTTGGTGGTTCTGCTTCACCATTAAACCATCCTTCCAAGCAGCCCCCATGTTTCCAGTGTCTTTCTTCACACTTGGAACTGAACCGAGATAGACATTTCTTCCAACAATTGGAGGAGTTTATTTCCAGAGCTTCATGCAGAGCAGTAAAAAAATAAACTGAAGCACATGAAATCAAGATGTGTCTTATCCAAAGAGATAACGTATTTTAGCACTTGAGGCAGAATGCCACAAGAGATTTTCTCTACAAGTAGAAAAGTCTGTGCTGCTTTTTTTATAATATCCCAAATCTGCTACCTGAAATAACCTCATTGCCCAACAAAAGTACTCGTCAATTCTCTTAATGATTTTCAATCTCTGCTCTTCTGAGATTCTTTGGAACACTACTACTCAGATAAATAAGTTGAACACATGATCTATGCTGGTTTTATATCATACATTGATCATACTTTGTGTATAAGGTTTACTTCTTGAAAAAAGGAGTCATACTCATAAAAAAATGATTAAAAATGATATATCTATACAATGTTTATTTCAGTTTGCTGTATTCTTTTAAGAGTGTATTTCTATATAACAATAGCATAAGGACCAGACTCTCCCCCCTTCAAACAATAAGTATGAACTTTTGAAAACTGGGTATTCCAAAAGGAATTATTTATTGAAGGAGAAGAAAGCAAGTCAACATTCAAAGCAGGGTCTGACATCCCTCAGGGCATGCAACTCTTGAGAGTCAGAACCCCTCCCCTTAGTCCAATGTGGATTTCACCAGTCCGCAGATGCGGACATGTTATTTGCCCCTCGTCTCTGAGAATGCAGTTAAGAAGAGGTTCCCAGGAATTTTCTTCAGGATTTGGAATTTAAATGGCCTCTTCTCCTCTTATCTCTCCAAGAAGTGAGAATTTTCCAGGCATCTGGGGCCCCAGGCAACATTTTAAACCGTGTAAAAGTTCATATAGATTCAGTGAAAGCATTAGAATATTTAGGTTATATCAAGTGGAAAACAATTAGCTGTATCAAGACCCCCACCCCCGCTTCTTCCAATGAAGAATGCAGATACCTGGATCTGACAAATAGTGATCCTTCATTATATGAATATGAAGAGAGAGAGAGAGAGAGAGAATAAGAAAAAGGTTCATATTTCTCCCAGCTAAAATTGTTTAATTAACTATATGAACATTTGCAATCTAAAATAAATAAAAATATTATTATTAAATTGAGCTATATGGTGGTATGTAAATCATGGCTGCTTATGTGTGAAACAATAGTTTGAATTCTATGATGGCAATCATTTTACATGGTTTCCTCTAATTTCAAACAAATGATTTCATTTTAGAAATAAACTACCAGAAATAGCAGTGCTCAAATTGTTGGAGACCTTTCAGACAAACCATCACACTTACTAGAAAGAAATACAGTATAGTAACATTTATTAAAACACAAATAAACTGCTCAGATAATTATCTTACTTTTCCTCAACAAGATTCAACAGTATATAGTGCTTAAGAAACACATGTTGTTGCATGAAGTCAAGTCCCATCAAAGATATTTAGCATGGCAGAAAAAGGTTTGGGATTTGGAGCAGAGCAAGGAGGCATAATACTTGCTGACTTAATTATTTTTAACTTTATTTGCTTCCTTTCCCCAGAGTAGTTTAAACATTAATTTTTCTCTAAAAGCAGAAAGAGGATGCCCTATTCTCATTTCGTTCTTTTCAATTTGTTCTAATGCCAATTAATTAAAAGGAGAAGTCAACAGTTATCAGTCCTTTTGAGTGTGATGCACTCCGCACTTCCAGCCAATTAGAATCACACATACCAGAGCAACATTAAGAATTGTCAAATCAACGAAGATGAAAGCTAGCTTTATCATATCAGTAAAAAAGGCACATGGTGGGAGTTGTTTATAATCTTTATGTATTATTTGTAGGTAACTGTGTTCAATAACAGATAACAAACAAAAATATGTCCTAAATATATTCTAACATTGCACATGATTGCAAGATGGTTTTGGCAAAGATAGTCTAATCCTAATTCTTCAACATTCTAATGCATATTTATGCCCAGCTAAACAATATATTCAAATTTATTGTCCAGGATTTTCAATGAGAAAAAGTTCTTTCTGAACTTGCCAGCAACCCAATTATAGATTCCTAATTGGTATTCTTCTATGAAGCACATGTATTACAATCTCAATAAAAGCTCAACTGTGTGCAAGTGAATCACTTTGAATTTCATCCTTAATGTAGTACCTGAAAAACATAGTAAAGATGTAGCTATATTTTGGAAAACTATATGTACAGCAGAAGGCATGGGAAGCAAAGGTCCATCACATATGCCATTCTTCAATTAATATTAAGACTCTAATTGTGTGATTCTTAGCAACTAAATCATAATTCTTCAACAGGCAGAGTTGCATTCAAATACTATTACCTCAAATAAGCTGGATGGGAGTTAGTATCAGCTTCAGGTATAGTACAATGGGTATTAAAAACATCCTATATTGTAGATATCATTGCATGCTTTTCTTCACTACAGTCAATTGCCCTAATCCAATTTAAGAGATGGGCATTTGGGAGGATAAAATATTTTCTCCATTTTTAAAGTTTCATCTTGTTCACCTGAAAAAAATATACCATACACAAAACAGAATATGCTTGCTAAAAAGTGCTCCCCAATAAAATGAATGGGATATCCCAAACATGGAAGAGAATCCATATCTACATGTTATTACGGTTGTGAAATCTATAGAAGAGGGTAAGCTAAGATAAACTTGATATAATGTTTCACTTTTGCTAAATTAATTTCAGAGATGCCTTCCCATTTTTATAAAAAACTATGTTGAGACATAGTTGTGAATTAGCTTCTATGTTTTTAGTTGGCAACGTTTTTGTTTTAATATTCATTCTTAATAAATCTACATGTGACAAGTAAGTTCAAGTTTTCAGTTTTGTTGTAAAAGATTTTTGAATGAATGGCCTTTTGTAACTGTGAAAGTATAACAATATACTATAACAATTAATATGTATAAACAATAACAGAGTTGGAGTAAAAAAATGTGTGCTTTATACTGGCAGCTATATATATATAGTATTCAGCTTTGTTCGGGTATTTTCCCACGTCATTATAGTTGTGCTTTTAAAGTTGTAGCAACGTTTTGGCAGAATCATCAGGCTTCTGTATTGTGTTCGTCTGTGAGTCAGACTTTTACAGTTGTTTCAGTTTTAAATTTGGGGCTAGCCTACTGCTGTGCCAAAATGGTTTTTTTCTTCATCCTGATTGGTTGGGAGTCTTGGTCTGTATTTATTGGTCTTGGAGTTTGCTGTGTTCTGCTTGATTGGTGTTCCTAATATCTTCTGTCTGTTTTGTGGCTTTTTTTGTGTCTTGATTGGCTGGCAACATTGTGTTCCTGTATTGGAGGCTTTTAGTGCAGCTTGGCTCCGAGTAAATGGACGGCTATCATTTGTTAGGAAGCTAGGTTTCATCTGGGTGCCTGGTTGGGGTGTGTTTGAGCTGGAGGTATCAGGGGGGATCTGTTTGTGCCCAGGTGTTTGCCTGGCTAGTAGTGTGGAGATTTTTTTGTTTGTGAGTGCAGGCTTCCAAATAATTGACAGGACTGCCCTAAATAAGAGGTACTACAGGCAAAATCAGTAAGATACTACACAGGCATCACATCAAGACTGCCTTCAAAACAGACAGAAAAATAGTAGCCATCCTTAGAAACCCCAAAGATAAAATTGACCTGGAAAACCAAGGCATATACGAAGTCCCCTGTGCATCATGCCCGGCCACATACATTGGACAGACCAATAGAAGAATAAGTACCCGCCTGGATGAACACAAAAATGCAGTAAAAAAGCTGGAACACACTTCCTCACTAGTCCAACACATGAAAGCCACAGGTCATAGCATCAACTTCAATGGCACCAAAACCCTAGCCACTATAGAAAACCACAGCCACAGTATTATCAGAGAAGCCATAGAGATTGAAAAAAGACCTGAAAGCATGAATAGAAGAGATGATTCCACCAGACTGTCAATTATTTGGAAGCCTGCACTCACAAACAAAAAAATCTCCACACCACTAGCCAGGCAAACACCTGGGCACAAAGAGATCCCCCATGATACCTCCAGCTCAAACACACCCCAACCAGGCACCCAGATGAAACCTAGCTTCCTAACAAATGATAGCCGTCCATTTACTCGGAGCCAAGCTGTACTAAAAGCCTCCAATACAGGAACACAATGTTGCCAGCCAATCAAGACACAAAAAAGCCACAAAACAGACAGAAGATATTAGAAACACCAATCAAGCAAAACACAGCAAACTCCAAGACCAATAAACACAGACCAAGATTCCCAACCAATCAGGATGAAGAAAAAAACCATTCTGGCACAGCAGTAGGCTAGCCCCAAATTTAAAACTGAAACAACTGTAAAAGTCTGACTCACAGACGAACACAATACAGAAGCCTGATGATGGCAGATGAGATTCTGCCAAAACGTTGCTACAACTTTAAAAGCACAACTATAATGACGTGGGAAAATACCCAAAGCTGAATTCATGTAAGTACCCGCGAAACCATTCATGTAAGTACCCGCGACAACTTTAAAAAAAGTATAAAGCACACTCTATTTTTATATATATGTAAGGGGGATTGTCGTTTTGGCAGAATCTCATCTGCCATCATCAGCCTTGTGTATTGTGTTCGTCTGTGAGTCAGGCTTTCACAGCAGTTTTTGTTTTAAATTTGGTGCTAGCCTACTGCTGTGTTAGAATGGTTTTTTTCTTCATCCTGATTGGTTGGGAGTCTTGGTCTGTGTTTATTGGTCTTGGAGTTTGCTGTGTTCTGCTTGATTGGTGTTTCTAATATATTCTGTCTGTTTTGTAGCATTTTTTTGTCTTGATTGGCTGGCAACATTGTGTTTCCTGTATTGGAGGCTTTTAGTGCAGCTTGGCTTCAAGTAAACAGACGGCTATCATTTATTAAGAAGCTAGTTTTCATCTGGGGGCCTGGTTGGGGTGTGTTTGAGCTGGAGGTATCGGGGGGTCAGTTTGTGCCCAGGTGTTTGCTTAGCTTGTGGCCTGGAGATTTCTTTGTTTGTGAGTTAAGACAACATATATATATATATATATATATATATATATATATATATATATATATATATATATATATATATATATATATATATATATATATATATATATATATATATATTCCCACGTCATAGCAGTTGTGCTTTTAAAGTTGTAGCGCAACTGCTATGACGTGGGAAAATACCGAACAAAGCTGAATGCCATACATGTAAGTACCCTGAAAACTTAAGAAAATATATATATATATATATATATATATATATATATATATATATATATATATATATATATATATATATATATATATATATATATATATTAGTTAAAAAAATTCCCCTTACATTCAGTATGCCTTATTCCTTTGTAAGTATGTTTAGGATAGCAGCCTTATATATTTTTGCCACAGAAATCTGCATACAATTCAATTACCCAGTGATGTTGCTTATGCATTTTTACAATAAAGCCATGGCATTGTATTTTTCCTGTGGAATGAAGATAGGATGAAGTACAAGAGAAATGCATAGTATCTCATTCCTACACTCTTCAAGATATTAGATAAAGACTCTCTTTTTGCTAGCATTATTATAAAATGCTGGAGAAATGCCAAAGTAAGATACTGCTCTTCTGCTGCGGCTGATATGTAAAATTATTCTTAGCATTAGAAGCATACTGGCATATTTAAATCAAAGAGCTACTAACCTAGACACTTGTTGATCAGCTATGATTTGCAATGCTAAATGTAGGCTGCATCATCAACTCTCTCATTTTAGTGCAAAACTGTATGTGCTTTTATTTATTTTACAAAATAAAAATGAAATTTTAGATTGTGGAGTTCAACAAATCATGTGCTTGTCCTACCAGCTTGTTGGCTTTGCTCCAGGGGGAATGAAAAGGTGAAACTCATATTTTTTTAGAATTAATTTCTTTCTGGTGATTTCTGAGTTTATTGATCTTCTTGGAATTGGTGAGCACAGGATTGCCTTTCTTTAAGTTTTGTTTTGGTATCCCAATGTGGCCAGAGTTTCTGGGATTCAGGTTTCTATTAGAGGCTGCTTGTAGTTTCTGTTCTTGGAGTCTCTGTTCCCATCGCTAGGAAACATAATGTAAAATAATGTTAGCATTCAGAAAACTTTGGTTGCACTGGAAGCCATTCCTTCATCTTCTCATAGATATTCACTATCAATGAAGCACTGAAAATAACCCTGTTAACTTGTTAGAAAAAAATGAATTAAATTCCAAACTATTAAACAAAATCATTTCCACTTTCCTGTTCTTATAGAAATGCTTAACTTAGCAACACTTGGCAGTGGATGCTTTGAAAAATCAAGCTTCTGGAACACAGTTCTTATAGCTGGTTGGACAAAAAGAAAACTAGAGAGCAGAGCTGATCCTACCAGGCAGGAATGAGCAACTTTTTCTTCTTGGCTGAAGGCAGGAGAATAGCACATTTGTGAAAGATGGTTTATATGGCATCTTTATGCATTTTTTTTCTTATAAAGGTATATCAGGCTCCCAGTCAGATGATAATTTGTTCTACATTCAAGTGTTCTAACTTGTGTTAAAAAAAACATGCCATGCATATCCATTGTAGTACAATATGTATTAACCTTTAACTTATCCAGTTTTTCTTTTAAAATAATATTTTATATCAGTGATTAGATCTAGCGAACACTTCTACAATATATATTTTAAATACACCATTTGTTCTTTCTGTTCATTAAAATCTTGTATATGGGCTGGGTAGGGGTGACAATATGACTTAGTGTTATGCCCTTGTTGGAATCTGGCTCTGAGGGAGAGATGGAACAGTAGACAGGGAGTGGGAGTGGGGCTCCAGTGGTTGTGGAGGAAACTGGGGAAGGGCACAGGCCAGATGGGCATTCAGAGGAAGACCAAGGCGCATCCTCTCTTCATCCTAGGGCACACAGGGAGGAGCAGATAAGGAAGAAACATGAGTGGCGTGGTCTACTGGGGAGGAAGGGGCCCTGATCCCCTTCATGGGCTGCAGCTGGGAGGACTGTTTAAAAGGACAAGCTGTGCATGGCAAAGTTACTGGAGCAAAGAGTGCATTATTCTTGTCGGAGCTTATCTGTGTTTTGGCTTCCTCCCAACTGTGATTGCTGCATTATCTGGTAGAAGTCTGCAATTAATCATCCTTGCCTGCTGTAGTAATTCCTTCAGTGTGGTTGGTGTTGGGTTTTTATTTCTAATTAATTTTACTTTGGGTGCGGACTGCATTTACTCCCTCCGTAAACTGTTTTCTTTAAGAGTTTGATATCCAGCCAAGGATAATTGGACATTGGGACCAAGTTGGAGGCATTAAAGGGACTTTATTCTATTTTTGTGACTTGGTTATTTTTGTATCACGCCCCGGGTCATCACATTTAGGGTTAAAACTCTAATAGTTTTTCTAAAAACATATTGCTTAGTGGAGGTAAAAATGGCTTTTAAACTTTTGTTTTTTCTGCTAATATATGTGCAAAGTGATTTTGGAGAGAAATTTCGGAAATATAAATAATTAAATACAAAAAGAAAAGAAAATCCACAGAACACTTGGAAAAAGAGTTGGATCAGCCTGCTAAGGAAGTGGTCATTTCAATATCTCAGCCTGAAATCCTGTGGTGCAGAATGGTAAACTTTAGTATTGTGTTCATAACAAGAAAACCGCTAACTTGTATGCTAACAGGACTTATGCAAATATGCTCCTAGTATGGCTTCTTGTAGACATGCGCTTAACTAAGGCACTAAGCATAACAATAACAGTATCCAATGTTGAAAATACTTATACATCATTCCAGAATGCTATCTATTTTTCTAATTATGTAATATCACAGATGAATGATTTGTTTTAATTCTACGAGAATTTGTATTTCTTTATTCTAGCTTACTTTGACCCTGGGATATAGGCTAGCATACTTCTTGCTATTGTACATCCCATCCATTCTACATGCTTATAGGAATCTGTTCTTACCTGAAACCTTTTGCTTAATGGAACCTTCCACTTTTCCACTGAGCACTCATCAAGAAGCATCAACCTAAAATAATTGCATAACTAAAAAATTCAGTATAGAAATGTATACAATCTTCATCCCATTTTGGACATGAGATTTATTACCAATAGTTTAGATACCTTTAAATTGTACAGGTAGTCCTTGAATTACGATCACAATTGAGCCCAAAATTTATGTTGCTAAGTGAGACATTTGTTAAATGAGTTTTTGCCCCATTTTATACCCTGTCTTGTCATAGATATTAAGTGAATGGCTGCAGTTGTTAAGTTAGTAACATATTTGTTAAATGAATGTGGCTTCCCAATTGACTTAACTTGTCAAAAGGTTACAAAAGATGATCACATGACCCCTGGATACTTCAATCATCCATAAATATGAGTCAGTTGTTATGAGTCTGCATTCTTATCATATGATCATGGGGATGCTGCAATGGTTATAAGCAGGGGTGGGATTCAAAAATCCCAACAACCGGTTCTTTGCCCAGTTGCTAAGTGGTGTGGCCATGGTGGGCGAGGCCTACCGGAACTTCCGGGAGGGCCATTTTTTGCCTTCCAGAGTCTGGAACTTCCTTGGACCTCTGGGAGGATGAAAATGGCCTCCCCTGGGCTCTGGAGGCCCTCTGAAAGTAGGAAACAGGCCTGTTCCTGGACTTCTTGAACTTCCAGGAGGGCCATTTTCCCAGAGACTCTGCGTGAACCCTGTGGAGACAGGCCACATGGAGACTCCTGGAAGGGGAGGAGAGGGATGGACGGGGCCAGCCAGTCGATTCAATTACTGGTTTGGCAAACCAGATGTAAATTTAACATATGGTTCACCCTAACCAGCCCGAACTGGCTGAATCTGACCCCTGGTTGTACTGTAAGTGTGAAAAATGGTCATAATCACTTTTTTCAGTGCCATTGTAACTTTGAATGGTCACTAAATGAACTATTGTAAATCAAGGACTACCTGTACTAGCCAACTTGATAGTGGATAACTTACCATTGGTTGGCTGCTTACATTACCTTACATATCAATATTATTTTATAGCTTAATGTGTTTAATACCAGTTGCTGTGGAAAAGAAGAAAGAAAATGTTCCTGTGACAAACTTGCAAGTATTTAGGGATCCCCAATCCCTGGGCTGTGACTCACTACTGAGCCATGGATTATTTGCAACCAGGCCATGCAAGTGGCAGGCCAGCACATGTGCACACACCCATGCAGCTCAATTTACACAAGTTGAGCTGCACACACATGCACATATGCACCAACTTGCTGCTCACACAAGTTGAGCTGCACACACATGCACATGCACATTATCCCATTGCTGTATGGCCCATTTCTCTTCTCGCCCCACCGGGCCACCAAGCTGCAAAGGTTGGGGACTGCTGCTGCATTTGGTGATCACATATAACCCAGAAAACTGGGCTGTTTTTTTTAAAAACCAGATTTATCAGGACTCTTCATCTATTCCTATTTTGTATGACTTTTGATTTCAAAGCAAGAGGAGTGAATGGCAGGCAAAATAGAGTGCCTTGATGGTTTATGGCTAAAAAACTGTTCTTTTCTTAATGCCTTAACACTAATGTTAATGGGGAAAAGCATTATACCACCTCTTGAGTGATGCAAATTCTGTTCTTGTAATGGGAAATGAGAGAGCTTTAGAACCTGGAGATCCAAGATCTCAATTGATATGTGCATAGTCCATGCATGTTTTGCTTTTAGTGTCAGATAATCAGTAGTCAGCTAAAAAAAATGGCAAGACTTTTCATCAATGTAACAATAAAAGACTTTCAGAGCATCACTCTCACCAGCCTTGGAACTACTTTCTCTACAATTAATGGAGAATTGTATAATTTTTAAGGCTTTGGATACTGTCACTGGGACTTACTCTTTTAATTTCTCTTTAGCAATGTTTCTCACCATAAATATAGTATGGCGAAATAAAAATATATATTTATATACTGCATTGTTCAAAGATGTTAGCCTTTCTTCCAAAACAATTTACAAAAAGGAAATCATTAAAGCAATATCTATGAAAAACATCAATATGTGTAGTTTTATATTGTATTAAAAATTGTAGTAACAATAATATAGGATATATATAGTATAGATCAATGATACATAGAATTATTCTAAAAGTATTAGTTTACTTCATGGATGGATACTGTCTACTGGAAATTGATTCCAGAAATCATTTAGAGTGAATTGATTAGTTTATCAGGTATCTATTGGGATCCAAAAATTGAGGCTGGATTAGATTCTAGTCCAAAATTATAAAATAGTATTATTTGGAGATTCATGTTATTTCTGACCCAGCAGACATGTGAAATCAGGTTTGCTATGAATCTCCCCACAGCAGTGAAAGGTCAGTGTTTTATAACATATTCCATCATCACTGTTTGGCTCAAGCAAAATTTTCCTTTTTGTTCTAAGTTGCTAGGCTGTTATACAATCCAAAAAGAGTTGCTGTGCTATTGTTTATTTAACAAAGTGAAACACAGTCCTTAATCTATCAAGGAATGCTTTTAATCTTTCTCATCCTATTGTATGCAAAATGTATTAAGAGTATAAATTATACCCAGTATTTCCAATTAGTGAACATGGTTGGAGAATGCCAGTTTCGGAAAGATCAATGGGCTTGTATATATCCTATTAGGTTGACTCATGATTGGATAATTCAACCTTCATCTATATGTTCATCTGGGTAACATGCTGATTTGCTTGTGCAGTTCTTGAAAACATTTTTTAAAGGTTTCTATTTTACAACACAAAAAACATGCAACCTAAGTCCTGCTCCAATGGCCCTGGTTCAACTTAAGGTTTCCACATCCTTTAATCCAAGACCAAGACCCACAATGTAATCACAAAAAGAGAAATTGTGATAGAAACAAGAATGTGGCATTTCTTTCAGCACTTTTCCAAGTAAATGACCGTTACTTTTTACATTTTTAAAAGCCACTGTAACTCAATATCTGTTTATATATGGCTGAGTTCAATGGGAAACTCAGTATTTTGTTTTTACTGCTTTTTTCAAATCTTTTGACAAAACACATAAAATTAAAACCTCAAAGACCTTTGGAAACATCACTGGCAAATTTGTTTCATGAAATGTAGAACTCTTTCTAATCCATTTTCATTCCTAAACTTAATTTTGGAAACATTCACCCTTTTGTATTGATATCTAAAATATCTCAAGATTAACCAACATTGTGCTTATTACTTTATGAGCCCTCTGCCATTTCCCCCCTTTCCCACTTCTTTCAGAATCAAAACTCAGAAGTTTAACCTTTTCTTAACTTTTCAAAATACATCTTTTCTATTTGTTACTATCATCTTTCTTAAGCATTAATGCACTCACACCTATGAATGTGGTATTTGGATCACAATACTTCATGCTAGATGCTGACAGACAGCTGCTCAGGGCTTATGATAAGGCATTATTACCAGTGCAGCCTTATAAACTGATTTGAAATGATCTGTTGAAAAAAGTTTTGAATCTAGGCCTCAACAAGTCCTGCTCTGTAGCTTCTACAATATGTGTAGGAGTCTCTGTGGTGCTTTGGTTACAGTGCAGTTCTGCAAGCTACTTTTGCAGCCAACTGCCTACAATTTGGCAGTTCAAATCCCACTAGGCTCCAAGGTTGACTCAGCCTTCCATCTTTCCAAGGTGGGTAAAATGAGGACCCAAATTGTTGGGGGCAATATGCTAACTCTGTAAACCACTTAGAGAGGGCTGTAAAGCACTATAAAGCGGTATATAAGTCTAAGTGCTATTTCTATGTAGGTTTTCTGATGTCTTGTCTCCAAAGTTATATGCATTCATTTTGCTGAAAATCTCAAACTAGTAATGAATACAGTTTGCTGTATATGATCAGTAGAAAATATTGGTGGTATGCATCTTAATATGGCTTCCTTGTTGTTTTATCATCACTTACCTAGTGTGCCATTCATAGCACATAATGAGTACAACTTGATTTGGCAGAAGAGGTGGACACTGGCAAGAAGAATTCGTATACAGAGGAATTAGAGCACGAGGAACTGGAGTCAAAGATTTCAAAACATTTTTCACATCAACCATTGTGGTTATTTCATTGCAACTTCTTCTCTCCACACTCTTTATTTTAGCATGAATAACTGCAAGAAGCAAAATAATGCAGAGTAAGTACAGAGTAACATACCGAAACCTACATCTGAGAAACATGTATAAAATTTTTCTAATACATTCATCAGAGAGAATGTTATGATCATGTTGTGAGCCCACCAGTATGTCCTCTTTTTTCTTTTTTCTATTATATTCAGGCAGGCAGGAAAAGCCATTAAAGTACTGTACATCTAATCTGTACTAAACAAAACTAATATTTATGTGAAACTGTTGTTTACATAAATGAAGGATAAGTATTTTTGAAAACAAATGAGATTTCCAGAACCAACATGTAGGGAGCTGTTTTTCTAGTCATAAAAAAGTATAACGTAATTGTTTAAGCAGAGACTCCAACTGAAAGTTGTTATAAACAGCACAAGCATTTGCTTAGACCTACCAGTATTTACAAGATAAGTATTTGAATTTGTTTCCTTACTAACACTTCCCTATAAGCCAAACTATAAACCAGACAGTTGTTTGCACTAGCAAAAATTGGAAATTTTAAAAAGCAGTTTGAGGACCAGATGCAAGGTAATGGTGATCTGCTTTAAAAATAGTTCAACATTTTTACTCTGGAATATCTGTCTCAGCTGATGTTGTGGCAACTGTTGATGCCACTGCTTAAGACACAGGAAAGTGATCATTTGCAAAACAGAACTTTCTCAGAAATGGCTTTAGCCCTATGGAATGATTTCAATTGGGAAATGCATTGTAAACACTGTTGGCTCTTTTGAAAGGAACAACTGACATGAAATTAAGTACCTGCTTGGTAATCAGGTATCTTCCTTCATGGAGAAGGGAGAGTGATTGAAATCGACACATATAGGGAATCTGGGAAATAAGCAACAACTCCAGTTCAGCCTACCCCCTTTTTTTTAACACAGTGATAAGGAAAAGTGGAGGTCTTACATTAAAGATAACTAGATAACCTGTGAAAAGTTTTATATCAAAAAAGATCAACAGAATGACCATAGGAGTGCAAAAAAGTAGTGGGAATGAGAGTGACTTCTTACTTCCTGCTAGCTTTCCCACTGACTTTCTTTGCAGGAATTGTTTAGGGAGCATTGGAAATGATAATCACATGACTACGGATGAACTGAAGCAACTACAACTTTGCAAAATTTCAGTCCCATGGGAATTTATGAGTCCCATATTTTGGAGACATGCTGTATGTGCCCATTTAGTGTAGGGTGTCAAACTGAAGGCTTGTGGGCTGCATCCAGCCCACAGTGTGCTTAGGACTGGCCTGTGGGCCCACTCTGGAAACAGCAAAAGACCAGCCCACAGTGCCTCTGCCAGTGAAAATGGAGTTCGGGAGGACCACATGCATACTCCCCAGGCTCCATTTTTGCTGACAGAGTGTTGCAGGAGGCCATCGCAGCAGAAAATGGAGGCCAGGCAGGCCACACATGGTGTCCCCGAGCTCCATTTTCACTGGCAAGAGGCCATTATGGACAAAAACGGAGCCCAGGAAGGCCACACATGGTCTCCCCAAGTTTTGCTTTTGTTAGCAGAGGGTTTCAGGAAGCAATTGCAGCTGAAAATGGAAATGAGTAATGTTGAGCTGGCCATGCCTATCCTGGCTACCCAGCCCCACTCCCTCCAAGCTCAAACGCAACCCTGATGCGGCCCTCAAAGAAATTGAGTTTGACACCCGATTTAGTATATACTGATTTAAAAATGGTTCCCCTAACAATGCAGTTTCACCCAATTGAAGGTTACAAGTAATCAGATAGGCATAAGAGTTTTACAAGACTATAGAAAGATTTCATTGAATAGTATAAAAGCACATAACATCAACTACACTTTCTCTTCTTTTTTTAAATAAAGTGGTAGATCTCTGCTTTGATATACCTTAATGTAAGCTTATTGGTGTCAAGGCAGTGGGGGAAAAGGTGACAGGCATGTAAAGAACCCAAGATATATATTGAAGAGAAATGGTTGCAAAGTGGGCTGGCTAATGATCAATAGAAAAGTGTATCTCTTTTCTGTCTTCCCAGAATGCACTTCTGGAACACAGGAGCAACAAGTCAACTGACCTTAGCTCTGAAATAATGCATAATGCAGACGTTACACACATGGAAGCAGCAAGGGAAAATGTCAGCTTAAAGGGAGAAAATACTTTTATGACTGGCTGTTCCTTTCAAAGAAATGTGGTCCTTCCTTCCTCCCACCCTCCCCCTCCATCTCTGTATGAAATTCACATGATAGTATACTTTTTCTCATTTCCAACCACCTTATGTATTTCCACCTAAAAAATGATTTAAAAACATCTTCCCTCTCAAAAACCCATTGATCAAAGATGAACTATCTTAAATATATAAGAGTTAAACGAAACCCCAAATTTAAAGAAAATTAAAACAAAATACAAAAATAAGGCAGTACAATTTTATTTTGTCGTTGTTTTTTACTCTGACTCTCTAGATGGATAATTAATGGGTCCGATTTCACCGCGCTGAAAATCCCAGAATTTCATTCTCCCTAGGAAGGGGAGGAAGAATGAGGAAATCGCGATCGTAAAGATTTTGCCTATCTGTAATCACCACCACCCGTTGCGGTCTTTCTTACCATAGCTGTAGTTTTTGTTCAGATAAATCGCCAGCGTGGGTTTTACCTTCTTGCATTTGCAGCGATCTAGACATTTTATTAGAAGCAAAAGAAAAGAAAGAGGTAAATTCCATCGCCGCTAACTCCCAAGCAGAAGTGAGCCCAATCGAAATAAGAAGAGAGAAAGGGCACTTACTGGGCATCTTGCACTCTGGGATCAGCGGCTTCTCGTGGAGCATCACGTCCTCCGAAAAGTCAATCCATTTCATCTCCTCTTAACGAGAAAACAGGCACCCCAAAGAGGCAATGAAAGGTTGGAAGGCGAAGAAGAGACAGGAGCGAACAGGGAAAGCCTTCCTCTCATCTCTCAAGAGATTTATCGCTTCCACCCGACTCCTAAGCCCATCTTCTTGTGTACACAGATTTACCTCCGCCCTGCCCCCACACAAGATGCACCGATCTGAGAGAGAACTAACAAGCTGGCCATCTAGTAAGCGGCAAGAAGGGGTTGCGGGGGTGGGTTCCCCCTCTCGCCTTAGTCGGTAAAGAGGCCTGGACCCAGGGCGAAATCGTGGGGTGGATTCTGAAGCTGTCTGAAAAAGCTACAGCCCACAATTAGAGGCAGATAACCGGTTGGGTTTCCCTCGAATATCTCAAGGGCTGGCTGACCCAGGGCCCGACCGGTCCTTCGGAACGAGCACTTCTGAAAGCTGGACGAAGCGGTGTGGGCTCAGAGTCCCTGGGCCCTTAAGGCACTTCTCCCTGGTGGAAAGTTCCCCCGAATCCCGAAACTCTCTCCGCTCCTGACCATCCTATATCCCACCCACCGCAGCGCCTTTCCCTTGCTATATCCTCCCAAGCCAACCAGCCAAAAGAGCTTCTCTTGGGAAGCCGGATTATAAGGCTGACCTGGAACCGCTTGGAGTTTAACCTGCCTTCTTCGCCTCACCTGCCGGGAGATCCGTAACGATGGCCTCTGGGGCTATGCACACGCCCCGATCATAGACAGGCAACTCCTCGCAGGACAAGCCCTCGGGCCAGCTGTGGTTGTATCTCTTCATGAGGGGCTCACAGCCGTCGCGGGCTCGTTGGCACAGAGACTTACAGGGCTTGATGGGGTCGTGGAGAAATTCCACGGTGCAAATGGGGGCGAACATAGCGCATAGAAAGAAGCTAAGCACAGGGCTGCAGCCGAAGTCTACCAGCTCCTGGTACTGCTCGATGGCGAGGACTGCGTTCTCCTGGGTGCTGTGATGCAAGTGATTAGGCATCCGCGTCATGTTCCAGGGCATATATCGACACATCTGAATGCGCACCGGCTCGCAGGGTGACCCAGGCAGCAGAGCCGCAACCGCCCGGCAAAGCCAGGGCGAGAGCCAGGCCAGGAGGACTAGCAGGACCATCCTCTCGACGGACACCGCTCACCACTTGCCTGCACCTTCGTGCTCGGCTGTGGACAGAGAGCCACCAAGGAAGTGCCTGCTCACCTCCAAAGCGTGCGAAGCTGGGTCGTCGAGGCTCAATCAAGAGGCAACCATCGACGGTTAAGGGGCTGGGGACACTATTTATAACCGATTGTGCCAGTGACGTGTGAACTGGCTTCTGTTTGCCTGCCCGGTCATTACTGGAAGGGGGGCGGAATCTTGTGCGCGGGCTGAACTTCTGAGGCAAGCCCGACTGTACCTCATTTCCACTGAAGTGCCATCCTTGACCTTCTTCTTCCTCCTCTTCCTCTTCTTCTTCCTCTTCCCCTCCTTCCTCCTTCCTCTTCTAACCCAGGATTTAAACCAGACAATGAATTATCCAAGTACATTGAAAAGAAGCAGTGGAATTATATAAAAGAGGGGGTGGGTGGTGAGTTAGAGGTGGGAGTTTATCTAAATGCTATACGTGCAGAATACTATAGTTTTTTCAATAGGAGAAGCCAGGAGCATTAACCTGACAAGCTTTTCCTTATCCAGAGAAGAAATATTATTTGCACCACAAATAAGTAAATTCCTCATCTGGAATTAGAAAAGAATAGTCAAATACAATTTTAACAAATATTTGTTCAACTTTTGAAACTAAGCCATCTCCATTAATTAAACCCAGTAAAATAAAATCCTCAAGAATAGTTTAAAAATTCAGCATAGAAATAACTCCCTTTCCTATCCCATTACTTTAGCAAATTCTTGACTGTACTAATATCAAAGAATAATATGTCCAGAAAACATTGAGCCTTCTTTAAAGCATGAACTATCAGTTGTATGATGTTCCTTACTATGTTCTTCCACTTATTTGTAAAATAAAAGCTTGTTGTAGTACCAATTCTTAGCATTTGCATAAGTTCTAATAACAATGTTACATTTTCTGCTGTTCAATCTAACACTCTAATGTCTTTAATTCAAAATCTTTAAAACTTAAATAGAATAGTATCACAATAACTGGCCAGAGATAGCATAATTAATTTGTAGCATTACATTTTTCCTGTTATTTTGGACAACTTTGTGTTTTATATAAAGATAAAATAGTATATTTTTTCAGTGATATATTTTGGGACAGTTTACCAACAGTACCATCCCATTCTATTTGATAGAATAGAATAGAATAGAATTCTTTATTGGCCAAGTGTGATCGGACACACAAGGAATTTGTCCTGGTGCAAATGTTCTCAGTATACATAAAAAAAAAGATACATTCATCAAGAGTCAAGAATCATAAGGTACAACACTTAATGGTAGTCATAGGGTACAATAAGCAATCAAATCATACTAGGAAACAGTCAATATAGATTGTAAGGATACAAGCGACAAAGTTACAGTCATACAGTCACAAGTGGGAGGGGATGGGTGATAAGTGATAAGACAGTTAATAGTAATAGTGCAGATTTTGCAAATAGTTGGATAGTGTTGAGGGAAATATTTGTTTTGGCAGAGTGATGGCATTTGGGGGGGGAAAACTGTCCTTGTGTCTAGTTGTTCTGGTGTGAAGTGCTCTATAGCGTCATTTTGAGGGAAGGAGTTGAAACAGTTTATGTCCGGGATGTGAGGGGTCTGTAAATATTTTCACAGCCCTCTTTTTGATTCGTGCAGTACACAGGTCCTCGATGGAAGAGAGGTTGGTAGTAATTGTTTTTTCTGCAGTCCTAATTATCCTCTGAAGTCTGTGTCTATCCTGTTGGGTTGGAGAACCAAACCAGACAGTTATAGAGGTGTGGATGATAGACTCAATGATTCCTCTGTAAAACTGTATCAGCAGCTCCTTGAGCAGTTTGAGCTTTCTGAGTTGGCGCAGAAAGAACATTGTTGTGCTTTTTTGATGACGTTTTTGATATTAGGTGTCCATTTTAGGTCATGTGATATAATAGAATCTAAAAATTGGAACCTAGAAATCTGTTGATACTGTGTTGTGTAGTACTGTAAGAGATGGTAGTATGGGACGGTATGTATGATACCAACATCTGACAATTAGAAACAGGTCAACAGAATAGCATCCATTCAGCTATGATTACAGAGCATAGATCTATTCTCTGTAGAAATAGGTTCTTTTGCAAGCCATTAAAATGGTTAGCATTAACACTGATGATGTTACCTAATTTGGGTAATAAAATGTTTGCAAGAAAACAAGCAAGCTCAGAGAGCAGCAAGGAACCCTCAGCCATTAAAATCAATAAACAATAATTGCATCTAGTGATAGTGAATGCCTTAAGGCAGGGGTGTCAAATTGGATTTCTTTGAGGGCTGGTTCAGCATTGTAATTCTCCTCTGTGGGCTGCTGGTGGTGGTGGGAACAGATGTCTCCTGCAGCACTGTGCTGGCCGAAAATGAGCTGCATGGCCTGTTTTCAGCCTGTTTTTTGGCCCCTTTTGGCCTGTTTTTCAGCCTGTTTTGGGCTTGTTTTTCAGTCCATTTTTGGTCAATTTTCCAGCCTGGTTTCTGCCTGCTTTTGGCCCAGTTTTGACCCAGTTTCAGCTGGCAGAGAGCTGCAGGAGGCCATGGAGGATGAAAACAAGGCGTGGGAGGAATGCACACAGCCCATTTTAGCTGCCAGAGGCACTGTGGGCCAGATTTAAGCACTCCAAGCCAAATCTGGCCTGCGAGCCTTGAATTGGACACCCTTGCTTCTACCAGTGAAACAGCTCTCCCAAGCTCCATTTTTTGGCTGCAACAACTTCCTGCAGCCCTCTGCTAGAGAAACAGATCTCGGGAGCACCATGCATAGCCAGTGGTGGGATTCAAATAATTTAACAACTGATTTTCCCATGGGAGTTGGCTGTCATGGGAGGCATGGCTCATCTGCATCCTCCAACTCTGCCGCACATGTGGGATGAGACTCCCATGACAGCCAACCTGACCCTGGGCGAACCGGTTGTTAAATTTCCACCCTTTGCCAAAAAGTGGTTTCCAAGAGTGCTTGTCTGGTCTCGCAGCTGTTTCAGCCTTCTGGATGCAGCTCGTTTAAGAGGCAAGGTTTCTGAGGATTTTTTTGCCTATCTGATTTTCAGCTCCATTGCATTTCTCTAGCCATTGTGTGCAGGGGAAACAAAAGTTTGTGGGCTAAAAAAGTTCAATCAATCAATTCTACTTGAATTGATTGATTGAACTTTTGTTTTTAGTCCCACAAACTTTTGTTGCCCTGCACATGACTGTGAGAAATGTGACAGAGCTGGAAATCAGGTAGGCAAAGAAATGCTTGGGGGAAGCGAGGACATCTTGACAGTGGTGGGTGGAGCAAGGTCTTCTGCCCACAAAACCTTCGTCTTTTTTTAAAAAAAAAGTTTTTAATTTTTTAATTTTTACACATCTCTTTGCGTGGGCAACGTGGTTCCAGATTATAACACTTGTACATAATCATACTTTATTTCCACCAATCTTATATGATGTCATCTCATATCATTATCCATTTCACTCATCTTTCAATAAATTTCCATTTCATATTTCAATTCATTAATTCAATATCATTTCATCCAAATATAGATTCCCAGTTCTTTATCCCCTATTATTTCCATTTTCAGCTTACACCTATTTTATTTAACATTACACATCATTATTATCCTTAATTTTCCATAAGCCATTTATATAATAAACAATCTAAAAATAAATAAAAATAAAAACCAATATATTTAGGATCCACATGGTATATCCCATCAATCTAATTTAATAATTCATTCCCCAGCTTTAAACATAGTCATATTACATAATCAACTGTATATTTTAAAACATATATATTTTATGATATCCCCTCTGAAATTGCTAAAATTTATCCAAAATTTATATATATGTTTTAATACATTTCCATTCCCCTGTTTTAATCCTCCAATGTAAGAGTTCATGTGCTGTCCCAGCCAGTCTATGGGAATTGGATAGTTACTTAGGAATTATGAGTTGTCCCCTTAAGGGAATGCATCATGGTAAATGTAGTTAAAGGTATCCTGGGAAATGTAGTTCATGTCACGTGGCCACATCTGTAATCCTGATTGGTCACTGAATTGACCCTTGGTGGGTTGGGGGAGGTTTTCCTCACTTTTGCCTGAACTCTCTAACTCATGACAGCATCTTTCTATCATTACGAGATGGGTTAGGAGATAACCATCTTTTACTACAAGGCAGATATACAAATGATTGGTCATTAAAGAAGAACTTCATCACAAACGTGAGTTATGAGGATACCTGATGAACCAATAAATGTAATTTGTTATGTACATCTTGTTAAGTTATCTATCTGCATCTGTACAGCTTCAAATCCACCTCTGTGCAGAAGGCAGAAAAGTAAAAGATAATCTCCTGTGGCCCATCTATATAAAGATTGTTAATTTGGATTTGTGATAAAGCAAAGTAATATTGAAGCCAGGAGTGAATATGCAATGTTATTCTAAACCTGCATGTATCATCCTCTCTCTCTCTCTCTCTCTCTGTGAGCATCAGAATATTTTACACTGGTTGGATGGTGGGAGGGGTTGGAATTCCCCCACATGCTACAAACAAAGAAAACCAGTAACCACCCCACCCCACCCCTCTTCTTTGCTCAATTTGTCTTCCTGCTATCTCAAAGACTCCATTTGGATAACAAGGACAGTCAGATATTTCCCAGCTCTCAAAGGAAAAACCAAACCTCTGTCTTTAAACCTTCTACAAATGCAGTGAGAGACTCTGAGAAATCATGCCTGTATGTTTGTCACTAAAACAAAGCTGATCTTCCTCTGCTCCTTTGGCAAAGCAATAAAGAGCCCACAGTTATAAAAATTCCTCCGGCCAGAAGCTTCTCCACAGCAAGGGCACATTCCTTCCCCCTGAAGAGAGACTCTTAATCTAGCAATGATTTAAACAAAGTCAGCATTTGTCTTTTGCTATCCTTTCGCTATTAAAAGATTTTTCCTTTAACAAAATTAGTAACAATCTAAAGCAACCACGGCGAAGCATCTTATTCACCTTTCCTTCCAGTGTTTTCAATTGCCATTCAACTGCTAAACTCTACCACCATCTGGTGGCCAAATTTTGTTTTCTTATGTGATTTTTTTTTACAAAGTCTCTCAAGATTGACCAAAGTGTTTCTCCAATGATAACCCCTTTTGCAACTCTTGTGGACAATTTAATCCATTTAATTCAAATGTTCCAAGATTAACTGCAACCTAACAGACTCAAGTAAAGCAGCCTACATCCTCATCTAGTGGTCAAGAAGAAATTTACACTGAAGTTAAAGAATTCTTACCATTTTTTTCCCCTTTTTTCAAGAGTGGGCAAGGAAGTCCCCCCCTCTTTTTCTCTTCAGCCCACTGCTACATCTGGGCCCTGAGTTTTCCAATACGTGTTTGCATTGATAATCTCTTTTTTGAAACCATTGTGGACAATTTAATCAATTTAATTCAAATGCCCCAAGAGTAACTGGAACCTAACATGGGTGTAGCAACAGTGTCTTCCTGACCCTCTGCTGCCACCTTGTGAAGCAAGTGACAATTATAGGCATATTTCTGCATTCCGCCCTCAAGTCTTCAGACTACACTACGCATATTTCTGCGTTCAGCCCTCTAGTCTTCAGACTTTGCGACACAACCTCTAGTGCCCCCCTTGTGTTGCAAGCTTACAACGCACCCTAGAAGCAGCCATATTGTGTGCTGTGCTAGCATCGACCAGACTCTGCAGTGCCACCTACGTGCTCAAGTATTAAATCCAGCAGCAATTCTACTTTCTGCTACCTGCTTGCAGCGCCCTCTAGTACAAAAAAGGGAATTGCACAGAAAACCACTAAAATTTTCCAAATTTCTCCCTTTGCCAATTTGAAGCATGGCAACTTCCTCAGCCATGATAGATGTCTCTGATGTACCAGAAGACCCAAATCCTCCACCCACCCTCGTCGTAAACGTGGAACCTGGTTCCCAACAACTGCCTTTAGATGTCCAACCCTCTGGAGAAGCCGTGATACTTCAGAAGGCCTACGAACTCAGACGGCATAAGAAGCTTACCAAACTCATGGAAGAACACTTGAGGAACGATTGGGAGAAGCAATATTGCCGCTACACAGACTCATGGGCAGAGCTTGAGAAGATCTGTGAAGCCCCAAAACACAAGCTGCCTCCCGAGGAACTCTGCACATTGCTAGTTGATCTACCGTGTTTCTCATAAAATAAGGCCGGGTCTTATTTTTTTTTGAGCCCCAAAAAACGGCTAGGACGTCTTTTCGGGGGTGACTTAATTTCTTCCCCACGCACACCTCCACCTAGAGTGCCCCATGCGCACTCACCTCTCCATGAGGCTGCCACTGGAAGTTCCCCAAACGTACGAGTCACCAGCCGCTTCTATCGGCCGGTAGAAGCGAAGCAGCCTCGGGGCAAGCACCCACGCGCACTCACCTCGCCATGAAGCTGTTTCTATCAGCCGATGGAAGCTCCCCAAAGGCAGAGTCACCAGCTGCTTTGGGGTGAGATGTGGCTGCCCACAGGGTGCTCCTGAGAGGAGCGCCCCATGCACACTCTCCTCGAGGCCGTTTCTCTCAGCTGATGGAAGCTCCCAAAAGGCAGTCACCAGCCGCTTCCATCGGCCGATAGAAACGGCTTCGTGGCGAGGGGAGTGCGCATGGGAGAGCGGCTGCAAACTTTTCTTAGCAGAAGGGAAGCAAGCTGAGTTTCTCTCTCTCTCTCTCTCACACACACACACACACACACACAAACACATACACACACACCACCCCTGCTAGCCCTCGTCCCTGCTGACACACCCTCGCCCTTCTGGCGAGGGAAGGTCTCAGCATCTGCGGGGTTCCCACTGCCACCCTCCCCTCCCCAGACCAGACCTTTTCTGGGCACCCTGCCAAAGTCCCAGGGCAGCCAACCTCCCTTTACCTGCTGCCGCTGCTGGTTTGGGGAGCGGGGGGGGCGCCAGGGAGGGAAGAGGAGGCAGCAGAGCTTGGCTACCCTTAGAAGGGAGATCGGGTGGGCTCCTGAAAGGAGACGCGGGAGCGTTCCTCGTAGGAATGCGGCGGGGAAGCGGGGTGAGTGTGAAAGGGTCGCCGTGGCAGCACAGGAGGGCGAGAGGGAGCTGGAGCGAAGAAGGGCAGGAGAGAAACTAAACCGTCCTTTCTATTGCTCTGGTGAGGGCCGAATATTTGCAGGGGCTGGTTGGAAAGGCCTAATTTTAGTATGAACCTTGAGTCATGGTGGGGAAAGCTGAACGGCGAAGGCACTCTGCACATGATCCGAGGCAATCCTGCCACAGCTCATGTGTGGCGTTGCTAACAGTTGGGGGGAGTCTGATAACTTCAGAGACGCCTCCTTCTCTCTCTCTCTCTCTCTCTCTCTCTCTCTCTCTCTCTCTCTCTCTCTCTCTCTGACCACCTGAAAGAGTGCCCGTCATTAACCAATTAACCAACGCCAGCCTCGGAATCCCTTATTTCGGCATAATTCGGGACGAGAGAGGAGCCGTAAAACCAGGGACTTGGCGACGAGGTGCAGGTTCTTTTTTTTTTTTGATTGAGTTCAATCACGAGACATTTCTTGATTTCATCGGACGTCAGAGGCGTTCAGAAGAACTTTTGAAAAACTTGTGGTTCTAACTTTGAGAAGCAATGAGTTTGGTCCTCTCAAATGGCGGAGGTTCGGGATGGTCTTTGGAGACCTCCCCTCTCTTTTAGCTGAGGGAGACATGGGCGATTTTAGGCTAAAAGCTGCCCTGGAGAGATTGATCAGAGAATGGGCAAGAAAGCAAAACAAGAATACATTTGGGCTAAGGCGTTTTCTCCCATTCCCTCTGTCGCAAACTCACAATTTTCATCCAGACACAGATACGCGTGTGCTTTCTCTCCTGCCCTGCTGGTAGATTCAAAGACAACTAATGCGAACTCTCCTCACGAGGCCATTTCTATCAGCCGATGAAAGCTCCCCAAAGGCAGAGTCGGCAGTCGCTTCTACTGGCTGATAGAAGCAGCTGGACACTCTGCCTTTGGGGAGCTTCTATCAGCTGATGTTCTATTGGTAGATCGGGGTATTCTAGCCTAGGCTACCTGCAGGGCACTCCTAAAGGCAAGTTTTCTCCCCACCCACCCACCCCCGCCCTTCCCCCCATTTCTCTTCACCTCATGTAGTTCTAACGAATTATGTGAGAAATGGCGGGGAAACGCATGGTTTAAATGGGCCTAAATTTTGGGGGCGGGGCTTAATTTCACCTCATGCCTAGAAATCATGCTGGGCCTTCTATTGGTGGAGGCCGTATTGTTGGAGAAACACGGTAGATGCCCTTCTTGCATGATGGAGACACAACGAAGACAACCTCAAGTCCATGGGTGACCCCAAACTCCTAACTCACATCCAATACTTTGAGGAGTTTCACAAGGAATATGAAGACTGTGTTGAGGAAAGCAAGACAGCCCTCCAGGCAGCGCTCAACAATGCGCATCGGCAGGAAGTAGCGTCAAGGGAGCAGGCCACATCTGACATGGCTCCTTGATCACATGTGTCTTCTTCCCACCATTCTAAGAAACCCTCCTCCCTCTATCCCAAACTGGCTAGATCGCAAGCAGGTTCCAGTGTCTCGCACCAACTTTCTGCTGCTGGCTCTCACCATTCTTTCAGAACATCCTCCTGTCATAGCGGCGCATCTAGGCCTCCAAAGGAGCAAGTTACACCAAACAGGCTGCAGAAGCTGAAGTAGAAGCTGCAGTAGAGCTACACGCCACAGAGGAGGTAACACAGCAGAAGGTGGCAATAGCGGCTCAACAGGCTGAAATAGTGGCTCAACAGGCTGAAACAGCAGCTCAAAAGGCCAAAGCCCAGGCCAGACAACAGGTGGAAATGGCCAAAGCACAGGCCAAATTGGAATTGGCCGAATGGCAAAAAGACGCCGCAACAAAGACGGCACGGGCCGAAGCATGGCGGAAGATGGCTGACAACACCTCCCTCCAATTCAACCTCAAAGAGTTGGGAGAAGAGAGCCCAGATACATGGGTCAAAGCCTACATGGATGAGCAGCTCTCACTACAAAACAAGCAGCTGGAACCACCTCAGTTGCCTAGCAGTCTCCCACAACCAGGGAAGCACAGGGATGAAACTCAACCACAGACTCTACACGTCAGTTACGCTACTGACATACGACCTAAAATATGAGATTCACTTCCCACCAACAGCAAACCTTCCCCAACTGATGTTGTATGTACTAAGGTCCAAGATTCTCTTCCCAGCACCAGCAACCCTACTGCAATGTCTCACGCCCTGCTGGCCAAGCAACTTAACCCATCAGTGCTCACAACAACTTGTTGAAGAGTCGACATGCCATCAACAACTGCCACACTCAATCCACAGGCAGCAGTGTTCCTGCCACAACCTCAATACCAATGTGGCTCCCAGGCACTACAAGGTAACCGCGCCCAGCCTACACAGCAGTGTGACGCTCGACCATCATCCCCAGTATGGGAGAACGACATCCTCCATAAGTATTGGGAGGAGGACTACAACCCATCGTTGACTTACAACCCGAACCCACCCTATGACAATCCAGGGGGAGAACCCTCTATGTCAATACCTCCCCCCAACTCAGCAAATGCTGAAGATTACTGGAGAAACTTGGCTGTACAGAGTGGAAAGCTAAATTTGCATGCCAACGGAGTTCTCAGATTCTCTGACAAGCCAGGCAGCAAGTATCTAGTATGGAAGAAATTCTTCCTGTTCAGGTGGCACGCCTGAACCCTGATGAAATAATCGGACACTTGATAGCATGGCTAGGGCCACAGTCTGTCAACATACCTAGGGCACTTTTGACATTCCACTTAGATGACCCAGTTGCTGCCCTATGGTTATCATGGAAAAGGCTTGACGAACTGTATGGCGCTTCCGAGGACATAGAAGCAACACTTTTGGATAGCTTCAACAGTTTTCCTAAAATTCCTATTGACAAGCCTCGCCAAATCATAGACCTCACTAACATACTTGTCCAGCTGAGAACGGCACAATGGGATCTCAACTTACTGGCACTCGCCTGTCTCGATCACGTAGACACACAGAACAAAATTGTTTGAAAACTTCCGCAGGTGCTAATTGAAAAGTGGCTCCAGTTGACTGACACCTTCATGGCCAAGGGTCGCCACCACTTCATACCCTTCACACTTCTTGAAGAATTCATGTCACACCAGGCGACAGTGTGCAACACACACCGGGCCAGTGGACTCAGAGCTGTTAGTCCTCCTAATAACAGAAGATACAACAGCAACCATATATCGCCCTCTGGCCCTATGCACACTACCAGGGAAAGACCCTTCATAGTTGTCCATAATACTGAGATCGACTCCTCATCTACACACAGTTGAGGAGAGGACTCATCAGATACAACCCAATTTAGATCTCCGCACACAAAGAGAATACAGTTTTGTCCTATGCAGCACACTCGTCACTCGCTGAATAGCTGCACTGGGTTTGCAGCGAAATCACTGACCCAACGAAAAGAATTGCTAAGGGAGTACCAATACTGCTACAAGTGTTGCAAATCCAAACACCCATCCAAGTACTGCACAGCCAAGGTGCAATGCGACTTATACAATAGTGACCAGCACCTGACTACGCTGCATCCAGACTCTGAGCCGCCACCGCAGATATCTTGTAACCCTCCTTCGGACAAGGAGCCTCAATGTAACACAGAAGCATGCAGAGCTCCTTGACAGACTGCCAAACTGCAACCACAACCAAGGCTGAGCGTCAACTGCACAACAGTGTGCGCCGACTCACCACACACTCGTTTGTGTCTTCCCATCTGCTTAGACAAAGTGTACCCTGAAGGACGCCCTGAAGATGCCGTGAAAATGTACGTGTGGATAGACACTCAAAGCATCTGCACCCTGGCCAAACCTGCATTCTTCAACCTCTTTGAGGTGCAACAGGACAAACTTCCCTTCACTGCATCAACATGCCATAGACTAAGAAGCACAGCGGGGAGGAGAGCTACTGGACTCTGCATAGAGTCATTGGATGGAAGTTCCCGGTTCCTACTACCGCCCTTATTTGAATGCGATGGGGTACCGAACGATTGCAGTCAGATCGCAACACCTGAGGTCATAAGTAGCATGCCTCACCTACAGCACCTGGCTCATTACTTCCCTGCTCTAGATCTGGAGGCTGATATCCTACTCTTGCTGGGAAATTATGCCCCACGCGCCTTTCTCTTCTCTGAGTCAGTCGGCGGCCCTGTAGATGGCCCAGTGGCCATCAAATCTCCACTAGGATGGGGGATTGTAGGAATTGTCAGTGTTGCTCAGATGCAGGCTCCAACCCAGGCAAATGCCTTAGCACCATCCATTCCAACTGCCTTCCGACGCCCTTTAACACCATTGAAAACAACAATGCCGTTCCAGCCTAAAAGGCCGCCGGCAATCAGTACATAGTTATAGTTATAGTTATACATATATTTATATATTTATATTTATATATATAGTTATATATAGTTTTATATATATATATATATATATATATATATATATATATATATATATATATATATATATATATATATATATATATATATATATATATATAGTTGTATATATATAGTTATATAATCCTAAAATAATTTCCAAGAAGTTTTAAACTGAATGCCAAAATACATTCCCATGTGGTATCCCCCTTATACAATCCCTAACCCTTATCTCTAAATCTCAAAACTTTATCATTCCTTTTAATTTTGGCTAGATTTCCCTTTTCTAAGCTTCCCCAGTCTTCTTCTTTCCTTCTAATTTTATTTTTATTTTCCTCTGCCTGTCGGCCATGTTTCCCCCCCTTTTTCAGTTCTCTTTTTTGGGGTTTCTTCTTATGTATTCCCTTCTTCTTCTTAGTGTTGAGTGTCTTACCTCTTTTATTTATTGTCTTTAATGTCGATGTCTCTGTTTTAAGTCCTTTTATGTTCTTTGACAATGGTTCTTGTTCTTCATGCTCGTCAAGGCTGTTATTTTCCTCTTATAATTCGTCCTCTCTGGGCTTCCTTTGTTCTTCCGCAAGCTGTGATGCCATTACTTTACTCAGCATTAACTCCACCAATCTCATTCTTTCTTTAAACATCTCTCTCACATTTTGGAGCTCCAACTTAAATTCTTTGCTTATTTCTTCAATTTCTTTGGTCTATTAAGTTATTCTTTATTTTATTAAAAGTCATTTTTTTCTGTTACAGTCCTTGTCAAAAGTCTCCGTTTTAACTGTAATCCCCTCTTCTTCTTCTTTTTTTATAAAGCTTCCGGGGATCTTGTTATATACAACTAGTAATTTTCCATAGAAACACAAAAGAAAGAAATCTTTAACCCTTAGGTGGTGCTCTATATCACTTTCTTCTTATAATTCTTTTATTTTTAATTCACTTTTCCGTAGTATTAATATTAGATTTAACCAATTCCAAATAAGTCCAGCATTTTATCCAATGCCTGATTAAAGTCCAATTCTGTATGTTATTCCAAATTTAGTCCCTAATCACATATAATTATTTTATTTCCATTTTTTTCTTTACCTTATATTTTCCTCTTATCTCTTGTTCGCTGCTACCACTCTTTCAAATGAGGGCTCTTTCCGCTTTTCGGGGTTATCAAAAAGAATATTCAAAGTCTTTTATCCAGTTACACGCCGCTCACCACTTTCACTCTCCAGCACAAAACTTGTGTCCTGGCAGCTTCCCATCTTCAGGCAGCCATTAAAAGACTGCTGCTTCTCCCTGTCTTCTAGGGGAGTTTGCCAAGCCAGGGAGGGGAGATGCAGCTCCCCTTGACCCAGCTGGCAGTCTCCCCCTCTTCCTCCCACCCTTACAAGGTGGGTCAGATGGATCCAGTCCTTTAAGGACCCCTCCAACATGGTAAGGACGGATCAAAGCCATGCACTATCATGGTCTCTGATCTGTTGTCGATCAGAACACCACCGGAAGTCAAAACCCTCATCTTTGATAGCAAAGAAAGAGCTGCTGGAAAGAAGCCAGTTGGCTCAGGAGTCAGGAATAGCCTTCTTCCTCCACCTTCCCCATCTGCCAGCCCCAAATTGCATTGATAAAGGGGGGTGGATGGCTAAGTGAGGGGCAAGAATCACTGCCATGCCCAGGGAGGGGGGGAATAGAAGAGATGACAAGAGGATCCCTGTCTTGTCCACACGTCCCAATGAAAGGCAGAGGCAGCCCAGCCTTGCCCCTTCCCTACCCTCTCCAGTGCTGGAAACCGTCAGCCAAACATGAATGTTGCCCATTCATCCCCCCCTCTCTGTGTGTGTCTCTGGGTTCACCCAGTGCCAGTCCACCACGCAGGCCGGGAAGGGCACATCTGTGGTGGGGTGGCAGGCGGCGCCAGCGGCAGTTGGGCATGCTAAGCGAACTACTCGACAAACTTCTGCAGGTGGATGTAGAGTGCACCCAGGCAGCAGACACAGGCCAGGGCAGCCTCACCTGGGTGCAGGAATGGCAGCAGCTCTGGGATACCTGTTGGGGAGGAAGAGGAGGAGGAGTGCAAGGCCAGACTCACGGAGATATAGGGACAGAACCTGAGCCCTTCTTCGCAGGAGCCCTAACGATGCTCCTGGCCACCTTAGGGCAGAGCCAGACTCGAGTGCTAGATTGGCCCCTCATGAACCCCTTGTCTGCCACAGCCAGGCCTTGCTTGCTGCCCGCTGAAGTGCTTGGACTCACAGTAATGGATTGGATCTTCAGGCACTTAGCTTGGCTGCCTGTTTAGTAGCTCTAGCCCCTCCCTCAGGTGCGTTAGAGCTGCCTTAGGCTTTTGCCTAAGTAGATGTTGCTTGTTTGGAAGGGATATGGGGGTTGGTTATAGGAGCGCCAAGATGCCAAAATGGCTTCAGGAGAGGCCGGGCAAAATGAGGAATGGCTGTGGGGGACAGGTGAGATGCGAGGCAGGGCTGGGCATGGTGATTCAACCAGTTCACTGAACAGCACACAAAACTACCAGTTTGGCCGAACCAGTGCAAACCGGCTGAATCACACCATGCCCTCCCTAGCTCATTTCCACTGGAATGGCCTCCTGCAGCACTCTGCCAGGGAGAGGTGCCCTCGACATGAGTTATGTTGAGGTGGCCACACCTATCCTGCCACACCCACCCAGTCCCCTGAGATCAACAAACTCTGATGCAGCCCCCAATAAAATCGAGTTTGACACCCCTGCTCTAGAAGTTACCTCAGTTCCAATAAGTCAACCTGGGGCAATGTCCGCAAAGAGATCAACTATGTTTATTTCCAAGAAAATGTGAAAAAGATCATTATCATTATTAGCAAATGGACAATCACCAGACTATATATGCGCTTCCAATGTTTGTGAAACATGATCACATTATGGAATGGATTCAAATGTAATCATATGGATTTTTTTTCTTTTGTTCCAGTATGTCATATTCTCAAAGACTGTCCAGAAAAGTCCCTGCAGTTTTCTTGGCAAGGTTTTTTCAGAAGTGGTTTGTCATTGCCTCCTTCCTACAACTGAGAGAAAGTGGCTTGTTAGCTATTTACTAGGAGTGAAATTAGAAGAAGTAAAGGAGACAATGATAGCTTGGGGGAAAAACTTTAGCTATGGGATAGAATTAGATAAATGGCAGAAACTATGGGATAGAAATTATAAACTAACAATGTCAACAGCATATAAAGAAAATCTGTATAAGATGTTTGCACCAGAAAGACTGGCAAAGATGTTTAAAGATAAATCAGCTAAATGCTGGAAATATCACCAGACAAACAGAACATATTACCATGAGGTAGACATGTACAGAAGCTAAAAGATATTGGACAAAAATACACACATGGTTGCAAAAGATGATAAAACACATAGACTTAAAACCAGAGATATTTTTATTGGGAATTTTGCCCAAAAATTATAGTAAAGAAAAAACATATTTAATCATACACATATTAACAACAGCTAGAATTGTATTTGCTCACAATTGGAAAAATGAAGATTACGATAGAGGAAGAGGTGATCATGAAAATATTGGGAATGTGCAAAAATGAATAGATTAATATTAGCAATTAAAGAACAAGAAGCGGAATATTATATGATATGGGATTTATTTTATAAATGGTTGGAAAATAAAGTAAGAAGTTATATGAATATTATAATGATAAGATATATAAGGTTGAGTAGTTTTTAATATGAATGTAATCATAGTAAGAAATGTATACTAAATATAAATATTTGCACAAGATATATGTACCCAGTCCACACGCTGTATAACTGAAAGATGGATTTGTTGTTAAATAAAATTAAAAATTAAAAAAGTGGCTTGTTAAAGATGACACAGCTGGCTTTATGCCTAAGGCAAAACTAGAATTCAGTGCCTCTTTGTTTTCAGTCTGACACCTTAACTGCTACACCAAACTACCTCTAATCACACGTGGAGGCAGTGAAATAAAGACTCCTAGTAAATAGATCAAGGAAGTAAGTCAATGTTAGGATCCAATTCTATATATTGTATTGCTTGAGTTAGAATTGAATGACTGATATAATTTGTAGCAAAAAATTCTGCCATTTAGTAGGCCTCCAGATTTTTGTAACGAAACGCCTCTAAGAACATCTAAACATCTAAAATTCTGCAGACAGAAGACTTCACCCTGCTTTATAATGCTACCTACGACCACAATCATGAGGATATAACTACAACTGACGAATCGACTATGTTTCCTGCTTAGGGCATCAACACCATTGCTACGAAGTCCTACAAGAGCTCCGTCGGCGATCTGCAGCCATTATGATCCAGCAGGAAAAACCAAAATACCCACGTTCTTTTCCCCGCGCAGAAGCGCAGAGCTCCTTGGGTAAAGATCGAGGCTCTTTTGGCAGAACGGTGGCGATAACTCCCTCTGCAGTTCCTGTTTAATCGCGGCGTGGCGAGCAGCAGCTGACGTTTCATTTCGTAGCCTTCCACATCCGTCACTGCTGTTATTGACTATCAGGGGCACGCCGTCGGAGGAAAAAGTCATCTACGAAGAGATTCTGCTCGAATCTGTAACATTAAACGCGCGAAGCGGAAGAGAACGTAGGCGAAGGCATGGCCCCAAAAACCGTCGCTATCAGCCACGGCTTTTCCGCGTTGCTGATCATTATTAGCATCTTCTTAAACTTGTGGGCAGCAAGGACCCAACCGGTCGTCCCCTGCCAGGCCCCGCTGCAATGGGAGGGCCGCACAGTGGAGTACGAGCACAGCAGTGGCAGAAATATCCGCGCCATGGTGTCTTACGACAGTCCCAACCAGCGCCTCCGTATTCTGGAAGAAAAAAAGAGGTTTATCCCTTGCAAAAAGTAAGTTCCCCTTTGCTATCTCTCTGGTGGAATTTGAGAAATCAGCACGACAGCCATACCTAGCCACATTCGGGGGATTGCCCCCCCGCCTTTCACGAGGCGGGGAATAAATTCTCTACCCAATCCCATACCCCGCTTGGTTGCATCCGATTGGGAAAAATTGCGAAACGTGAACACGCGCATATTGAATCATCCGTTAATAAAGGATGGAGTTTCCTACTGGCCGGTAACAAATCCCGCTTGCTTTTCCGTTGCGGGTGTGGTTTGCTGCAGCTCCGAAGACGCCCAACCCTGAAATGTTCGTTTATGAGTTCGCATAGGGTGCCACTTGGCTTCATTTCCAAAAAGCGGAATTTATACCTAACAGGTGAATCCCAGTGGTGCGATTCAAGAGAGCTCCCGCAATAGTGCCCTAAAGAACGTTTTGCGTGGGGAAAAAATGCGCAAGAAGCAGCTGAAAAACAGAACAAAGGAAGGTGCCCACCACGCCCCAATTAAATTCCATACATTTGGGTTAGTATAATTACACAATAAAAATAATGTATTAGCACTTTTAATTGAGTCATGATTATGCTGTGTAGAATTCCAGCCTCTTTAAAGATACTTAATTCTCTTCCCCAAATCTTTATTTGGATCCTTATTGCTCCACCTATATTTGGCTATATTCAGAATAATTTGTTCCATTTTCTTCTACGGTTTTTTTTTTTCCTATTTTAATTTCCCAGTATTTTGTAGCAATTGAACATGTTGCTTGTGGCTATTCTTGAGGTGTTTCACTTTTCTTAGGCTTTTAATAAAGTTATGCAGCTGTTTTTCCTCCCAGCTCCAACTGTGGTATTTATTAACTTGCTAGTACTATATTACATTTATTGATTCATTAGCCTATAGGCCATATCAGTGTACAGGCTCAAACACATATTACCAATAAAATTCCAAACAAGCAATTTAAAATTAGAGTAGGGTAAAATACAATAGGTAAGAATAAAATACAATAATTTAATACATAAATATGTAAATTAGAATAAAATGACATAAAATGGTATTTATGTATCACCCCTGCAATCTATCCCAATCAGGCTCACATATTGCCAATCTTAGACAGGCTATTTCAGTCAGAAAACACAGCTTTCAGATTCAGGTCACACATGAGATAGGTTGTTTTAATACAAACAGCAATCAAATAATATACGAGTCAGATCTTCTACCTCTTCAGCTCCACATATACATTTATTTATTTCTTTGATTTGTCAATCGCTTACAAGATAATAGGTATAAGTAAGAATACAGGAAATAGATACAAATAAATGGGGGCAAAACGGCAGGGACGGTAGGCACGATTGTGCACTTATGCACGCCCCTTACAGACGTCTTAGGAATGGGGTGAGGTCAGTAGTGAATAGTTTGAGGTTAAAGGAGTGGGGGTTAGAGGATGTAACGACAGATCAGGTAGTGCATTCCAGGCGTTGACCACTTTGTTACTGAAGTTGTACTTTCTGCAATCAAGTTTGGAGCGGTTTACATTGAGTTTGTATCTGTTGTGTGCTCTTGTATTGTTGTGGTTGAAGCTGAAGTAGTCATTGACTAGTAGGACATTGTAGCAGATAATTTTGTGTACTACTGCTTAAGTCCAATCTTAGTTCAAGGTTGTCCAAGCCGAATATCTCAAGCCTGATGATATAGGGTATTCTGTTGCGAGCAGAGGAGTGTAGTACTCTTCTTGTGAAATATTTCTGGACTCATTCAATTGTATTAATGTCCTATATACACTGTGGATTCCAGACTGATGAGCTGTATTCAAGTATTGTTCTAGCAAAAGTTTTGTATGCTCTAGTTAGCAATTCAATATTTCTGGAGGAGATGCTTTATAAGATTAGATTTACAACTCTTACTGCCTTTTTGGCAATGCTGTTACGCTCTGGTGCTTAGGTCATTTGATATGAGTACACCAAGGTTCTTGACAGAGTGAGGATTGTCAACGAGGTCATATCTGCCTAGTTTGTATTTGGTGTGCTGATTTTTTTTACCAATGTGTAGGACACAGCGTTTGTTTGGGGTTTGAAGTTGCCAATTGTTTGACCATTCAGACACATAATCAAGGTCGCTTTGAAGGACAGTAGCATTGTTGCTGGTGTTGAATAGTTTTACGTCATCCACGAAGAGGACGCAGGTGCTTATAAGGTGATCGCAAAGGTCATTTGTATAGAGTATAAAGAGTGTGGGTCCTAGAGCGCTGCCTTGGGGGGACACTGCTGTTAACTGGAGCAGGGTTTGATATAGCGCTCCCTATTTTTATTATTTGTTGCCTGTTTGACAGGTATGCAGTAATCCATTTATGAAGGGATCCGGAAATGCCGTAAGAGTTTAGTTTTAATAGTAGTTTTTCATGTACCACTGAATCAAAGGCTTTGCAGAAGTCTATGTAAATTGCGTGTATAGCTTTCCCTGGTCAAGTAGAGTAGTCCAATATGTTTTTGCAGTGTAGGAATTGAAGATTGAAGTACAATTTTTCCTGAAACCAAATTGTTTTTTGGAGAGTAGGTTGCTTGACTCTAAGTGGAGGGTGATGAATTGGTTAATTATTGATTCTATGACTTTGCACGTGAGACAACACAGTGAGATTGGCCTGTAGTTTTCAACCAGGCTGGGGTCACCTTTTTTGAAGATAGGGATGACCGTAGCTAAGGACCATAGGTTTGGTAAGGAACTGGTTCTGATTGATATCTCATATATAAAGCTTAGGGGTTCTGCTATGGCAGAGGAGAGCTTTTTTAAGAACATGTACATTCACTGTATGGGATAGAATGGAATCTCCCAAATCTAACCATTGTATCAACCTGTTCAAATCTTGCGTGGGTAAATGTCTCCCTGAGATGTTTTGGCAATTGTGATTTTAAATAGTTGTCCATTTTGAAGATGCTAAAGATAATAAAAAAAAGTTTCTTCCAACATATAAATAACAAGAAAAAATGCAAGGAAACAGTCAGTGGCCTAAAGAGAGAAGACGGCAAGGAAGTAACAGGCAACAGAGAGAAAGCAAATCTGCTTAACTCATTCTTTGTATCGGTCTTCATGCAAAAAAAAAAAACACCTATAACTCAACCCACCAAAAACATAACTGTAAAAGACAGACCAAAAATAAAAGTTAAAATAAGCAAAAAAATAGTAAGAGAACACCTGTCTGATCTTGACAAAAACAAATCACCAGGGCCTGATGGATTACATCCCAGAGTTTTAAAGGAGCTGGCAGAGGTCATCTCAGAACTACTGCACCATATCTTTAAAAAATCCTGGAGCACCAGAGAACTACCAGAGGACTGGAAAAGAGTTGATGTGGTTCCCATCTTCAAAAAAGGGAAAAAAACCAGACCCAGGAAACTATAGACCAATCAGCCTAACATCAATACCCGGGAAAAGATAATAAAAAAACAGATCTGCCAACATCTAGAAACAAGTAAAGTAATAACTAGCAGTCAGCACGGGTTTGTTAAGAACAGATCATGCCAAACCAATCTTATTTCATTCTTCAACATAGTGACTAAATTAGTAGACCAGCAAAATACTGTGGACGTAATAGATTTCAGCAAGGCACTCAACAAAGTAGACCACAACCTACTTCTTAGTAAGCTAGAAAAAGTGGAATAGATAGCATAGCACCACCACCAGATGGACTCGCAACTGGCTGACAAACCGTAGTCAAAGAGTAGTCCTTAATGGGTCTAAGTCTACATGGAGAGAAGTAAGCAGTGGGGTGCCACAAGGTTCCCCCTTAGGCCCAGTACTCTTCAATATCTTCATTAATGACTTAGATGAGGGAATAGAAGGGAACTTACCAAATTTGCAGATGATACTAAGTTGGCAGGAATAGCTAACACCCAAGAAGATAGGCTCAAGATCCAGATGGATCTTGACAGATTAGAACACTGGGCTGTATCTAACAAAATGAAATTCAGTGTAGAGAAAAGTAAAGTCCTATAATTAGGCAAGAAAAACCAAAAGTACACATATAGACTGGGTGAAACCAGGCTCAATAGCAGTAACTGTGAGAGGGATCTTGGAGTCTTAGTGGACAACCAGCTAAATATGAGCCAGCAGTGTGCAGCAGCAGCCAAAAAAGCTAATGCAATCCTAAATTGTATTACCAGAGGGATACAATCAAGATCAAGGGAAGTACTAATACCACTCTATAAAGCCTTAGTAAGACTACACCTAGATTACTGCATCCAGTTCTGTTCACCACATTACAAAAAAAAGATGTTGAGACTCTAGAAAAAGTACAGAGAAGAGCAACTAGGATGATTAGGGAACTAGAGACTAAAATATATGAAGAACGGTTACAGGAACTGAGCTTGGCTAGTCTAGTGAAGAGAAGACCAGGGGAGACATGATAGCAGTCTTCCAATATTTGAGGGGCTGCCATAGAGAGGAAGGGATCAAGCTATTTTCTAAAGCGCCTGTGGGCCAGACAAGGATTAATGGATGGAAACTGAACAAGGAGAGATTTAACCTTGAAATAAGGAGAAACTTTCTGACAGTGAGAACAATCAACCAATGGAATACCTTGCCCTCAGAAGTTGTGGGAGCGCCATCACTTGAGACCTTCAAGAAGAAATTGGACTGCCATTTGTCAGAAATGGTGTAGGGTCTCCCGCTTGGGCGGGGGATTGGACTAGATGACCTACAAGGTCCCTTCCAACTCTGATTATCTGATGCATTTATATTTTCTCAGCCATTTCAGGCTACTAGCCTTACTAAGTGTGGCTATCTCATTTTGAGTTTCTATATTCATAATTCTTTGGGCAGCTCTTTTTTTTCTTCTACTGTAACACGGGGCAGGGAGATCACAGCTCTTTATCTAATTTGTCAATTTAGTAATCCAGAGGGTTTGTGATTACAATTTTATCTGCTTCAACAGATATAGCTTAGGGAGTCTATCTGCCTCTGATTTTAGGCAGTGTGTGAATTGTGTAGATTCCCAGTTCCACTCTGACTGCTGCAGCTCTCCTTCCTCTTCACCCTCCCTGCCAGGGGCCACGAGAGTTGCTGGAGGTTCCTCGGGCCCGCTGCCCCACTCACCTCTTCGTGGTTGCCCATTGCCACTCTCATCTCTCTTTCTCATTCTCTCTCTCTCTCTCTCTCTCTCTCTCTCTCTCTCTCTCTCTCTTTGTGTGAGTGTATGTTCCCTCTTGAACCATTTCCAAAAACAGACGATGATTTAGTTTTTTTTTTTTTTTGCTGATGTTGTTCTCCTTTGGGTGTTTTTTACTATACAATTTAAATCCAGAGTCATTTCAGGTTCCCAGATAAATAAAGCTCTTTCGTCCCCCTGCTGTGGCTTCCTGTCAGTTGAACCCACCATTGGCTGTCCCTGCCCCCCTCCCTTTCCTCCTACTCACTCCTTGCCTGCTCTGAGAAGGGAAGGCGACAGCAGCGGATGGGGGCTCGCTCCATATTCCAGAGTGGAAGCAAAGTACCCCTCTGTTTGCCTCTTTTTCCGGGGCTTCTTGGTGCTGTGCGCACCTTGCACTAAGTTTAAGTGTGCTGCGTGAGGCGAGAGCAAGAGCAGCAAACAGCTATGGAGAAGGTGAGAGGAATATGGGGAGATGCACAACTTTCTCTCTGCCCCAAGACACTGACACTGCTGCTTTCACCACCTCCATGGCTGCTCACTGCTTTTGCAGTGCCTCATGCAACACACTTAAACTGAGCGGGCTTCACAGTGGGGGACACTATGTCCCCTCCTCCTCCTGGAGCCCATTACCACGCGGAGCATCAGCTGCAGCTAGTCTGGCAAGTGTCTTGGGGCAGAAAGTCACACATCTCCCCCAGCAGCCAAGGTGTGCACAGCACCAACAAGGGCCAGAAGCAGAGGCAAATAGAGGAGCAATTTGCTCCCACCCTGGAATACGGAACGAGTCTCCATCCGCTGCCATCACCCTTCTCTTGTCTGGGCAGGTAAGGAATGAGTGGGAGAGAAGGGTGAGGGGCAGGGCCAGCTAGTGGTGGGATCATGTGACAGGGAGCCACAGGAGAGTGCCCAAAGAGCCTCATGTGGCTCTGGAGCCCCACATTGCCAACCCCTGGCTTAGAGGCAGTTTCTCTACATATTCGGTAGAGGCAAGTAGATTTTGATAGTAGTTCTCCCATTCTTCAGCAAAGATTGGTATATTAAATGCAAATCTATATTCCTTTAGAACTCCTGCTACTGAATGCCAGAATATTGCTAGGTTATGATTTTAGCAGGCAGTTCAAGTTCTGCCCAAATTAAGGTGGCGGAACTTTTTTTCTTTAATTTTATAATTTTTTTATATTTTCTTGTGTGCAACATTCTCAGCTTATATATGAGCAGTAGGATTCCTCTGTGCAAGCCTCATGGCTGCCTTCAATTTCTTTTTCAGCTGCTGGCATTCTGGATTAAACCAACAGGGTCTAACCACTCGGGCTCTTTTTGTTGCAGAAGACACCTACATAGATTAAGATTTTAAAAACTAAACTGAGCTAAACTGAAACCAAGACCTACATTCCCCTAAACTCTCCAGCAGTCATCTTTTTTCACCGCTCTCATGCTTGCTTGTACAGTATATGTGCATGTTATAATTTTGGCTTCATAACATTCCATTCCAAGCTTTCAAAAAATAAAAAAAGACAGACAGACAGGTATCAAGGTGGGCAAGTTGTCTGTTCTTTTCATAGATATGGAAAAGAGTATATTATAGCAGACAAAGCTGTTGTGGTAAATTGAATTTTTTTTTTTACTGAATTTTCACCTTACTTTTTATATCTGGTTGCAAAACACTAGACCCTTATTTGAACTTGTAGCTGAGGAGATTAAGCAAGTAAAAACTAGCATTAAAAACAGGAATCTTCTGTAATGTAGATGTTGTCATTCAGTTTTTCTTTAAATAGAAAATCTTGAGCTTACAAGGTAGCTTCTCTGCTTGCAGATGAATGTGTTAGAAGAAACGGAATGATTTATATTATTTGATATAACCTGTTAACAAATAGAGATGAATTAAAATTAAAATGCATGGTGAAGAACGAGCATAAGAATATGGTATGCACACATATCAACATTGATCCTTGTCATCACCACAAATGTTTTCATTTAATGACCAGAACAATAAAAGAGTTGGACAATAAAATTGCATGACAGCAATATAGGATAATTAAAAACTGAAATTCTATTATTCAGTTATAATTCTAAGGACATGAGTAACTCTGGGCTTAGTATTTGTTTTTTGTTACAAGAATAAATGCTATTATAATTTGTTTGCATCTTTCATTGCTGTGTCACAAAATGTAGCTACATTATATGTAATGTTAGGCTTTTGGATTGAAAAGAGAAAATCAAGATAAAATTTAATGACAAAACATACTGGTGGTTTCTATTGAATTTGAATTGCAGGAAAATAGAGAAACTGTTCTGAAAAAGAAACTTTAGCTAATCTATCAAGTAAACAGTTGTAGGCAAAATATCATGTCATGGTTAAATATACACTTTAGATCTCATCTAGATATTCTGACTGCTTTTGATACAATGCTCTTGATGCAATTAAACAAGTTCATTCAGTTCTGTATCAAGTAATCTGATTTTAATAATCTGAAAGTATTGTTTTTATTCTAAAGACAAGAGCTAATCGAAGAGGCAAGTTTTTTGAGTTCTAGTACCGTAGATATTAGAACCCTGAAATAGTTCTGTCAAAATTAGAGATGTCAATAATTCTGAGGAGAAATGATACAATGCATTTGGTACAAATTTAGATACACAAAAAATTGGTTGTAGGAACCTATTGTGAATGTTTTATAGAGATTTGTGCATTACTTTTATTTAATTTGGAGACTAGCATCTCACAAATTAGAGATTAATTAACTGAAACATTAATGCTAGTTTACAATGGAAAATTATTAGCTCAAAAAGCATTTATGTTTGTAAACAATAGGGAATAATTAGTTGTAACAATTCTTAATGTTCAATTTTTTAAATATATTTTACTCATGCAAATAAACTTTTAAAGCATGAAAAAGTAATAATTCACTTACAGAAAATAAAAAATAATAATATATCCTTTAACTATATCTAACACATTAATACAATTTTTAGTTTCGTTTTGTTTATTGTCACTGCATCTTGCACAACGAAATCAAACACCATCTTCAGTGCACATCATGACCATGAAAATAAACACAAACTCGCATCCTTCACACTCCACACATTGAACCGAAAACCCTCAACACCCCACCAATACTGCACTATACAGTAGAATTCAAAAGAGCTACTGCCCTGGGATAGAAGCTGTTTTTCAGCCTATTTGTGCTTGTTTTTATTATTCTGTATCGTCTGCCAGATGGTAATAGTTCAAAAAAAGGGTGTCCAGGATGAGATAGATCTTTGAGAATGTTTTGAACTTTCTTAAGGCAGTGGGAGCTATAAAGCTCTTCCAAATAGGGGAGAGGGCAACCAATGATCTTCTGGGCAATGATATTAACCTTCTGGAGTGCTTTCCTATCTACCACTGTGCAATTGACAAACCACACAGAGGTGCAGTAAGTTAAGATACTCTCTATGGTGCAGCGGTAGAAGTCACCAGGAGTTTTTCATTCAGTTGTGTTTTCTGAGAAGTCTCAGGTAGTATAATCTCTGCTGGGCCCTTTTGACCAGAGCTGCAATGTGAGCACCCCAGGTCAGGTCCTCTTTTATGATAACATCCAGAAAGTTAAAATGGCCACTTGCTCCACTCGGTCTCCATTGATAAGGAAGGGCTGGATGTCTGATCTGTTCTTTCCATTATAAGCACCTTAATCTTATTGGTGTTGAGGACCAAGTTATTGTCTCCACACCACGAAAGCAACTGGTCCACCTCATCTCGGTAGGCAGACTAATCCCCCCTGGAGATGAGTCCCACCACAGTTGTATCATCTGCAAATTTAGTAATAGTATTAGTAGCATGAGTGAGAATGCAGTCATGCACATAAAGTGTATAGAGTAAGGGACTCAATATGCAACCCTGTGGTGTACTAGTGTTAAGAATAAGGTGTGAAGAGGTATGATTACCTAATCTGACCCTCTGTGAGCAGCCAGACAGGAAATCCATAATTCAAAGGCAGATTGAATAAGAAAGTCCATGGTCCAGAAGTTTAGACACTAGTCTATGTGGAAGAATTGTGTTAAATGCAGAACTAAAATCTACAAAAAATATCCTCACATAGCCCTCCTCCCCATTGTTCTAGATCAGGGGTCGCCAACCTTTTGGACCTCAGGAACCACCAAACTCATAATTTTAGATCCTAGGGACCACTAACCGGTTTTGTGGGTGTGCCTAATTTGTGGATGTGGCTTGGTGGTCATGTGACTGGGCATAGCTTGTATGTAAATATTATAAATATTTATATATTGAATTTTTATAAAAAAGAGCAACTTATACCCAAAATCAGGCAAAGCAGGCAGAGTTGAGTTGTTCACGGAATCATTCAGTGATCTATCTGCCATCGGCTAGCTCAGTCTCTCAAATTTGCTTGCCATGAATCTGCACTGAATTTGCTTGCAAGCAAACCTTCAGTACTAAGGGAGGTTTTGCTATGCTGAGCCGAAGATCTAAAGACTAGCCAGAAAGCAAAAAATCCAAACATTTCCTGCTTCCTAGCTAATCTAAATCTCCCGGCACAGCAGAACAGAGGATGGTTGGAAAAAGGAAAAATAGCAATTTAGCAGGCAAATTTACCGGGTGAGGAATGAGTGGGCGGGGAGGGTTCCTGCGGGCCAAGTGGGTGGTGCAGCCTTGTGTTTCTGCGCAGCCTGGATTAATTGCTTTGTGGGGGGTGCTCTGGGGGTCAGATTTCTCTGCAGCCCACCAAAATTTTCTCATAGCCCACCAGTGGGTCGCGCCTCACCGGTTGGCGACCGCTGTTCTAGATGAGTCAGAGCAGTGTGAAGAGTGATGGCTATAGTGTCCTCTGTAGATCTATTTCTTCTGTATGCAAAGTGGTGTTTAGTAAATGTATGCAGAAGACCAGAAATGATGTGTCGGCAGACCGATTTTTCAAAGCACTTCATGATGATAGGAGTGAGTGTCACTGGCCTGTAATCATTATTGATAGGAAACTTCTTTGGCAGCAGAACAATGATAGAAGCCTTCAACCAAGATGGAATAGTGGACTGGGATAAAGACCGATTGAAGATCCTGGTAAAGACTCCAGCCAACTGATCAGCACAGTCTTTAAACACTCGGTCAGAGATACCGTCAGGACCGGCAGCCTTTCTAGGGTCCTCAGAATGCTCCTCACCTCCTGTTCCTTCACAATGAGGTGGGGGCTACAATTGGCTGGTTGTATTTTATCTGTCTCTGATGTCTCCACTTCAAAGCAAGTAAATAAATGATTCCGTTCCTCTGCCAATGAAGCATCCCTTCAGCAGGGATGACATTGGTTGGTTGATAGTTAGTAATTTGTTGAATCCCTTGCCACACCTGCCTCATGTTATTGCTATAAAAATTATCCTCAATCTTCCTCTTATAATCAGTCTTGGCCTTCCGAATACCTTTCTTCAGATTAGCTCTGGCAACACTGTATCTTGTCCCATCACCGGACCTAAAGGCCTTGGTTCTGTCATGCAAGAGGCGCTGGACTTCCTTGGTCATCCAGGGTTTCTGATTGGGATAGATCCTAATACATTTATCCACAGTGATAGTATCTGTGCAGTGTTTGATATAGCACAGAACAACTGCAATGTGCTCCTCTAGGTCAGGGTGGTAAAAGATGTCCCAATTTGTGTTCTCAAAACAATCCTGAAGTTGTTGGGAAGCATCTTCTGGTCAAGATTTCACTGTCTTTATTATAGACAAAGCCCAGCTCCTAAGAGGGATGTATGCTGTGCCCAAAAGCAGTGACATATGGTCTGATTGTCCCAAATGTGGTAATTGTATAACCTTATAGTCATGTTTGATGTTGGTACATACTCTATGTTTGCTCCTCTAGTAGCACACTTAACATAGAATTTAGGGAGTACTGCTTTTAAATCAGCTTGATTAAAGTCTCCCACTGCTGGGAGGACAGATTGTTAAGTGACCAAGAAGAGATGACTATTGGATTTTGGAGGGAATAATAGGTGAAGGAGATTTGAACATTGAACTCAAAACCGGGAAGGGGAAAGAAGGAAGAGGAAGAAGGAAGAAGAGACCAACAGAAGGCTGGGAAGGATTGACTTCTTATTGCGATTAATCAGCACATTATACCATTCGCTCCCCGGAGTGCTGGGAAGAAACTCAAAACTTAAACCTTTAGCTTGAAGACTGACTATAAAGTTTATTTTATATTTTTTCTCTTATCATATTTCTTTATTTGTTGGAATTTCTATTTGGTAATACTTTAATATTACCATTTGGGCACTATTTTTACAATTTGAACCTCTAGCCCCTTGCTTATTGACTGCCTCAAATCAAGGTAAACTTTTCCCTCTTCTCTTCCCCCATTGTTCCAGTCTTTCTCCTTCCTATCTTAACCCCTTAAAAAGCCTGATAAATTTACCTACTCAAAAGGAGGGGGAAAAAAAGGTATATTGTCCTTATAGATTTCAGTGACAATTGATTTGATTGTCTTAAATAGTAACAACAAAGAGTGAAAAATAGTGTTGATTTAGATTATTTAGAATACTTAAGATTAATTCTTAAAGAAGTAACTGGGTTGGATTTGATGTATTATTGATGATTAATATTGATATTCAGTATATAAATTAATTATAAAGATTATTATATTATTAGATAACATTTTATAATATAGGTGTACAGACTGCCTATCTATATATTTGATTGAAGTATTAGAATAGAATTTTTATTTTAGGGTTAAACACTGAATGGTGATCTGGGACAATATATCCAATATAGTGCAACAACAAAAACAAATATTAAGAGAGATGACCTCCACGACAACTATGGCTTTGAAATCGGGAAAGAAGACCACCCCGACCCTAACAACTACTTTAACTTCTGCTTCACCAACAATCCAAAAAACCATTGAAGAATCTCTAATAGGGGAAAAACAGTCCAATGTCTCTAACGTTAATATACAAGCTACCCTACTATCCTTGCAAGAAGCAATATCCAAGATGCAAGAAATAATGATTAAGAATCACATAGAAACCAGAGCGGATATTAGCGAATTAAAAGATGAGATGGGAAAGCTTAAAGTGGAAATGAAAGCAGATTTACTTAAGGTGGAGGATAAGATAGGGTCCTTGCAACAGGCTATGGAGAAAAATGAAGTTAAGATAAGAGAAATAGAGAGTAGGACAGAACGGATGGAGACAAACTTTGAAAGGATAGAGGAGGAATTTAGAAATGTAACTAGAGAAACCGAAGACTCCCTCGTCCACCTCGAAATGGATAAAGCAGCGGCATATTTAAGGTTTCAAAATGTGGTAGAAGCGAAAAATGAAGAACTAGAACAATTAATGGCAGAACTATTGGCTGAATGGTTAGGGAAAGAAAAAGATGATCTAATCAAAGAATTTGACGAGGTGTATAGGGTCAGCACAAGTTATGCTAGACGCCATAACTGCCCAAGAGAAATTCATATTCGTTTCACAAGGAGGTGTGTGAGAAAACACAGCAGTTCTTGATGAATTTAGTCTTTGCAGTCTGTAGCCTTAATTCATCCTTTTTGGTAGTCAGAGATTTTGCATTGGTAAGAAATATACTTGGAATTGAAGGCTTGTGTGGAAACTTACTCAGCCTAAAGAAAAACCCCAGCATGGCATCCTCTCTTCCTGTTCCTCTTTCTCTGCCTCTTCCTCCTCCTTACAGGGATAGTGATCCATGGCTCCCCCAGGGTCCTAGCTGCCTCCTTCGGTATGTTATGAGAATGTATAAAATCATCTGTAATAGCCTTTTCACATTTCAGTCCAATTTGTAGCAAGGCTTGCTGACTATAGATGACCTTGCCTCACAGGATTCAATCAAGTAAAGAATCCAAAACACACACAGAATCATACACACAATACTCTGAATTATTGTGTTAATTAGAGCTTTTGGCATTCAGTTCCAAGTTTAATTATATTACGAGCATTTTTGTCTCATACATGCTGTCCACAGAATTAAATCAAGTTATGTACAAAAAGGTGGCTTTTTTATAATATAAGTGTACCTATATGTTGTTCCTTGCATGTGAGAATTGAGATGTGTTGGTAGCAGGAAGAGTCTATTTGAGAGGTCTTTTCTTTTTCCACATGGGGAAAATGGCATGCTTGCATTTTTCTTCTGAACTGATAAGAAGCAACATTACATTTAAAATAGTTAAACTCAGGGGTGGGATATGACAGGGTTAACTACCGGTTCGGGATTTACGAGCTTCCCTGCCCGCTGTGAGCTGTGCACCTGTAAATCGTCATTAGCACACTGCAAGTGCTGAGAAGCAGCCTTTGAAACAGCCTTTTCTTGTTTTTTTAACTGCAGCTGTGCCTCGTTCGGCAGCTGAAGTTGAAAAATCAGGAAATAAAGATCAGGTAAGAACCCGGGTGGGCGGATGGGCAAAAACATCAGCAGACATAGAATTGGTTCTATGTCTGCTGCTCTTCAGAGCTACCAGTTCCACAGAGGTAGACAGAACCGGTAAAACTCACCCTTGGTTAAACTTTTTAAAAGGCACAATATGTGAAAAGTTACTTTTTCTTCAACTATTTATTTAAGGCTAAGTTACAAAAAATGTTTCCGATAAAAAGAAATCAAACAAAAATATAGCACATAGAAAAATAATCTCTATTAACTGATTACAATATTAGCCCAAGAGCTAACTATATGCTTTTAACTATATTTGTACGAACTGTACCTTCTTTGAGCAATTTCCATCTTGGGACTGACTCTGAATTACAAGTCCCATCAATAAATGTGGGAAAGACATACAGGCAATTAATTACAGTTACTTGATTCTTATTATTTATTTATGAGATTTACTTTTACTAATTAATTTTGGATGGTTTCACATTCATCATATTTACTATAGGAGCAATGTTTTTTTCCCTCCAATTATGTCCAATAATTAATGGAATGGCATCTGCCAGTGGAGTCATTACAGTTGAGAAAGGAGTAGTCATGTTCTGTATGCAGAAGTCCACTTGTATAATATTGATGTAGTCCATTTGTAGGATAAACTTCGATAATGTACAGTGACTCAGCTCTGAAGTATGACTACATCTGGCACTACTTATAATTCTGTCTGTTTGAAAAGGCTATTTTGATTATTCTCTTCTGGTTCCTTAACCTCATTTGACTTCAGTTGATTCAGAAAAGACAAGAACTTGTCCAGCCAAGATTCACAGAATGTTGCCTTAGGATAGCTATCCAAAGAAAGCAACATCTGTTTTTATTAAGGACATTTGCAATGAATTTTAACTATTAACCTTTACTGAATGACTTCATTTATTGATTTAATCACCATCTTACTTGTATCAGTGTGACTATCTTCCCTCACTTCTTTACAGAGATAATATGATATATCTTCTGTCTGTCCATCCAGTTTCAACTGTCCAAAGATGATGAAGAGCCCTCATCTGGCTGTGCATTTTTTTTAAAAAAAAATTTGGATCATCCACAAGTTCACAGCTGGGGTAGAAAATTAATACTACATTTTAGTACATTGATACTGGATTTTAAAAGAATTAAAGGAAATACAATGAAATTAATAAAATGTAATAAAAAGGAAAATCAAGAGTAATAGGCTAACGTTTGCGCTTCTGTAGAAAGTGGCTAGAAGTTAGTTTTATTAAATAAATTCCACTTGGGGGAGAGTATTACTTAGCAGTAACCTTTTCATATATAAGGTAATATATATCAGTGTTGGGGCAATTATGCAGCTAAGCACTGAAGTGTTTGTCTAACTTTCTACACAGTTGGTGGAAAACAGCTATGTGGCCCTAATTTCAGTATATCATTTGGCATATAACTAAATAATTACATAAAATAAATAAGAATTGACTCGAGATGAAGATTTAAAAGCATAAGGGAATGCTAGCATCCTTGCCAACAAGAAATTAAGAAAACAGGCCACTGATAAAAACATTTTGAGTTCTAAAAGAAAATATATATAATGAACAGAAACATGATAAAGATTGCTTTTCATGCTAACTGGCACAGAATGTTTCATGCTATTGGAATAGAATGTTCTCCGTTAGACTGCTGCAAGAGTCTAGAGTCCTCGTCTATTTGTCACGTGACTGAGCCTGCCAAATCATTGATCTTGCCACCATTGCTATGGATACCTTAGCTTTCTGCTCAGTCTGCTCACGAGACAGCTGTGTTCTGAATAGGCTCTCTCAGAGAGAAAGCTAACAAATTCAGCAAAAATTCAAAATTAAAGCAAAAAGAAGCACGATTGGCTTGGAACAGTTGATCGGCGCAAAGATTGCAGCGGATCCTGGGGACTGGAGGAAGGTGAGATGAGGGGTCCTAACTGCTCAGAAGATGAGGATGTTTCATTTGAAACACCTATATTTTCAGGTTTATTTGATACTTCCTATTCAAATCCTTGTTACATAAGGCCAATTATACAGCCCATTTAGTCCCAGATGAGACCTTAGTAGAGCCAAGCCCTCAAGGACAGCCCCAAGGGCTTTATTCTTCCGGCCCACTGTCCAGGCAGAGGTCTTACCATCACCTAGACTATTCCTGGATGTAGTGCTAAAGCAATGCGCTTCTCCAGGCACTGGCCTTAACCCATCCTCAGAGAAAAAATTCTACAATGTGGGTCTGGCTTTGGCCAAGGCTTTGCAGCTTCCCTCAGTGGATCCACCAGTGGTTAGTTCCTCATCTTCCTCAGAGACTCCCACAGAACCAGAGGATGCATTGAAGGGAGAGGATAAATGCTCAGAAAATATCCTGCAAAGGTCCCACCAGGCCTAGGCCTGGGTGGTCCGTGCCTCTACAACGGCATCTTTTTTCACATGGGTGTCGCTCCACTGGTCAAAACAATTGCAGGAGCGAGTCCCAGCATCTGACATCAGGACGCACCAGGATTTTCAGAGCCCCAGTCATAGACCTTTTTGCTCAATGCTCAACTCCCCAGGTATTTCACCAGGTTCTACACACCAGGGACAGAGGAGATCAATGCTGTTCGGTGCCAGTGGCCAAAAGGTCTAATGTATGCCTTTCCTCCACTACCTCTCATTCCGCTTGTAATCAGAAAATTGTTGACAGAGAGGGTGGAAGTTTTACTCCTGGCTCCTCATTGGCCCAGATGTCCCTGGTTCGCAGATCTGGTGAACCTATCGGTGACTCCCCCATGGAGGATTCCTCCATCCAAGATTTCTCTCAGCCAGGGAGCTCTGCTGCATCCAGAGCCCCAATGGCTTCAGTTATCCATATGGAGATTGAGTGGGGATCATTAAGTAAGGACAGTTTCTCTGCTAGTCACTGTTCTGACCCAACCCTGTTATCAGCAAGAAAATCTCAAACAAACACAGCAACTCAAACCTTCTCAGCTTTAATCTACAAATAACTTCTTTGTAGATAAAAGATGGCTTGCAGCCAATTAGTCCAACAAGAAAAGCCTTGACAGAATTCTTCAAATAAGCCGGAGTCTCCACACACAATGCTGAGTCCTTAGAACATTGTTGCTTTCTGCAAATGCAAAAACCTTTTGAAACCAGGCTTATATTCCCTGGAGGGAGGGGCCATTAACATTGCATCCTTACTCCTGAGTTGCCTGTGCTGCTCCAGCTGTTCTCTTCTACAAATCATCCTGCACTCACGCGCACTTGGCACAGGCTCCTCAGGAACCTCCCCATCACTGCTGCCACCTCCCACAATCCCTGAAGGCAGCAGTCCACTCCCTGATGGTCGCGACCCCTCATCCGAGTCCTCGCTCTCCTCCCCATCCGCTCCTGCTGCCGGCTAACCACAACAGTCATAGATACTATATAGGCATCTATATATAGATGTATATCTATATATATATCTATATATGTATATCTATGTATATATATATATATATATATATATATATATATATATATATATATATATATATATATATATATATATATATATATATATATATATATGTATATATATATATATATATATATATATATATAGATATATATATATATATAGATATAGATATATAGATATATAGATATAGATTAGATATAGATATAGATATATATATAGGCTTCTACCAACCGTATCTCAACTACTCTTTGGCACAAATGCAGGAAGAAAATAAGATACTCTTCGCTTCAGTATTTTGTAACACAAAAGCTTATTGTTTATTCCTTCCTTCGCAAAGAGTCCAAGATAATAGCTAAGCAAACAAAATAAAGTTGGATCTAACCCAAGTTTCCTAGGACTCGATATTTATAATGATTTCCCTTCATTACCCTTCATTACCCCTGATTACCCTTATTACCCATGATTACCATTTTTAATAATTATTCATATGAACTCAATCATGAATCGTGGTTAATGCATAGAGTTTCACCTCACAGCATTTTACATAGACCGCGCATATAATTATGATACAGGGCTTATTCTGATGAAGAGGAATGCCATCCTTCAGGTCGCTGTGGCTTCGATGCAAACACGTGTGTTGCATAGTCGCGACACCACATTTATGATGCAACTCGGAGGACCTTCTGCATTTGGTGCAATAAGACTAGTCGTTCGGCCATGGAGGCCTCTATTGGGGACATTCTTGAATTTCTATAGGATGGGTTGGACAAGGGGCTGTTGTCTAATAGTCTTCCCAGACAGATAGCAACTTTATCTTCTGTCTTATCTATGGGGTCATTGGAATCCATTGCTCACTATCCTTTAGTCTGCAGATTTCTCAGAGGGGCATCAAATCTACATCCTCTGGTTGTCCACAGGTATCCTACGTGGGATTTGTCCAAAGTCCTGCAAACTCTTACAGGAACCCCTTCGAGCCACTAAGGACTATTGGCTTGCGTTTCATGACTATTAAAGTAGCCGCCTTGGTGGCCATCACATCGGCTAGAAGGGTTTTGGAACTAGCAGCGCTCTCTGTTAGGACAGATCTTTGCATCTTTTAACCTAATAGGGGGTTCTGAGACTAGATCCCAGTTTTGTTCCAAAAGTTAACTCTTTGTTCCACAGAGCGCAGGAACTGGTATTACCAGATTTTTGTCCTAACCCAACTCATGAACTGAAGAAGAAATTGCATTCTCTTAATATTCACAGGGCATTGAAGATTTATGTTAAAAGGACTTCTTCGTTCTGAAAGATGGAATTTCTCTTTGTTTCCTTTCAACCGGCTTCATTAGGAAACAAGATTTCCCCTTCGACTATGGGCAGGTTTCGATCCTGCATAGCATCGGCTTATGAGACTCAGGGTCTCCCTGTGCCCAGTAGACTAACACTCACTCCACAAGGAGTGCAACCATAACAGCAGCTTGGGCTACTCAAGCATCTATTGAGATTTACCAGGCTGCCACGTGGTCATCTCCTTCCCCATTTATCCGTCATTATCATCAGGACTCTTTCCGTCTGTGTCTGTGGCTTTTGGCAGGTGGGTGCTCCAGCGAGTTGTATTGGAGCAGGCGGAGCAGGAGCAGACCTAACACTCCCAGGATATGCCGGCTTTGGTAAGTCCCACACTAGTCTCTCGCAGCAGTCTAATGGAGAAGGGATGTTGCTATTGTTACCTGTGAATGTCCTTTCTCATTGGACTGTGAGAGAGTCTAGGCCCACCCTAAGGAGGTCTAGTAGAGGGGAGAAGGATGTTTTAATATTTTTCAGAACACAAAAGCATCTGTCAAGAATCCTTTGCCGAAAACTGGGGTATCCCTAGCAATGGTGGCAAGATCAATGATTTGGCAGGCTCAGTCATGTGATGAGTAGACAAGGATTACCCACACTAGACTCTCTCTTTTATTTTTTATAAAAGAGTTTATTTTTTTATTTTTGGACAAACATACACAAACAAGACATCAAAACATAAAGCCATCTTCCAATTACATACATATAGTGTGTCGGTGGTTACAAATTTTTTGTGCATCTTCTCCATAGTCCTCACTTACAATTGTTTGTATATATTTTCATATTATCATACAGATATTTCTAAATACATTTGTTATCATTGTTAATCAATCATTTGACTATACTATTATTCATTCAAGTTATGCAAGATATTCCATATTTTTAAATTGATTTATCTTATAACAATTCATATTATCATCCCAAATCCATCCCATAATTATAATATAATAATACATCTTTATATATTCTATATAGTTCTATTCTCCTTATATTGTAAAATTCTACATATTTTGTTACCATATTTTATTTTCTAACCATTGATAAAATAAATCCCAAATCTTATAGAATTGTTTGTCTTCTTGTTCTCTAATTTCAAAAGTCAATTTACACATTTCAGCACATTCCATTATTTTCTTAATAACTTCCTCCGTTGGTATTTTCTCATTTTTCCAATTTTTAACAAATACAATCCTAGCCGCTGTTAATACATTTACAATCAAATATTTCAATTCCTTACTGTATATTTCAGGTAAAATTCCCAATAAAAATATCTCTGGTTTCAAATCTATATGTTTCTTTGTCATTTTTTCCAGCCATGTGTGGATTTTAGTCCAATATCTTTTAGCTTCTGCACATGTCCACCACATAAGGTAATATGAACCGGGTATCTGATGGCATTTCCAACATTTTTCAGATTTGTTCTTGAACATTCTTGCTATTCTCGTTGGGGGTAAGTGCCACCTATAAAATATCTTATACAAAATTTCTTTATATGCTGTTGACATTGTCATTTTATAATTTTGAGACCACAGTTTTTGCCATTTCTCTAAATCAATCCCATATCCAAAATTTCCCCCCCAAGCAATCATTGTTTCTTTAACTTGTTCTTCTTCTAGCTTAATTTCCAATAAATGTCCATATAATTTTTTAATTATCTTTTCATCAATACCTGTCCAAATTTTATCTAAGTCAGTCAATTTATCATAAAAACCTTCTGTTTTAAAATCTTTATCATATCTAGAACGTATTTGCACATATGAAAACCAATTCATCTTTATACCCTTGTTTTTCTAGTTCTTGCATAGATTTAAGTTCACCCTTTTATTTATTTATTTATTTATTTATTTATTTATTTATTTATTTATTTATTTATTTATTTGATTTGCCAATTGTTTACAAGATAATAAGTATAAATGTATACATAGTTGTGAATACATGAAATGGTTACATATAAGAAAAATAAAAGAATAAGAGAAACAATAGGACAGGGACGGTAGGCACGTTGGTGCGCTTATGCACGCCCCCTATTTTTTTTTTTTTTCCTAAATATTTTTATTCAATGTTTCACCATATCTAACTGTTTGTTCCTTTTTAAATGTTATTAGATAAGAAAAAGCTTCAATAGTCAATAACCAGACTGGAATTTTTAAATAGGATTGCTTTTTTGTCTTCTCCCAGTTTAATAACAAAGCCTCACGTATATAATGTCTTCTAAAATACCCCTGTGTTTTAGTTCCCTTGTACCATAGAAAGGCATGCCACCCCAACAACAGATCATGTCCTTCTAATGTCAATAATCTAGTATTTCTTAGTGTTATCCATTCCTTAACCCACATTAGGTTTGTTGCTTGATAATATAACTCCCAGCTGGGCAGGCCAAATCCACCTCTCATTCTAGCATCTTGCAACAGTTTTAATTTTATTCTCGCTTTCTTTCCCTGCCATATATACTTCAACATTATTCTACTTAAATCTTCATAGTAATCTTTCCCTACCCTAATTGGAATTGTCTGAAACAGATATAAAATTCTAGGTAATATATTCATCTTAATTGTTGATATTCTCCCAATTAATGATAGTTGTAAATTTTCCCATTTTGCCAAATCTGTCGCAATCTGTTGTTTGAGTTTAAGATAGTTATTCTCTTTAAGTGTACTACATTTTGCTGTCAAATATATCCCCAAGTACTTAACCTTATTTGTGACCTGGATCTTCAAAGCGGCCGCCAATTCTTCCTTTTGTTTTACTAACATATTCTTTGTCAAGATCTTCGTTTTATCTTTATTTTCAAACCAGCTACTTTTCCATATGCCTCTATCTTTTCTATCAATTTGAGTGCTGTTTCTAGCCACACTAGACTCTCTTGCAGTCCAACGAGAAAGGATGTTCACAGGTAACTATAACAACGTTCCTTTTCCATTAAAAGAACTAAACAAAAATGTAGCACACAGAAAAATAATCTGTGTTAAGTGATGATTATAGTCTTGGAAAAGCAAGGTGGACCAATGTCTCATGAATAAATAATGAGAGTAAATTAATTGCTATAGATTGTCCTTATTTATCTTTATAAACAGACTTTCTCATTCAGTTTCAAGATGGAAATTGCTCAAAGAATGTATAGTTGTTACAGATATGGTTAGTAACATAAGATAGTCTACAAATTAGGACTAATGGAGTCTGCCAATTACAGTCGTAAGTAATAACCACTGTAAAGTGGGTCTTCACGTGGCTTCTCCATTTTACAACCTTTTTGCTGGTGGTGGTGGTTAAATGAATGTGGCAGTTGTTGAGCAAATGCTACTGTTATTAAGCAATTATGTATCTAGTGTGTTAGTCTTTAAGTGAACCCATTGTTCACTCTGGTGTTTTGACAAAAGCCTGGAAGTAAATAGCAGTTTTGGGCAAAATTGTACATAGCAGTCACATGCTGTTCTTACAGGATATCATTCCTGTAAGAATTGCCTTAAGAAAGTGAAGACTCTTGAAGTATTTCAAAAGGAATCTTTTATTAAGCAGAAGTGAAAGCAATACATTCAAAGCAACGTCTGAATACCCTTAGGCAAGACAAGCAGAATTAAAGCATTAGAAACCCCTCCTTTTAGCCAGATGCGGATTCAGCCAATCCACAGGTGTGAAGATGTTATTCTACTGGCCACTGAGAAACAGATACGCATACATTCCCATGGCCATCTTTCTCTGGCTTTCAAAGTGAAACAAGTTACGTGGCCTTCCCCTCTACCACATTCCCCAAGAGGTGAGATTATCTCAGGACGCTTCAGCACCAGGATACAAGTGATAAAATATCAGTTGTCACAGGCAATAGTAATGAATCAATTCAAGGCCCCCTTTCTCCCAATTCAATGGCAGTATCACTTTTAGAGATCTGATAATTCCACAGTGTGTATGCACAGCAGAGCCTTGCCTTTTCCACAGCATCATTAAAATGAGCATCACAAGGCCATGGCAAAATAAAGTAACCATTCATTGCAGAATGTACTGAAGAAGATATATTTTTTCAAATAATTTTAACTCCCAAGTTCCACAAAATAACTACACTTCCTAGAAATACACCAAATACTACAGGTAGTCCTTGACTTACAACAGTTAATTTAGTGGCTATTTGAAATTAAATAGGATTTTAAAAAGTGACATGATGGTTTTTCACACTTTTGACCATTACAGCATCTCATTTTTATTATTATTTATAGTCTTAAAGCCTGCTAATACCCCAGATTCTTTTAATTTACCCATTATCATACCAAGTACCTTCCTACTAGGGATTTTTGATAAGCAAATCTCCAAAAAAGCTAAATACATAACAAGACACATTTTAACAGCGGCCAGATTAGCCTTCGCTCAACACTGGAAACAACATCAAACTCCATCAGAAGAAATGATTATTGAAAAAATCTCAAAATGCACAGAAATTGATAAATTGACTTTGGCGCTAAAAAACAAAGACACTTCACTATACTACGATAGCTGGAATTGTTGGTATAATGGGATTGGCCAAAGATAAATTATATATCATAAGACATAAAAGGAAAGTATCAACCCATAACAATGAGGTAGCGATATAAGTAAAAAAACAGGTGTGGTTATATGACACAAGTTAAGGTTATGAAAACAAAAGAAGATCTTGCAAACTGTTAAAATAAGAATACTTTTAACCTTGTAACCTCCTCCTTTCTCTCTTCCCCCTTTCTTTTTCTTTCCTTTTCCTAATTCTTTCCCTCTCTTCCTTTCCTCTTTTCCTTCTTTTCCTTTCTTTTGCTTATTTGTGTATGTATTGTGACTGGTTTTAATTGTAAAAATTAATAAACTATTTTTTTAAAAAAAAATTCAGTGATTCACTTAACTGTGGGAAGAAAAGTCGTTAAATGTGGCAAAACTCACTTTACAAATGTTTCACTTAACAACAGAAATGTTGGACTGAATTGTGGTCATAAGGCAAGGACTAACTATATTTTTAAAGAATAATGGCTATGTTCTCTTACTCCATCTTGACCATGGCACAAAAGAGCTACAGATGAAAGTAATTCCAAATTTTGCATGTTGAATCATTTTATGTTCAGTTTTCATTTGATATAACAATGAAGCACAGGGCCAGAATGCAAAATATAATTGGATATTTTCAGTTGCAATTAAACCCTCTTTGATTCAGTCATGATGATATGCAAAATGATATACACATGATATACAAAATATCAGAAACTGAGATCATAGAATTCCAGACAGTTTTATTAGTCTGCAGATGGGCTAGTATGTTTAAATTACAATGTTATAATTGTTATGTTTTTAATCTTATATAGATTAAAGATGTATGTATTCAACAAATAAAACATTATCTTGGCAATTTAATATCTGCAACTCATTTCTGGTCAACCCCAGAATAAGTGGTGAGGAAATATTTAAATCCTGTTTGCATCTATTGACTATAACTGGCAAATTTCCTTAGCATTGTTCTCATTAGGAGGCCACAGATGTAACTAATGTAACTAAATATGTCCCCTAAGTTGTATTACATTATATCTTACCCCAAATTTCCTTTTTCAGATTTTTTGAATACATATATCTTTATAAGGATGCAGTGATGTATCAGATTGAACAACTGACAAAGCTATGTTCCAAGATTTCTTTGAGTGAGCCTTGGGATCCTTATGACATTCCTGACAACTCAACTTATGAAGATCAGTACTACATCGGGGGACCAGATGATCAAATTATGGTCCAGGAATGGTCTGACAGGAAGCCAGCTAGGAAATGTAAATATATTATTATTTTCTAATCCTAACTGAGATAATTTGTCCCCATGTGAACAGCATCCTCATATTGTTGTCATTGTTATGTGATTATCAGAAAATATACAAGAAATATGCTAAATATATTTTATGTTCTCATTTCTTATAAGCATTGACAAATTCAAATATGGATTTTAAAATATTTTCTAGTCTTAATTTTGGATATATCCCTAGATTTCAGTTTAAAAAACAAATAACCTGCTAGCAGGACACCTACAAAACATAACATTGTTTCTCCTAGACTTGCAAAATGTTTAGAGTTTAGTTAACCTAATTCATAGGATGGGAAACGTGACTTGCCAGATGCTGTCCCCCATTTTACAATATGCAGGCCAAAATACAATTATTCTTAAAAATTCTCCAAATTTACTAATATACTTATCCAATTATAAAAAGTTGAGTAGCCCATTGTTACGTATATTCAAGCATAAATGTCTCAGTATTAAAGCATTAGCCAGTAGATTTTGAACAGATCTGGATATATAAAACACTCAAGTTTGTAATGGGAGTCAGTTTGATGTAGTTTTAATGCACCAGGTTAGAAACCAGAAGATGGTGACTTCTAGTCCCTCTTTAGGCTTAAAGCTAACTAGGTGACCTTGGCCAGTCATTCTCTCAGCCTTAGCAAAGAGGCAATGGCAAATCACTTCCAAAATTGCCAAGGAAACTACAGAGATTTTTCCAGACACTACCAGGAATCAACACTGACTTGAAAACATTAAAAAAATGATTGAAAGAGACTAGTATTTGTGGCTGGTACTTATTTAGTGATGCTCATACCAACTTTCCACTATTGTGTTAACTCTGAAATCAATCACTGCAGAGTAATTGCACTGAAACCAATTCCTACAGTTAGTGTTTTTAAGGATTGCATTAATCCTTCATTTATGGTCAAGAAAACTGAAATTGTTTTTTATTATCTTATTATAATTGACTTTGAAAACTCAAAATCATGCTTTTCTCTAAAATCAGTAAGAATTTATGCTTCTTTCATTACAGTTGAAAATTGGGTGGGAGTTTACACAATCAAGGACTGTTATCCAGTTCAGGAAACCTACACCAAGAACTATAGTGTGACAACCTCCACTCGTTTCTTTGACCTCAAGTTTGGGATAAGCGACCCATCTGTTTTCATCCCTCCCAGCACTTGCCAGACAGCTCAATCAGAAAAAATGACTTATGTATGCTGATGGTAGCTCTACAGTACATATGTAAGCTTGATATGTATTATTAATAACTAGCTGCTAATGTCTAATATGACTGTTGCACTTTGCAGATGCAGGTTCTAACAGAAAAGAAATGGAATAAACTCATATCTTTTGAGGCTTGTTATTCTAAATGTGATCTCATATCCTACAACTGTAAGCAAATGATCATTCATATTTATTTGTTTTAGTTGCTAATATCCTCTGGCGAAGCTTTTTTTTTTGCTTTTTAAATATATTTCTAAAAGCATATTACAATATGAAATGTGTTAATTTTAGAGAGCTGGGGAAAACTACATTACATATACCAGATCAGGTGTTACCATAAAATGGCACCCAAAGGTGCTTTTTCAAGAGGCAACTGGACTTTCTTGTTTTTCTTTGAAGACATTTTGCTTTTCATTTAAAAAGCTTCAGATCTGACTGATTGGTAGAGAATGGAAAGATTTATGCTCCTTGTAGAGCATAGGTTGGTCATTTGCATTCTTTTAGAGTCATTGAGGCCACTTGGAGGTTTATCTGTGTTCTCAGGGTCATCTGAGTACTGCAAATAGATGTGGAGTCTTCTTAGAATTGCTAAAAGAACTGTGTTGTACACTGGAAATAGATGTTATATCCCCCCCCACCTCTATTGAGAGTGGGCTGTTAAATTTTGACATGGATGGACTCTTTGACCCCTCTTTCAAACCAGTAGTCCTCTCTATCCAAAATGTGGATAGAAAAAAAAGAAAAACATTTTCAAGGTGCCTCTTGAAAAAGTACCTATGGGATGTTGGAAGTTTTGATTCCCGTCTTCTAGGAAAACGTTAGAAGAAGGGAAGAGGTGAAAACACAAGCAGGGTCAGCTCCATCAACCCCCACCCTTTGTCAAGTAGGGCTATTAAAATAGCTGGAGCCAGCTTACTTTTCACAACAAAGGAAGGAGAAAATTACAGGCATGAGATACAGAGAAAAAGAGCCCTGCAAACTAGCTAAGATCCTTTCCCATAGAAATCAAATAGATGGCAAGCTATAAAACTTGTGAAAAACAAATCAAAAGGCATAACAGGAAGCTCAGGATATTGCAACCTAATGCAACAAACAGCTACTGTAAAACAATTACCAAGATCCCAGGAAGAGATCGCAATATCAAAAGACAGGAACTCATCACACACACACAAATCAAAGACTTCAAAGGTTCACACTTACAAAATCAAAGGATCTGAAGGGTATAAAGGAGATTCTCTACTCACAAGATTCGATTAATCCTAGGAACGCTGTGAGATTTCTTACTTGCCTTCCTATTAATAAACTGATTCTGACTTTCAACGCAGCTGACCAAATCATTTTGCATTTCTCCCAGCTGGGAAATTTGAATCCACAAAAGGAAAGAACTTTGCCTATTACAAAAGGGCAAGGTTTTCTTTTTCCTTTCCTCGGGGACAACCATAACCTGGATGACTGAGGATCTCCAAGCCATAATATGGCACGTTATAGCAAAATGCTATAGTGAATGAATAATCCTCTTATTTGTTTATTAAATAGATTTATATGGCAGCCCAACTTGCACATGATGACTCCAAGTACAATACATTATTAAAAAACAACAATATAAAAACTTTGGGAAACCCCTCCCTCATGGTGGTAACAAATGCAATCATATGGAGCTATTGACCATCTCTGAATCAGTCTGGGGTCCCCCAGGCCTGCTAACAGAACCATATCTTCAGGGTTTTCTGGAAAAGTAGCAAGGAGGGGGCCAACTTATTTCCAAGGAAATGAAATTAGAGAAGAGAAATATGGAGAAAGCCCTTCTTCTCGGTCCTATTTGGTAAACCTTCTTCGCAGATGGAACCCACAGTATAGCCTGCCTTTCCATTTTGGTGAGCTGGGTAGATGAAAAAGGTTTCTGTCAAGAGTCATTTAAAGTTCATATATGACAGACTCTATTAAAGTCGTAATTCGAGGATTACTTGTAGAAATAAAGTACCTAAGGGTTGTTACTCTGATTATATTTTTTTCACCCCAAAAATATATATATTGTAACCCTGATCCTTTGCAACTGACTAGTGATGATTTCATCAATTCCAGTAGTGTTCAAATGAAACTCCAGATATTTTGAATTTGCACCCAAAGTACCTATCACTTTTGTTATTGTATTTGTTTTCTTTTGCCACCATTGTTCTGTAGATATTTTCTCCAGTTCTTTCTTTTTTATTCTGTTGTCTCCATTACTGCAGTTGCTCACTATCCAGACCGTTTATCTTATCAACAGTTGTTAAATCTGAGATATTATGTGACAAGTGCTTGTCTTTTTGAATTATGAAGTCCTGGAGCATTTTAGCTTCTTCAATTTTGTATTATTTCCTCTACTTTGTGATCCCAACAGTTTTTGCCTATCTCTTTTCTATCCTTCATTTCATTTTTCTTCTAGGCTAATTTGGTCTCTTTATACTCAGTAAGCTATTCTTTAATTAGAATACAACAATGATAACTTGGTTATCAGTATAGCCTTGAAGGGGTTTACCGACTATTTTTCTTCCATGTTAGATGACTTATGAACCAGGGATTCTCTGTACGCAACTTGAAAAGCTAGTTCACATAAATCATATATTTTAATTTTAGTTGTTGTAAGAGTGTATAATGTACTGATTCCTTCTGAAAATTTGTGAAGTGGTAAACAACACAGAAAATCTGCTTATTAATTTTGAAATGTCAAGAATGGGACATTTCTAAGCATGATTCACTAAGGTCTTTTAAATATGCATTTATTCTGATATCAGAAGATGAAAGCACTTACTATTATTTTCCTCCTACAGGTGAAACTCGAAAAATTAGAATATCATGCAAAAGTTCATTTATTTCAGTAATACAACTTAAAAGGTGTAACTAATATATGAGATAGACTCATTACATGCAAAGCAAGATAGTTCAAGCCATGATTTGTCATAATTGAGATGATTATGGCTTACAGCTCATGAAAACCCCAAATCCACAATCTCAGAAAATTAGAATATTGTGAAAAGGTTCAATATTCTAGGCTCAAAGTGTCCCACTCCAATCAGCTAATTAAGCCATAACATCTGCAAAGGGTTCCTGAGCCTTTAAATGGCCTCTCAGTCTGGTTCAGTAGGAATCCCAATCATGGGAAAGACTGCTGACCTGACAGTTGTGCAGAAAACTATCATTGACACCCTCCATAAGGAGAGAAAGCCTCAAAAGGTAATTGCAAAAGATGTTGAATGTTCCCAAAGTGCTGTATCAAAGCACATTAATAGAAAGTTATATGGAAGGGAAAAGTGTGGAAGAAAAAGGTGCACAAGCAGCAGGGATGACCGCAGCCTGGAGAGGATTGTCAGGAAAAGGCCATTTAGGACTTCCGGTTTGCCAGGTTTCGGCGGCGGCGGGGATTCGCAATCCTGCGCGATCCCTGTTGCGCTAGCCGTCTTGGTGCCTCCGATCCTGACGGATCTGGAGGATAAGGCTGCCCCGTAGAGGCAGCCGAAGATAGGGAGGATCCGGAGAGGGGTTTGGGGGTATCGCAGACCCCCTCCCCACCCGGCATAACCTTCTTTCTCAAGGTGGTGGAGCGGCGGTCAGCAATGGCCGCCACAAAGAAGCCGGCAGCTGGATAAGATTGTGCTGGAGGAAGAAGGAGAAAGAAGAAACAGGAGAAGTGAAAGTGCTGGCTGAGCTGGGAGAATAACAACTTTTAAATACCCTGGAAACTGAATTGCCTGAAAGATACATTGTATTCCTAAGATGATTGGAAAGCAGCGGAGAAAGCTGTCAAGGGAAAGTTGTTTTTTTCTTCACTCTCCCACCCCATATAAAGCCAAGGGATAAAGGATTCCTGGACATTGGATTTAACAACTTAAGAAATCGGAAAACCTGTATTGGAGGTATGGATTTCTGAACAATTAAAGGAAAATTGTTGTTGTAAGTGGGTAGGGAGAGGAAAAAAAAATAAATTGGAGCAGAATTTGAAAAAGGAGGAGATTGCCTAGAACTTTAAAGAAAGATATATCTTAATTGGAACTTTTTGATTAAACAGTAACCCCAGAAAGAGAAATACAAGAAAGAAAGAAAAGTATTAAAAGAAATAGTTTATTTGGATTTTTTGGTGACTTTGGAACTTTTTGGAATTATTCTTGATTAAAAATACTTGGGTGGTTGTTTTGGAAAAAGTTTTTCTCTTCAAAATGGCATTGCTTGTGGATGAACTAAACATTGAATATCAAAAATATAAAAAAGAAGAACAAGATGGAAAAGATACTTTGGGCACTCTTTTTCAATTTCTAGAAATGGCGGTATGCACTTATGAAAAATTGACTACGCAGCAGGATGACTGGGACAAAGAAGAAGAAGAAGCCATTTTTGATGAACAATGGGTTCCTTTTGGGAGGAGGAGAAAGAGGAAAAGAAAAGGGGATTTTAAGGTTTGAAAAAACAATCAAAAAAGAGAAAAATGAGATGAAAGGTGGATACAAGGTTAGAAAACAACAGAAAGGGGGTAAGCAGAAGAAGAAAAGGGAGGAGGAGAGACAAAGGGGTAAAAAGGGCAAGGAGAAAAATAAGCAAGAGAGAAAGGAGGGGATGAGAAGCCTTAATGGTGGGAAGCAAGATTTAAAGAAACAAAACTTATTTAGAGACAATGGGTAAATCTAATTGAAAAAGGGATTCTGGAAGGTACATAAGATTGTGTTTTTATATGTGTATTTAGAGTAAAATGTTTAAGATATAAATGAGTATCAATATATATGATTAGCTTTTTAATGGTATTGATAGTGGTTTTATATGCTTTTATTTTTTTAGTTTTTCTCATAAAATTTATTGTGTAATTTTAGAATGTACTAAACAGAATCCCAATATAAACTAAGTGTTATATTAAGTATTATTAAGTTAGGGGAAAGAGTCAAAGGCGTCACTCCAATCAGTGTACAGGAGAAGTATCTTTAAAGAGAAAACATGAATGGATAGCTGGAAATAGAACAGACAAAGAATGATAAGTATTATGAATTGAATTGAGATAAGATAAATAAAATAAAAATAAGAAAGATAAAAGAGGGAAGAAGCTATATAGAAAATTGAAAATGGTAATAAGATATGGAATGATATATAAAGTAAATATGATTTTTGATTTTGTGTCTGTGCGAAGAGTTTTAACCCGGAATCAAGCAGCTTTCAGAAAAAGATGTTTTATGTTTTTTATGTTTTATGTTTTGTATGGTTGTGTATTGTTTTTGAAAGGCAATAAAATTCTAATTAGCAAGAAATATAATTTGGATAATAGAATGAAAAGGAGAAGTTGGGATAAGATACGAAGTTGAACAGATAACGTAAATATATATATTACAATTTGGAACTATTTTGTATGTTCTATTGGTTTTTTTTAGAAAAGATCTTTTATGTTATTATGCCTTGATTGTTTGTGTATTGTTTCGTAAAACTAATAAAATTTGTTTAAAAAAAAAAGGGAAAGGCCATTTAAAAGTGTTGTGGACTTTCACAAGGAGTGGACTGAGGCTGGAGTCAGTGCATCAAGAGCCACCACACACAGACGGATCCTGGACATGGGCTTCAAATGTTGTATTCCTCTTGTCAAGCCACTCCTGAACAACAAACAACGTCAGAAGCGTCTTACCTGGGCTAAAGAAAAACAGAACTGGTCTGTTGCTCAGTGGTCCAAGGTCCTCTTTTCTGATGAGAGCAACTTTTTGCATCTCATTTGGAAACCAAGGACCCAGAGTCTGGAGGAAGAATGGAGAGGTACACACTGCAAGATGCTTGAAGTCCAGTGTGAAGTTTCCACAGTCTGTGTTGATTTGGGGAGCCATGTCATCTGCTGGTGTTGGTCCACTGTGCTTCATTAAGTCTAGGTTCAACACAGCCATCTACCAGGAGATTTTGGAGCACTTCATGCTTCCTTCCACAGATGAGCTTTATGGGGATGCTGACTTTATTTTTCAGCAGCACTTGGCACCTGCCCACACTGCCAAAAGCACCAAAACCTGGTTCAATGACTGTGGGATTACTGTGCTTGATTGGCCAGCAAACCCGTCTGACCTGCACCCCATAGAGAATCTATGGGGCATTGCCAAGAGAAAGATGAGAGACATGAGACCGAACAATGCAGAAGAGCTGAAGGCTGCTATTGAAGCATCTCGGTCTTCCATAACACCTCAGCAGTGCCACAGGCTGATAGCTTCCATGCCATGCCGCATTGAGGCAGTAATTGCTGCAAAAGGGGCCCAAACCAAGTTCTGAATACATATGCATGCTTATACTTTTCAGAGGTCCGATATTGTTCTATGTACAATCCTTGTTTTATTGATTGCATGTAATATTCTAATTTTCTGAGATTGTGGATTTGGGGTTTCATGAGCTGTAAGCCATAATCATCACAATTATGACAAATCACGGCTTGAACTATCTTGCTTTGCATGTAGTAAGTCTATCTCATATATTAAGTTCACCTTTTAAGTTGCATTACTGAAATAAATGAACTTTTGCACGATATTCTAATTTCTCGAGTTTCACCTGTATGTTAACAAAGAATAATGCAGTTTCAAATGATGATTAGAAATTTAATTTTAATTTCCCCATAACTATTTTTTCAATAATCGGTCAGGTATTCTAGGTGTTCCTTCTACTCTGGTGTACTTCTTTATTAATCTATTGTTGGAACAACTAATTTTATTGTGAGTTTTGTTTACATGCTATTTTTATTTTTACTATAAATATTAAATATATGTGGGAAAATCTTGTACTTGCAGAAAACAATGAAACGAAAAAGGGGCTATACATATAAATGTCTTTACAAATAATTGGAGTCTGTACTGAATTTGTAATTAGAGAGAAAAGCCTTTGGTTTTCACTCAACTTGTACAGCTGGAGACAAGGTGTTCATATTCATTGTAATTTTGTGAATTTGTCATATACAGGTAGAACGTATAAAAGTGGGAAATTACCACATTATTTTATAGGGCCAAAGAGATAAAAGGATTGTCACTTTATTTACATCTGGAGCAGTCATAAAAATATGAATTTAATACAGGGGTACCAATATTTTATATTAGAATTGTGCATGCATTCATAAGTATTGTTTTGTGCCTTATGAAATCACTACAACACTGCTATTAATTAAAACAACTTCATCTGTTGTTTTGCTTTAAGAGTTTCTTGAATTACTCAACTTCTGAAAACAATGGCATCATTTTTAGGCTTTTGTAAAAGATGGAAGAAAAACATGACTAATTATGGAAAAATGTACTCTTGTTGAGTGAAGCTCAAAGCTCAAAGAACAAGTTTTGAAGCATGCCCAGCTCTATTACGAAAAACTGGGCACTTTAAAGTGGGCAGCATTGCAATTACCTGCTTTAGGGAGTTGAAAGCTTATTAACATTAAAAGTTGAGGGAAAATGAAAATATATTTACTTCAATCAATTATACTTAGCTTTTTGTTATCCAGAGGATAAGAATAAAAATTAAACAAAAGACCAATATTGTGGAAAGAGTTAAAAAAATAAGGCTATTATATTTATTTCAAACAATCCCAATAAAAGTGGGAAAAATACTTTGAGGAATTAAATAAGATAATACTAAGATGTATTTGGTTAGGAAAGAAAACAAGAATAGATCTGAAAATGCTACAAGACTCCAAAAAAAGGGGGCTTTGGACTGCTGGATTGGAAATTGTACTGCCAGACCTCAGTATTAACTTGGGTAAAAGAATGGATTAATTTGAGACATAAAAGACTATTAACTTTAGAAGGGCACGACCTTCAATTAGTTGGCATGCTTTCCTATGGTATGGGAAGAACAAGATATATGTTTCAAAGACATGTTAGAAATGCATTGTTATCAATATGGCTTAAAATTAAAACCATACCTGAAAATTAAACACTGCCTGAAAATGTGTGACTTTCTACAATGGAAGCATTGATATATCCTAATGTTATTAATATTGAAAAAAATGTAAGATATAAAGATATTTTGAATGAAAAAGGGAAATTAAAAACCTGTTGCTGGATCTGCTCCTAATTTCATTTTTTAATGACTCTGTACACATTGTCTCATTAATTTCCATTACATCCTGCTTACCATCTCTGGGTTGAATACCTTCACTTTCTCTATCCAGCTCATTCTGGTTTCTCTGTCTGCCTGACATTCTCTGTAATTTCGGCTTCCTCCATTTTTTGTTAGGCAATGACGATGACCATATACTTAGGGGGTTCATTATGAATACTACCTAGTCTAACCCCATTTGCAGTGAGTCTACTCTAACCCCATTTGCAGTATACCTTTATTACAGTGGTGGGATTCAAAATTTTTAACAACCAGTTTTGTGGGTGTGGCCTAATTTGTGGGTGTGGCTTGGTGGTCATGTGACTGGCTGGTTGTGGCTTGGTCACGTGACTGGGTTGGCGTGGCCAACTCAACATCATTTCTTTGCCCTAATGACTGTTTTAAGCATTAAAGAAAAGATATACCAAAACAAAAGTTTATTATTTCATGCCTTTAATGCTTAAATAATAAAAAAGGTACACAAAACTAGATTTTGTTACAACAAAGTTTTAAAATATTAATCAAAACTATTACATAATATAATACTTTACAAAAAACAATAAAACTGTTATTTAAAGCAGCAGTCACCAACTAGTGGATTGTGGTGGGCCTTGAGAAAATTTTGGTGGTCCGCAGAAAAATGTCACCCCCAGAGCACATCCCCCCAAAGCAATTAACCCAGGCTGCGCTGCCCACATAGCCCACAGGAACCCTCGCCACCCACTCACTCCTTACCTGGCAAACTTGCCTGCTAAGTTGCTATTTTTCCTTTTTTTCCCCCGACCATCAGCTGTTCTGCTATGGCAGGAGATTTAGATTAGCTAGAAAGCAGGAAATTGTTGCATTTCTTGCTTTCTAGCTAGTCTTTAGATCTTCGGTTCTGCTTAACCTTCCTTAGGACTGAAGCTTCTATTATTCAGTGCAGACTCATTGCAAGCAGATTTTATGTGACAACCGATGGCAGATAGATAGACAGACATGATATTCTTCCGATTAAAATCGGAATTCGATTTTTTGGGAATCGCCCCCCTTTCCCCCCTTCTTCTCCTTCCTCCCCTCGGAGGCCCGAGTCAGGAGTTGCTACCGCTGGCGCGGCTCTGCGTGGCTCAGTCCCGCGTTGCCTCAGGAAGGGAAAGGCAAAAGGAAGAGCCGCGGCGCTTTGCAACGGCAGCAGTGGCTCCTGGTTTTGCCTTTCCTTCCCGAGGCAACGCGGTCGAGCTGCGGAGCCGCGCCGGCGGTAGCAACTCCTGACAGCCCCAGCCGGATACCTGAGCAGAGCCCGGGCGGTGCGAGCGGAGCCCAGGCGGTGCGAGCGGAGCCCGGGCGGTGCGAGCGGAGCCCGCTGAGCGGCAGGAAAAGGGAGCTGGGCAGCAATTTCTTGGTGCGCGGTGGGGGTCTCTTGGCCGGCCCGATTTTTTTTTTCAGAGGGGAATATCATGCCTGATAGATCTCTGAATGATTCTGTGAGCAACTCAATCTGCCTGCCTGCTTTGCCTGATTTTGGGTAAAAGTTGCTCTTTTTATAAAAAATAAATATTTACATACATGGTGTGTTGTGAGTTAATTTTGTGAGTTTGCTTGCTAGCAAATGTTATGAGTTTGCTTGCCAGCAAATTTTATGTGACAGACTCAGGTAGCCAATGGCAGATAGATAGATCTCTGAATGAATCTATGATTCTGTGAGCAACTTAATCTGCCTGCCTGCTTTGCCTGATTTTGAGTAAAAGTTGCTCTTTTTTAATAAAAAATTCAATATTTCAATGTTTATTTACATAAACATAATATTTACATACAAACCATGCCCAGCCAGTTACATGACCAAACCACACCCACAAATTAGGCCATGTCCACAGAACTATTTATTAAGAAATTTGAATCCCACCCCTGCCTCTGTGTGTGTGTGAGAGAGAGAGGGGAGGGTAGATCAGATCTCTCTTTGTCTCTGCAGTTTTCTTTTGTTTTACATGAGCAGCATCAGCTGTGTGTGATTTACTATAGAACAGGATCCCATTCTTGCAGAGGTAGGCCAATTAGATTAATAGTCAGTAGGTTAGTTACATTGGAAACTGTTAGGCGACTTCTGCTCTCTTGAGTATATTATGTTCATTTGTGAGAAACCCCTTTCCACTTCTGAACTGACTGCAATTGTCCTGACAATATCTCTAGCTTTTTTAATGCTGCCAGAAATTGCATATTTCTCTGAATCTTTTCGTACATTTTCTATACAATCTTGATAATCATTAATATTAATTTCATAATCGAAAATTTCACCAAATGCAACCAATTATTTTCCAGCTGCTTTTCATGGAACCACCACTTCTTTAATGTTCCAGTAATCTGACTCCAAAAAATTGAGAAACTTTAATTTATCAGTGTCTTTAAATTGGCTACCTGTTTTTAAATGTTCACAATCCATCAATCTTTTTTTAAAATTAGTTACAATGCTTTCTAAAAGTCTTTCTCAAGGAAGTTCCATAAATTGATGATTTTGTACAAAATGAATATTTTTGAAGGTTTCTGAAGTAATTAATCCATCAACCTTTTTTTCATATGCACCCTTTTTCTTTCTAAGTATTTCAAATGATTTAATTGATCTTACCATAAGTTTTTCAGCCTTTATAATGTCTATATTTCCCACTTGCAATGCATTAGAAAGAACAGAAACTTCATTTAGAATATCAATCATCAATGCCAAATCAGTGAGAAAATATGTATTTTCAAGATGGGCTGCCATACCTGAGTATTTTTTTTAATGAATTTTTTAAAAATACACAAACAAAACATAAAACAAAATAATCTTCCAGTGACAGTGTGTCAATTGGTTACAAGTCTTTTGTGCTTCATCTCCACAGTCCTTACTTATAATTTGTATAAATTCTCATATTATCCATCGTGTGTGTTTGTGTGTGTGTGTGTATATGTATGTATGTATTTATGTATGTGTGTGTGTGTGTATACACACACACACACACACACACACATATCCTCATAACTCACATTTGTGATGAAGTTCTTAATGTCCAATCCTTTGCATATCTGTCTTGTAGGTAAAAAGATGGTTATCTCCTTATCCCTTTCCTCCCATCTCGTAGCAGTAGAAGTAGAGCAGCTACCACAAGTCCGTAAGTTCAGGCAAGAGTGAAGAAACCTCCCCCAATCCATCGAGGGACAATTTAGTGACCAATCAGGATTACAGATGTAGCTACATGACATGAACTACATTTCCCAGGATACCTTAACTTCATTTACCATGATGAATTCCCTTAAGGGGACAGCTCACAATTGCTAACTAACTATCCAATTCCCATACACTGGCTGGATAGCAGACTCCCCGCCTGGAATTGTAAATACCACTATTAAGAGAAGAAAAAAAAGGAATTAACTATAAACTAAGATAGACAGTAATACCAACTGAATAGCAGATAACGATATAACTAACTATATATAACTATAGATATAACTAACTATAAACAGTTAGCTGTATAACTAAGAATAAACGTGAATAAAGCATCAAACAAAGCAAAGCATGCAAAGCTTGAGGTTCAAAATTCAAGTTCAGCCTCTTGGTGCAAGTCTGCTGGTCACCTCTGGTGGCCTTTTAAGGTGTACAGGTGCTCTTGGTGGCAATGGTGAAAGTCTGGTGGTCGCTTCTGGCGGCCTTTCAGGGTTGACAGGTATTCTTGGTGCCAGTCTGCTGGTCACCTCTGGTGGCCTTTTAGGGTGTACAGGTACTTTTGGTGGCAATGGTGAAAGTCTGGTGGTCGCTTCTGGCATCCTTTTAGGGTTGGAATGGTACTCTTGCTTCCATGGTGACAAAGGGCATTGGGAAGCTGTTGGAAAGGGTGTTGCGGAGGCATATGCTCGTGTAGAGCATCTTAGTGGATGTCTGGTGGTTGCTGGCGGCTGTTTAGGGTGTCCTAGTGAAAGTATACTGGTCGCTGGAGGCCTTTTAGGCTGGAATGGCATTCTTGTTTTCAATGGTGCTAAAGGGCGTTGGAAGGCTGTCGGAATGGATGGTGCTAAGGCATTTGCCTGGGTTGGGGCCTGCATCCGATCAACACTGACAATTCCTGAGATTCAGTAAACGGAGTTTGCTAACAGTTTGCAAGACTCACAGCAATTCCAGCAGAATGACAATCAGTCAAAAGACAATAGGGAAATGCAAGAAGAGAACAAACCAGGTTTCTGGCTCCATCTTATGGCCGTTGGAGGAACCTCAGCCAATCACAATTACAGCATTCTCTTAAAGATACAACAGTATTAAATAACTATCCGGGTTTATATATTGCCAACCCAACTGTTAGGTGACTATCATTCCTAACATTCTCCCCTTTGGGTAGGACAATATATAAAACCTTACAGTTTAAGTCCATATTCCTCACAGCAAGCTTTATGTTTTACAATGCCTTGGGCTTTTGTAAAATGATCTGCAATGTTATTCTCTGACATGCAGTACTCCAGTATAATCATTTTACTTTGAACACATTGTCGTACATTTAGATATCATAGATCGGTGTGTTTTGATCTTGTCTTTACAGCGAGATCGGAAGCCATCTGAATTGCTGATTGGTTGTCTTCATATACAACAATAGGTTCCTTTACATCAATTCCCATGTCTACCAATAGTTGTTTATAACATACTAAGTCTGTACATAATAGAGGCAAACATGAGAATTCAGCCTCCATTGCTGATAAGCTTAGATGTTTTTGCCATCCAATTAACACCTTTCCTAATAACACTACAGTACCTGATGTTGATTTACTTGTAGGTACGTCTGTAACGAAACTTGCATCGGCATATGCAGTTAAACTTAGTTCATCCTTAGGCTCCAAATATAATGCATAATGCATCGTTTGTTTAAGATATCTGAACACACGCTTAGCAGCTTGCCAGTGCCTTTCAGTAGGCTCAGTATTAAATCTGGCTAATTGGTTGACACTATATACTATGTCTTGCCTAGACCAATTACTGAAATAGGATAAGCTACCAAACAATGATTGATAAATGTCTTTATCAAAAACAGGACTTTGCACATCACTGTGGCTAAACTCCTGGCTCATTGGCATCTTAGCCAGCTTACAAAGTTCCATTTTGAAGTTCTTCAGTAACTGGTTAATTTTATCTGTCTGTGAGATTTTGTAGCCTCCCCTAGTTTTATCTATTTTCAAACCAAGATACTGTTTAATCTCACCTAAATGTTTTATTTTAAATTTCTTTTCTAACAGTGAAATAATCCCAGTAGCTTCTTGATCAGTCTTAGTGATTAATGCTATGTCATCAGTGAACAACAGCAACAATGAAATTACATCATCACTTTCCTTTTTGAATAAACATGGATCAGCCATGCCAGCTACAAACCCTATCTTTGTTAATTCCTTCACTATGCACTGGTTCCATTCATAGCCTGATTGCTTCAAGCCATATAGACTCTTTTTTAATCTCCAGCAATCAGTTTTGTTAATCAGTTTTTATCCCTAAAGGGATATGTTGCAACGGTGCATGAAGATATGCCATCTCCACATCTAAATGGTTTATTATGTATTTATTCTTAGCTGCCCACACTAATGCTGCTTGTAATGTGGGAGCCTTCAGACTAGGTGCAAACACCTCATCATAGTTGTTGGCTGACTGATTGAACCTTTATGCTACTAACTTGGCTTTATGGGTAACAGTCCCATCCACACCTGTCTTAATTTTATAAATCCACTTACACCCTATGGCATGCTCCCCTGGTGGTAACCTGACATTTTCATATACCTCCAAACTTTGTAAGGATTTCAGTTCCTTATCCATTGCTTCCTGCCAAGCAGCCTGATCCTTAGCAGGATACAGTTTCAGTTCATTATAGTTAGTAGGAACTATATTTACTTGGCATACTATACTAGCCTGATATCTTTCTGGTGGTCGTCTTACATGGGTTGAACGTCTAGGCAACTCAGGGCTTATTGGTGGACTCTCCTGTTCCACTTGCTCCTGTTCTTCTACCTCCTCCTGTCCCCGTTCTTCCTTTTTAATGGCTATTGATGGTTTAACTATCTCATCATTAGGGACTACTTGGGTGTCAATAACAACATAATTGTTGGATTCCTGTTCTAGTTTATTCCACCCAACGAACTCTACAGTAAATATTAGCTGTGTCTGGAGCCCAAAATCTAAACGATCTATGATTGGCCTTGTAACCTACGAAAAATAATTTCCTAGCTCTTTGATGCCCTTTAAGTCTTATTTGTGAGGGAATATGTGCCCATGCTGGAGCTCCAAATGTGTGTACATAACTTAAATTTGGTTTTCTGCCATGCCAACGAGTGAATGGCAATTCACCAGTTGTTGTGTTCACCACATTGTTTAACATATGGTTGCTACACATTATGGCTTCACCCCACAGTGTTTTAGGCAAATCTGAATCAGATAACATAGTGCGAGCCATGGCTTGTAATGTTTGCCCTCTTTGTTCTATAAACGAGTTATATTGTGGCCTGTAAGGTGCAGAACACTTATGCTTGATACCAGCCAATTTCAACATTGTTTGGAATCTATTATCTGAGTTAATAAACTCAGTCCCGTTATCTGTAACTAAAGTAATTACCTTATGTCTCATTTTCCTTTCTGCAAATCTTAGCCAATTAAAGAAATGTTGGAAAGTTTCTGTTTTGTTTTTCATTAGATAGCAGAAACCGTATCATGAGTAATGATCCATTATACTCAAAACATAGCAGGCACCTCCCAAATTGGGTTTCTTAGGACCAATTATGTCAGCAAACACAACCTCTAAAGGTTCTTTGATCTTAAACCCATTCAGTCTGTTTGCTGGAGTAACCTTGCTTTTCTCCTGGTTATATGCATTACACTTTAAGTACTTGCTACAGGGTTTTAATTTTACTCCCTCTGACAATTTAACAGTTTGTTTCAGCATTTTGAAATTAATGTGCCCCAGACGTCTATGCAGTAAATGTATACATTTGTCATGTGGCTTAACATTGTTATAAACCGAGTTAGCCATCTGCAATTGGTCATCATGTATAACATATAAATCATTCTTTAAAGTAGCAGTAATACTTTTACCCTCTTTCTCTATTATACAGTTATCTCCCCTAAAGGTTACTACATAACCAATATTATCAGCCCTTACTGATAACAAATTAAATTTCAGTTTAGGTACATATAACATAGGTAAATGCTCATTTACACATGAACAATATGCAGTACCTTCACCAGATGCTTTCATCTTCCATCAATTTGCCAATGATACATGTTGCTTGCTTGTGGACATCTTTACAAACCTCTCTCTATTTCTAGTAATGCACTGCGATGCTCCACTATCAGCTACCCACAAATCATGGTTTACAGTTAAATTGCTAGACATAGCTAAATTAACATTCTTCTTAGCCTTCTGGTGATTACCAGTATTCTGTCATTTTCCCTTCATACAGAATCTAGCTATATGTCCCCTAGCCCCACAAGAATAACATTTCCTAACAGTATAGGAAGTTGAAAACAAATCCTCTTCTTGTGGTTGTTTCTCTCTCAGTTGGTCTATATCCTGCCTTCTTCTTGCCTCTTCTAACAATCGTCCGATTATATCAGTCAATGTCAGTTCATTTCTGGTCAGGACTTCCAGTGAAGATACATAATCATCATAACTTTCATCCAATGAGGAAAGAATGATGTAAACCTGATGTAGCTCTGAAAAAATTAGTTCCTTCTCATGTAGCTCTTGAAAAGTTCTTTTCATAAAGTTCAAATGAGCTAACATATCTCCACCTTTCAGAAGACATGCTCTAAACGGTTTATGTGTAAGATGTACATGTGCACCTACACTGTCATGAACATAAATCCTCTTCAAATTCTCCCAACACCTAGAAGCAGACTCTTCTCCATGAATATGGACTAGCTGCTGGTCACTCAGTGTTAGTCCAATTATACAAAGAGCTTGTTCGTTGTTCCGTTTAAAGTCAGCTAACTTTTTGGCATCATCCTCATTATTTGGATCCCAAGCATTTACATCCGTTGGATCCTGAACTGCAGCCCATAACCCTTCCCTACGCAGAAGTAGACTGCACTTCATTGTTATAAGTAAAATTTGGTTATTACACCTGAGAATATAAAAAGCTGAACCAAAGCCATTTTGTGCTCACAGTTTGAACTTTTAAAGCTCAGAACAGTTATGAAATGTGTTTTCTGCTAGGAATAATACCTGATTGCAACACTCCGTGCTTGGCATGAGTTAGAGGTATGTGCTGGGGCGCTCTGACATTATAAATGTCACATTAAGAGATATTAATGTTTTCTTATAATCTTCTGGAATTTGATGTTGAAAGTTGTCCATGAGAGGTTGGAACTTTTTATGAAAATGTATAACATCCATATATGGAAACAGGAAGTGTTATGTAACCATGTGATTTGCTAAACCTATATAAGCTGTATTCACTAAATGGAAGTGTCTCCTTCCTCCTAGAAAATGTTTTTTTTCTGGAGTACAGGGGTCCATACTGCAGTATTTTCCTATGGATCAGATTATCAAAAGTCTTTTGTTTCATTTTTATGTACTTCTTTTTGGCATAGTCCTCATTATTTGGATCCCAAGCATTTACATCCGGTGGATCCTGAACTGCAGCCCATAATCCTATGCAGAAGTAGACTGCACTTCATAGACCAGGAAACATAGTTTGTTCCATCCAACCAGGTTATCAGTGATAGACTTGTTGACGGGTTTTGTGCCATCTTTACCAGGACAGTAACCCATGATTAAACAGTAAACAGCTGTCTGTATACAGTACTGCATATTCTCACTAACTCTCAGTTATCTGAGTCTGGTATGAACTGGGCCCATAACCAGTGCTGAGGTATTCCCCGTTAGGAGAATGAGTGCACTCAGGGAAACGTAGTGAGAGTGGTGAGGAATAACACACAACCAGCATACAGATTCACTGAATAGTAAAATGTAGGTTTTACTTCCTGTAAATGGGTAAACAAAGTCCAACAAGCAGTCCAAATCATACACGTTTAAAACAGGTAGTGTTCAATACAATTAGTCCAGGGATAATCCAAAAACGAAGTCCAGTATCATAAACAAAGTTCAGTAAACGGAATTTGCAAAACAGTTTGCAAAACTCACAGCAATTCCAGCAGAATGACAATCAGGCAAAAGGCAATAGGGAAATGTAAAAAGAGAACAAACCAGGTTTCTGGCTTGATCTATGGCCGTCGGAGGAACCTCAGCCAATCACAATTACAGCATTCTCTTAAAGATACAACAGTATTAAATAACTATCCGGGTTTATATATTGCCAACCCAACTGTTAGGTGACTATCATTCCTAACAACGGTCATTCAAAAAATGTGGCATTAACAATGCCTTAGATGGAACTGAAGATCACATATGAAGATATTGAAGAAAGTGATATCAGTTATTGTGAGCAACTGAGCTTCATAAATTCTGACACTAGTGTTGATGAATTCTTGGGGTTTCCAGAAAGTAGAAGAATGCTTGAACCTTAAAGTGTTTCCTCATTTGTTAATGACCATGATGATGGTTCATAATACTCTTTTTTAATTAATTTTTTTATTGTTTTATATTGGAAATTCCATTTCTAAATTGAATGTGGTGTTTTCTAGGTATCAAAAGTTAAAGTTTAAACATAATCATTGTAATATCAACATACAAAGATATAGTAGATAATATCAATCATTGTTCTAAAGTATACTATCTTCCATATTGACATCAATTATATATTAAAATGTTTACTAAAGTTTTTCTTTCTCATATAATCCATATTTTCACATAAATCCACTGATCAAACTTCTGTATCTGTCGACTAGCCATTTGTAAAAAAATTCCAATGTCATAAAATATTCAGTCTTTTTTTCTTTAATTTTTAGCATTAACTTGTCCATTTCTGCACATTCCAGTATTTTTTTTATTATATTCTCATCTGTAAGGGTTTCTTCATTTTTCCAGTATTGTGCCTATAAACTCCTAGCTGCTGTTAAAATATGTAGAATTAAGTGTATATTACCTTTATTATAATTTTCTGGTAGCATGCCCAGCAGGAATATCTCAGGTTTCAAATCTATGTATTGTTTTATCACAGCTTCCAACCATATGCAAAGTTTCTTCCAATATTTTTTTGCTTTGGGACACATCTACCACATGTGATAATATGCACCTGGTATTTCGTTACATTTCCAACATTTGATAGATTTATCTTTGTACTTACCATGTTTTCCCCAAAATAAGACCCTGTCTTATATTTTTTGCCACCAAAAAAGGCACTAGGTCTTATTTTGGGGGGATGTCATCCACAGACTAACCTCACTTGCGCATGTTGCCCCCAGCCTCCTTTTTGCTGTCAGAGGCCTTTAGGAACTTCTTCTGCAGCCGGCAAGGCTTTCCTGAAGGCCTCTGCAGCTGATAACAGAGCTCCGCATCAATCTGGGGCTTTGTTATCAGCTACAGAGGCCTTCAGGAAAGACTTGCCAGCCTTGCTGGCTGCAGAAGAAATGGGCCGACAAGGAAGGTGTTGGGGTGTGCAAGGCCTGGCTACAACTGTCCGAAGGTAAGTAGAGCAGCTCAACCCCCCCATCCCCACCCTAGCTTAATTTTTACCTGTATACTCTGGAGTGGGTGAGGTCTTAATTAGGGCTTATTTTGGGGGTAGGGCTTATATTGGGCGCATGTGTAAAATCAAGTTAGGGGGGAAATGGTATTCTATTTCAATGCAATTGTTGATGTAAAATTAGACTATAAAAGTAGCAAAACAAACCCAAAAGCTAGGAGAACCCTACAAAAGACCTTTTTTAAAATGAGGGAGGAAATAGGAATTAAAGGTGCTTGGAGAGAATCAAAACCAGAAAAAAAACAATATACTTTCTATTCAAATATGCATAAATCATGGTTGAGAATTGATATGATATCAATGTCATTGGAATTTCAAGAGAATATACAAGAAGTAGAAGTGGAATCAAGTATTTGGGCAGACCATAATCCAATAAAAGCTAAATGGAAAGGATAAATAAGAAAACCAAGATGGACATTAAAGCAGTCAGCAGGGGAGATGGTTGGCATTCAGACTTAAAAAAGAGAAAGAAAAGAAACAGACAAAAGCTGTGATACGAGACGGGTACAATTTGACACAAAAATGAAGATAAGAAAAAATAATAAAAGAATTTTATGAAAAATTATACAGTAAAGAAAACATACTAGAAGATAAAATTAAACAATATATGGAAGAAGCCAACCTACCAAAAGTGTCCGAAGAAGTGAAGACAATGTTGAATGAAAAAATAACAATGGTGGAATTAACAGAGGCAATTAAGAGGCAAAAAATAACAAGACACCAGGATCAGATGGCCTACCGGCAGAATAGGTACTATTATCCTGCCGAAGTTATTGTATTTTATGTTATTGTCAGACAATCCCAATAAAGCTGGGGGGAAAATATTTTGAAAAATTAGATGATATTAAAATTTGTATGGCAAGGTAAAAAAGAGAATAAAATTAAAAATGCTACAAGATTTAAAAGTAGAGGAGGTTTTGATCTCCTGGATTGGGAGCTATAGTACCAAGCATCGGGACTTACATGAGTGAAAGAGTGGATTAATTTGAGGAATACAAGATTACTAACACTGGAGGGTCATGATCTGCAATTGGGATGGCATGCCCTTTTATAGTATGAGAAGAGTGAGATCCATAGCTATTTCCAGAGGCACTACCTTAGGAAGGCATTACTGCTAGTATGGACCAAAATTAAAGAGCAACATTATCTGAAAACACCAGTTTGGTTACTTACAGTGGAGGCATTGATACAACCAAATGTCATGAATATGGAAAAAATCATAAGATACAAGGACATACTAAATGAAAGGGGAGAACTAAAAACTAAACAAGAACTAAATAGATTAAGAATTGACCTATCATGGTGGCCACAATTACAGATACAATCCAAATATGAAAAAGATAGAAGGTGTGTGGGTTTTATAAAGAACCAAATGAGCTAGATCAGATGCAAATGGGAACAGATACAAAAATTATGTAATTATTAACTATTAAATTGGAGGAAGAACAAGTAAAAGAAACCATGATAATTAGGGCTAAAAATTTTGGCTATACAATCAAATTAGACAAATGGCAGAAATTATGGAATAGAGACTGTGCTGTCCCAGCCAGTCTATGGGAATTGGATAGTTACTTAGGAATTATATCCCCTTAACGTAATATATCATGGTAAATGTAGTTACGTGGCTACATCTGTAATCCTGATTGGTCACTAAATTGACCCTCAAAGGGTGGGGGAGGTTTTCCTCATTTTTTGTCTGAACTCTCTAACTCATGGCAGCTTCTTTCTATCGCTACGAGATGAGTTAGGAGATAGCCATCTTTTACTACAAGGCAGATATACAAAGGATTGGTCATTAAAGAAGAAGTTCATCACAAACATGAGTTATGAGGATACCTGATGAACCAATAATGTAATTTGTTATGGATGTCTTGTTGAGTTATCTATCTGCATCTGTACAGCTTCAAATCCACCTCTGTGCAGAAGGCAGAAAAGAAACTACAACCTTACCATGTCAACAGCGTATAAAGAAATTCTCCCTCGAGCCGCTCGGAGCATCCAGAGACTGGGATGTGCTTCTGAGTCCTCTTCTTGCAGGCTGAGCTTTAGATGAGGAAACGCTCCGCCCCCTCACGTGGTATCGCGCAGCCTCCCCAGTCTTTTGCTCAGCCTCGAAGAGTCAGGCTGTGTTTCAGAGAGCTCCTTGGCTGATCGCACATTTCTTTACTATTACAACCCTCTCGTCTTGATAAGGTTTGCTTTTCCTTCCTCCTCCTGCGCAAAGGGTCTGGACTTAAGGGAAAATTTTTCCCGTCCTGGGGGCAAGGCTGCGGGCTCGCAGCGCGATAGCGCGACCCCCACCCTTATCTGATCGCTTCGCTGCCTCCGCGTTGCCTCGTGGCACGCGTTTTCTTTACTGCTGGATTCCCCCCACCTTAAACACCGATCGGGAGGGTCATCGCCCCTAGGGCCCTAGGCGCTGTGCTGACCAGCGAAGCCCTCCTTCCGTCTCCGAAGGCGTCCCGACGGTTCAGCTTAGGGCCGCCATTTTGGCTCCGCATCGTGGTCGGGCGCCATTTTGAATTTCTTTAGCTGCGGCGAATTGGAGCCCCAGGCCTTGGGTCAAAGCTTAGCTGCCCATTTCTTCCACCTGGCTGGCCCTTGTATTACTTGTTGGCCTCCCGCAGCCCGTTTTTCGGGCGAAGTTGCAGCCCCCCCGTTTTATTTTTCTTGTCTGGAGGCCTGCTGCCAGAGGCTCTTCTTCCACCATAGGCCTCAGGTGTTTATTTGACTAATTGGCCTGTACTGAGATATACGAAGTTCTCACTGTTACGGTTACTGTTTAAAAAAAAAAAAAAAAAAAAAAAAAATCTATCTATATATATATATACTTAATACATATACAAAAGGAATATATTAAAAAAAAAAAAAAAAAAAAAAAATAACTTTTGTCTTGTACAATAATATTTTTTCGTACATATATAAATATATACGGATAACCTGTATATACATTTGGTACAAAGCATAATAAAGATAAAAATCAATCAAAAGGATAAGGAAGATTTATATTAGAGTATCTATTTTTCTGTACATACTATATTTCTTAGATACCTTACTGTTATCTCTGTACACAACAAATTCCAAAAGGGGGAGAGGGCCAGCTTCACCTTCACCCGGCCTCATCCAGGCCTGATCTGGGCGTGCCAACCGCCTTTGCTAGTAATTGTATCTAACATGGCAGACGACAATCCCTCTAAACGTCCTTCTTTGAAGGCTAAGGCAAAGTCCCACTACTTGCGCAGGCAGGACAAGGAACCTAAGGGCTCTAGACAGGACAAGGAACCTTCCAAGGCCGCCCAACGTGACGCCTTAAGGCGCCACAAAAGCGTTGGAAAAAGAGTTTGACCGGCGTTCAAGGGAGTCCCGCTCGGAGCCGTCAATACCTCCTCCTCCAAACCCTTCTACCTCTGCTCAATCTCTCCCCTCAGACCCCTCTTCCCTACCTAGGCGCAGTTCGCTTCAGGGTCTTCCGACCCCCGGACCTCCGACCAGACGGACCCCCGAGGCCACCTTTACACCCACAGCCGCTGGTCTGCGCCACGATGAACCCTCTACCTCCGAGGTTCCACCTCACATCAGGGCTTGGATGGAATCAGCCATCCGCCAGGGCATAGCAGAGGGACTACAACACATGACAAGATCAGGCTTCTCTCCGCGAGCCTCCGAGCACGACTCGATATCTATCAGATCCCTTCCACAACCGGTCCCCCCAGTTGATCAGGTACTCTCTCAGAGGGACAGCCCTCCTCCGATTGGGGCCCAGGTGGAGGAGGAAGGGGACTTTGGGGATTTCAGGGAAGAGGAAGAGGATTCCCGGATGGGATCCTCCCGCTACAGTGAACCCCTCTTAGAGGCTGACATCATGGAAGGGGAGATGTCGGAGGACGAGGACCCTTCTCCCGACCAACCCTCCTTTGGGGGGCTGTTTAAACCGCATATGTTCAAGTCCCTCCTCCTTAAGGCCAAGAATGTCTCTGGCCTTCTTTCACAGTCCGCTGCAGAAACCCCCCTGTCCCAGAGGGCCCGGAAGACTCCATTTTCACCCAACCAGTGGTGGAAGCTGAGGTCATCCCATCCCCTCCCATCTTCGTAGATCTGGTAGCGAAGCAACTTACCTCCTCAGGGACCCCTCCCACTCCCTCTAGCCAAGACAAGAGATTCTTTAATCTCGATTCGGCTCTGTCTAACCTCCTGAATATCCCGGAGGTCGATGACCCCATTGTGGGTCTAGCCTCCTCCTCTACTCCCTAGTGAGGCCCTAGAGGCCTTGAAACCTGAGGACAGGCGGGCGGAGCAGGCGCTCGCAGGGCTCACCTATCTGACGCCTGGGCCATTAAGTCAGCTACGGCGCCTCATTTTTCACGAGGTCCTCTATCCGCTGGCTACGTCAGCTCAAGGACCACATCCCTGCTTCCAATCTCAGAGCTCACCAGGATATAGCGAAGTTAGTGGCTGCAGCCGAGTTCTCGCTGACGCCACTTACCAGTCGGTAAAATTTTCTTCCAGGGCCATCACGTCGCATGTCACGGCTAGACGCATGCTATGGCTCAAACACTGGCAGGCGGACGTAAAGAATAAGGTCAAGCTGGCCACTGCCCCCATTACGGAGATAAACTGTTTGGCCCAGCTTTGGAACCACTGCTGGTCGAGGGCCGCAGTAAGAGAAAGTATTTGCCCTCCCTTTTCGAAGGTCGGAGGCCAGGGGCTCTCAGCCCTTTCGGAGGAGCTTTCCACGCCCTTCTACCAACCCCCTTCCCGCCCAGATATCCTAGACCCCCTTCCTTCCGATCCCAGGACCGCTCGGACCCGGGCGACAGATCCAGACGCGGTGGCGGCTACAGAGACCCTTTCGGGATCGGGAGGAAGGCCCTACCGCAGAAGGTAGAGCCTCTTCCTCCCCGTTGGCGGCCGCCTCAGCCACTTCGCCGCCCAATGGGACATATCCACTTCCGATGCATGGGTTAGGGACACAATCAGGTTTGGCCTCGCCCTGGAGTTCAGGTCCGCTCCCCTGATTGTTTCTTCCCCTCCCCTCCTCAAGGGATCCCTCCAAACGTGCACTAATGGATGCAGCCATCCATCATCTTCTTGACATCCAGGCCATTCAACCTGTCCCTCCGGATCAGAGAGGAAAGGGTTTACTCCCATCTCTTTGTGGTGCCCAAACACTCTGGGGTTGGAGAGCCATCCTGGACTTGAAACGGCTCAACCGTCACCTTATCCAGCGTAGATTCAAAATGCACACTTTGCAATCAATTCTTTTAGGCACCAGGCGGGGAGACTGGTTATCTTCCATAGATCTTCGGAGGCATACCTCCATATTCCAATCAGGCCTTCCCATTTCAAATTCCTCAGGTTCTGTCACAATAGCCTTCATTATCAATACGTGGCCCTTCCTTTGGACTGGCCTCGGCCCCCGGACCTTCACCAAGGTCCTGGCGGCTCTGGCGGCTCATCTCAGGAGCGTTCCTGTCCGCCTCCACTGCTACTTGGACGATATCCTTATTCTATCCCGTCCAAATCCCAGGCAGTCAGGGATACCAGGGTCACTCTCTCCACCTTACAGGCACACGGGTTCCTAGTCAATTGGCAAAAGAGCCAACTTACCCTTCCACCCGAATCAACCACTTGGGCGCCATAATTGATTCGGTTTCTCAAAGAGTTTTCCTCTCCCAGGAGAGGTTCCTTAGCATTCAGGCCCTGGTCAAACAGATCAGGCGTTCAAGGAGGGTGGCCTTACTGGACCTCTCTAAATTGTTGGGCAAAATGGTGTCATGCATCTCTATTATTCCCTGGGCCCGTCTACACAGCAGATCCCTCCAGTGGTTCCTGCTCCCATTCCAACGATCCGGAAGAAGCAACTCGAAGGCCAGAGTCAGGGTCCTCCAAGGGTCCTCACGTCTCTTCTATGGTGGACCAATCCCGCCATCAACAGAGGCCATCTCTTCGCGGAACCTCAACGACTCACCGTCACTACGGACGCAAGCCTGTCCGGTTGGGGCGCTCATCTCGACTCGCTCTCGGCTCAGGGCAGATGGTCGCCGTCCGAGCAAAGGTGCAGCATCAATTGGCTAGAGCTTCACGCTGTCCATCTGGCCCTGCGCAGTTTTCCTCAGATCCGCAAACATCACGTCCTCGTTCTCACGGACAACGTCACGGCCAAGGCCCATATCAACAGGCAAGGCGGCACCCAGTCCATCCAGCTAATGAGGGAAGCCGAGCGCCTTTGCCGCTGGGCAGAATCCAACCTCCTATCACTAAAGGCCGAACACATCTCCGAGTAGACAATACTCAGGCGGACTGGCTGAGCAGGGCCACGGTGGACCAGGCAGAATGGCGTCTCATCCATCCCTGTTCGAGGAAGCGTCCAGAATATTCGGCCTTCCGGTGGTGGATCTCTTCGCCTCCCGTCCAACACTCAGCTTCCACGGTTCTTCTCCCGGTATCCATCTCACCGGTCGGAGAATCACAATGCTCTGCGCTGCCCATGGCCCCCAGGGCTCCTATATGCCTTCCCTCCGCTCCCGTTAGTTCCCAGGGTAATACAGAAACTTCTTCAGGAGAGGGCAGACCTTCTCCTGGTGGCTCCCTATTGGCCCAGGCGACCGTGGTTTGCGGATCTCCGCAATTATCGGTAGCGCCCCCATGGAGGATCCCCGGACAGGGTCTCCTCTCTCAGGGCCCTTCTGCATCCGGGCCTCAATGGCTCCAGTTAGCCGTCTGGAGGTTGAGCGGATCCGTCTGACTAGTGAGAATCTCTCGAGTCAAGTCATCGACACTATTTTGGCCGCTAGGCGACCTTCCACTACACGAATTTACGATGCCACTTGGAAAGGGTTCTGCAAGTGGTGTAGCGGGTCTCAGATTGATCCCCTCTCTCCCTCAGTGGCTCAGATCCTAGATTTTCTTCAGGAAGGCCTCCGTAAAGGCCTCGCACCTAACACCCTGAGACGACAAGTTTCTGCCCTCTCAACCGTGGTCTCCTGTGATAACTACGGTTCCCTTTCTCATCACCCCCGAATTAGATCTTTCCTTAGGGGTGCCACCAACCTGTGCCCTCCCACTGTTCACAGGTTCCCCACATGGGACCTCAACAAGGTCCTCGTTTCTCTCACTGTTCCCGTTCGAACCCTTGAGGGATTCATCCCTTCAGTTTCTCACCTTTAAGGTAGTTTTTCTAGTAGCTATTACTTCTGCTCGTCGAGTTTCGGAAATAGCAGCTTTGTCAGTTAGGAGCGATCTATGTGTATTCCACGCTGATCGGGTGGTCCTTCGTCCTGACCCCACATTCCTACCCAAAGTTAACTCTCCCTTCCATAGGTCACAGGAACTGGTTCTACCAAATTTTTGCCCTAGGCCCTCCAGGGGCAGGGAGGTCCTCTGGCACACCCTAGATGTTAGAAGGGCCTTGCGTATATATATTAAGCGCACTCAATCCATGCGAAGGTCGGAATCCCTCTTCCTATCCTTTCAACCCAGGTCACTGGGGCTTAAGGTTTCTCCTTCCACCATCAGTCGCTGGATCAGGGCTACTATTGCGAGGTGCTACCTTTCCCATTCTCTGCCCGCTCCGGGTGGAATAACCGCCCATTCCACCAGAAGTGCAGCCACCTCGGCGGCCTGGGCCACGCAAGCCCCCATCGCTGACATTTGTCGGGCAGCCACCTGGACCTCTCCGTCCCCGTTTATCAGACATTATAAAATAGATACGTACGCCTCAGCGGAGGCCTCTTTTGGCCGACGGGTCTTACAGAGGGTCATCAGTGATCCGGAGGGGCCTTCGGGCCAGACGGAGTCCCACCCGTAGGGACAGCCCAGCTTTGGTATGTCCCAGTCTCTGGATGCTCCGAGCGGCTCGAGGGAGAATGGGCGTTGGTTCTTACCTGATACGCCCCTTCTCGGCGAGCCGCGAGGAGCATCCAGCCCCACCCTAATTTCTCCGTCTGGTGGGGAATCTTGCTTCAGCCAAGGAGCCAATAGTAGATTAGATAGAATTAATAACCTCTCTTCTCGTTATCGCAAAAAACTGGGGAGACGCTGCGATACCACGTGAGGGGCGGAGCGTTTCCTCATCTAAAGCTCAGCCTGCAAGAAGAGGACTCAGAAGCACATCCCAGTCTCTGGATGCTCCTCGCGGCTCGCGAGAAGGCGTGATCAGGTAAGAACCAACGCCCAATCTTTATAAAATGTTTTATAGATGGCACTTGTCACCTGCAACAATGATTCTTAATACTCTACATGGTTGAAACATTATTCTGCTATATTTTATTAAATATATTAGTACACATTTGGTTCAGAATTTTTTTTTCTTGTTATCCTCCTCTAAACATAGATGCGTCTTATGCTCAGGTGCATCTTACAGTGCAAAAATACGGTAAATGACTCATGTTTTTATCATGCTTGTTAAGTGAATAATCTGGGCTATTAAGCTATTTAAAATCAAGCTTGCTGTTTGCTTCTGTTCATTAAGAATCTCCACGATCATTAAATAAATCAAGAGGCTCGAAAATTTGCAGGGCTTCCTGGCATGGTGCCCAGGAGGGAACTGCTGCTGCTGTTCGTTAGCTGTTCGGGCAAGATGAGGCAGCCCTTTTCCTCTGCACTGCAGTGCTTCCAGGCAGGTGTCTACACCCCATCCAGCTCCAAAGTGAAAGAACCACCTTGCATTGGCATCTACCTGCCATACCTCACCAGTTCCCTGCATACAAGGCAAGCTTGGCTACTGCCTTGCCCTGCACTGTCAGTGCCCTAAGCTCTTCACCAGCTGAGGTGCAGTGTCCATGCTGCTCCTGCTCCTCTCTGTGTTTTGCCGTTTTTTGAGACTTGACTTTGTGATCAAACTGCATATCAAAATGTTTCAGAGATTCAGCTAGAAGAAATCCATTGGAAATTGATGCTGCTATTCAGCATCAGATAGATTTGTACTCCAGCACTGAAACTGTTTGTAAATATGGTTAGCCTTCTCTATAATGGAAACTTTGTCATTCTGAGATGGCTGTGGAGAAAATGGTGGCAGGAAATTAAGACTTGTTTTGTTTAACTTGGTTTTGTTGATAGGACTGCTTGTTTTGTACTACCATTGTTTTTGTTCAGTTGTATTATAATTATATTGTTCGTTGAATAAATTTTCTTTTCATTTATGAAAACCTTTTGGAAGGGAGATTCCATTCTGCTTGAACTTATAATATCCTATTTTCTTTCTTTCCTAATGCTTTTTTTCTTGTGTATCTTAAAGTAGCTTAATAAATGTATGCAAATACAAAAAAAGATACTTAGCCATTTATTTTTCAAATGGATTTGATATTTATGAAACAGCCCATAAAACCATCAACACACAAAGATTTCTAGGTCTTTGTGACAGGCCTATTCTGAATTCCTCTTCCACTGAGAATTATTTCCAATTCTATAGTTTGGACTTGAATTCTCTAAATCCTTGCCAATATCATGGAGGCTGGGGTTAATGGTAATTGACATATAAATCAAATGGAAACATCTTGGTCACATACTTGATTTAATTAGATCTACCTACTAGTTAGTTTGCACATCCAGGTAGTCCTCAAGGTACAATCCTAATGGAGCCTGTCAAAAATGTTATCAAATGAATCAGAATCAATTTTATCACCTTTTAAAATCAAATTTCTTAATTGAATCAAATGGGTCGTTAAATGAACCAAGATTTGACTTACTATTTCCTCCCATTTGTTAATTGATCGCTGCCATCATTAAGTGAACGGAGAGGCTTTACTCAATGCTGCCAGCTGCCCATCAGCTGATTCCAGAGTAGCATTCTGCTCAGGAACTAAATTGCCTCCAAGCATGCTCCCAGAACTCTCCATTTGCAGTTGCTTTTATATATGTATATGTATATGTATATGTATATGTATATGTGTGTATATATATATATATATGTGGATCTTTAGGTTATTCGGGTTTTCTCCCGCGTAAGATTGGAAGTATCTAGGCAACGCTTCGATGAAGTCTCATTCATCATCTTCAGGCTTCTGTCTTCAGCTCTGTGCTTCTCAGAGTGATGTGAGCTTGCAGCTGCTTCTTCCTTTTAACTGCTAGTGGGGTGTGACTTGATTGGGTGGGGGCTTGGCTGTGTTCTGATTGGGTGGGGTGTGTTCTCATTGGTTGGGGTTTGGCTGTGTTCTGATTGGTTGGGGGTTGGCCATGTTCTGATTGGCTGGAGGTGTGTTCTGTTCAGGTGGGGCTTGGTTGTGCTCAGGTTGGTCTTAGTTACTGGGGATTTGAGCTGGTGAGCTGTGATCTTGCTGTTTGGCTTCGAGTTCGTGGTCGTGCTGCATCTTCATGGTGGGGGGTCAGTTCGCTCACGTATGGCTCAGGGGGTTTGAAGTGGGTAGTGATGCAGCTGCAGTGCGGCTTCTGGTCTGTGGTCATGTCTCATCTTCTGTGTGGGTGTGAGTCTGCTTTTTATGTGGAAGTGTGGTGGTGGCATCTTGTGTGGCCCTCGTGGGTGTGGGTCTGGTGTCATTCATCGTGTTAGGTACTCGTCTGTTCATGAGGGCGGGTTTCCAAATGGCTGGTAAGCGGGAGGTGTCATCTCTTTATTCATGCTGTGTGGGCGTTTTTCTATCTCTATGGCTTCTCTGATTATTCTGTTGTTGAAGTGTTCGGTTTTGGCGATAGTTCTGGTATTTTTAAAGTCAATCTCATGTCCTGTGGCTTTGAGGTGTTGGACCAGGGAAGAGGTCGGTTCTTCTTTTTGGATTGAGTTCTTATGTTCTTCAACGCGTGCACTTATTCTCCTGTTAGTTTGTCCAATGTATGTGGTGGAGCAGGCGGTGCAAGGGATTTCGTATACCCCTTGGTTTTCTAACTCGATTTTGTCTTTAGGGTTTCTTAGGATGGTGGATATTTTTCTGTTTGTGCAGAATGCTGTTTTAATGTTGTGTTTTTGGAGGATCTTGCTGATTTTGTCTGTAGTGCCTTTTATATATGGGAGGAGAGCTTTGCCGTTCTCTTGTTCTCTCTCTTGGATTTTGGTTGGGGTTTCTTTTTGGATTAGGTGGGTAATCTTCTTTCTTTGGAATCCATTGGCTGTTAGTACGTTGGTGAGAGTGTTTAGTTCGGTTTTTAGGTGTTGTTCATCAGCTAAGCATTTTGTTCTGGAGATGAGTGTCTCAGCTACGGAATTGATCTGTGCTGGGTGGTGGTGTGAGAGTGCATGTAGATAGCGGTTAGTATGTGTTTTCTTCTGGTAGATGGTGTGTCCTAAGGAGCCGTTGGGTTTTTTGTATACCAAGACATCTAGGAAGGGAAGTTGATTGTTAGCTTCTGTTTCCATGGTGAATTGTATTTTGGGGTGTAGGCTGTTGAGGTGTGTGAGGAAGTTGTTCAGTTTTTCTTTCCCGTGTGGCCAGATTATGAAGGTGTCATCTACGTATCTGAGCCAGAGTTTGGGTTTGTGATCATATTTTCTAGAGCTTGTGTTTCAAAGTGTTCCATGTAGAGGTTTGCGATGACAGGTGAGAGGGGTGATCCCATGGGTGCTCCTTCTATTTGTATTTTTGTCCATTGTAGGTGAAGTATGTATTGGATAGACAGTGGTTGGTCAGATCTAGGATGTGCTGGGGGGGGTTGTATTTGTTTTGGATGGCTGTCAAGGCTTCTTTTATTGGCACTTGGGTGAAGAGGGATATGACATCGAAGCTCACTAGTAGGTCGCTGGGTTGTAAGTTTTGTTTCTTTATGATCTCGATGAACTGGAATGAGTTTCTTACATGTGAGTTGATGGATTCTGCATAGGGCTGTAGTTGTTTGGTGAGAAATTTGGCTAGGTTTTGTAGAGGTGAGCCTATGGAGCTGACTATTGGTCTAAGTGGAGTTCCTTCTTTGTGTATCTTGGGGAGACCATAAAGTTTCGGGCATCTGGATGATTTCTCTCTGGGTATGATTCTTTGCTGGATCCAAAATAAAAGTCTCCCCCATCAGTGAAGAAATCCATATATTCATGAAGGCAGCCAAAGTCAGGTGGTGAATTTACAGGGTTCCTGGCTTGAGTCACTTAAAAAAACAAACCTTGCCATTAATCAGCTCAGGCATCTCCAGACAGAAACCCAGAGGGAGATGGGGGAAAGACTTGTAAAATTTGCAATAGAGTTGGAAAGGACCTTGGAAATCATCTAGTCCAGGTACCCAAACTTTTTAAATGGGACCAATGCATGGTCCCTCAGACTATTGGGGGGCCAGACTGGCTGTGTGGGCATGGCTAGGTGATCATGTGGTGAACAAGGCCAATTTAGCAGTCCATTTTGCCAATTTAGCAGTCCATTAAACAATACACACAAATTAAATTTTCATTTGTTTTGCTCCTGAGGGTGTTTTATTTGTTTTTCCATGTTGCTCTTTTGGTTGATTTTTCTTTTTACCAGATGGTTTTTTAAGTTGTTTAGTGGTCCACCTCAGGATACTCAGTTTTGCAGCAAGTCTTCTCAGCCCCAAGGAGCTTACAAGGAACCAGTCAGTCAGTCAGTCAGTCAGTCTGTCTGTCTGTCATTATCTATCTATCTATCTATCTATCTATCTATCTATCTATCTATCTATCTATCTATCTATCATCTATCATCTATCTATCTATCTATCTATCTATCTATCTATCTATCAATCATCTATCTATTATCTATCTATCTATCTATCTATCTATCTATCTATCTATCTATCTATCTATCTATCTATCTATCTCTATCTCTTTCCATAGGTCTCTCTTTCCATATTTCTCTCCTGGGGCATCTTCTGCAGGATCCCCTTCAATCCTGGCAGTACCCTGGGATACCTCATTGAATTCCATTCTTTTCCATTTCCTTTCCATTCCCACTCCCACACTATGCAATTGCTATTCCATCCCATTTCTATTCCCATTCTCATTCCATTCTCTCCTATTTCCATTCCATTCTATTCACATCACGGTAGTGTCAATTAGCTTTTGGAATCTCACTGGCTGTCCTGGAGCTTCCTCCATATGTGCCGAACATGCACAACAGGCTAGAGCAAGGGCTCCGCACATCTGGCAGGCAGGATTGGACTGGGCAGGCATTGCTCAGAGCAGATCTGGCGAGGGCTCGCCCAAGGCGAGGGCTCAGGAGCCACTGAGATGCAAGTGAGCTAGGGAGTGGGTGCTGCAACAGCTGCCCTGCCATCTTTCCCCCACTGCTGTCACTTGGATGGCCTTCCTGCCTCCCTCTCCAGGGACAGAGACAGCTGTCCTTAAGGGGCAGGCAGCCTCACCGACCACCGCCCTGGAACTGCTGAGAGCCGACCGGGAGAAGGACAGGCAACCAAGGGGCGGCAGTGGGGGGGAGTTAAGAAGGTGGTGGGGTGGTTTGTTGAGGCACCCGCTCCCTAGCTCACTCATGTCTTGCCAGCTCCGATTTTCCACAGGCCACCAAGTTCTCATGAGTGAAGGGCTGCGCCTTTTGCTGGCTGAGGAAAGACCTCAAAGATTTGCCACAGTCACTCTGCCGGAAGTGAAGCCGAAGGGTCCCAACGAGAGAGGCTGCGCCTACTGCATAATTAAGCATCACTTCCAAGAGTTGCGCTTAGTGCCAGGGTGGTGCTCTCCACTGAGACCCACCTGCTCACCCTCCACCCTGCTTCGGACCCCGCATCCAGTCCATGACCGGGGGATCCACTGCTGGGCTAGTCCAGTCAGCATGGGATAGCGCCACACTGGGGTGCGGCATGCTCTCGGGCCCCCCACCCCTCTCTACTTCTGCTCTGCTTCACCTAGGATGAATGGAAAGTATGCAGGTACCTGGCACTAAGCATGACTCTTGGAAGCAATGCATAATTATGCAGCAGGCGCAGCCTATCTCGTTGGGACCCTTCAGTCGTCCCCCCAGCAAAGCAATGGTGGACTGAAGTCCATGGCAAATCTTTGAATATTTTCTTTTGGCTGCCCGATTTCAATAAACTCAGAGAGAACTTGGGAAAGATTCCATGGATGAAAATCCTAAAGGGGAAAACAACTCAAGAATCTTGGGAAACTCTAAAAAGTATGATCATAGAAGCCCAGACCAGCACAATACCACTGAGAAAGAAAAACAAGAAATCCAAGAAGAAACCAGCATGGCTACACAAAGATCTCTCTGGCAAATTGAAAGAAAAAAAGGACAAGTACAAAAAATGGAAAGAAGGACATACAACTAAGGCAGAATATCAGCAGATAGCCAGAATCTGCAAAGATGAAGTCAGGATAGCAAAGGCTCAGAACGAACAAAAGTCAAAGATAATAAAAAAAGTTTCTTCCAACATATAAATAACAAGAAAAAAAATCAAGGAAACAGTCGGTCCACTAAAGAGAGAAGATGGCAAGGAAGTAACAGGCAACAGAGAGAAAGCAGAACTGCTTAACTCCTTTGCCTCTGTCTTCACGCAAAAAGAAACTATAGCTCAACCCACCAAAAACATAACTGTAAAAGACAGACCAGAAATAAAAGTTAAAATAAGCAAAAAAATAGTAAGAGAACACCTGTCTGATCTTGACAAAAACAAATCACCAGGGCCTAATGGATTACATTCCAGAGTTTTAAAGGAGCTGGCAGAGGTCATCTCAGAACCACTGCACCATATCTTTCAAAAATCCTGGAGCCCCGGGGAACTACCAGAGGACTGGAAAAGAGCTGATGTGGTTCCCATCTTCAAAAAAGGAAAGAAAAAAAACAGACCCAGGAAACTATAGACAAATCAGCCTAACATCAATACCCGGGAAGATACCTGGGAAAATATAATAAAAAATACCCAGGAAAATACCCGGGAAAAGATAATAAAAAAACAGATCTGCCAACATCTAGAAACCAGTAAAATAATAACTAGCAGTCAGCACGGGTTTGTTAAGAACAGATCATGCCAAACCAATCTTATTTCATTCTTCAACACAGTGACTAAATTAGTAGACCAGGAAAATACTGTGGACATAATATATTTAGATTTCAGCAAGGCATTCGATAAAGTAGACCACAACCTACTTCTTAGTAAGATAGAAAAAAGTGGAATAGATAGCACCACCACTAGATGGATTCGCAACTGGCTGGCAAACTGTACTCAACGAGTAGTCCTTAATGGGTCTAAGTCTACATGGAGGGAAGTAAGCAGTGGGGTGCCACAAGCTTCTGTCTTAGGCCCAGTACTCTTCAATATCTTCATTAACGATTTAGATGAGGGAATAGAAGGGGAACTTACCAAATTTGCAGATGATACTAAGCTGGCAGGAAAAGCAAACACCCAAGAAGATAGGCTGTTAGGAATAACATGGTTACCTAACTTAGTTTGGGTAAAATAATATATATAAACTATGTTAGTGAGTTTAAGTGTGTGTATCACTTTAACTGTAAAACATGTATTTTGGGTGCGGTTGTAAAATCATCATAAGAGGGAGCAAGAGAGCTCACTGTTTGCTGGCTTTTACTGGATTGCTGACAATGATGGATTGATGGTGATAACTGCGTGTTTTCCCTGCTATTGCTGAGAGAAGAAAAGAGGTTTGATTTTCTTCATATCTCTAACTGCAAAAGAGATATATTATTGGACTGATTATTTGTAAGTTTACTGACCTCTTTTTCGACACTGGACTTTGCAACTGATTAATCCCCGGACGGACTGAACTAAGTGTATGATATATGGACTGTTTGACTATACTAACAATCTTACTGGAATAAACTATTTAACTAGCACTGTGTATCTGTTTTACTGAGTGTAAACTACAACAACGTTTATCTCATATATTTGCCTGCCTGCCTGCCTGCCCTGTAGGTTCTGCTAGGGTGTATATCCCTAACATAGGCTCAAGATCCAGATGGATCTTGACAGGCTAGAACACTGGGCCATATCTAATAAACTGAAATTCAATATAGAAAGAAAAACCAAAAGTACACATATAGACTGGATGAAACCAGGCTCAACAGCAGTAACTGTGAGAGGGATCTTGGAGTCTTAGGGGACAACCAGCTAAATATGAGCCAGCAGTGTGCAGCAGCAGCCAAAAAACCTAATGCAATCCTAAGTTGTATTAACAGAGGGATACAGTCAAGATCAAGGGAAGTACTAATACCACTCTATAAAGCCTTAGTAAGATCACACCTAGAGTACTGCATCCAGTTTTGGTCACCACATTATAAAAAAGATGTTGAGACTCTAGAAAAAGTACAGAGAAGAGCAACCAGGATGATTAGAGGACTGGAGGCTAAAACATACAACGAACGGTTGCAGGAACTGGGCTTGGCTAGTCTAGTAAAGAGAAGGAACAGGGGAGACATGATAGAAGCTTTCCAATATTTGAGGGGCTGCCACAGGGAGGAAGGGGTCAAGCTATTTTCTAAAGCTCCTGTAGGCCAGACAAGGAATAATGGATGGAAACTGAACAAGGAGAGATTTAACCTGGAAACAAGGAGAAACTTTCTGACAGTGAGAACAATCAACCAATGGAACAGCTTGCCCTCAGAAGTTGTGGGAGTGCCATCAGTTGAGACTTTCAAGAAGAGATTGGATTGCCATTTGTCAGAAATAGTGTAGGGTCTCCCGCTTGGGCAGGGGCTTGGACTAGATGACCTACAAGGTCCCTTCCAACTCTGATTATCTGTATCTGTATCTGGCCTCTCCCATCCCCAGAAGCACTCTGCCAGCAAAAACAGGCACCGGGATGCCTCTTTGAATATTTTCCTTGGTTGGCAAAAGGCACTGCCCGTTTTTTGCCTCCCCTGCCCCCCAGAAGCACTCTGCTAGCCAAAACCAAATGCCTCACAAGGCCTCTGCTCACCCCATTTTTGGCTTCCCCCACCCCCCAGAAGCACTCTGCTGGCCAAAACATGTTGCAGATGCCTCCTGGGGCCTCTGCCCATCCCTTTTTTGGGCCTCCCCCACTCATCCAACGTTGGCCTTATCTTCCAGTTCTAGCCCATGGGGCTCACAAAGGTAAATCCTGCACTTGGCCAAAGGGTGGCGGCTGGTGGTTGGATGGGGTGATGTGGCAGGGCAACCTCATGGTCCCATATTAATGGCTTCGGCGGGCCGTGTCCGTCCTGCAGGCCATAGTTTGAGGATGCCTCATCTAGTCCAATCATTGCTCTTGTAGGACTCCTATACTATTTTTGATAGATGGCTATCCAGTCTCTTCTTAAAAGCCTCCAGTGATGGGGCAGCCACAACTTCTGGAGGCAATTTAAATTTAAAATCTCTTTAAAAAGTCACTGACCCTGATCAGCTCAAGCCTCTCTGAGCAAGCATCCAAAGCAGTGTGTATGTGTGTGGATTTCCTTCCAGCAGGGGGTCAACAGAATCTCCGGTGGGTCTCCTTGGGAGAGGAGGCAGTACCAGCCACATCCTTTGCAATGAAGCAAAGATCATCCACAAATGCTAATAGTTGACAATCCCCACCTTGTAACTTTCCAGTGTATATGCAACTATCAGCATTGCAACTCTTGAACCCAAGACCTTTCAATGCCTTATCTAAACATATATTCCAATTCTTGGCTGACTGCTTCAGCCCATAAAATGTATACACTGCATTAGGCTTTTTTACTTTCATACCCTGGTGCTTGAACCATTTAAATTTCTTCCTCTAATTCTGCATCGAGGAATGTTAAAAATGCCAAATTTTATGGCCATGTGCCACTGCCAACTCTAGTGCCAGCTTGATGCTTTCACTCTACAGTTGGTCAAATACCTCATCATAGTGCACATTTTTTATCTGTGAAAACCCCTGTGCCACTAACCTTGCTTTATATTGTACCTCATTATTGGGCAGTACTTTTCTTCTTATATACCCACTTGCATCCTACAGCTTGGCAAAGTCATAGATGTAAACACTTTATGTTCTCCCATGGATTAATTTACATGTCCATGGCTTCCTTCAATTTTTCTTGTTCAGTTGTAGGTAATGCCAATACTTCTTTGTAGTTCCTTGGCTCATACCATACATTATACGCTTTAACTTCACTAGCAGAATACCTGTCAGGTGGAATCTCCTTGTTCCATCGCTTTGACCTGTGTGGCATTGACTGCTCCTGTGCTTCAACCCTCTCTTGCTTCATATCTTTTTCAGCTTCTCCCTGAACAATGATACCATCACTAAGTGAGTTACCATCACTAAGTGAGTTACCATCACTAAGTGAATCATTCCAGAAATTTACATCAATTCTGTTTCAATTTTGCTCTGCAAAGTTTGCAGATCTTGCAATGACTATTCTTTTGCTCGCATCGCATTATGAGCCTGGCTCATAAACCATAAACCTGAGCTTTCTAGCCTTTGGTTGTCCCTTTCTTCTAATTGCTTTTGGAATATGCAGCCACGCTCATAGACCATAAACCTGAGCTTTCTAGCCTTTGGTTGTCCCTTTCTTCTAATTGCTTTTGGAATATGCAGCCACGCATTGCTTCCAAACACCCTTAAATGTGCCAAAGATAGTTTTCTTCCATATAGCACTGCATATGGGGTATCATTAATGGAGCAACTCCACAACCTATTAACTAAATAATTAGCAGTCAACATGGCTTCACTCCAATATTTATTTATTTGATTTATATTGCCACCTATTCGCCCATGGCAATTCAAGGTGGCTTACTCAATGTAAAATCATATTTAAAACAAAAAATAAAAATAAAAACAATAAGAACTAACAAAAAGAATCAAATAAATTAGTAAAGTACAATAGAACAAAATTTGGAAAAACAAGAAACAAAACAAAAACAAAAACCAATTCCCACCCCTCACCCCGACGACAGCAGGTCGCACTAGCATATATGACCTGTTCAGACCAGAATCCTCTAGCAGTAAGTCCTTCATGGTTTGTAAGACTCCATTCCACCTCTCAGAAACACCATTCTCAGCTGCTGTGTATGGATTTGTGCGTCTGTGTTTTATTCCTAACTGTTGCAACAACTGTTGAAAACTTGCTGACATGAATTCTGAACCTCTGTTTGTTTGCAACTGACATACCTGCTGTTTATACCTTCTTTCTATGAAGCTTACCCATTGTTTAAATTTCTGTAGTACCTCTATTTTACTCTTTAGTAAATAGCAGAACCCACAACTGCTCATCTACAATGACCAATGCCTACTTTGCTCCTCCCAAGCTGGCTTGCATTGGCACAACCAAATCTGCATGTACCAGCTCTAGAGCTCTTGTCTGCCTTGTGCTACTTTTGATGATTTGCATACTGCACAATCCAAATATGCCTTACATCCCTTTAAACTTTCTGCAAACTGGCCCATCTTTTGCAAAACTCTGAAGCTGGCATGGCCAAGCTTTCTGTGCAAAAGATGAACACAGGATTCATGCTTTGCCACATTTTCAAATGTTCATGCATACCGAACATTTTGTCCTCGCAACACATAAAGGTTATCTTTTTTTCTTTTTTGTAAATTTTATTTGAGTTTTCACAAAGAGAAAAAAAATACAAATAAAACATCTTTTTTGAAAGTAGCATAATCCCAGGTTACATTTCTTCGTACAGACACAAATTCAGGTTCATGCTCATTTTTATATTCTATTCCATATCTTATTACTATTTTACATTTTCTGCATAGCTTCTCCCCTCTTTTAATTTTCTCAATTTTATTTTAATTATCTCATCTCAATTCAAACCATTGTATTTATATTTTTGGTCGGTCTTGTTTCAATTATCTATTATCTTTTCTCATTAAACAAAATTTCTCCTGTAGTTACTGATTGGAGTATGATGCCTTTATATCTTTTCCCTAAAGTTGTAACATTCAATATAATACATAACTTCCATTCGGATTCTTCTTGGTACATTCTTAAAATACACACTGTATTCTTAAAAAAAGAAAAAAATATAAATGTATAATATAATTAAAACAACATTCCATTCCAATTCAATTCTATCATTAATATTAATATTCATTAAAGTCTTAACTTCTTTAACATTACTTTTCAATTAAATATCATACTTCTATGGGAACAATTATAAGCTTTCCATAGTTAATTCCTCCCCCTCTTCACTTATATTTTATAAAACATTAACTAATTAAAATGTTCCTGCCTCCCTAATTCAATTTTCTCATTTATTTTATTTCACTTATTTTATTCACAAACATTTCACTAAATTACACTAACTATTTTATCCCTCATTTTAATCATACGTTGTTTCCAGTTTTTTAAAGTTATTTCTATTACTAATATAACAATACAATCTTATGTACCTTTACAGAATCCCTTTTTCAGTTAGATTTTCACCCATTATCTCTAAATAGGTCCTGTTTCTCTATATCTTGCTCCAGTCCTTTGTAACTTCTTTTCCTTTCCTTCTTCCTCTCTTCTCTCTCCCCTTTTTACCCCCTTGTCTCTCTACCTCTATTTCTCTCTTCTTTATTTCCCTTTTCTGTTGCTTTCCAGTATTATACTTATTTTTGGAATTATTTTTCTTTTCTTTGGTTGTTTTTTAAGTCTTAAATTCTCCATTCTCTTTCCCCACCCTTTCCTTTTTCTTCCCCACATAAAATTGCTTGTTCATTAAAGATGGCTTCTTCTTTGTCCCAGTCTTCTTGTTTTGCAGTCTTTTCTTGTTGTTTCTCATAGTTCCAAATCTCCATTTCTAAGAATTGAAAAACGAAGCCAAAAGAACCCTTCCTTCTTGTGCATCTTCTTTGTACTTTTTAAGTTCCATTTTCAATTCATCCAGAAGTGGTGCCATTGTATAAATTTTTAAACAACCACCTGATTGATTTTAGTCATTCAAATATAATAACCAAGAATCCAAAGATCACCAAATAATCCAAATACACGCAAGCTGTTTCTTTTTGCTCTTTTTTTCACTTTCTCTTCCTGGGGTTACTATTTAGTTGCAAAGTTTCAGTTAAAATGTATCTTTTAGAAGTCTTGTTGAAGTTTTACTGTAGATTCTTTTTAATTCCAGGCAGTCTCCTCCCTCTTCCAGATCCTGCCCTTATTCTTTTTCTCTCCCTTCCTGCTTATGAAAAAGAAAATTTTAATGTCCAGAAATCTTTATTATCCCTTTGGCATTTTGTTTTATTTTCAGCTTAATTGCCTATTGATGTCAAAGCGGATTTTTCCAATTTCTTATTTAAGTCTCTTAGTTGTCAGTATAGGGAAGGAGAGAGAAGGGGGGGGGAGCCAAACCTTTCCCTTTTCATTTTCCTTCTCTGCTTCCGACTCTTCTTTGGGAGCGATGTTATTTTTTTGTAAGTTTAAATTCCAGGGTACCTTGGTTGTTGTTTTTACAATTTAACCAGGTCAGCCAAAACTTTCACTTCTTATCTTCCTCCTGCACATTCTTTTCCGGTCGAGTTCTTCTTTGTGGTGGCCATTTCTGACCACTGCTGCAACCGCCTTCGGGAAAGGGAGTAATGGCCAGCTGAGGAGGAGAGATGCGGCTCTCCTCAATCCTGCTGGCAGTCTTCCCCCTCTTCACCACCTCTACGGGGTGGCTTAGTCCCAAAACCAGCTGGGTCAGGGTGCTCCAGCGGCGAGCCCAGACAGAAACCACGCACGATCACGGATTTCTGTCTGTCGCCGAAGCCCTTCAAACCGGAAGTCCGCAACACATAAAGGTTATCTTGCTTTATGCCCTTTGCACATACATTGCCATATCTCTTTATAAAACACTGCCCATTTACAAATGTGGTCTCAAATCCTTGCTTGTCTAAACTAGAGAGCAAATTATGCTCCATTTCAGTCACACACTGCAATGTTTTTTTTCTTGACTCTTGATGAATGTATCTTTTCTTTTATGTACTTTGAGAGCATATGCACCAAGACAAATTCCTTGTGTGTCCAATCATACTTGGCCAATAAAGAATTCTATTCTATTCTATTCACACAAAACATCATTGAACCTTGTTTCCAGATATGGAATTTGCATACTGCCTCTTCCAATGACTTTAGCCTTTTTGCCATTTGCCAAGGCTACTGCATCTCCTGCAGCTGCATCCATCCTGTAAAACAATTTAGAATTGTTAACAATTGTTTGACTAGCCCCACTGTCAATTAACCATTGATCTCTATTATTAGTTTCTGGCTTTTGCCATAGCCAACTTGTCCATCTGCTGACTTTCTTTCTTGCAAACTGCTTCTGTCTTGCAGATAATTTCTTCCTTGCAAAAAGTTTTTCCTTTGTAAACAAGTCATTTTTTTAGGTGTGTCTGTTCTTCACAGATAAAGCACCGCTTCTGTTGCTGGGCTATAATGTGAACTCTTCTGCTGCTTTTCTCTTTGGAGACAGCCAGTCTGTGGAATTTTCCTTTCTGTTTATCTTTCTGCTCCTTTGGCCCCCTCCTCAGGAAGTTCTCGTGGCTACGAAAATGGTGTTTGCTTTCTTCAGTGATCAGAAACACTTTTAACACCTCAAACACAATTCCTGCTCTGGTTTGCATTCAAATACTGCAGAAACAATGTCCCACAAGACATCTAGTCTGTTCAAAACCAGCAGCACTTTCTGAGATTCAGGAATCTGCATTCCATGCTGTTCTAACTCCACAAAGTGCATGTTTACAAGATGCTGTTCCAGAGATTTTCCTGGTTGCAGACAGATTCTGTATAACTTTCTTGATAATTGCACAATATTGCATGTAGACACACTCACATGCATACTTCTTAACTTCAACCAGACCTCCTTTGCAGTCTTTAAATCAGCTACATTGATAAACTATTCATCTTTTAAACTTAAGATGATATAAGCCATTGGTTTATTATGCTGCCTCTAATCTGCAGCAGCTAATGGCACTCTGGGTGGGTTTTCAACAATATTCCACAGTTCTTTAGCTTTCAGAAAACATCCCATCATTGCAGCCTAAATTACATAGTTGTTCTGTCCCAATCAAGGCAGACAGCTCTCCTTAATTTCCACAACAGCCATCCTGCAAAGCTTTTCTCTGCCTTGTTTCTCCTTTTAAACACAGGCAGTCTCTCTCAGATTAATTTACAATTCAGTCTTTTCTGGGTCCATAACCTGTTAGATTTTACAGCCGAAATTCAAATCCAGAAAACACACACAGATGATTCAGCAGGATTCATTAACTTCTTTATATACATAATAACATTTGAAGTAAAGTTTACAATACCAGTAGTTTCCTCCAACATGGTTACAAACAAAACACAAGCAAAAGGTTACAAGCAAAAACACAAGCAGCAACTCAGAGCAGAGACCAGTTTCAGTTTTGATTCAGAGTTGCAGACAAAAACTCAGAGTTTAACACAACTGCAGAGCTTAATATAGAGCCATGCCTAGGCTACTTCCAGTTTCAGTTTCTAAACAGCCTTCATTGGCTCTTAGTTACTATGCCTATTCATTGGCTGACCTGGTTATCATGCCTCTGCCAGTTCATGAATATTCTGACCATTAATTCATTAGAAAGCTCCCCCTCAGTGTATGGAATCAGATCTTCCACATTCTGAGCATCAATTTCTAAATCAAGGGATTTAGTCAGTGTTACCAATGCCCTGACTGAAGACTTGTAAATTTTAATTTTGCTAAAATGTTCCCAGTTTTTTACAAATACAGTAAAATGTATTAAACATTTTATCCAAAACCCTGGGATACATTTTGTAGTTGCATCCTGCCAGGCTTCTACAATGTTTTTGATGCAGTGAAGGATATTGTAACCTTTCCAAAAAGTAATGCAATGCTAATTTCTCTTTTTCCCTTGCAGCTATGGCTTTGGCAAATGTAGTACATAAGTAGTGTGCCTTAAAAGTTGCAGTCACTCCCTGATCTATAGGTTGTAGGAGAGGGATTGTGTTTTTGAGGAGATATGTTGGGGGTCCAGGGCCATTGTACAGAAGTAGGAGAATTCTGAAAGAGATATTCTCTAAGTAGTAAGTCCTTACTTGTGACAAAAAGCAAGTCATAAAATAATCCTCAAAGATTGCTTGTGTCATCCATGCCTTCTGAGTGGATCTGCAACACACTGGGAGAGTGTGCTTACTTATGTTTTTGAAGGCATGAGGTTTCTCTGATCTATGAATTGGCAATAGCTTCAACTTGAACCCAGAGACATTTCTGCCCAATAACAAAGTTATTCTGTCCTTAAATTATTTATATCCATTGTTTTGGCCCTTTTTGTGGATGTAAGTCTGCTCTGGCATTTTCTTGCAATGCAACCCAGATTTATCCATATTAAAGATCTGGTGTGGTAAATAGTTGCCCTCTACTATAATTTCATCCAGTTTGTCTGGAAAGTGTTGGGCAGCTTTAATACTTGCAGCTTTACCTGTTATTCATATGTTATAGTAACTGAATCATTTTTGAAATTGCATAAACCAGCTAAGGCTGGCTCCAAATGTCTCATTGCATTCCTCACCTCCTTGCTTTAGCATTTCAAAAATACTGTGTGCTTTGCAGGAATCAGATGAAGACTATTTTTGGAATTCTTTTTTGGATCTGATCATCAATCCAAAGCACAAGTAACTTTTCTGTTTTTGAAATGAGGTCTGTCCTATTTTTGTTGATTATGGCATCTGTCCCTAGAGCTGATTTAATTGCCTCTTTTATCTCTTCTTTATCCTTATGCACATGATGAGTCCTTTTTATCCTATAGTCTTTACCTTCTTCTCCTTCTCATGGACTTTAATTATTTTTATTTTCAAGTCCAAATTAACATTTTTTTTGTTTCTTTTCTCCATGTTGAGCTGAAATAGAGCTTGGTTGCTTTCCTTGGGAAGACATTTCTAGCCAAAGAAAGAGTTGATGGAAAAGTATAGATTCTTGTCCTGTAGATAGATAGAAAGAGAGACTAATTTAGAACTATTCACAGTAACATCAATGTTATGGGGAGGGGGAAGGCAGTACCCTACAAAATCATACTTTGCCTTAAGTGTGCTTTCACATTGGAGTTCTATCAATTCCATCTGGATGTTTACAGGTGCTTTCTCCACATCAACTGCAAATGGATTACTGAGCAGTCCAAAATTGAATTTATGTGCTTCAAAGTCAACAAAATGGTGTGTAAACTCCGTGTGAAGTGTGTTCAATTTATCAGCAAAATGAGCATCTGAGAACACAGCAGTGGTTTATGAATGTTTGGCAATAGGGAAAGTGACTCAAGTTTCCCTGCTGCATCTGAGTCTCCCACAGCCACAGCTTAACTGGAAAGGCTTTCAGTGCATCATACATGTCCGTGATCATACGGTCCTGTCCCTGAAACTGAAGTTTTAGCACAGTGAGATATTTATGTTGCACAAAAAAGCTAATTCATACAGCCACATTTCATCCCACAGTACTGTAGAGTCTTTTTCTTTACTTTCCATGAACTGACAGATTTCCTTATGCAACTCGAAAATCTGTTGAACACTTTTTCTCAATGTAGCCATCACACCTCTGTGTGATGGGGCAGATCACCAAGTTCAGAATATATTTTCTCCAAAAAAGACTTAAATTGGTCGTGTTTTAAACCTTTGGAGCTTATAAAGTTAGCTGTCTGTGTTACAGTGTTCATTACTTGCTCCATCTTCAGAGCTTTGCTGCACAGTGTTTCCTGGTGTATGATGCAGTGATATACTTTCAGCTCACCTGTGCAATTCTCGTTCTTCATCTTCTCTGACATCCTTTCCACTAATCCACTCTTTTCCCAGAACATCAAAGGTGCTCCATCTGTTGTCAGTCCTGTACATATGTCCCAGGAAAGTTTCATGTCATTTACACATTTAGATACTGCTTCAAATATGTCTTTTCCTGTGGTAGTGCCATGCATTGATTTCATATCCAAAAGTTCCTCTGTATTGCATAAACTTGAGTCCAGTCCACAGATGAAGTTTGTCAGCTGTGCTGTGCCAGTGATATAACTGCTCTGATCCACAGCAAGGGAAAATGCAATGAAAATGTAAATCAGTGGCAAGCTTATATAACTGATCAGTAACAGTATTTCTTCTTATGCTTACATTCAAAAATGCTTGCTTTTGGTCTGAACATAAGACTTTGCACACTTTAATCATGCAGTCCTTCAAAAACTCCCCTTCTGAGTGATTTAGCTATCTCTTCTGTCACTATAAAACTAGCTTTCACAGCAGCTTCACTTTGTGATTTTGCTTTTTTGAACATATGTTGCCATGATATCAGACTCTTTTAAAACCCTTTCACCTTTTTTAGCTTCTGCTGTATGTCCAAGTTTTTGTACTTGTCCTGATGTTTTGTCTCATAGTTCCATCTCATGTTATATCCTATAAGTATATTAGCTCTGCAAACAAGGCACATGGCCTTATCTTCAATCTCAACAAACAGGTACTCTGCAGCCCACCTCTTTGGAAAGTACCGTATTTACCGGTGTATAAGACGACTGGGCGTATAAGACAAGCCCCCAACATTTCCACTCAAAATATAGAGTTTGTTATATACTCGCCGTATAAGACGACCCCCCCAAACTTACAAAATCGCACGAGCAGCATCCCATTCCTGGGAGAAAAACAAAAAAAACAAAAAACACGAACTCTTCCCTAAGCGCAAAAGCAAGGATGGCGCTTTCTCAGCTTTGAGCGGGGTCGCTGCTCTCCCACCCCCTCCACTCGTCCCCATGTGTGGTGAAGTTTCTGCCACTGGGGGGGTGGAGGGGTGTGGAAGGAGGTGAGGGATGGGGGCAAAGCCTGGAGCCTGCCGGTCCGCTCGCATGAGCGGAGTGGGTGGGTGGGTGGGAAGGGAAAGGAGAGGCCGCGCTGCTGCCTGCAAGTGAAAGTGACGCTCCTGCCCCCCCCGGGGGAAAGTGAAAGGCCTCCTCCCTTAAGCAGCCCCCGCGTGCGCGCCATCAGGACTCCAAGGGTGGGGGATGGACAGCTGCCAATCTCTCTCTCTCTCTCTCTCTCTCTGTGTGTGTGTGTGTGTGTGTGTGTGTGTGTGGTGTGGAGGGTAATTCCGGCTATCTCTGGCCTCCGCTCGGTTTTAAAGTCGCTTGGCCGGTTCCCAAGTTGCAGCGCGCGCTGGCCGAGACGCGGCGCTGGGTGGCAGCTCGGTGCTGGGGAGGCGGATCTTTCTCTCTTAAGCGGGGGGGAGGAGGGGACAAGAGAGGAGGGACGGGACGGGACAGGGGGTGGGAGGAGGTCCCTCGCCTTCTTCCACCACCCACCGGACCCTTTTCTTCCCAAGGGGACCCTGGAAAGCAGCTTGGGAGCCGGGTGGCCCTGCCCAGCGGGGTCCCATCAGGAACTTCCCGAGGACACCCCCCCCGCCCCAAGCACAGCCCTTCCGGTCTTTCAAAGAGGGAGGGAGAAGCGGGAGGAGCAAATTGCTGGCCCCGCCCTGCTGCCCAGAAGGAGGGGCGCCACAGTCCATCCCCACCACCTTCTCCCCCCCACTTCCCATGCCATTACGCGGCTCGGGGCTGGCTGGGCGGCGGCCCCACCAGAGACCCTCCCGCCCCCCCACCCCACCTCCAGATTGGCCTCCGCAAGCGCCCCGAGCCGGGCGGAGGGTGGGTGGGGGGGAGGAGGAGGAAGAGAGACTCCGGCTGGGCTTGAAGGGGCTTCGCAAGTTGCGGAGCTCCGCCCCCGTCGCTCTTGCACCAAGTGACAACAACGTATTTGTCGGCGTATAAGATGACCCCCCCACTTGGAGGCATGTTTTTCAGGGCAAAAAAGTCATCTTATACGCCGGCAAATACGGTACCTGCTTTCAGAATCCACCTTCTATTTGGCCATTTTTGGGGTTTAAATATCAGTATAGGCATGCAGATCTTCTCCACAGCAGATGTTGTATATATGGAGTATGAGACTGCACAGAAAACTCAATCTCAACCACAGACTCTAAACACCAGTCACAAAACTGACATTGTAAGACCTAAGACTCGAGATTCCATTCCCAAAAATAGAAAACCTAACCCAACATCTCAAGACCTGCAAGGCAAGCAAATTAGCCCACCAGTAACAGCGAAGATTTCTCAGCAGAAATCAAGCGGCAACTCTCCAGATCAACCCAAATGCAGTGGACGTCCTGCCACAACCTCAATACTACTCGAGCTCAGAGGTACAATGAGATAACCACGGTCCGCCTGCCCAGCAGCATGAAGCACAACCATCGTATATGGCCTGGGAGGACAACCTCCTCAGGAAGTACAGGGAGGAAGACTACGAGCCATTGCTGAGACACAACCTGGACCAAGTCTATGAGATTCCAAAGGGAGACTCCACAGTACCAGTGTACCTTACCTACAACCCCTATGCCACCTCAGTAGATGACCTGTCATTCTGGCAAGAGTTGGCACTAAGGAGAGGAAAGCTAGATTTGGCCACCAATGGTGTATACAAATTCTCTGACGAGCCAGGCAGAGATTATCTACTATGGAAGAGTATTTTCATGTGCAACATTCAGGCTGCACGCCTGCAGCCTGACAAAGTACTCGTACACTTGATAGCATGGCTGGGGCCATGGTCTGCAAGAGCAGTGAAGGACATTTATGGATCCCACTTGAAAGATCCAGATGCTGCAATTCAGCTAACGTGGAAGAGACTTGATGAAGAGTACGGTGCACACACAGAGGTGGAATAATCACTCTTGGATCACCTCCACAGCTTTCCTAAAATCACTCTCAATGAGCCTAGCCAGCTCAGGGACCTTTCTAACATACTTATACAGCTGAGAGTGGCACAAAGGGACCCCGACTTACCGGGACTCACTTGTCTTAACCAATTCGATATGCAAAGCAAAATCGTTCGAAAACTACCACAGATGCTAATTGAGCAATGGATCAAGTTGTCTGAGGCCTTCAGGGCCAATGGTCGAAACAAAGTACCTCCCCTTACCTTTCTCGAAGCATTCGTGGCCCACCAGGCGACGTTGTGCAATGACCCCAGACCCGCAGACTCAGAGCTGTTAGTCCTCCAACTGACAAAAGAGCCAGCAGCAACTCTGCGCTGTCCACAGGACTGACACAAACTGCTAAGGGAAAATCCCTCATGTCTGTACATAAAACGGAGATCACTACCTCATCCATGCAGAGAATGGGCGAAGACACGTCAGAAACAACCCAAAATAGACTTCTGAGAACAAAGAAGGACCAGATTTGTCCATTACACAACACTCCACACCCGCTGAACAGGTGCCAAGCATTTGCAAAGAAGCCCCTGTGCCTAAGGAAAGCTTTGATAAGGGAGTACAGATTCTGCTACAAGTGTTGCGAATCGTCTAAACACACGGCCAGAGATTGCACAGCCAAGGTGCAATGTTACTTATGCAACAGCAACACGCACCCAGCCGCTCTGCATCCAGATTCTTACCCACCACAGCAGACAATTCCTAACCCTCCTTTGGCCAAGGACCCTCAGCGTGCTACAGAAGCACATCCGGAGCCAGTGGTGAGTGTCAATTGCATGGCACTGTGCTATAACACACTATCCCCTCGCTCATGTCATCAGTTCTGCTTAGTCAACATCTACCCTGATGAATGCCCAGAAGAAGCAGTGAAGTTGTATGTAATAGTGGATAATCAGAGCAATCACTCACTGGCCAGGTCCGTATTCTTCAACCTCATCACTGCTCAAAAGGAAGAAGTGCACTTCACGATATCAACGGACCACGAAGCATGGTGGAGAGGAGAGCTACTGGACTCTGTATATTAGATGGAAGTTCCTGGTTCCCACTGCCACCTGTGTTAGAATGGGATGGGATACCAGACGACCGCAGCCAGATTGCAACACCAGAGGTAGTAAACAACAGACCTCACCTGAAGCACATGGCTCATCACTTTCCCGCTCTAGATCCTGAAGCCGAGATTTTGCTCTTGCTGGGAGTAGATGCCCCTGACGCTTTAGCTTGCATTGAAGTACTCAGAGGCCCGAGAGGCTCCCCTTTTGCTGTTAAGACAGAACTGGGCTGGGGAATCTCAGGAATAGTATGTATCAATTGGCTGCAGACCCCAACCCAGGCAAATGCCTTTGCAACAGCCATTCCAACAGCTTGCCAACATCCCTTGGAACCGATGGAAGCAAGAGTACCTGTCCACCCTACAAGGCCTCCAGAAACGACCAGCAGACTTTCACCAAGAAGCTCTACACCAGACTGATCTAGTGTTGCAGCAGAGAAAGGCTGAACTTGAAGATTGAACCTCAAGCTTTGCATGCTTTGCTAGTTTGATGCTATATTACTGTTTATTGTTTCTCTTGTTAATTTATAGTTAATTGATAGATAGTTGGTAGTGGAATTTATAATTCCAGTCGGGGCGTGTGCTGCCTAGACAGTATATAGTTAATTAGGAAGTGGAATAGTTAGTTAGGAATTGGGAGCTGTCCCCTTAAGGGAATGCATCATGGTAAATGTAGTTAAGGCTTCATGGTAAATGTAGTTCATGTCATGTGGTCATATCTGTAATCCTGGTTGGTCACTGAATTGACCCTTGGTTGGATTGGGGGAAGCCCTTTGTTCCCTTTCCTTGCCTGGACCCAGAAGCATGCTGGCTCCCTCTGCTCCATCATTATGGGATGAAAAGAACTGTCTTTTTATACTATGAAGTCAGCTGTGCAAAGAGTTGCACATTAGATGAATCTTGACAAAACCGTGAGTTACAGCTTCAGAATGCCTTGTGACCAATAAAGAAATGTGTATGGAAGACTCTGTAGAGTTTGCCTGTTTGTCTTTATACATTCAGCCAGTAATTATAAAAGACAGAACAACACACTTTTTCAAATTCTGATCTTAACCTCTACCATTCACTTTAAATGTGTTATGCAAAAATATGTATAATAATTCCCCCTATTCCTAATTTCTTAATCTATTCTAATTCTTAATACAGCCAATCTTGTTTTAAAAAATATCCTTTCTATTCATCATCTCTCATTCTCTTAGAAGTTTCACATCTTTATTTTTTAATTCACCTCCTATACTCTTCCCTTGGATTTTTATTTACATCTTTTATATTCAACCCAACCATTATTTCCATCTCCACTATTTTTTGCTACCAATCCACCTGCGAGTCTGCCAAATCCTCTGTCTTTTTTCCAAAAATACCTTTCGATTTATTCAGTTCCATTTTTCTACCTCCTAATACATATTTTCCCAACTTTATTTCGCCCAACTTTATTATCTCCTGCTTTTCTCCTTGTTCTATTTGTTGTGTAATCTGTTCTATCTCATCCTCTAAGCTTCCAGTTATCTCCCGTTTCCTGGATTTTATTATCTTGATTCATTATTCCTTGTTGCACATTTTCAGTCTTTCCAGTTATATCATGTAGTAAATTTTTTATCTCCCTGAAATTCCCCTTCATAGTATCATAAAACTTTGAAGCATCAACATAGTTTTTTTTGAAGTGCCTCCAATTCTTCCTGGTGAGCCATCTTGTCTTATTTTAAAAAGTTCAAATATTACTCAATGTTCTATCAATAATCTGTCACCACTCAAGAGTCTTTTTTTTTTAATTCCCAAAGCCAGCAATCTTAACTTTGTTCATCAGGAGATACAATAGTTATGGTTCTTTATATCCCACAATTAGTCGGTTGGTTCCATTTATACGGTCCAGGGGATTTTCCAAATAGCTCCTTAAATCCACTCTTTAAATTGCTAATTAGTTCCAGTATTCAAAAGTCATTCCATTAAATATCCTCCAGGTTTTCAAGGTTGATCCTCCGGTAACCATAAGGTAGATAATATAGAACAGTAGATAATATAGCAGACCTCCTGGTGTTATTTTCTTCTCTTATCAGAATTTCCCAGGGTTGTTTTTGTTATTCAAGGAGTATGACATAGTATATATCCATTCACCAGTAAATGGTGCCATCAGCTTAAAAGTCAATGTTAAAGCCAGTTATTTATTTCAAGTGATTCAAAGTATATTCAATAAACAGTCAAATGTCCAGCATTTTAAATGCCTGTTCAAAGTCATGCCAATAAGATTTATACATCCAGTCTTTCTGCATTTTATAGCTTTTGCTTATTTCCTGTTAGGGTGCAATTTTTCTCTGCTTCTCTTTAATCAACACTTAAAAACATTCCAGAGAGCCTCTTCCCGGATTTATTTTCTTTTAGGGTCAGATCCTAGGCAAGAATTAAAAATCACCTCACCCAGCTCCATCATTGTCCTCTCACACTGCTCCAGCACAATCTTAGTTTCTTTACCTGCCCCAGCTTCATGGCGGACATAATGGCCACCTCATATTCATCTTTGACAAAGAGGGAAGAAACCCTGAGTCCAGCAGCAGAGCTGCCACTCTCTGTGACCTGCAGGATGCCCCTCTTTTGTATGTCACCCCTACAGGGTGACTCTTGGGGGGCCCTCCAATGAAGAGGATTTGGCATGGGGATGTGGAGCCCCGCTTCCCTGCATCAATCTCACTGTGATGTCAAACCGGAAGTCAGGATGTCCCTTCTGTGAGAATGGGTAGAAAGTTACTCTTTTATAAAAGAAATTGAATCGTATTATAAAATGCTAATGACTCTTATTGCAAGATTCAGCAGCAAAGCCACTAACTGTAAGGGAAGAACAAATGTGTGTCAGCTTGACCGGAATGTGCAGCAAGTGTGGCCTTTCTCTGAACAGACTGTATAAAACAAAGATAAGATAAATCCTGTAGTAACTGGACAAAAGGAAGTCATGTTTGTCATGAATGCAGGATGTGTTACTTGTTTGGAAAGGATGTGTATGTCACACATGCAGGAGGTGTTTGTCAAGCATGTAGATAAAAGGAACTGGGAGAGCTCAGGTGTGGTCTATATTGATTGGAACTGTATAAAAGTATTGTTTGAAACCCTGAGGGTGCACTTCATGATCTCAACTTTGGGAAGAGACGTGAAGGCCTGCCTTTGCAAACACATTTTTAATAAACTTTGTTTGTACATCAGAGTTGTCTGTCGAATTAGTGAGTATGAAATTTGGAATATTTTAAATCTCACACTTCTGAAAGGGGTTTTGTTCTCTAAGTAATAGATCTTTGCCTGCAGCACAAAGCATGTCATAATCCCAAATTCAAAGATTACTTGTGGCATCAAAGCCTTCTGATTGGAACTAAAGCTAGAGCCACTGCCCAGGGCCCGACCAGAACAAGGCCCCAAATGTGCCACCAACATGCCCCACAAGGCTCTTCAGGCTGTAGAGGTCTCTCCTGACCCAGCTGAATGGGAGGGAACTCCAGGCAATGATGTCCAGTCACTCTATTCCTATGACAGCGAGGACGAGGGCAAAAACAACCCAATGATGAGTCAACCAGTCTCCCCTTTCATCTTCACAATACAACTCAAAGCTCCAAAAACAGGGACTCAGGGGACTTTCCAAGCCCTAATAGACTCAAGCTGCACTAGATGTCTGATCAACCTAATCATGGTTCTGAAACTGGGAATTAGACTGAAAAGGTTGGCCCACCCGATCCGGTTCAAACAGATTTATAGGTCCCTATTGGGAGGGGCCCATGCCACTCATTTAATCAAACCAGTGAGACTAGAGCTAGCGGATCACTGGGAAACAATTTGATTCATACTGCCCCCCAAAATGACAGATGCTGTCATACTGGGACTCTCCTGGCTAGACAAGTGAGGCCTGACTATCTGGTGGCAGGGAGGCAGCCACAGACTGAGGATAGCAAGGGGACCCCAATCCCCTCTTCATCAGCAAATAGAAGCACCGCCCATGCAGGGAACTGTCCCAGAGAACCCATCTGAACAACTATCAGCCACCTCCAACAAAACCCTTGAGGCCGGATAGATCCTGAGGGAATATCAGGACCTCAAGGAGGTTCAGCAAGACTGAGTGTGATGTACTACCTCCCCACTGAGTGTGATGTACTACCTCCCCACTGTGAGACAGACTGCACCATAGAAAGCAAAACTAACAAAGTCTAAATTATATGCCATGACGCCCCAGGAAATGCAAGAAATGTGTAAATACATAGACAAAAACATAGCAAGAGGGTTCATCAAGCTAGCCAAGCCACGGGTCAAAGAGCAAAAAGATGGGAGACCTATTCAAAGAGCAAAAAGATGGGACCATGAGATTATATGTGGACTTTAGAGCTATAAACGGTCTGTGTGTGCACAATCTATACCCCCTCCCGTTCATGAAGAACATGCTATCTCACCTAGCCAAGGGGAAGGTCTTTACCAAATTAGACCTTAGAGAAGCATACTACTGAGTCTGCATCAGGGAGGGAGACAAATGGAAAACAGCATTCAACTGCCCTCTAGGGCAGGGGTCACCAACCTTTTGGACCTCAGGGACCACCAAACTCATAATTTTAAATTTCATGGACCAGACACCCTGGGAAAATCCCCCAAAAGGTCTGTAGGAAAATTCCCCACCCCACCTTGCAGGATCCCTAAGACTCCTTTCTGGTGGAGTTTGGGGGTGAGAAAGAAAGACTTTTGCTGCTTTCCTTGCGTGCAGCCAAAAGCAGAAGAAAGAAGCAGAAAGAAGCAGCCCGGTTGCCAGGCCAGGTGCATGGGGTGTGTGGGGCAAGTTTCCCCCTCCCTTTCCCCCCTCCCCTCACTAGCTCATGTTGTTCACAATGCAAGCGATACAAGCCTTGTGTTCCCATGGTCCATGTGGGCGGCGCAGCCTTGCATTTCCACATAGCCTGGATTAATTGCTTTGGAGGTGACATTTCTCTGTGGACCACCAAAATTTTCTTGCAAACCTCCTAAAGACAGGGAGCCCAGGAACGAAACCCCACCCAGGACAACCCCTACAGTGGGACCTAACCTGCCAAAAAGCATTTGAAACACCAAAAGAACTGTTTGTGAAAAAACCAGTGCTGAAGCATCCTGACCCCGAACAACCCTTTGTCATTCAATTGGACTCTACTGGCATGGCAGAGGGAGCAGTATTACTCCAAAAAAAACGACCAAGGAAGCTTACAGCTGTGTGCCTACACCTCCCCCAAGCTCACGGTCACAAAGAGATGATAGGCTTCATGGGAAAAAGAGTCTTTCACAGTGAGATGGGCACTGCAAACCTGGCTCCACCTGCTGGAAGGTGGGCAGAGACCATTCATAGTCTGGACTGACTATAAAAATCTGGAAGCCCTTAGGACCCTGTGAAAACTATCACTGTCAGGTGGTGCTCCATTCAAAATTCAAGAAAGAAATACTTAGACTTCTTAGATTAGAGAAAAGATATCTTTTACTGAAAATGAAGTGGTAGCAACCATAGAATTCTGAATCTGGGAAATTAGGCGTGCAGATCACATATACAAAGTGATGGAAATGTTCCCACCCCCAATAGTTCAAATGATTCTTCCAATTAAAAGTTGTGAATATGATCATGTGGACATCTTCAGGTGGTGATGAGGCCTCTGTCCGTTGACCTTGGCATAGTTTGATAAAGGTTTGCAGTTGCGCAGAGAAGAGAAAGCTAAGCGAGAAATAGAAACCTAAGCAAGAATTTATACTCCCCCCTCCTCATTTTATACAACACTAGAATGTAACACCTCCAGCTCGCTTCCCAGACTTTACCCCCTCCTCCCCCTGTTACTTATGGCAGCCAAAAGATGCAAAGCAATAGTAGAAGATCTTGAAGGCTGACATTCGGCCCTCCTAGAAAAAAGACGTTAGTCCTACAAGAGAAAAAGGAAGATAAAAGATACTAATTAATAATCAGTTAAATAAAATGGATACATTTCTAGGGTTCATCAGGATACTTTGTATGAAAGGCTTTGATCAGTTTAGGGGCTCTAACATTTTTTCATTGACCCACTCAGCTTGGGAAGAAGGGAAGTGTTTCCAAGCTACGAGATATTGGAGCCGACCCCTCCATTTGCGAGAGTCCAGAATTTCTTTAACTTCAAAATGTTGTTCACCTTCGATCAGCAATGGTATAGGAGGATCAGTCTGGGTTGGTCTTAAACCAGAAGTATGTTCAGGTTTTAACAAACTAACATGGAAGACCAGGTGGATTCGTCGAAGAGTTTTCGGTAACTTCAGTTGGACTGTCACAGGATTTACGATCCGTTCAATCGTGAAAGGACCCACATATTTAGGACCAAGTTTCTTCGACTTTTGAGTGGTTTGTAGATATCTGGTGGACAAGAAAACTTTGTCGCCCACTTGATACGGTTTCTGTGGAGTTCTCTTTTTGTCTGCAAACTTCTTATGAGATTGATGTGCGTCATCTAATGCTTTACGAGTGACTGGCCAGTTAAGTTGGAGTTGAGATATCCATTCGTCTAATGACTGGATGTTAGGCCTTTCACGAGGAAGTTCAGGTATGGGTACAAAATCTTGCCCTGATGCCACTTTAAATGGGGTAAACCCAGTACTACTATGTACAGAATTATTATATGCCACTTTGGCAAATGGCAATAGGTCGGCCCAATTATCCTGCTGATAATTTATGTAACATCTAAGGTATTGTTCTAACACTGCGTTAGTTCTCTCACAGGCCCCATTGGTTTGGGGTGGGTGGGCGGAGCTTAAGCCTTGGGCGGAGCCTATTAACTTCAGGAACTCCCTCCAAAAGTTCGAGGTAAATTGAACCCCTCTGTCAGAAATTATACGTTCAGGAACGCCATGTAATCTATAGATATGTAGTATAAACAGTTTAGCCAACGTTTTTGCAGATGGAATCTTGGAACAAGGTATGAAGTGTACTTGTTTGGAAAACAAATTGGTTACCACCCAAATAACCGTGTTTCCGGTGCTTTTGGGTAATTCCACTATGAAGTCCATAGAGATTTCCTTCCACGGAACCGTTGGTCTAGCCACATTTTGTAGCAGCCCTGCTGGCTTACCAGGAGGTCTCTTTGCTGATGCGCAAATTGAGCAGCTAGCCATATAAGTCTCAATGTCCTTCTTCAACGTGGGCCACCAGAATTGCCGCTTAACCAGGTGTAAGGTTTTCACGAATCCAAAATGGCCAGCCGCTTTAGAATCATGAGCTTATTGTAATATTTGGCTTCTCGGTGTTTCTGGTACATACAGCTTCATTCCCATCCAGGCCAAACCATTTCTAACTGTACAGTTATTCGAATGAGCCAGGAACCAATCATCAAGTTTTAGGGCTTCTTTTAATTGTGCAGTCAAATCATTCAATAAATCCACTTCTTGTTTCTTCTTTTAAGCTCTAGTGACCACTGGGGCGGCTAGCTGTTTGGTTGAGACAATCAGCCATATCACTTCCTGGCGAACACTATTATATTGAGGCAGTCTAGATAAAGCATCCGCCATGAAATTCCTCCCCCCTGGAATGTACTTCAATGAGAAGTTAAATTGCTTAAAGTACTGGGCCCAGCGAACTTGTTTAGGGGACAGCTTCCGAGGCATTTTTAAGGCCTCCAAATTCTTATGATCAGTCCATACCTCAAACGGGTGTTTTGCTCCTTCCAAGAAATGTCTCCAAGTCAATAGAGCCCAGCGAACTGCAAAAGCTTCCTTTTCCCATACGGCCCACCTTCTTTTGGTTTCAGATAGTTTACGGGAGGTATAGGCACAGGGTTGTAAAGTTCCTTTCTCATTGATTTGAAGTAATACTGCTCCCACAGCCACATCACTCGCATCGGCTTGGATCACGAAAGGAGCATCCATGTCCGGATGCTTTAGCATTGGCTCTGCATCAAACAGTCGTTTCAGCTTTTCAAAGGCTGCTTGGCACTCCATGGACCACTCCAGCGGTTTGCTAGGCCTTGGCTTCGCCTCCCCTTTAGTTTTTAGGAGATTCGTGATAGGCATTGCTATCTTAGCAAAAGCTGGGATAAATTGCCGGTAAAAATTGGTGAATCCCAAGAAACTTTGAAGTTGTTTTCTGGTGCGTGGGGGGGGCCCATTCCAACATGGCACGCACCTTCCCTGGATCCATTTCTATGCCCTCATGTGAGATGCGATACCCCAAATAGTCAATTTTCTCTTGATGGAACTCACATTTGGACAGTTTAGCGTACACTTTGGCGGCTCGCAGTTTCTGTAGGACTGACCGCACTAGTTTCACATGTTCATCCCAAGTTTCCATGTAGATAAGGATGTCACCAAGGTAAACCAAAAAACCCTTGTATAAATGTTCATGTAACACCTGATTGATCATCTGCATGAATACGGCTGGGGCCCCCTGTAGGCCAAATGGGAGAACGTTGAATTGGAAACAACCCATCGGGCAATTAAAAGTGGTTTTCCACTCATCTCCTTCCTTAATTCGAACTTGGTAGTACGCTTCTCTCACGTCCAATTTCATGAAAATCTTTCCCTTGCCCAGGTGGGCCAGTATGTCCTTCATCAGGGGAAGGGGGTACATGTTTTCCACAGAAATGGTGTTCAAATTTCTATAGTCCACTACCAAGTGCTTGGAGCCATCTTTCTTCTCATGGAACAGCACTGGGGCCGCTACCCGGGGTCTAGCGGGTTGGATGAAACCGGGTTTCAAATTTTTATCAATAAATTATCTCAGCTCCTCTAATTCCCATGGTGTCATCGAATATAACTTCGGTTTCGGGAGCTTCACCCCAGGTAAAATTTCAATGCTACAATCTGTTGATCAATGAGGGGGAGCTCATCTGAGGCATTTTCACTGAACACTTCTTTTAAATCCCAATATTCCTTCAGAATTTTCTCCTTCCCCTCCAAGTTCTCGGTACCTGTGGAGGCTAACTCAACCGGATTTTGAGACTTCAACTGAGATCGCCCCTCCCTTTCCGGTCGCTGGTTGGTACGTATGCGTAACGACCCCTTCCTCCAGTTAACATGGGGTTCCATTTCCGGAGCCATGGTAATCCCAGTATTAGCGGTTGCTCCATCCCAGGGGCCACAATAAAACACAGGGTTTCTTTATGCTCTCCCGTGGTCATTTCTATGGGTTCCGTTATGAAGCGTGCAGGGCAGCCCCCCGCCACTGCTACTGGTTTTAAGAGACTTCCCCATATTTTTTTCAATTGCCTAACAGTCCCTAAAACTTTCTGAAGTCTCTCTTAGTTCCTCAATTCTAGCTGGAGTTATTTTTCTACTCCCTGCACTAATCAAGTGTCCAAGATATTTGATCTCTCTCTCTCTACATACTATAATTTTAAATTTGATGTGGCATGGGTTGATTTTTATTTCTGATTTTGAAATTCGAATTCTGGCTAATGTAGCATCCCAGAGGGATTATTCTTCAAGATGTCCAGGATGTCCCAGTATCCACCAAAAATTCAATTTCTCAATTTCTTGGTCCCACTTGCAACTTTATCCAGTGGTCTTGGTGGAACTTCAGATGACATATTTGACATATTTTATATTTGACATATTTTATTTTTCCGTCATCTAATTTTCTCTGTTCCTCCCTCTCTCTCTAGCTTTAGTAAATCACACACATTTCTCCATGAGAGCTTTCTCATTTCCTGGTACATGCAATTTCTTTATATGAAAGTACTCTCCTTTTAATCTGGGATGGGGGTCAACACACAGACATTTACACCAATGTTTATTTTTTTTCTCTTCAACATCAACGTACTCACACATTTATACTGTAATCAGACTGTTTGCATAACCAATTTCTCACACAAAAATTTCATTTCATTCTTTCTCCAAGCAAATCAATCATTACTTACAATTCTTTTCTGAGAGCTTTTTCTCACAAGCCAATGAGCTCCATTTTTTTTTACTGTTGTTAGAGGGTCTCATCCTCCAGGTATGGAAATGATTACACACAGACACATTCACAGACACAACATTTCCAGACCTGGGGAGGTTTTGTCCCTCTAAATCTCCACTTTTTCTTTCTCCAGCAATGGGTTGTTGCCACTTCCCTTTTTCTTGATTCAGGACTCCAAGAGCCATATTAGTCTTTGAGTCCACATACAAATTGAAAGATTTCTCAAGGTTGGGAAATCCCATAACAGGATCTTGAGATGCTAATTATTTTTTAGTCTCAAAAACCTGTTTTTGTTCACACGTCCAAACAAAGGGTTCCCTTTCTCCCCCCTTTGTGGACTCATAGAGTGATTTGGATAGCAGAGCAAAATTTTCACAATAGCCTGCTGCTTAAAAAAACTCCTGTCGGTTGGTTCTGTAATCCAGCACACAACTTCCTTTTTCTCATGTCCTATAGCTCTGTGGCCCTAACTTATAGTATAACCTAAGTATTTAACTTGAGGTTTCACTATTTGGGCTTTCTTTCTTATTGTTTTAGTGAACTTCTCACTTTTACTTGACGTTACACTCATTGTTAAGCACGAGATTTTTACTACCTATCTCTGCCCTGAGTGTTCTGTCCCTTATCTCCCAGACGACGCTGGCTTATTTTTAAAGATCAAGATCTATAGAGACCTTCTTTCACACCTCGTTTGCACCTGGCCAGGGCTCTCATGAGCAAGTTTGAACTCCACTTTTCTTTTTAAAGACAACTTTTACTGTTTAACCTGTCCCCATGGGCTCCATGGAGAACACGGCCCTAATCTTACCAGTTCCAGATAGAAACTCCTATGCCTGTTTCTAAATATAACACTAACCTTACCTATTTCTCAGTCCTTAAGGAGTTTCACATATTTTCTTCTTTAGCCAAAAGTATTTTACTATCTGCTGGGGGCTCAGGACCCAACCTACATTTGCTTGTTTCCCCCAGATGATCCTACCTGTATTGTGGTTCCTCAATTATCTATTTTGCCATTTTTCAATGCACAAATTTATCATTCTGTTCTTACTTAAACTTTTAGTCCAGGGGAGTAGGTTTTCCTCACTCCACTGGTTCAATAACTGCTCTAAAGGGTATTTTCACGCTCTTACGTGTTAGAGTCACCCCTAAGGGTTCGCTCTACCTCCTGCAGCAAGAAAGTTAGCTGCAACAACTATAAGAATTCCCCATTCTTGTTGAGATTCTCTAACCTGTGTAACTGCCCCTCCTATAACTTTGCCTTCCCCAGCTTCCTCCCAGGGGTCTTCGGAGGCCCCTCTGAAAATGCCCTCCTCTTCCACCTGGTCCCTCTCCTTATTCCTTTCAGGACATTCACCCTTCCAATGTCCTTCCTTTTTATAAAGGGCGCATTGGTTGCGTCCTAACCCTGGTCTGCCGCCCCTCGGCAGACTAATTCCCCTACCCTTAAAGGTCCACATCATAGCTGCCACCATTAGCTCAGCTTTTCGTTGCATTTTTTGATCCTTTTTTCTTTCCTCCTTCTTTTCCCTATTCACAAAGACTTTCCTCGCCACTTCCATGAGCTCACTCATGGGCTTACCTATGGGAGGCCACCCCAACCCAAATGTTGGCCACTCTCCCTCACAGAACACCTGCAGTTTATGCCTGCTCCATTCAAGGCCATAGTCCTGAGATTCATATGCTTCCTTAAAGTGTTTTAGCATACACCCCAATGGGGTTAGGGGCACAGTCACCAATGGGAACCACAGTAGTCATTCACGTCAGTCACTCCTGACAGATCCTCCCACCTTTACCTAAGAGAGGGTGATCAGTCCTCTCCTCCGTCCCTGCTTACAGGGAGGGATTATTTTCCCAAATTCAATACTTGCCTGCAGGCATCTTCCTTCTCCACCAGCCGGCTGGAAGATGTCCTGGTCTCCTCACCTTTCACCTGTGGTTCTTGGAGGTGTCAACCGCCGCTGCCAGAACAGGGCAGTCTCGCGAAGTCCCTCGGATTCAAAGGACCGATGGCGCCTGGGATGTTCCCTTCAACTCACCCAGTCGCTGGCACCCGGGGTGAACCCTCCAGCGGGCCTCAGGGCCCCTTGTGTCCCGGCGGAGTCGCCATAAATGTTGCAGCAGATCCTGTTTCCAAATCAGGACACAAGACCATGAAAGGTTGGAGAATACAGGTTTTTATTTGTGCACAAAAGTTCAGAGCATTAGCATGGCAAATTCTGAACCCCTGGCTCTTCCTGAGGCATTACTTTTATACATTTCATAACCTCAGCCTAGCCCGGGGTGTTTCTTATGTTAAACTATACCAAAAAAGGAGAAGTACATATCTGTTATTTTCCAGACCCATCCTTATTCACTGAAACATGCTTACTTCCAGTTCCTTAGTTCAGCAATTTCATGGTTTTGCACAATATTTCTATAAGAAGCAAGGTAAGGGGTCAGAGGATTTCTGGTAAATGCATATTTTGTTTTTGACCTTCCAAGGTGCTTCACATCCAATTGGCAAAAGGCTATGGACGTTTTTAAAGGTTTTAGTTTTAAGCCCATTTCCTCTACTACTCTTGTGTTGATTACACACCTTGTGCACCCAGAGTCTAGCAAGGCTAGCATCTCCCCTTTGGCCCCTGATGTGGGTACCCTCAATTTCACTGGAATGGTCATAGGGCCCTTGTTTGGACTTACCAGGAAGTCATCTTCCGAGTCAGATTCACTCTCTTCAGAGGAGGTCGGAGGTCCCAGCTCCTCTCCTTCCGGAGGGGTGACCTCTACAACCTCCCTCGTCTTTAGCGCGGTTTCACGAGGCTTCGCTGGGGTTTCTTCAGGCTTCCTCCCTCCTTTTGGCGCCCCCTTTGGATCCAACTTGGCCCTGCAGTCCGCAGCCCGGTGACCTTCCTTCCCCCATCGGAAGCAGGCAGTGGGTTTGGGTCTTGCTGCCACCCCTCCCTTCTGGGCCTTGGGGGCCTCTTGGAGACGTGGGGGGGAGGCTTGCTCCACCCAGAGCCCCCCTGGCATCTGCTTTGGGTTAGATCAATTTCCACCTCTTCTGCCAGCAAGTACCACATCTGCAAGTCATTGGGGTCCCTTCTGGCAATGCATCTCTGGTATACATCTTCATTTAATCCATCTTTAAACGCTTCTATCAGGGCTCCCTGGGACCAGCCTCGGATATGACACGCCAGCTGTCTAAACTCTTGGGTGTAATCGGCCACTGATCTCCGCCCCTGATTTATGGTCTTCATCCTGATCCTGGCCTTTCGCTCCGCCAGTGGGTCCTCAAATCTTGCCTGCAGCACAGTCATAAAAAGGTTATAATTCAGCAGCTGGGGGGCATTATCATTATGCAAAGTCACCATCCACTCTGCAGCTATTCCCTCCAGAGCCCTGGTAACACATCTCACTTTGGCTGCTTCTGAGGAGAATTCCTCCCCGTATTCTTCCATATAACTCCAAACTTGTGCTAGGAAAAACCCTAAGTCTTTGGGATTTCCTCCATATTTTACTTCTAGCAGAGGCAGCTTGGGAGTTCTACGTCTTCTAGGGATTACACCTCCCGCTGGGCCCCCCGGGGCTGTTGCTGGCTGTTGCGCTGGCTCAGGTTGATTTATGGGGGTGGGGGCTGCTCGGCTTCTTCTGGCTGGGGCTGCTCCCCCTTCCCTTTCATACCTTTGTGCAGCATGGAGTTGCCCAAACGCCTCATTGAGGAGTTGCCTGGTTTGATCCAGTAAAAGCTCTCTCTTTTCCCTCTCTTGCCATGGCTCCTCTCTTCCATGCCGTCAGGTGATGGTGATTCCAGGGCAGGGGGACACTCCTCCGGATCCTTCCAGCCAACTCCCAATGACCATCTGGGCTTCACAGCTGAGATCTCTTCCAGATTGAGCTCCGCTAACAATTCAGCTTCTTGTGCCTCCTCCAGCAACAAAGACTCTTGCCCTCCAATGGTGCCCAGGTCCTCCTGGTTACTAGTTGGAGATGACATGATGTTCAGACCCCCTCGGAAGAAACTGGATATTTTCTCCGGGTGGGCTGGTAGAGTGAGATTCAGAATAATGTCAGGTGGTGCTCCATTCAAAATTCAAGAAAGAAATACTTAGACTCCTTAGATTGGAGAAAAGATATCTTTTACTGAAAATGAAGTGGTAGCAACCATAGAATTCTGAATCTGGGAAATTAGGCGCGCAGATCACATATACAAAGTGATGGAAATGTTCCCACCTCCAATAGTTCAAATGATTCTTCCAATTAAAAGTTGTGAATATGATCATGTGGACATCTTCAGGTGATGATGAGGCCTCTGTCCGTTGACCTTGGAATATTTTGATAAAAGTTTGCAGTTGCGCAGAGAAAAGAAAGCTAAGCGAGAAATAGAAACCTAAGCAAGAATTTATACTCCCCCCTCCTCATTTTACACAACACTAGAATGTAACACCTCCAGCTCACTTCCCAGACTTTACCCCCTCCTCCCCCCATTACTTATGGCAGCCAAAAGATGCAAAGCAATAGTAGAAGATCTTGAAGGCTGACAATCACCCAAACAAGTCCACTGGGCTCAATACTTCAACTGATTTGACTTCATGCTAAAACACATCCCGGGGGGAGGAACTTTCTATCTGATGCCATCTCCTGCATGCCCCAGTACAAATGTGAATGAGAGGAGGTCATGAATGCCATCATCCCCTTTACATAAATAGTAACCAAGTAACCACCAGAAGACAACACCACAACTGGCAAGACCAATCCGTAAGCAACCTAACCATGAAACTGAAAAGTGAAATGCTAGCAGACCCCTGGTTCCAGGACAATCAACACACTTTGACAAAAAGAGATGAACTAGCATTGAAGGGGATGAAACTCTACATCCCAGAATCCCTATGCAACCTAGTCCTCTAGAGGAGCCATGATATCAAACCAGCAGGTCATTTCAGGTTCTTAAAGACTAGCTCAAAGGCAATTCTGGTGGCCCGGCATAAAGAAAGACGTGGACAGTTATGTGAAGAGTTGCACCATCTGTGCTGCAATAAAAAAATGACCAGGAAACCACTACCCCAGACTGCTACAGCAGAGCCAACGAGGCCATGGGAGAAGATCGCAATGGACTTCATAGTGGAGTTACCAAAAAGTGGGGGAAACACAGTTATTTGGATTGTAATGGATTTATTCTCCAAACAGGCACATTTCATATCTTGCAGTGGACTACCCTCAGCTCACCAGTTAACCAAGCTGTTCCTGAAGCACATCTACTGCCTGCATGGAGTACCACGGAGAATTATCACAGACAGTGGGGTCCAGTTCACAGCTATGTTCTGGAGGGAGTTCCTACAGTCTATTGGGTCTTTCATCTGATCACCAATGGGGAGACAGAGGGACTGTATGCCATGGTGGAGCAATACCTGAGATGCTACGTGAATTATCAGCAGTCCAATTGGACAGATTTCCTCCCATTCACAGAGGTTCCATACAATAATGCTGTTCACAGCAGCATGGGACTAACCCCTTTCAGAGGAGTGAGTGGTATGGATGTCATCCCAATGCCTGAGTATCCAAGGGATCCTGCCTCAACAGTCAGTCTGACTGATAGGATGTCAACACAGAAAGCAACTTGGGAGAATGTTTAAAAAGTGCTGGCTAAAGCGGCGCAGACTTATAAGAAACAGGCAGATAAACACCAAGCACCGCAATGACCATTCCAATTTGGGGAGAAGGTTTACCTGTTCACCAAATATCTGAGGTTAAAACTTCCTAGCAAGAAACTGGGGCCAAAGTTTATTGGACCATTTCTCATAGTAAAGATTATCAATCCAGTCATGGTGCAATTGAAATTGCTCAAATTGCTAGGGAAGATACACCCAATATTCCATAGTAGTCTCTTAAAATCCATGGTTGGATCAACCCTGAGACCTCTACCTCGTGAGCCTCCAGACCCCATTGTTGTTAGGGATATACACCCTAGCAGAACGTGCAACGGCAGTCTAGCAGACAGGCCGATATGTGAGATAAAACGTTGTAGTAGCTTACACTCAGTAAGACAGATACACTGTGCAAGTTAAATAGTTTTTATTCCAGCAAGAGTTATAGCATAATCAAATAGTCCATATGTCATACACTAAGTTCAGTCAGTCCGGGGGTTATTCAGTTTGCAAAGTCCAGTGTTGAAAAAGAGTTCATTAAACTTACAATCAATCAGTCCAGTGATATATCTCTTTTGCAGTCAGAGATATGAAGAAAAATCAAACCCCTTTTCTTCTTTCAGCAAACACGCAGTTATCACCATCAATCTATCTTTGTCAGCATTCCAGTAAAAGCCAGGGAAACAGTGAGCTCTCTTGCTCCCTCTTATGGTGATTTTACAACCGCACCCAAAAACTTGGTTTACAGTTTAAAGTGATACATACACTTAAACTCACTAACATAGTTTATATATTATTTTTATCCAAACTAAGTTAGGTAACCAATGTTATCCCTAACATTCTCCCCTTTTGGGTAATATAATAATATATATATATCTATTTACAATTTCAACCCATAGTTTTCACAATTTTCCTTGTGCTTTACTGCACCTTGGGCTTTTGTAAATCCCTCTGCAAAATTTTCTTCAGTCATGCAATAGACCAATCTTATCAAACCATTTTTTACAGATTGTCTAACATTCAAATATCTAAGGTCAGTGTGCTTAGATCTAGTCTTTACAGCAATATTTGTAGCCAACCGTATGGCTGCTTGATTGTCCTCATACACTATAATGGCATCATTAACAGTTATCCCATATCTAACAACAACTGTTTATACAGAATTAAATCAGTACATAATAATGATAAACATGAAAATTCTGCTTCCATTGTGGACATACTTATGTGTTGCTGTCTAATTGACCTCCAACCAATCAGTGTTTTACCTAATAGTATAGCCATGCCTGAAGTTGATTTCCTAGTTTTTATATCTGTTGCAAAACTTGCATCAGCATATGCACTTAAAATCAAATCATCTTTTGGCTCTAAATACAATGCATAGTGCATTGTCTTTTTAAGATACCTTAATATTCGCTTTAGCGCTTGCCAGTGACGTTCATTTGGTTCAGCATTAAATCTCGCCAATTGATTAATTCCATAAGCAATATCTGGCCTTGACCAATTACTTATATATGATAAACTACCTATTAATGACTGATAAATAGTCTTATCAAATTATGAACTTTGAGCTTCAGTACGACAAAATTCCTGACTCATTGGAGTTTTTGCTGGTTTACAAAGTTCCATTTTATACATTTTTAGCAATTGGTATATTTTATCTTCTTGTGATATCTTAAATCCACTATTGGTTTTGTTTATTGTCAATCCTAAATACTGTCTTATTTCTCCTAAATGCTTTAATTTTATTCTCTTACTTAATAATGATATTATCTCAGTAGCTTCATTATTAGTCTTCGTTATTAAAGCAATATCATCTGTAAACAACAATAATAATGACACTATTCCATTTGTCTCTCTTTTAAATAAACATGGATCAGCTAAACCTGCTTTAAATCCTATATTGTTTAACTTTTTTACAATATATTGGTTCCATTCATAACCAGATTGTTTCAATCCATAGAGACTCTTTTTCAGTTTCCAACAGTCATTATTATTTTTATCATCTTTAATACCTACTGGTTTTCTTAAATATATAGTGTGCTGCAATGGTGCATGCAGATAGGCAGTTTCTACATCTAAATGATTTATAATATAATTCTTTTTAGCTGCCCACACTAAAGCTGCTCTCAAAGTTATTGCCTTTAAATTTGGTGCAAATACTTCATCATAGTCACATGCAGTTTGATTAAATCCTTGAGCTACCAACCTAGCCTTATGGGTAACAGTCCCATTTTTACCAGTTTTTAACTTAAATATCAATTTGCAACCAATGGACTTTTCACCTGGAGGTAATTTGGCATTTTCATAAACTTTCATTTCCTTTAATGAATTTAGTTCCTTTTCCATTGCCTTTTGCCAATTTTCCTGATCCTTAGCAGGATACATCCTAAGTTCTTCAACACTAGTTGGAACTTTACTAACTTGGCAAACTATACTTGCTTGATACCTATCAGGTGGTCTGGTTACACGTGTAGAACGTCTAGGTATTACAGGGCTTACAGGTGGACTTACATGTTCTACCTGTCCCTGATTATCTATTTCTTCCTGTTCTGGTATTTCTTCCTGTTCTGGTCCTATATGCTCTTCCTGAACTTCCTCTTTAATTGTACTCTTCTTATTACTGATTTTTTCTTTTTGTCTGTTGTAGGGTTCTATAATTACTTCCTTATTTGAATCTTGCTCCAGTTTTTCCCATCCTACATGTTCTAGGAATTGTGCACTAGTGCTACAGTAAACTCTAGATGTACCTTTTTCCCAGAATCTGTATGATTTGTGATTAGATTCATAACCTACAAAGAATAACCTTTTAGCCCTATGTTGCCCTTTCTTTCTCAGTTGTGTAGGGATATGCACCCATGCTGGTGCTCCAAATGTGTGCACGTAGCTTAGGTCAGGTTTTCTGCCATGCCACCGTGTGAATGGTAATTCACCAATTGTTGAATTAACAACATTATTCAATATATGATTACCACACATTATTGCTTCTCCCCACAAAGTTTCAGGTAATCCTGAATCTCACAACATAGTTCGAGCCATTGCTTGTAATGTTTGTCCTCGTATCTCAATAAAGGCATTATGCTGTGGCCTATATGGTGCAGACTTTTTATGTTCAACACCTGCCATCTTCAGTCTATTTTGGAATTTATTGTTTATAAATTCCGTACCATTATCAGTGATAAGAGTTACTAATTTCCTTTTAGTTTTTCTTTCAGTGAATTTAAGCCAATTAAAGAAATTTTGATATGTTTCCGTCTTGCTTTTCATTAGATAACAGAAACCATATCTGGAATAATGGTCCATTATACTTAGTATGTATCGAGCACCTCCTACACTTGGTTTCTTAGGACCTATAATATCAGCAAATACTACCTCTAGAGGCTCTTTTGTTTTAAATTCATTAACTCTATTTGCTGGTATCACCTTGCTTTTCTCTTGACTACAAGAATTGCAGTGCAAATACTTACTGCAAGGTTTCAGTTTTATACCCTTAGATAGTTCTACGGTTTGTTTAAGCATTTTAAAATTTATATGCCCTAAACGTCTGTGTAACAAATGTATGCACTCATCATGAGGTTTAACATTATTATAAACTGTGTTAGCTACCTCTGAATTATCATTTAACACAGGGATCCCCAACCTTTTCGACGCCGCGGCCCGGTTCCGGCGTCAGCTGGGCGCCAGCCCGGTTCCGGCGTCAGCTGGCGCCGCCATTTTTTTACGAAAAATCACTTCCGGTGATGTCACGAGCGATTTTCATCAAAAATGGCGGTAGCATGCTTCGTGAGCTTTTTCGGTAGAAATGGCTTTCTACCGGAAAAGCTCACCGAGCTTGCATAGCGCCGCCATCTTTTTGACAAAAAATTACTTTTTACCAAAAAAGATGGCGGCGCCCAGCAACCAGCGGCCCGGTAAGGCTTGTTCCGCGGCCCGGTACCGGTCCGCGGACCGGCGGTTGGGGACCCCTGATTTAACACATACAATTCACCTTTTAAAGTTGCAGTCACTTTTTTACCTTCTTTTTCAATTATGCAATTGTCTCCCCTAAAGGTAATTACATAACCTAGTTTAACCAAAACTCTAACTGAAAGCAAATTAAACTTAAGCTGTGGTACATATAACATTTTTACATTTTCTTTTATGCAAGAACAATATGCTATACCTTGACCTTTAGCTTTAAGTTTCCATCCATTAGCTAACGATATCTGCTGTGAACTCATGGACATCTTAATAAATCTTTTCTTATCTTTCGTTATGCAGTGCGATGCTCCACTATCTACCACCCATAAATTACTATTCACAGTTTCGTTGCTATGCATGGCTAACTCTATGCATTTCTTATCCCTTTGATGCATTTTAGCATTCTGGCTGGCTTTTTGGCTTTTTGCTTTTTTGCAGAATCTAGCCAAATGTCCTTTTCCTCCACAATTAAAACATTTTTTAATTGTATATGCTGACGAAGATATTTTCTCTTCTTCACATTGTGGTTGTTCCCTTCTGAGTTGATCCCTTTCAAGCCTTCTCCTGGCTTCTTCAATTAATCTGCCAGTAATGTCAGTTAATGTAAGGTTATCTTTTGGCAGAACTTCAAGTGAAGTTACGTAGTCATCGTAGCTCTTATCTAAAGAAGACAAAATGATGTAAACTTGGTGTAGTTCAGTGAAGATAAGTTCTTTTTCATGCAGTTCTTGAAAAATTCTCTTCATTGTATTTATATGACTCAGCATGTCTCCATTCTTTTGAAGATGTGTTCTAAACAGTTTCATGTAAGATTTATATGTGCTCCTACACTGTCTCGAACATAAATCTTCTTTAAATTCTCCCAACATTTTGCAGCTGTTTCTTCTCCACGTATATGTACAAGCTGTTGGTCAGAGAGAGTCAGTCCTATTATACAGAGAGCTTGCTCATTCTTCAGTTGATATTCTTGTATTTTCTGGGCATCATTCTCATCCTCCGGATCCCATGCATCTACCTCTGGTGGGTTTTGAATTATACTCCACAAACCTTCTCTTCGTAGAAGTAGGCTGCATTTCATAGACCATGAAACATAGTTTGTTCCATCCAGTTTGGATATTAGAGACAAACTTTGTAAATTGACTTGTGCCATCTTTATCTGGATATTAAACTATAATTAATAAAACACAGCTGTCTGTTTACAGTATTGTGTTGCTACACAAACTCTCACTCACAAGCCTGTTATATCCTGGTTAGTCTGACTGTGCACCTGGGCCCATAACCAGTGTTAGGGATATACACCCTAGCAGAACGTGCAACGGCAGTCTAGCAGACAGGCCGATATGTGAGATAAAACGTTGTAGTAGCTTACACTCAGTAAGACAGATACACTGTGCAAGTTAAATAGTTTTTATTCCAGCAAGAGTTATAGCATAATCAAATAGTCCATATGTCATACACTAAGTTCAGTCAGTCCGGGGGTTATTCAGTTTGCAAAGTCCAGTGTTGAAAAAGAGTTCATTAAACTTACAATCAATCAGTCCAGTGATATATCTCTTTTGCAGTCAGAGATATGAAGAAAAATCAAACCCCTTTTCTTCTTTCAGCAAACACGCAGTTATCACCATCAATCTATCTTTGTCAGCATTCCAGTAAAAGCCAGGGAAACAGTGAGCTCTCTTGCTCCCTCTTATGGTGATTTTACAACCGCACCCAAAAACTTGGTTTACAGTTTAAAGTGATACATACACTTAAACTCACTAACATAGTTTATATATTATTTTTATCCAAACTAAGTTAGGTAACCAATGTTATCCCTAACAATTGTCATAGGAGGACAAACCCATTATGAGGTGAGCAAATCCTTGACTTGATGTGGCACAGGAGACAACTCCAATATTTAATCAAGTGGAAAGGCTAATCCTTATCAGAGACATCTTGGGTAAAGGGTAGGAATGTCCAGTCCGATCACCTTATAGCAAGATTCCATGCAGAAAATCCAATCAAACCTGGTGGGGGTCACAACCCTAAAATCTATACCTGCACTCAACTTGTTTTTGCTCTGCACAGGTTGCTTTCAAGAAGTGAGGGGAGCCGAATGTCAACTTATAAAACATTCCTACACTTGTTTCCAAGTTGACAGAAGAAAAGGGAGGAAGCACTGGAGAAGCATACAGCAAATGAACTTAAAAGCACATTCCAACTTTATCTTAAAAAAGATTGTAGCTAAGTGACTGAAGGTTTTGCCCGTGAAAAACTTTAATTGGAGAATGTGATGGATGACACCTAGTCCGTGTACATGATTAATTGGAGAAATGGATTTATAGCACACCCATGGGGGAGGGGGGATGCAGGGTCATAGGTGACTGTAATTACGTATGCCAAAATCAGCTTCATGCAGGTCATACCAGTATGTCACTCCTAATGAATTCTTGGAAGTTTTTAGAAGTTTGGTTCAAGGCTCATGATTTAATTAGGGCAATCACTGGAATCCTGACAGATAATGTTTGCCAGTAATATCTGGTAGAAGAGATAGGAAAATGATTATAGTAAAGAACTGTGGAAAGAAAGAAGAAAAAGGAAAAATGCATCTTGAGCCTGTGTTAAATGCCCACCCCAGCCACACCCACTATGACCATGCCACCCCCCCCAGCCTCACACCACCATCCCTGGCCCTCCAAGGTCAAACACAACCCTGATGTGGTCCTCAATGAAATTGAGCTTGATACTCCTGCTCTAGCAAGCTAAAGCATTTACGAAAAAGTATATTGTGCTGTGGATCAGTGGCCACCATTCTTTTTGGCACTAGGAATGGCTTTGTGGCAAACAATTTTTCCACAGACTGGAGGAGGAAAGTTTTCAGGATCCAAGCACATTACATTTATTGTGCATTTTATTTCTGTTATTATTACATTGTAATATATAATGAAATAATTTAAAGGTAGAGGTAAATGTTCCCCTTGCACATATGTGCTATAATTTCTGGCTCTAGGGGGTGGTGCTCATCTCCATTACAAAGCTGAAGAGCCAGCGCTGTCCGAAGACGTCTCCGTGGTCATGTGTCTGGCATGACTAAATGCCGAAGGTGCATGGAACGCTGTTACCTTCCCACCAAAGTAATCCCTATTTTTCTACTTGCATTTTTACATGCTTTTGAATTGCTAGGTTGCCAGAAGTTGGGACAAGTAACGGGTGCTCACGAGTATATTGTGTTAGGAATTCGAATTGCCAAACTGCCGACTTTTCTGATCAACAAGCTCAGCATCTTAGCCACTGAGCCACTGCACCCTCCAATGAAATAATTACACAATACATAATGTAGAATCAGTGGGAGTCCTGAGCCTTTTTTTCTGCAATTCGAAGGTCACATCTGGGGGTGATAGGAGACAGTGACATCCAAAGTGTGTTGCTTATTCTAGCCTACTCTGTAATCTCATTTTGGTTCTGTCACTGCAGAAAACCTGCTTCACAAAGATAGGTGTTGGAAATGGAAGCAGGCTTTTCAGTGGTTTTGTGGCATTCAGGATATTCTGCCTTGACTTTAATCCAGAACGTATGGATTAAGGCCACCATCATTTGCAATCTCAAACAGTTGATCCTCTTCCGGAACGGACAAAGTCAATTCACCAGGCCTATTCACAAATGTGTCAGGGATAGGATGCAAATATTTTTACTACCAGTTATGTGAGCATGGCTAGGTGGATGTGGCTAGGTGGGCATGGCCATGTGCCGGCACAGCTGAGGGAAAAAGAAAAAAGAAATACTGGTTCAGCTATACCGGTAGCTGTTTTTTTTACTACCAGTTCGGCCAAATGGTAACATTCTTAACTACCGGTTCACCCAAACCAGGCCGAACCAGTAGAATCCCACTCCTGAAATGTGTCACGGATCCTTTCCTTCCCAGTTCAGGGGTCTTTTGTGGTTGAGAAATAATGCTCAAATTCTTTTGCAAGTTGAGATGAGTGAACATGTGCCATCTGGGAGAAAGAAGATACTAGCTGTCAGCCTTCAAGATTTTCTCCCTTTGCTTTGCATCTTTCGGCTGTCATAAGTAATGGGGGAGGGGGAATGGTTATGGGAAGTGAGCTGGAGGTGTTACAAACCAGAACTGTATAAGCTGGGGTACATTCTTGCTTAGGTTTCTATCCTATGCTATGCGCAGCTGCAACTCTTTATCAAACTATGTCAAGGTCAACGGACAGAAGCCTCATCACCACCTGGAGATGCCCACATGATGATATACACAACTTTTAATTGGATGAGCCAATTGAACTATTGGGGGTGGGAGCGTTGCCATTACTTTGTATATGTGATTTAGCGCCCATTTTCTCAGATTCAGAATTCTTTTGTTGCTACCACTTGATTTCCAGTAAAAGATATATTTTCTCTGATTAAAGGAGTCTAAATATTTCTTTCTTGGATTTTGAATGGAGTAGCAGCTGACACTAGCTCAGTCTCATTCAAAATATCTGCTAATTTTTAAAACATTTCAAAAATCCAAATGTTCACTCATCACCCCAATAATTTAGTTTGGCTTTGAATGCAGCCATTTTATCTGCTGTCATTCTCCCCTGAAGTGACAGATTGAATTCATTGAGCAGGTTGAATATATCACAGAAATGAGCAAGTTTTATTACCCAATTTGTGTCACTGAAATGTGTTGAGTGTTTTTCTAAAATAAATCTCAGGAATAGCTTTGGTAACTCAAAAACTCTGGGTAGATATCTTTAGAAAACTATCTCACTTTTGCATATAACAGATGTGTGTTGTCTGTATTCAATTGCTTACAGAGCTGCACGAACAGATGTGAGTTAAGGGCATGTACTTTAATGTGGTTGACAATTTTAATTGTATCCTGCAAAAAGGAGGTGCAGGTGACATTGTTCAGTAGCCAGCATTTCTCTATGGATGACACAGTGCGTAGACTTACATTCAGAAATGACCTTCTTGACCCATGTAGTGAAACCAAAAAGCCATCCAGTCATGGCAGCTGCTCCATCTGTGCATATACCATCACAAAATGACAAGTTCAGTTTTCCTGATTGTTCAAAGACTTGCATAGTTCTGCAGCTGTGGTGTTGGTTGGCAATGAAAGTGTACGTAACATTCGCATGCACATCTTCTTGAAAAATATATCACACAAAAATAAGCATTGTTGCCTTGTTGTCAATATAAGTAGACTTCTACCATGGTGCCTCATTAATCCTCTCTAATAATTGTACCTCAGTATCCTCAGCTATTTCATCAATTTGTCTAGTTATGGTGTTATCCAAAAGAGGAACACGTGCCATCTTTTGAACTGCAGACTCTCCTAAAATTTCAAAACACATATCCTTAGCAGCAAAGAGGATCAACTCTTCACCAATAGTAAAGGACTGCTTAGCTTTAGCAATGTGGTTAATCATTAAGAATGATGCTGTTAATTCAGACACATGTGATGAAGTGGTGGCCTTCAATAATTTATTTGGTTCTTTGTGTTCACATTTTTTCTTTTGAAAAACTCCAAAAACGTTTAATACAGGGTGCTTGGTCTCTCGGTGGTGAAGCAGTTTTGAAGGTTTCATTTTGTTGGCTAGCCAGTTGCCACACACTATACAAAGCAGGTTTGAAGAATGTGATAACCTGTTGCAATGAACCTGTAATTTAAGTAAGACTCTTAGTATTTTCTTTTAAATGCACCTTTCTTTTTGTTGGCAGTCTTAGAGTCTTCTCTCTCACTATTGGGTCTTTCTACCTTTTCTAAGAAGCTCTCCAGCAATGTTTGTTTTTTACTCATTTTGGCTAGGGTTAGCTTGTGGGCTTATCAAAATTGTGATTGAGACAAGTGCACGGTGGGGGAAAGATGGAAGCGATAAATAAAATAATGGGTGGACCATGAGTGGACTAAAATAAATGTTGGATTCTGACTTAAAGCCTGCCACCTGAATTAAACTGTCACTTGCCACTTACTGATAGAGTTTTGATATGAGTCTGCAAGCGAGTGATTTATTATAGTCTCTGTGCAGTCAGAACTCTTTACTAATGATAGGCTGAGTCAGTGAATTTTGCCCCATTTCACAACTTTTCTTGCCACATTTATTAAGTGAATCACTGTGCTTGTTAATTTAGTAATATGGCTGTTAAGTGAATCTGGCCTCCCCATTGACTTTGCTTGTCAGAAGGTTGCAAAAGGGGATCACATGATCCTTGGAGACTACAATCGTCATAAATGTGAGATAGTTGTCAACATCTGAATTTTTATCATGTGACCGTGGGGATGCTGCAACAGTTGTAAGTGTGAAAAATGGTCATGTCACTTTTTTCAGTACCATTGTAACTTTGAATAGTCACTAAATAAACTGTTGTATGTCAAGGATTACCTGTACAAAAATATAAATAGCTTCTTTGCTTGCAAAAAGCTTCCCTAAATACAATCATTATATTAGAAATGGGAGAATACACACTGAAGATTAGTGAGTGACAGCCATCATGGAAACCCAAACCAATCTGTCTGAATTCTTTCCTTTTCATCAGCAATATCTGCAACCAGGATGCCAGAGCACCTTGAGGAATCAAGCAGGGTGCCAGGGCACCTTGAGGAATTAAAATAGTTAAAATGCAATGATAACTCTCAGCAGTAACTCTTGCTCATAAAGTGAAACCCTTTAGCAGAGAGGTCATTTAAGCTCTCCAGAAAGTGGGTGGGCATACTTGGGCCACAAAATGCCGAGCTAAAGAGATTAATTAACAAAGTATATAGGGGATCCAGCCTGGCCCACCGCCCGATGGCCATCCCTTATGATCCTGCTAAGGAGAAATGGTCATCCTACATGGGCCATTTCAACCTGCACCTGGAGGTTAATGGACTCCAAGTAGCCCGCGATGCACAGAAAAGGGCACTTTTTCTAACATACTGTGACATTGAAATCTATGAAATGGCCGATGCCCTGGTTGCAGACGATCTACAGACCGTGTCCTGGGACGAACTCCAGCGTGCCCTCCAGAGTCACTATGTCCCATCTCTGTCCTATCTGGCCAGACGTGACTTTTACATGTGGAGCCAGAGAGTGGGAGAGACGATCAACTCATTCGTGGCAGATCTATGGAGAATCAAAGAACTGCAGATTCCCAGACACTGAGGGGATGATCTGGGACCAGATCATCTTAGGAACAAAGAATCCCATGCTCCAAAAGAAACTCCTGACCCACGAGGACGTCTCCTTCCAAGAAGCCCTCGATGAGGCCAGAGCCGCTGAATTGTCCAACAATTCAGCAGCACGGATCTGAGGGAGTGGGAAAGTCCACGCAACCAGGTCCAATCGCCTGCTTTGGCCCAGCGAGTCCACCTCCGATACCAGCGATGATGACAATGGCAGAGACGTACATAAGCTGAGGTCCGGTAAGCCAGGTGGGAAACCGGGAAACTGAGAGTGCAGCAGCTGCGGCAGAAATCACCACCGATCAGTGTGCTGTTTCAGAGATACCATATGCCAGAGATGCAAGCATCACAGAGGTATATCATGCAATACAACCGACGAGCAAACAAGGCTGATGAGCCGCATCATCCGCAAAACAACATGGCCACCAAGGGGAAGAACCCTGGTGGGAGATTCAAAAAGAAGGAAGGCACCAGGGAAGAGGAAGCCTGTTTCATGTTCATGGGCTACGTGCCGACCAGAGTGAGATGCACTGATGCCTTCGAAGCAAACAAAATAATGGCCACAGTCAGAATCGAGGGAAAACCTTGCTGTATGGAAGTGAACTCGGGGTCCTACATATCAATGATACCCTTAAAAAACTCATACCTAAGGAATAGTGTGCCCAATTGGAACCACAAGCCATTATTTTGAGAGATACCAGGGCTGCCGCATACGGTCTTGGGGGAAAAAACCGCACACGTGGAATATGGCACCTTCAGCGGCAGCCTACCACTCACAATAGTAGACCAGAGCCTACCCAGCCTGCTCGGCAGAGAATGGTTCCTGCCACTCCAAATAAGTGTCACCGGTATCCACATGACAGAGACCCCCCCCAGAGCAACCAGAGACATCACGGAGCTGGAATGGGAGTGCAGCGACATTTTTGATGACAAACTGGGAAAGTACACAGGGACCCCTATATCATTTAATTTAGATCCCAATATTGCCCCAGTCCGTCTCAAGCCGCGGCGAGTCCCGTTTGCCCTCCGACCAAAAGTCGAGGAACAACTGGACAAATTAATAGCCCAAGGGGTTCTAGAACCGGTGGACCATGGTAAATGGGAAACCCCAATTGTGATTCCGGTTAAGCCAGACGGGTCGATAAGAATCTGTGCTGACTATAAAATGATCCTGAATAAAGCTCTTCAGCAAAGTGCCTACCCAGTGCCCGTAGTCCAGCACCTTCTACACTCCTTGGGCCGGGGGACTATATTCACTAAATTGGACTTGGCCTAGGCCTATCTGCAACTGCCTGTCGATGAGGCTACTGCTGAGGCACAAACCATAGTCATGCATAGGGGGGCATTCAAGTACAAGAGACTCCAATTCGGGGAAAGCATAGCCCCAGGCCTGTTCCAGAGTATCATGGAACAGCTGTTGCACAACATCCCCAGAGTCATATCCTACTTTGACGATGTAATTCTCTCAGTCACCAGCAGGGACCAATTGATGGAGTGGCTAAGGGCAGTCCTGGGAAGATTCCAGGAGGCAGGATTGAAATTAAAGAGAAACAAATGCCACATAGCAGTTCCACAAGTAAATTTTGGGGGGTTCCTAATTAACACCACAGGCATCAGACCCACAAACGGGAAGCTTAAAGCTATACGGGAAGCCCCCACGCCACAAAACAAAGTGGAGCTGCAAGCGTTCCTAGGGTTGCTGAACTTTTACAATGTTTTTCTGCCGCAGAAAGCAACCATTGCAGAACCGCTCCACAGGCTACTCAATAAGATGGCGAGCTGCAATTGGGGACAGCACAAGGCTGAAGCATTAAAAAAAAAAAAAGCATTTTAACATCAGACAGTGTTCTCATCGAATACAGCGAGACACTACCACTACCACTAACCTGTGACGCCTCCCCCTATGGCATCGGAGCAGTCCCCAGCCACAAACTACCCAATGGGACTGAAGCCCCATGACCTATTTCTCAAAGACACTATCAAAAATGCAAAGAAATTACAGCCAGATCGACAAGGAAGCACTTGCTGCAGTTGCAGGGGTAAAGCGCTTCCACAAGTATCTGTATGGCAGGCAGTTCAACCTCATCACCAACCATAAACCCTTACTGGGCATCCTCGCCAGCAACAAACCCACACCAAACATCCTGTCACCCCGGATGTTGAGATGGACAGTATTCTTGGCAGCATACAGCTACACCTTAACCCACCAGCCAGGGAAAGACATTGCCCACGCTGACGCTCTCAGCCGTTGCCCCCTCCCAGACACAGCCAAAGACCCAGTGCCATCCACAACAGTGCTGCTAATAGAGAACATACGGCCTGGAATGATGACGTCCTCAGAGATTGTGAGGCTCACTGCTCATGACAAAACGATGGGGCGGATTTCAAACTGGGTGTGAAGGGGATGGCTGGAGGCAACACAGGGGGAGGAATACAAACCATACCAAAATAGGCAAACTGAGCTGTCAGTACTAAAAGGTTGTCTACTGTGGGGGGACCAGGTAGTTATTCCCCACACATTAAGAAATAAAATATTAGAAATGCTTCACGAGGGCCACCTTGGAATGGTCTGGATGAAAGCCCTAGCCAGAAGCTATATATGGTGGCCGGGGATGGACAAGGAGATAGAAACCTGGGTCGCCACTTGCACGCCCTGCCAAGAATCCAGGCCAGCACCCCCGGCCATGAGACCCAGGAAATGGGAGACACCTATAACACCATGGGCCAGAATATATGTCGACTTCACTGGGCCCTACCAGGGACAGACATTTCTTATAGTTGTACTCCAAGTGGCTGGAAGTAATTTTAATGTAATCCACCACATCGGAGGCAACAATAAAAGTACTCAGGTGCTTATTCACCACCCATGGACTATCAGATGTCCTCGTCTCAGATAACGGGCCACAGTTCACCTCAAAACCGTTCAAGGCCTTCCTAGCCGAACTGGGGATCAGACACATGCTATCAGCGCCTGCTCACCCGGCCACGAATGGCCAAGTGGAGATAATGGTTCGATCCACTAAGGAAACACTCCAGCGAATGGGCTGAGGGGACTGGCAGGAGAGGATCGACAGAATGCTCCTCACCCAGCACATTACACCCCACACTACAACACAACACAGCCCAGCAGAACTGTTAATGTGTCGGCGGCTGTGGACTGTACTAGACTGGGTCCATCCCAACTACAGCACAGAAACACTCCCGGACTCCACGGGGAAATGCAGACAATTCACCATAGGGGACCTGGTCTATGCACACAATTACACTGGGGGACCAACATGGGTGCCAGCCAGGGTGATCGAAAGCCAGGGCCCCAGTCCTACAGAGTAGAGATGGAGGGAAGCTTTGGGAGTGACACATTGATCAGCTATGTGGCCAGGTCCTGAACACGGACAACCAACCAAACACCCGACACGCAATAACTGAACAACACAGATCACAAACACCAACCCCGCAGGCACAACCCCCAAACAACGACAGAGACACTTATCTTGCGAAGAGGGAGTCCTGCGGTGTCCTTCTGATGCCTCAGGCTCGACAGTCCCTGCCATGCCAGTAACAAGTTTCAAGATGGTTCCACTGGCGGGGACCAGAGCGGTGGCAGACCCATCTGCTCGAGCTGCCACCCCAGGAACAAGTGAGGTGTGCAGGTCCAGTCGCACCCACTGAAGCCCTGCCTACTTACATGATTACATACGGTAGGCAAGTGCTGATTGGAGGGACACTAACTAGGAGGGCTGGGGTGTTATATATGACCAAATATGGCCAAAGAGTGGAGTCGGCTAATAGACTCCACTCATTGGCCCAGCTGTTGGTGGGACGAAGTCCCATCAGCGGCTGAAGCTTTTGAGCAGCTTTTTCCGAACTGACCTAAATAAAGTTGCTTACCAGTCCTGCTGTGTCCTGCCTCTCCTTTCCCGCGTGGACCCATCTAACAGTAGGAGCCCCTCAAATTTCCTACAGAACAATTAATCAGTGGAACAACTTGCCTCGAGAAGTTGTAAATGCTCCAACATTAGAAGTTTTTAAGAAGAGATTGGATAATCATTTGTCTGAAGTAATGTAAGGTTTCCTGCCTAAGCAGGGGGTTGGACTAGAAGACCTCCAAGGTCCTTTTCCAACTCTGTTATTCTATTCTATTCTAAATATTGGAACAGTGCTATTTTATTGTGCTATTTTATTGTGAATTGGATTAAGGAGAAATTTCCTAAGGGTGAGACCAATCAAGTTGGCCATGCCCACCCAGTCACATGACAACCCAGCCATGCCCACCCAGTCATTAGGGCAAAGAACTACTTGTTAAATTATCACTGGGCTACTTCCAGAATTGCCTAACATGGACAATCCATTTTAAGTTTCTGGAAGGCCTCAGAGCTTTTTGTAAGGTAAATGACGAAGAAGGTGTTTGATCTGATGAGATGGGAAATGAGCCTAAGGCCTGTGGGGACTTAGTAGGTGTTAGAAAAGGCCTGTGGGGAACTAAGGAATGGGAAGTGGAACATGGGTCGTCTTAGGGGATAGGGGAGATTTAGGGCAGGTGCTAGACCTCCCCCATCCCTGAGGCACCTATGTTCCATTTAACAATCTATGCGTTTGTGATTACTTCATTTAACAGCTGTTGTGACATGCAACCACAATGGGCAGGCTCTATTATGGTAGTATCTTGAGACTATCTATAAAATGGGTGAAATTGATTTTAAACTTTACAGCAGACACAAATGACTGTTAATGAAGATTTAATAAATCTATGTGAAATACAAAAAAAGAACAGGACAGGGCTGCCCATTGTTCCTCTTCTGCTTATTTTGGTTCTGGGTCATAAGTGTGAAAAATAGTCATAAGTGACTTTTTTCAGTGCTGTTGTAACTTTGAATGGTTACTAAACAAACTGTTGTAAGTTGAGGATCACCTTTATTTTACCTTGAATATTATTTTTGTTTTAGAAAATATGGGGTGGGAAGGAAGAGAGAGAAGGAGGAGGATGCTTGTTATACGTAAACATTTGGTTATTACACCTGAGAATATAAAGAGCCAAACTGAAGCCATTTTGTATTCGCAGTTTGAACTTTTAAAGCTCAGAACAGTTATGAAATGTGTTTTTGCTGGACAATTATACCAGATTGCAAAACTATGTACTTGGCATAAGTTAGAGCTATGTGCCGGGGCTCTCTGACATTATAAATCACATTAAGAGATATTAATGTTTTCTTATAATTTTCTGGTATTTGAATAACAGGAAATCGGACTATAATGAGAATGTTGGAAGTTGTCCATGAAAGGTTGGAACTTTTTATGAAAACATTGTATAACGTTGTATAACATTCATATATGGGAAACAGGAAGTGTTATGTAACCATGTGATTTGATAAACCTATATAAGCTGTATTCACTAAATGGGAGTGTTTCCTTCCTCCTAGAAAATGTTTTTTTCTGGAGTAGAGGGGTCCATACTGCAGTATTTTCCCCAATAAAGCATCCTATGGACCAGATTATCATAAGTCTGTTGATTCATTTTTATGTACTTCTCGCAATGCTACAACATACTTGTCAGTTCTAAGGATGAATGACTGGGTGCGTGTTGCAGCAACTGTAATTTCAAACTGTAATTAAGAAGTTTGGAATGGATTTTGTCATAACTTTGAATGGCTATTAAATGACATTGGGATCAAATTACATTGGGATCACCCAAAATATGTTTTTCACTTGAGCAGGAATACCCAACTCCTTCAAATTTTGGAGCCAGGATGCATCACTGGCAGAAGAATTAAACTGCTTCTTTGCCCGGTTCGAACTGAATAGGTCTTCGAACACACTGCCTTTACAAACTACCGGTACTCAGCTGTTCACAGTACAAGAGTATGATGTGAAGCAGGTGCTTAGAGCAGTGAATGTAAAGAAGGCTGCTGGCCCTGATGGGGTACCTGGGAAAGTACTCAAAGCATGTGCTGACCAGCTCACAAGTGTGTTTACAAATATTTTTAACCTTTCTCTTACACAAGCCATTGTTCCATCAAAACTTCCATTATTATTCCAGTTCCCAAAAAGACCTCTCCTGATACTTTAAATGACTATAGACCAGTAGCACTCACACCCATAATTATGAAGAAAGACTGGTCTTAAAATATATACAGGATTGCCTCCCATCAAACCTTGACCCATACCAGTTTGCCTATTGGAATAACAGATCCACAGAGGATGCTATTGCCATGGCTCTCCACATTGCACTGAACCATCTGGAGCATAGTGGGAGCTATGTAAGGATGCTTTTCATTGATTACAGCTCGGCTTTTAATACCATCATTCCGGATATACTGATTAAGAAGTTGCTAGAATTGGGCCTCTCCTCTCACATCTGCTATTGGATAAAGGACTTTCTTACTAACAGACCCCAAACCATTAGGATTGACAGCTATTTTTCCTCCACTCTTGCTCTCAGCACTGGCTCTCCACAGGGTTGTGTGCTGGGGCCCCTTTTGTATTCACTCTAAAGCTATGACTGCACTCCCTCTTGTCCCACTAACTCTATAATAAAATTTGCAGACGATACCACATTGGTGGGACTCATATCAGAAGAAGATGAAATGGCCGATAGGTCAGAGGTTCTCAGACTGGTCTTGTGGTGCAAGAGTCATAATCTTGCCCTGAACATCAAAAAGACCAAAGAATTGATTATAGACTTCAGACGATGCAAAGCAGAGCCTCTCCCACTATATATCAATGGAGATTGTGTGGAAAGAGTTCATAGTTTTAAATTTCTAGGAACTCATATTTCCGACAATCTTACTTGGTCAGTCCACACTATGGCCACTGCAAAGAAGGCCCAACAGCGCCTGCACTTTCTGAGGCTGCTGAAAAAGAGTGGTCTGGGTGAGAAGTTGCTGGTTACTTTTTACCGTTCTACCATCGAGAGCATTTTGGCATACTGTGTAACAGTGTGGTATGCTGGATGCTCTGTAGTGGATAAGATGATGCTCCAGAGAGTTATAAACACAACACAAAAAATCATCAGTTGCTCTCTTTCTTCTTTGGAAGAGATTGCGAAGGCCAGACTCCTCTCTAAAGCACAAAAAATCTCCACAGACTGTTCTCATCCTGGTCATTCATATTTTGAATTGTTACCATCAGGGAGATGTTATAGATGTCTTAAAATGAGGACTAATAGACTGAGAAACAGTTTCTTTTCCAAGGCAATAATTGTCTTGAATCAAACAGTACATTTGTGATTTAGTTCTATATATAAAGTGGCATTTTTAAACTATCTAACTTAATATAAATTTTAAATAGGTTTTAGATTATTATTATTATTATTATTATTATTATTATTATTATTATTATTATTATTATTATTATTATTATTATTATTATTATTGTTATTATTATTATTATTATTATTATTATTATTATTATTATTATTATTATTATCATCATCATCATCATCATCATCATCATCATTATCATTTTACTTTTTAAATACTGTGTAGTATGATTGTGATGTGGTGCACTGTGCTGGAGTAGCTTTCAAATTTCATTGTATTTTGAATGCAATGACAATAAAGGTATTCTATTCTATTCTATTCTATTCTATTCTATTCTATTCTATTCTATTCTATTCTATTCTATTCTATTCAAGAGGGGAAAACAATTGACTTGTAGCTGAAAGAACCAAGCTCTGCTAGATATCAGCAGTCCAGATAATATTTTCTATATGTGTCCAAATATTGTTTTGAAACAAATGGGGTGTTGGTCTTACCTGATATGTCCTTTCTCTTTCGGTGGAGATAGCATCCAGGATTGGGTTGTCAGTTGCTGCTAGCTGATTGGACTGAGTCTGTCAGATCTGTGAGGACATTCCCCTGTTACCTATGGTCCCCAGAAATTGGCGAAGGAATAGTGACAGACTGACATGTTTTGCTGGTGTTGTTGTGCTCCACTGGATCCGGAGTGGACCATCTTCAGGGTGGGGCTGGATGCTATCTCTACCCAAAGAAAAAAGGCATATCAGGTAAGACCAATGCCCCTTCTCCTTTGTGGTGGAGATAGCATCCAGGATTGGGACATACCAAAGCTGGCTGTCCTATGGGCAGACCTGGTTCGGTCTGGATCCCCTAGTCAGGGTGGACTTTTTGAAGAACTCTCCATCCAAAGGCTGCCTCCGCCAAGCTTATAGTGCTCGATGAATGGGGATGATGAGGTCCAAGTGGCTGCAAGTGGAAATCCAGCACCTGAGTGAATGATACCGCTGCAGGATCCAAACCTGATCTGGAACACCAGGTACAGAAAGTCCTCCAGGTCACATCATAAATGCGATTGGTGGAAGGCCTCCTTGAAGCCTGGATCATTTGTATCACCTTGGAGGAGTAATGTTCTTGGATCAGAGATTCCCACTCAATCTCCAAGTGGTCAACTGAAGCCACTGGGGGTCCAGATGTAGTAAGGGTCCCTGGCTGAGGGATACTCTGTCTGCCAGCATCCTCCAAGGCCTGGTCACCAATAGGCTTACCAAGTCAGCAAACCATGGCCATCTGGGCCAGTGAGGTGCTCTTTCCCCAATAGTTTATGTATCACCCTCGGGATCGGGCAGTGGGGGAAAGGCATAAAGGAGTCCCTGGTGCCAAGGGATGTATAAGGTGTCTGTCCTCTCTGCCCCCAGAACCGCAAACCTGGAGAAGAATCTCAGGAGTTGTGCATTGTCCTGAGAGGCGAAGAGATCAACAACAGGTTGTCCGAAGCACTCCGACAGCTCCTGGAATAAAGTGGGGTGTAGACACCACTCTGCGTGGTCTATAGTGGCTCTGCTAAGCCAGTCTGTTCAATGTTGGATATAGTAATAGCTGCAGAAGTAGCTTGCAGTACTGCACTCTAACCACTGCACCACAGAGGCTCCTCTGTAAATATGCCAGAAATATGCTCAGCCCTGAGCGAGACATGGTGTTTTTCCGCCCAGAGGCACAGTTGTTCTGCCTCTAGCATCAGGGATCTAGAATGAGTTCCCCCTTGGCCATTTACATATATCTTAGTGGTCACATTGTCAGTTAAGACCGGGATGTAATTGTCTGATACTATGTTTTGGAATTGTTTCAGGGCCAGATGATTGCCCTGAATTCTAACCAATTGACATTATGGTCCAAATCAGTCTGGGACCACTGTCCCTGGACCATCATGGATTGGAGATGAGCTCCACAGCCGTAAAGGCTGGCATCAGTGGTCAGAACCAGCTGGCAGACTTAATAACTTCCGGTGGTACCCTGACTTGGGAATGGGAACAACTCCTGTCTGCCCTCCTGTCTGTAGGAGAAACCATTGGAGACCCCTGGTGTGCTGATGTTCCCAGGACACTATAGCAATACATGAAACCATTTTGCCAAGGAACCTCAAAAGCAGAGCCAGGGGCACTCTGTTCTTGGACTTCACCAGAATAATTAATTCCCTGATGCTTGTCTGATGGTCCTGGGATAAGAAAACCTTGCATGCCATGATATCTTTTACGGCTCTCAAATGGAGTAAATGGTTAGTAGGAGTGAAATGGCTTTTGGCCATCTTTACAGAAAACCCGTGGTCCTGGAGCACCTGGATGGTGATCCTCAAGTCCTCCACTGCTTGAGATACAGAAGAGGACTGGACAAAGATGTTATCCAGATAACACTGGACTCTGACTGGGATAGCCCTAAGGTGAGCTTCTCAGACTTCTAACAGTTTCATGAATGTTCTAGGTGCAGATGAAAGACCAAAGGGCAAGGCCCTGTATTGGAAATGTCTGCCATTATAGAAAACTCTAAGGAACTGCCTATGGGCAGGTAATATAGGGACATATAGGTAGGCTTCTGTTAAATCAATAAAAGTGAGGAAGTCATCCTCCCTAACTCCATCCAGGATAAACTGGAGAGAATGCATCTTAAACTGCCTGTAGTTGGCGGTTCAGATGCTTCAGATACAGAATTGGCCTCCATCCCCCCCAAGGCCTTTGGAATGACAAACAGGATGGAATAAAATCCCAAGCCTTGTTGGTCCTCAGACACTAGCTGGATTACATGGATATGCAGCAGGTGCTGAATAGCTGTTTCATGAGAACCCTTTTCTCTCTATTCTTAGAAACAGGGCAATGAATGAAAAACCTCAGGGGTATGGAGAGGAACTCTAGAAACAGGCCCGAATGGACCAGGTGTCTGTAGTTACTTCCTCCCAACACCTGACAAACAAGGTCAGATGTCCCCCCAATGGGAGGGTTGATCTAGGGCATTGGAAGTGATGACCCCCTCCCCCTCGAAAGGGCCACTTGTTCTGGAACTGGCGGTTTCTACCTGTCCGGTCCTGTTGTTGATCCTGTCTGGGAATGAAAGTTCTCTGGGATCTAGGAAACCCCACCCCAGCTTCCATTGCCCTAAAAGAGATACAGTGAAAGTAAGGTGCAGAGCGGAATTTGCCATGTCTTGACCTGGATGGTAAAATCTTCCCTTTGTCTTAAGACTCCTCCAGAACTTTGTCAAGAGCCTCTCCAAACAATTTATCCCCCTTTGAAGGGGGCAGTAGCCAACCTCCACTTATGTCTCTTGTCTGTCTGCCATTGTCTGAGCCAGAGCAGACAGCAAGAGGCAACAGATGATCCTATAGCCCTTGATGCGAACCTGGCCTCACTGAGGGTGGCATCAGCAGAGAACTCAACAGCTGCCAAGAGTTTATTGATGTGATAATCCCATTACTTCTGAAGGCAAGCCATTCCACTGTAAATTATTCTCACTGTTAGGAAATTTCTCCTGAGTTTTTGGTAGCTTCTCTCTCTGTTTAGTTTCCATCCATTGTTTCTTGTTTTGCTTTCTGGTGCTTTAAAAAATAAGTTGACTCTCTCTTCTTTGTGGCAGCCCCTCAAATATTGAAACATTGCTATCATGTCTCCCCTAATCCTTTTTTCACTAGACTAGATGTACCAAATTCCTGCAATTGTTCTTCATATGTTTTAGTCTCCAGTCCTCTAATTCAGGGGTCCCCAACCACCGGTCCACGGACCGGTACCAGTCCGCAGAACAGGTCCTACCGGGCCACTGGCTTGCTGCGCCGCCATCTTTTTGATGAAAAAGTGCTTCCGGTGAGCTTTTCCGGGTAGAAAGCTCACGGGAAGCACATTTCATCAAAAGATGGCGGCGGCCCAGCTGATGCGGCCGGTCGCGGCGCCCAGCTGATGCCGGTACCGGGCGCGGCGTAAAAAGGTTGGGGATCACTGCTCTAATTAACTTTGTTGTTCTTTTTTTCACTCTTTCCAGAATCTCAACATCTTGTATTTGTATTTATTTATTTGTCAAGCGATTATAAGATAACAGGAATAAGTATAAACATAGTTATGAATACATGAAATGGATACATATAAGAAAAATAAAAAAATAGGACAGGGACAATAGGACAGGGATGGTAGGCATGTTGGTGCACTTATGCACGCCATCTTTCATCAGAACAGAGCTAAGGAAAAGCTCAATTAAAATGCTTAACCTCTCATTGGTTGTTAGCTAATAAAAAAGTGCTATTATATCTCCCCACATAATTATCCAAAGCTTCTTTAAAGCAGATAAAGCTAAACAGCAAAACTCATTTCATTCCTCACTGCTGCAGCACCAGGACCCATTTCACTCTAGGGAGGAATATTCCACCATCTTTTAACAGTTTTTTTAATTGTGCAATGATGTCACACTTTATCATTGTTTTCATCCAGTTCAAAGCTGAAAAATGAAAATCAGCTCTCTCTATTGAGCAATAGCCAACGTGTGGGAAAAGCAGCAGTTGAAGAAAAGTTTTTTCCAACTGTTTTGCTGATCCATCCCCCCATCTAGTTTAGTAGTAGATTTTCCAGATAACGTTTTTAAAGGTGATGCTGCCATGCTTGCTCTGTAGTTTATTTAGTAACTGGAAAGAGAGACTTGGAAAAATTATTATAATAGTTGAGTTCACTGTTTGATGCAAATCTGAAATTTTTGGAGCTGATTGAGAATTTTCCAATTTTTATGTTACAGTATACACTACATCCCTACTGGGATGCAGGAAATGTTGCCAGAGGAGAACTGTAGAGAGCCAAAAATAAGTGTGAGCTTTTTGTTGTTTCTAGTTTAAAAAGTAAAAGAAAATTCCTTTACCCATATTGTAATCATAGCAAAAACCTCACAGGAAAAATATAGCACTGTCTAATGATTCATGAGAATGCTAAATGCCGAGAGACTAGAAAAAATCAAAGGGCAGGATGGAAGAGGGAGGAAAAGCAATGGCTGGATTGGAGCAAGTTTACTCTGCAGTATTTTGTTACAGATTCCACATAATTTTATATTCTACTTTCCATCTTAAGTTAATAGTACCTCTATAGTTCTAAAGCTAAAATAAACAACAGTTAAGCCTAGAGAAAGATATGGCAATGGTCATGGTGGTGGTGGAACAACTAACATCTTGAATTACGTGTGTGCATAATATGGAAGTTCTAAGGAGAAGGTAAAGAAATAGATCCATAAGGAGTAGTCAAGATATAGTTCTACGATGGACAGAGACTTGATTCAAATGTTTCCTCCATACAGCCTACTGTACCTCAATACAGTTAGGGAACTGAAAAAATACAATGTATAGTGCCTTAAACTTCTATGCAAAAACCTCACAAATCGATAAAAATAGAAAAGGCAGAAAATTCAAATAAAAAATGAAGTAATAACATTGTTTAGTTAGTTTCTCAAAATGAATTAAAAAATAACATATTTTAACAAAAGATAGAAAAGGAAATTGTCAATTGAAGTAAATGAAAAGGCAGCAATTTTAGTGGATCTGGATAGTGGCATATATACCATCTCCAAACCAGAATAAAAAAATATCAGCAAGGAGAATAATTTCTGCTCTTTAAATTCAGTCCCTAATTAGAGTGAAATGTTTTAAAACACAAATTTCAAAGTAAATGGGGCTATTTTTTATAATAAAGTCTGGATGCAATGTCATTTAGAAAGATGCTTATGTCCATTCTGCTCATGCAATCATGCTGAATACTGTAGAATAGATTATGAGTATTGCCTAAAGTGTGCCCAACTATATTAGATCCTAACCTCTTGTTAAACTTCTCGTTTGAAGTGGAACTGCAGTATTATTAGGATAGCTTGTATCCTCCTATCCTATCACAGTTTGAATGGTGAGGTTACCATACAAAACCATGCAGTAGAAGAGAAAGTAGGTAAGAAAAAAAAGTAAATAAATAAGTAAAAAATAAAAATATATATAAATAAAAAATAAGTAAAAAAGGGGCGTGCATAAGCGCACCTATCGTGCCTACCGTCCCTGTCCTTTTGTTTCTCTTATTCTTCTTTTATTCTTCTTATATGTACCCATTTCATGTATTCACAACTATGTATACATTTATACTTATTATCTTGTAAACAATTGGCAAATCAAATAAATAAATAAATAAATAAATAAATAAATAAATAAATAAATAAATAAATGAGGAAAGAGCTAAATGGAATGGATGCTATGAATTAGGAATCAGAGCTGGAAGGTCTGATTCCTCCCAAGCCCAGTCCATCTGAATAGTTAATATGAGAATGTTTCAGATAGTGGAAAAACAATGCTTTATACTGCAATGGAACCTTTGACATTCTTCCTGTGATCACTCTGCCAAATGGTTAAGGAAGTCGCCCTCTGAAAATTAGTGGGATGGAAAAACTTCCCAAAACCTTGCCAGTGTTTCTGGTAACTCTGCTTCTCATAACAGCAGTGCTAACCAGAATAAATGTATACAGACAGTCCATAACACTTGGGAAGTCAATCCAAGGATGCTGGGAAACACATTATTCTCCATTTTCTTTCTTACCATTGCAAAGGAAAGAGATTGTGGGGAGAGTTAATAATTTTCTAGTTCCCTGGTTGCAAAAAGGCATGGAATATGAGCGGAATCTCTTTTAAGTTGCCTCATATTACCAGACATCAAATAACAGAAAAGGGTGATCCACCCTTTAGTGACTAATCAAACAATGTCTGAAACGGCTCTCTTTTTTTATAGCCTTCAATTAAGGAAACCACATTGTCCAGAAACTGCAGCAGTATCTCTCTTTTTTTAAAGTTACATACCTTTTTCAAAAATGAAAACACTTTGCTTCCCACTAAAATATTTAGCAATATAAACCAAGAGTTGAATCACTGTGAGTCATCTAACTCCAGCGATCTGATAACTGCAAAACAGATAATACGATCCATCTAATTGTGATCCCAAACTATACAGAAAAGCAAAGAAAGAACAAAAAGGAATATTAACATATATACTAATGACATTAGTAATAGTGTAACAATAATTTTAACTAGATTTCTCTTTATATTACCTTATTTGTAGTTCTGTTGATTATATTGACATATTTATAATTATAAACCATCCTTATATTTAGTTCATACATAAATAATCTTTTTTCATCTAATGTCTACCTCTTATCTCTAACCACTCATAAAATCTATCCCATGTTAAGTAATATTCTGTATCTTCTTTATCCTTTATGTTTAATGTCAATCTATCCATCTCTGCACAGCCTAATATTTTCTGAATTACATCCTCATCTGATGGAGTGTTCTCATTTTTCCAGTATTCTACAAATACAATCATTGCTGTTGTCAATATATGCCCTCCTTTATCATAGCCCTTCGGCATTTATTTATTTATTTTATTTTATTTATTTGATTTGTCAATCGCTTACAAGATAATAGGTATAAGTATAAACATGATTATGAATACATGAAATGGATACATATAAGAAAAATAAAAAGAAACAATAGGACAGGGATGGTAGACATGTTGGTGCGCTTATGCATGCCCTCTACAGACCTCTTAGGAAAGGGGTGAGGTCAATAGTAGACAGTCTAAGGTTAAAGTTTTTAGGGTTTGGGGAAGAAACCACAGAATCAGGTAGAGTATTCCAGACATTGACCACTCTGCTGAAGTCGTATTTCCTACAATCAAGTTTTGTGCGGTTAACCTTGAGTTTGTATCTATTGTGTGCTCTTGTATTGTTATGGTTGAAGCTGAAGTATTCATTGACAGGTAGGACATTACAATGTATGATTTTATTGACTATACTTATATAGGACCGAAGGCGGTGTGGTTCTAGGTTTTCTAGGTCTAGAGCTTCAAGTCTGGTGGCATATGGTATTCTGCAATGAGCAGAGGAGTGGAGAACTCTTCTTGTGAAATATTTCTGGACTTTCTCAACTGTGTTAATATTAGATACGTAATGTGGGTTCCAGACTGATGAGCTGTATTCAAGTATTGGTCTAGCAAATGTTTTGTATGCCCTAGTTAGTACCCTGTTTCTCCAACAATACGGCCTCCCCCAATAGGAAGTCCCAGCATGTTATATAGGCATGAAATGAAATTAAGCCCCTCCCCCCAAATTAAGGCCTATATTAAAACATGCGAAATGGGGGGGAATGGTGGGGGGGAATGGTTGCCGTTAGGAAGTACTTTTGTTGCACACCCGGATATGGTGCTGCCTGCGTTGACCCCAATATGAAGTGCCCCACCAACGCCAAGGTCAACATCCAAGCCATTGCTGCCCGCCCGCCCAAAGATGCAAGGGGGGGAATTAAGTCACCCCCGAAAAGACAGCCTAGCCATTTTTTCGGGGCTCAAAAAAAAATAAGACCCGGCCTTATTATATGAGAAACACGGTAGTGTGATATTACCAGAGAAAAAGCTACATAGGATTAGATTAACAAATCTTAATGCCTTTTTGACTATGTAGTTACAGTGGGCTCTAGCACTTAGATCATTAGAGATGAGTACTCCAAGGTCCTTGACAGAGTTTGGATCATCAACAAGGTATTGACTATTCAGCTTGTATTTTATTTTCTGATTATTTTTGCCAATATGTAAGACAGAGCATTTATTATTTGAGATTTGAAGTTGCCTTTTGATTGTCCATTCTGATACATAGTTGAGGTCTTTTTGAAGGGTAGCAGTATTTTCTGTGGTGTTTACATCATCAGTGAAGAGCGCCATTACTCTTAATATGATCACAGAGGTCATTTATGTAGAGTATGAAGAGAGTTAGTCCTAGAACACTGCCTTGGGGGACACCACTGTTGACAGGTACAGAATTTGATAGGACGCTCCCAATTTTGACCATTTGTTGTCTGTTTGACAGGAATGCTTCTATCCAGTTATGCAGGTGTCCAGAGATACCATAAGATTTTAGTTTTAGTAGTAGTTTGTCGTGTACCACTGAATCAAAGGCTTTACAGAAGTCTATGTAGATTGTGTCTATTGCTTTGCCCTGATCGAGTTGTGTAGTCCATACATTTTTGCAGTGTAAGAGTTGCAGATTACAGGATAGTTTTTTTCTGAAACCAAATTGTTTATTAGAGAGTAGGTTGTTTGTCTCTAAGTGGAGGATAATGGATTAGTTAATAATTGATTCCATGACTTTACAGGTGACTCAGCATAAAGAGATCGGTCTGTAATTTTCAACTAGGCTGGGGTCTCCCTTTTTGAAGATGGAGATGACCATGGCTTGTGACCAGAGGTTTCGCAAGGAGCTGGTCCTAAAAGATTTTTCAAAGATTATGCTTAGAGGTTCTGCTATGGCAGTGGATAGCTTTTTTAAGAAGTAGGCACATATTCCATCCAGTCCAATAGATAGAGATGGTTTTAGATTGCATAGTGCTTTTTCAACATTGTCTTCTGTAAAATCGATATGTATTAGATCATTGTAGTTGTCTGTGGTTCGACTAGGAAATACTGGGCATGATCCATTGCTGTTTATAAATACTGAGCCAAAGAATGTGTTAAAGAGGTTGGCTTTAATGGTGTTGTCATTGCAGTCTTTACCATTAGGTCATTTCAGGAGTGGGATGGACCTTGAGTCTTTTAGTTTGTTGTTTACAAAATTGTAGAAAGCACAGGTTGAATTGGTGCGTGAATTGTTTAATGTGATAATTGGTGCATTCAGTCTTTATCTGGTGGCATAAATTTTTGTATCGGCTTTTGAAGTTGGCAACATGACCAGATTTGTTTTTCCGCCAAAGTGATCTCTTTTTGGATTGAAGCTTCCTTATTGTTATGGGTAATCTGTTTTTTTCTGGCTTTGGGAGTTGTTATTGGTACATATAGTTTGATGACTCTTTTGACTTCAAGTAAAAATATGTTGTAATGATCTTCAACAGTATTGTATCCAGTGAATAGAAATTGCCCTTCCTCCTTCATCATTGCCATCATGGCGACTAAAGCCATGATTTTTGGACAGCTTCTCCAAACCCCTCAGCACCTTCATAAGCTGCCGCCACCCACCATGCTCATCATCATCATCAATCATGCTGATTGGCATTATATCCAACAAAAATATGGTTTCAGATCTATGTGTTGCTTGATCATCTTTTCCAACTATATATGTATTTTCGTCCAATATTTTCTTGCTCTCATAAAAGTCCATCACATATGATAATAAGCAACTGGGGTCTGATTACACTTCCACTGCTAAATATTTTTGCTAATCTTCCCGGTGGCAAGTGCCACCTATAAAACATTTTATAGAGATTTTCCGTATATGCAGTAGCCATTGTCAATTTATAGTTCCTATCCCAAAGATTTTGCCATTTACCTAATTCTATAGTTAGGTAACCCCCCAAAATTGCCCATAAAATCATTGTTTTTGCATCTTTCTCATATCTCGATTGTATTTGCAGATGCGGCCACTAAGCTAAGTCCACCTCTTCATTTTGTAGTTGTTGTCTAGTTTTAAGTTCACCATTCTCATTTAAAATGTCTTTATAAAATACATTTTTTTTGCAAATTAATAGGATTTGGATGTTTCAATGTTTCCATTGTGGAGAGCCAGACTGGTATTTTCATATAGTTTTATAATTTATTTTTTTCCCATACCTGAAGCAAAACATTCCTCACATAGTCTCTTTGAAAATATCTATATATTGAACTCCTTCCATGCCATAAAAAAGTGTGCCATTCTAATTGGAGGTCATGTCCCTCCAATAATAATAATCTTCTATGTTTCAAATGTATCCATTCTCTTACCCATATAAGTACAGATGTCTGACAATATAGCTCCCAATCTGGTAGTCCAAAACCCTGATTGCTTTTAGATTGTTGCTTTAAAAAATGTAACATTTTAATTGGAAGTTAAGAGGAAGAAAAGGAAAAAGTGTTGTTTAATGTTTTTCCCTTTTATTATTTATCACTTAAATTTCCCCTTCATTTTTTTCTTCTTTGTCCCATATTTTGTGAAAAGATGGCAAAATATACAGTTGTCATTTACTGTGCAGAAAGTGTGAAGATAAAATTGTGGCAAAAAGTAATTCAGTCAGGCTGTTATTAGAGTTGAGCTAATTTCATCCTATGCAAAATAATTTATTTTGTCATCTCCCGTCCCAAAATGGAACATTTGCAATTATTCCTGAATTTCTCAGTGTTGTTATTTACAACAAACATTTTCTCAACTCTCAAGTTCTACAGTTCATTATGCTTGCAAATCTATCTAAATTTTATGCATGTCCATTTCCTGATGGTTAGAAATGTTGAAATAGCTTGTGATGAAATGTCTCTTTTATCCATCTCTCGACTTCTGCCTTACCTGCAAAATTCTTCAGTGAAAAAAACAAATCAAATCCCCATCTCTACTTTTCATATCTATTTGCCCTTCAGATTCTTATTCAGGTTAGTCATTTTCAAAAACATTTGTACAGTCAATTTTTATTTTGGCAGGTACTTTTTAAAATTGGTATATTATGCTTTTTTAAAACATACTTTTAAAAAAATGATGACTTTCAATGTGTAATAACATTTTTAATGTGCCAAATATTTCTCAATTCAAAAGAACTAAAATCTCAGAAAATTGCAAAATAAAAATTAAAAACAATCATGCTGCCTTTTTTCTTTAATAAGTGTTCCGGTTTGGGCACTTGATGCCGAAAAGGTTCGCCATCACTATACTATAAGATTTTTCCTCTTTCAAGAAACTCCTCCTCTATAATAATAGTCCAGATTTTGGTTCACAAACAGATTTTTCTCTGTTCCTTTCTTGCCCCACCTCACTTTTCTACTTTAACATAACTTCTTTCTTACTTTTGGCATCTTCACTAGATCTCTTTGTTCCCCTTCCTTTCTGATAGCCATCTTTCTGATAGCCTTCTGTAGCCATCTCCTCGTTTATCACTTTCTTCACCCCATCATCTGTCTCTCATTTTACTTCCATTACTATTAAATTTTGTATTTTGTAACTTTACAAGCCAATATTGTTTAAGTGTAGGAGTTTCTACAACCCCTTTCTTTGTGTTTTTAATCAGAGGCAGTGAATTGTGACCATATTGACCTTTCACTTGCTTCCTAGTTTTCATTGGCATTCTTCTTTGCAACCTAAAACCAAGCCTTCAGGATGTTATGCTGCAAAACACAGAACCTTACTAGCTATTCTTTCAGTTCTTTCCACAAGGAAATACTTTCATGATTTTAAAATACCACATTTTAAAACATGTTTCAAATTGTACCACAATTATATGGCAGACAGAAAGAATAGCATATGGTGGCGTTTGTAGGTCAGAAAAAGCTCAATATATGGAGACAGTTTTTTTTCTTTCTTTTCAATTGTACAAGCTGATTAAATGTAGCAAAAATGTAGAAACCTTTCTTTCTTGTCTGATATGTCTAACACTCAAAAAACATGAATGCATAATATGGCTAAAATGTACAAAAGAGCTGATGATCAGCCAGAGCTGACTCTGATACTCTTTTAAGATTCTGAGCTGAGATATAGACAGTAAAAGAGTTTCTATTTCCTTCCACCTCAATCTTCAAATACCCCAAATGGATGTCTTTTCATGGAGAAAAACAGTGGTTCAATTTGATGAAAAAGCAAAAGAATCCTATCTATCTATTTTTCTACAATTCTTTGAGTCCATACTAGAACACACATCTACTGTTATAAGCACCACTATCACCAAATGAATATAAAACATATTCAAATGAAATACAGGTAAAACATCACCTCAAGATTGTATCTTTTTGAGTTAGTGCATCAAACTGACTATTCCCCCCCCCCCAAAGGACACTAACAATAACCTGGAAAGGAAGCCCAAAGCCCTTTCTTCTGAAATAAAACTACTTTAAATGGAATTAGACCATTTTTATTGGTAGCTTCATTCTAAGGTTTTACTTCAAATAATATAACATCAAGTAAATTACCGTATATGCCGGCGTATAAGACGACCCGGCGTATAAGACGACCCCCAACATTTCCACTCAAAATATAGTTTGTTATATACTCGCCCCTCTTCCGCACGCCTTCCACTTTTGCACTTTTTTTTTTTTTTTGAGGCACTTTTGTCTACCGTGGAAGCGAATCCGTGAAGCCGAAAGGAGCAGCCAGCCTTCTCCCAGCTCCCAAGGAAACGAGGCTCGCACCGCCCGGGCTCCGCTGAGGTATCCGGCTGGGGCTGTCAGGAGTTGTTACGCTGGCGCGGCTCCAGTCCAGTGTTGCCTCGGGAAGGGAAAGGCAAAAGGAAGAGCCGCGGCGGCGCTTTGCAATGGCAGCAGCGGCTCCTGGTTTTGCCTTTCCTTCCCGAGGCAACGCGGGACTGGAGCCGCGCGGAGCCGCGCCAGCGGTAACAACTCCTGACAGCCCCAGCTGGATACCTCAGCGGAGCTCGGGCGGTGCGAGCCTCGCTTTCCTTGGGAGCTGGGAGGCTGGCTGCTCCTTTCGGGCTTCACGGGATTCGCTTCCACGAATCAGGGCAAAAAGTAGCAAAAGTGCCTCAGCCGCGGGCAGCTGCAGTGCTTCCCAATTACTATTTGCCGGCGTATAAGACGACCCGGCGTATAAGACGACCCCCCAATTGGAGGCATCTTTTCAGGGCAAAAGTCGCCTTATATGCCGGCAAATACGGTAATAGATTGTTACTATTTTGTTTCTCCTTCTCCCAATTCTGCCTGTGCATGGTAATTGCGTAAATTGCAGACATCAGAAATGAACATACCACTGCTAGGATTCCAAAGCCCAGAAAGCAAAAAAAAAAAAAAATTATTTAAAAACCTGTTAAATGCAGCCTGTGGCTGTAAGCTGTACTTTTGAACATTACACAGAATTTTGACATAATTTAATTACATGTCTGTGCAGTGTATTGACTTGTGAATTACCAAATGCTAACAATCAACTAAGGGAGCTAGTCAGGGGTGGGATTCAAATTTCTTAACAACCGGTTCTGTGGGTGTGGCTTAATTTGTGGGTGTGGCTTGGCGATCATGTGACTGGCTGGGCATGGTTTGGTGATCACGTGACCACCGGGTGTGGTGATCACGTGACCAGCTGGGCATGGCCAACTCAACATCACTTCTTTGCCCTAACGACTTTAAGTATTAAAAAGATATACCAAAACAAAGGTAGTTTATTATGTCATATCTTTAATGCTTAGATAATAAAAAAGGTACATAAAAGTATATTGTTACAACATTTTAAAATATTAATCAAAAACTATTACATAACAAAACTTTACAAAAAACAATAAAACTTATTTAAAGTACTACCAAATTGCTTTTCTATTAGCGTCTTCAGTTACAGTTTTCTTGTGTTTAACATGAGCTGTGTGATGCGCCTGTAACCACTTCTTTACTATAGGAACAGGGTCCCTTTCTTGCAGAGATAAGCCAATTAGATTGATCTTCAGGAGGTTTGTTATATTGGAAACTATAAGGCAACTTCTGTCCTCTGAACATATTATATTCATCTGCGAGAAGCCCCTTTCCGTCTCTGCTGAACTGACTGCAATAGTTCTAATAATATCTCTAGCCTTTTTAATGCTGCAAGGAATTGTATATTTTTCCGAATCTTTTAATACATTTTCTATGAAATCACAATAATCATTAATATTGATTTCATAATTGAAAATTTCACCAATGCAACCAATTGTTCTTCAGCTGCTCTCCAAGGAACCACCACTTCTTCAATGTTCCAATAATCTGGCCCCAAATAATTTAGAAATCTTAATTTATCAGTGTCTTTAAATTGGCAACCTGTTTTTAAATGTTCGCAATCCATCAATCTTTTCTTCAAATTAGTTACAATGCTTTCTATAAGTCTTTCACGAGCCTGCAATGCATTAGAAAGAAGAAATATTTCAGTTAGCACATCAATCATCCAGGCCAAATCAGTGAGAAAACATGTGTTTTCAAGATGGGCAGCCATACCAGACACCAACTTTCCAACATCCTATGCACAAGCAAACCACCCAAAAGCAACTTGCAGAAAAATGAAATTAAAGCGCTACAAACCCTGAAAAGAGATAGCAGCATAATCATCCTCCCAGCTGACAAAGGGAATGCCACTGTAGTAATGGACAGAAAAGACTATGAAACAAAATTGACGGACCTACTCCAAGACTCCACATACAAACCCATAAACACAGACCCAACCACATAACTGGAAAAATTAACCAAGAAGAAAATTATAACCAGCCACATAAGCAAAGAGATCCAACAGACAATCATACCAAGAGAAAAATCTTCCAAATGCCCCAAACTATACGGCCTCCCAAAAATACACAAAGGCATACCTCTCAGACCCATAGTCAGCTCCAGAGGAGCACCACTACAAAACCTAGCCAAATACCTAGCAAAGCAGCTACAGCCCCATGCTGAAACAGTAGCTTCACATGTACAAAACTCATACCACTTCTTAGAAATGATCAAAGATCTACACATAGAGCAAGAAGATCTGCTTGTAAGTTTTGATGTGGTTTCACTATTCACTCAAGTCCCGATAAAAGAGACCCTTGAAATCATCAAAAATAAATACCAACCAGCTAAACACCTCATGGAACTAACAGAACACTGCTTAACCAACACATATTTCATATACAAAGGACAAAGATACAAACAAATTGAAGGAGCCCCTATGGGATCACCACTGTCACCTGTCATTGCAAACCTGTTCATGGAAGAATTCAAATCCAGAGCCCTGGCCAATGCCATCCTCAAACCCAAACTATGGTTAAGATACATCAATGACACATTCGTGATTTGGCCCCATGGAAAAGAAAACCTAAACAATTTCCTAACACACCTAAACAACACACACCCCAAAATCAAGTTCACCATGGAAACGGAAACAAACAAACAACTACCATTCCTAGATGTACTAATCTACAAAAAAACAGATGGCACACTAGGACACACCATATACCAGAAGAAAACACATACCAACCACTACTTCAACGCCCAATCCCATCACCACCCAGCACAGATAAACTCCGTGGCTAAAACACTAATTACTAGAACCAAACGCCTGGCAGACAAGACACACATTAAGACTGAACTATGCACCCTGACTAAAGTACTGACAGCCAACGGCTTCCACAAAAGCAAAATCACCAACTTGATCCACAAAAATACACTGAGACATAATGGAGACCTAGAAGATGAACAGACCCATGGAACAGCTGTCCTGCCCTACATAAAAGGTACTACAGACAAAATCAGTAAGATACTACACAGGCATCACATCAAGACTGCCTTCAAAACAGACAGAAAAATAGCAGCCATCCTAAGAAAACCAACGCCAGACCCGAAACAACACGGGACACCACCGCTAATCCCCCTCATCATACCCAGGCCCAAGCCCATCCTATAAATGAAGGACAACCACCATCCAAAAACCAGACCACGGCTTCCTCGCCAGCTGTCACACCCCTGACCCCAAAACCAAACAAGCTAACACACGCCAAGAACACAGACCCAGACCCCAAACTCGAAGCCAGACTAAAACCCAGAATGCTACATCACAGCCACCCGCTCAGGATATCACATCAGAAAACTCTGGAAATTACACCACAAGAACTCACAGCCAATGACCCAGAATATCACAGCACAAGACCAAGGATACCACAGCAATAAATCTCACAAGGTCATCACACAACCCATTACCCAAGCCGTTACAAAACAGGAGGCGAATGGAAAAGAGATCAAAACACAAATGACCCAGGAAATTTACAATGCAGGACCCAGGATACCACAACAAAAGAACTCGCAAACCCATCACACAACCCATTACCCAAGCTGTTAAAACACGAGAGGCTAATGAAAAAAGATCACTACAAAACAAACGACCCAGGAGATTACAGCACAAGATCCAGGATATCTCCACAACAAAACTCACAAGGCCATCACACAGCCCATTATACCAACATCAACTCCATCAACCAATCAAGATGCAGCAGCGCAGCCAACCAGCCCAGCACACCAGCCCCCACCACCAGTATTTATAGAGAAACGGCAGCTCCGATCACACACTGCTTGCACTGGCACAAAGCCGAAAGCACCAGCCTGAGGATGGTGAGTGGGACCTTGCTGAAACATCACCAAGATACTCTTAATCTTACACAGGAAAAGAGCCGAACACACCTAGACCTACATACCTGTACCCATGAAAATCTACGAATATATATATATATATATATATATATATATATATATATATATATATATATATGTATGTATGTATGTATGTATGTATGTATGTATGTATGTATGTATATGTATATGTATATGTATATGTATATGTATATGTATATATATATATATATATATATATATATATATATATATATATATATATATATATATATGTATATATATATATATATATATATATATATATATATATATATATATATATATATATATATATATATATATATATATATATATAACACACACACACATGTAGGTCTTGGTGTGTTCGGTCTTTCCTGTAAGATTGAGAAAAAGACCTGAACACACCAAGACTTGCATACCTAGGTGTACCCGTGAAAATCTACGAAAACATATATATATGTATATATATATGTATATGTATATGTATATGTATATGTATATGTATATGTATATGTATATGTATATTCAGTACTACAATTATAACATATCTTCTTTTGCCCTTTATTGTGTAATCTATCTTTGGTCTATCCATTTGTACCAGCAGTTCCAGCTGTCGTAATACATTGATGTTTCTTTATCTTTTAATGCCAAAGTTAATTTGTCTATTTCTGCACAACTTGATATTTTTTGAATAATCATTTCCTCTGATGGAAGAAAGGGAAGAAAAAGAGACAGTTACCAAAATCATGTGTAGAAATGATGACTGAACTGAACTTGATAGATATATGGATGAAATTGAATCCAGAGAAAAGGCAATTTACATTTTATTCTAATCCACACCAACTTTGGACTCGGATTGATATGGCATGGATGAATGGCGAAATAGCGAACAAATTAAAAGAGATTGAAATTTTACCCAATGAATGGGCAGACCACAATCCGATTCAGTTACTGTGGAGAGGTAGGAAAAAGCCAAAGAAAAGATGGACGCTAAACACGCTGTTAATTAAAGAAAAACAATTTATGAATAGACTCAAGGAAGAATTAAATTACTTTTTAAAGGAAAATAATAATGAGGCAACCACGAAACAAAATATTTGAGATACTATGAAGGCAGTAATAAGGGGCATAACAGTATCGTATACCGCTAAGAGGAATAAAGAAAAATATGCACAGTAAAAAAAAATTCAACAAAGAATTAGGGAATTAGAAATTCAATTACAAAGTACCCCAAAAGATCTTAGATTGAAAAACCAAATGACAGTAACTAAACATAAATTGAATCTAATTGAACAAGAGGGAATGATGGCAAAGCTGAATACAACTAGACAGATATATTTTGAACAGGCTAATAAACCAGGGAGTCCTACAAACTCAAAAAGGAAAAAAGACTAATTTACTAATTAATAGATGGAAACAGGGATACCCAACATGGGATAGAACAGAAAAAAAAATTATATATGAATACTTTGGGAATTTATATAAAAAGGAGGAGGTAAATGAGGAAAGGATAAAGAACTATTTGGGCAAAACAAAAGATAAAATAATTGGGGAGGAGATAAAAGAAATACTACTTAAAGATATCACTTGGTCTGAACTGGAAATAGCAATACAAAACCAGAAAAACAATAAAGCACTGGGACCAGAAGGAATCCCAGGAGAACTCTATAAAGCAATAGGAGAACAAATAGGACCCCTTATGGTGGAAGTTTATAATGATGTTTTACTTGCAGCTAAAATGCCGGGCTCATGGAGGGAGGCACTGATTTCGCTGATTCCGAAGGAGGACTTGGACCCCTGATTTATTCAAAATTACAGACCAATTTCTCTGTTAAACACCAATTACAAAATATTCGCTACTATCATAGCAAACAGATTAAAAAGAATTTTGAATTAGTATATACATAAAGATTAGAATGGATTTCTCCATAACAAATTAGGAACAATTTAAGAATAGTGTTAGATGTCTTGGAATATTATGAAGCCCATCCAGATAAACAAGTAGCCCTTGTATTTCTGGATACTCAGAAGGCCTTCGACAATTTAAATTGGTAATTTCTAATCCAACAAATCTATAATATGAATTTAGGCACTAAATTTGAAAATATCGTAACTACAATCTATACCACACAAAAGGCGAATATATAAATGAAGAATATACCAGATCTGTAAAAATAGAGAAGGGAGTTAGGCAGGGATGTCCATTATCTCCCCTGCTCTTCATATTATCCTTGGAAACATTACTAACTTGAATCAGACAAAATCTGGAAATAAGGGGGTTAAAGATTAAGAAAGAAGAGTATAAATTATATTCATTTGCGGACGACATGGTCTTTTTCACTGAGAACCCAATAGAAAAAGGACAGAATCTGATGAATGAGTTAGAACAATTTGGAACAGTTGCAGGACTTAAAATTAATAGAAAGAAAAGGACATTAATAACCAAAAATTTAACAGAAAAGCAGAAATTGGAACTAGAAGAGACTATGGGACTACAAGTGGTAAAGAAAAACAAATATTTAGGAATCTGGTTGACGGCACAATGTAAGGCGTTAAGGAAAAATAACTACGACAAATTATTACAACAGGTAAAGAAAGATCTTGGGACATGCAACTCTCCTTATTAGGAAGGATTGCCACTATTAAAATGTCCATCCTCCCCAAACTCATCTATTTATTTCAGACAATACCAATTAAAATACACAAAAACTACTTTGCAGAACTTAACAGGACAATTGCAAAATTTATTTGGCAAGGGGAAAAAAAGGAGAAACAAACCTAAAAGCAATGCAAGGTATGAAGAGCAGGGGAGGTATGGCTTTCCCAAATTGGGAGTTATATCATTGTGCAGCTTCCTTACTATGGCTGAAAGAATGGGTGAATCTATCTAATAAAAGAATATTAGTTTTAGAAGGCCATGATTTACAGAGGGGATGGCATGTTTTCCTATGGGATATAGGGAAAACCAAACAAAAATATTTTCATAGACATTTAATTAGAGACTCTCTATTGGCCAATTGGAATAAAATAAAGAAAAAAACATTACTTAAAGATCCCTATCTGGCTCTCAACAATGGAGGTGATGATTCACCTGAACAACTTGGATATTAATAAGATGTTAAAGTATAAAGATTTATTGGATATACAAAGAAATCTGAAATTATGGCAAGACCTTCAGGAACAAGGGTTATGAATTGACCAGTGGGCATATCTCCAAGTCCAAAATATAGACAGGACATGAAAGAATTTGGAATCTATAATAAACCACAGCAATTAGATAAAATTCTATTAGGCCCAGATAAAAAAATATAACAAAATTTTATAACTATTTATTAGAGATAGAATTAGAGGAAGAAATAGTTAAAGGTAATATGATAGCTTGGAGTAGGAATCTAGGCCGTAGCATTACTTTATCAGAATGGGAGAAGATCTGGAACAGAAACAATAAAATCACAAAATCGACATCATATAAAGAAAATGCTTACAAAATGTTTTATAGATGGCACCTACCCTCTTCGAGATTAGCGAAGATGTTTCCCAACATGAGTCCTAAATGCTGGAAGTGTAAAAAGAAAGAAGGAACATTCTACCATATGTGGTGGTCGTGTACAGAAACCCAAAGATATTGGCTGAGAATAAAAAAATGGATGGAGGAAATTATGACCAAGCAGATTGAACTTAAACCAGAATTCTTCCTATTAGGGATTCTCAACAGACAATTCCCCAAAAAAGTTAAATATATAATACTACATATATTGACGGCAGCTAGATTGGCTTTCGTGCAATGCTGGAAAATAACCTATACTCCACCAGAAGAAATGATTATTCAGAAAATATCAAGCTGTGCAGAAATGGATAAACTAACTCTAGCACTAAATAATAAAGAACTATCAGAGTACTATATGAGTTGGAACTGTTGGTATGAGTGGATAGACCAAAGATAGACCATATAATAATAATATTAATAAATTGTAAATGAGGAGATGTGACAATAGTAGCAATTAGATATTTGCACTAAAGATTAATTGCAAATATGCCACAAAACGATGAGATAAATAAGAAACCACAAACTGTTGATGATGTAATCATTTTTAATCATTTACGCTTTTTCTTTGTTGTTTTTCTTTCCTTTTCCAATCTGTGCGTGTGTTGTTTGTATATCTTAACTGTAAAATTTAATAAAGTTCATTTAAAAAAAGAAGAAGAGGGCAGCCACAGCCTCCTTAAAGTGCTGGGGCACCATCCCCTCCTGTAGAGAAGCATTAATCACTGCCAGAGTCCACCCGCCTGTCTGGGAAGCTTTCACAAGCCAGGAGGGACATGGGTCTAAAACATAGGTGCTTGGGTGCATACTTCCTAGGATCCTGTCCACTTCCTCAGGAGCAACAGGGTCAAACCATTCCCAGATAACAGGGCAAGAACCTATGTCAGGAGCTTCCACCAGATCAGCAACCATGCCGGCATCTAATTGGGAATGAAGTCAAGCGATTTTGTCTTCCAGAAAATCCGCAAATTCCTCAGTGCACCCCTTCAGGTGGACCTCAATCTCCTCCTTCCCTAGGAGGAGATGGCTCACCTTAAAGAGGGTTGCTGGATGATTATCTGCAGATGCAATTAGTGTGGAGAAGTATTTACACTTCATCTCACGAATCGCCACAAGGTAGGCCTTAGTAGCAGCTCTTACCTGTGTTTGATTGAGTTCATCTCCTGTTTTCCTCCAGTGGCACCCTAGACATCTCCTCATGCATTTCATCCCTCTCAGTTTCTCTGTATACCACAGGGCACAGAGAGGTCTATGGGTGAGGAGAAGTTGCAAGGGTGCAATTCGATCCAGAGCCTCAGTCACCTTCCTATTCCAAATAGTGACTAAGAGCTTGGCTGGACTGCATAATAGATCTGCAGTTATAACCCCCGGCTCCTTCTAGAACCCATCTGGGTCCATAAGTCGATGGGGGCAAACCAATCCAATCCCCCTGCGGTGGGATGCAGCTTTTGAGAAACTCATTGCCATTAGACTGTGATCTGACCATGACAAGAGGACCAAGGACAGGTCTACCAATTCCAGGTCACATAGACATTGCTCTGACATATTTACTATCAGCTTTGCTGTTTCCTTATATCGTCTTAATCATATTCTTCTTCTTGAAGGTCTCAAGTGATGGCGCTCCCACAACTTTTGAGGGCAAGCTGTTCCATTGGTTGATTGTTCTGTCAGAAAGTTTCTCCTTATTTCCAGGTTAAATCCCTCCTTGTTCAGTTTCCATCCATTATTCCTTGTCTGGCCAACAGGCACTTTAGAAATTAGCTTGACCCCTTCCTCCCTGTGGCAGCCCCTCAAATATTGGAAGACCAATATCATGTCTCCTCTGGTCCTTCTCTTTACTAGACTAGCCAAGCCCAGTTCCTGCAACCATTCATTGTATGCTTTAGCCTCCAGTCCCCTAATCATCCTGGTTTCTCTTCTCTGTACTTTTTCTAGAGTCTCAACATCTTTTTTGTAATGTGGTGAACAGAATGATGGAAAAATTTTGGATATGGGATTGACCTAGATAAATGGCAAAAATTGTGGTCTCAAAATTATAAAATGACGATGTCAACTGCATATAAAGAAAATATGTATAAGATGTTTTACAAGTGGCACTTACCCTGACGAGAATTGCGAGAATGTTCAAGAATAAATCAGATAAATGTTGGAAATGTCATCAGATACCTGGTTCATATTACCATATGTGGTGGACATGCTCGGATGCAAAAAGATACTGGACTATAATCCACACATGGTTGGAAAAAATGATAAAACAACATAAAGACTTTAAACCTGAGATATTTTTATTGAGAATTATACCTGAAATATACAGTAAAGAATTGAAATATTTGATTGTAAATATTTTAACAGCGGCTAGAATTGTATTTGCTAAGAATTGGAAAAGTGGAAAAATACCTATGCAGGAGGAAATTATTAAGAAAATCATGGACTGTGCTGAAATGAGTAAATTGACATTTGAAATCAGAGAACAAGAAGACAAACAATTTTATATGATATGGGATTTATTTTATCAATGATTAGATAAAAAGACATGGTAAAGAAATAGATTTGGAAGCTTTACAATAAAAAGTTAATAGATTGATATAGAATACAATATAAAATATATAACCATTGGATGAATGTATAAGATTAAATTATAATGAAATTTAGAATATCTCGCATAGAATGACGGAAAAATAGTTTAGTCAAATGGATCATTAATGATTGATAATACATAAGCACATTAGATTGATAAAGTGAGAATTTATACAACTTCTGAGTAATGGCCCAAAAAAGGATAGCACAAAAGATTGTAACCAACTGATACACTGTATGTATATAATTGAAAGATGTTTTTATGTTTTTATGTCTTGTTTGTATGTTTGTTGTAAAAAATAAAAACTTTATAAAAAAATAAAATAAAATCCAAGACTGGTGTCATTATGTTCTATTGCTTGTGTTTGTGTTATGTTGAATTCTAGTATGACATGGTCACTCTCACCCAAGGTTCTTGCAGTTTCAACTCCATCACTTCTCTGTTTGTAAAAATTAAGTCCAATATGTCTGTCCCTCTAGTTTCACGCTCTACCTTTTGGACAACAAAGTTGTCAGCTAGGTTGGTTAGGAATTTATTTGATTTCTCGATGCAGAATTAGTTTTCCAATTGATATCAGGATAATTGAAGTCTTCCATTACTATTGTTATGTGTTTCCTGCATATGTTTGTTAGTTGGCTGGCTAAAAGGACATCTATTTTTTCTGCTTGATTGGGTGGCCTATAATATACACCTATGGCCATGTTGTTCTTTTTTTTTCTTTTATATTGACCCATATGCATTCTAGGAGGTTTTCATCTTTGGTTTCATGCATTTCTGTAGCAATATAGTGGTCCTTTACATACAGTGCAACTCCACCTCCTCTTTTATGGGGTCTGGGTTTTTTGAACAGTTTGTATCCTTCTACCTATGTTCCAATCATGGGTTTCATCCCACCCGGTTTCTGTTATTCCAACTATATCATATTTACCTTCATGTATTCATAGCTCGAGTTCACCCTGTTTGTTCCCCAGACTTTGTGCATTTGTATATAGGCACTTGAGATCTTTATGTCTGACACTATGTTTACTGTCTGCATAACCTGTGTTGTGCCTGCCTGCCCCTACTTTCTTGCCACTTGTTTGATTAATGCATATGGTATTGCACTCACTATTAAATGTTTGGTTTTAGTTGACAGCAAGGTTGATAATCTTACCTGCACAAACATCTATTTTACATGCACTGGTATCCTTATTAATTTTAGCTTGCTGGGGACAGAAATGTTCTGTATCCATTAATTCTCTGTCCCCGCTGTTCAGTTTAAATGTTTATCAAGGAAATCTGTGAATTTAATGCCAAGTAACTCAGTCCCTTTCTTTGATGGATGCAAACCATCTCTTTTGTACAGTTTTTCAATAGACCAGCTGCAGACATCATGACTAATAAAACCAAAGCCTTCCCTTTTACACTGCTCCTTTAGCCACACATTAAACTCCACTACACGCTGGCCTTTCCCTTTTTGTTCCTTGTATACTGGTAGAACCTCTGAAAAGATAAGCCTACAGCCCATACTACTAAGTTCATACCCTAAGTTCTGAAGTCTTTCTGAACAGAAAGTACATCCTTCTGGGAAAGATCATTTGTACCAAGATGTATAATAGCATCAACATCACAGTCCTTACTGGCATTCTTGACCATATTGATATATCTCTCCTCAAAATCCATGTCTTTTAACTGTGCTAACATGCATTGCCAGTTCAAATTGTCAAATGCTTTCTGTGTGTTTAGGAAGATCAATGCCATTTACTTCCCTGGGTATGCTTCATAGTACTCCAGCGTGTTTAAGATTATTCTCATATTATCTCTGTCTCTTAAGTAAAAATCCATTTTGATCTGGATGTACAAACTGGTTTTAAAATCTTTTGAGTCTTTCTGCAATTATTGAAAATTATATATTTTATAATCCGCATTCAGTAAAGATATTGGTCTATAATGTTTTATCTGTTGTAGGTCTGAGTCCTCTTTTTGTATGAGCATGATGTATGCTCCCGTCCATGAATTTGGTATTTTCGCTTCTAACAGCATGTCATTGAACACTTCCAGCATTTGATATATTTAGAATATTTTGCAAATCTTTGTGAAGTTCTGCTGGTAGACCATCTGGGTCTGGCATTTTACCATTTTTTTGCTCTCTTAATTGCTTCTGTTAGTTCCTTCACTGTTGTACATTCATCTAATATGGCCTTTTCTGTTTCAGATATTTTAGGTAATTTTTTAAGGTATTGTTTGATTTTATCTTCTGAAACTCTCTCTTGGTTATATAGTTTCCCATAGTTATTTTGAATCACTTTCTTTTTAAAATCATTTTGATGGTAAAGGTTTCCTTCTTCATCCATTAATTGATGTATCATTTTTTTCTTTCTCCCTTTTCAATTTATATGCCAACCATCTTCCTGATTTATTTGCATTTTCAAATTTTTTTTGGGTGTTTTTAATTTTTTAAATTAAATTCTTCTTTATTATATTTAACTTGTGCTTTATTAATTTCATTTGGTTTTTTAAGTTTTTTTTGTGGTTCTTTTTGTAATTCTGTTTCTAGTCTCTTATATTCCTCTTCTAATGTCTTTTGATTTTGTTTCTTATTATTATTTTTCTTTCCTGTATAAGTTATGACTAAGCCTCTAATATATGCCTTAACTGTATCTCATATCTTTTGTAATGAGGTCTCTTCTTTACTATTTTCTTTAAAGAAAAAATCCAATTATTTTTCCATGAATTGAATAAATTCATTGTCTTTTAATATTGATTCAACATCCATCTTAATTTCCCTTTTTGTCCTTTCCATGTCACTTTTATTGGATAATGGTTGCCCAATTACTTGTTTCTATATTCACTTCTTGTACATTAGATTTCAGTTCACCTGACATCCATATCATATCTATTCTTGACCAAGACATGTGCCTATTTGAGTAGAATGAGTATTGATTTTCCCAAGTATTTATCTCTTGGATGCCTAGTTCTTCCACCATTTTAAAGAAAGCCGTTTTCCTTACCTTTTTGTTCACTTTCTTGGTTTTATAGTCTCGTTCCACATCTACAATTGCATTGAAATCTCCCACTACACAAATATTTTCATAGTCCAATTTTATTATTTTTTTATGGAGTTTACTATAAAAGTCCTCTTGTTTACTATTTGTACCAGGAGTATCTGTTTGTAATTCATTGTTATCTCCACCATTGTTATCTCAACCCATTTATATTAATGGACAATAGTTTTATTTCTTCTTCCATGGTTTTACTTGTACGTAGGTTTTGTTGTTTTAGTCACTCTTGTCCCTCTCTGTTCTTTTGCCTTTGCCCCTTTTCTTTTTGCTATTTCCTCTAATTCTCTATCACTTTTATTTCCTCTCCTGTAGCTTCCTCTTATTTTCTATTCTCTTTTTCCTCTCTTACTATCATTCCCTCTTGTGGTCCAAAATAGTAATCATAAAATTGTTCTGCTTTTTCTATGGAATCCAATCTACAGTATGTCTTTGCTCCATCCAAGTCACCTCCAGTATCAGCCATCTAAAATTTACTCCATTCTTAATAAGCTCTTTTGTGAAAAATTGATATTTCTGTCTTATCTCTCTTACTCTTCTAGTGATCTGTTTTAGAGCTACTATTTCTTTCTCTTTATATTTTATGGTTTCATCCCTCGCTCTTTGTAGTATCTCTGTTTTTATTATGTTTTTGGTGAATCTCACATGTACTTCTCTGGGAAGTCTATTTCTTGTTGCATATATAGTATGAACTCTAAATATTTCATCCATTTCAGTAAGCACTTTTTCTTTGGATATCTCTAAGACATTTGCCAGCAGCTCTGCCATTATCTCCATCAAATTTTCTCCCTTTTCTTCTTCAATGTTCTAAAAACATAAATAATAATCAGCCTTATCCATCTCCACTAATATTATTGTTCTCTCTTGATTTTTATCTGCTAATGTAAGTCTGTGATCAATCTCTTCCTGTTTGTTCAGCTTTCTCTACTTTCTACTTTTTTTAATCATTATTTGTTGAAAATTTTTCTATTAGATCCTCTACTTTTCCTTTTCTTTCCTTGAAGTCTTCATGCATGACTTGGAGGAGAGCTTTCATCTCTGCCCACATCATATTCATTTTTTCTTGTTGTAACATCACATCCGATGACCTTTGACCTGCTGGGCTAGATGCTGATGCTGATAATGCTGAAGATGGTGCAGAAGTAGTTTTCTTCATTTTGTGATGCTTTAATTATAATTGTGATTTAATTGTAATCCCAGGGACACGTAATTATAATTCACAAAAACAGAGAAATAAGACCATTATTTATAATCCAAAGGGAATGTGAAAATATAAATTGTAATCCAAGAGTTATTAGGCTGTTAGCTCTTCATTCTTCAAAAAGTGTTCTGTTTCTCTTGTTAAATTTGTAATCCACATAGGCTCACCAAATCCCAGAGTTCAACCAGCCAGCTGTCTTGTATCTCCAAAGAGAGAGTTGACAGTGCAAGAAACAAAAAGGAAAGAGAGTATTTTACTGTTCGCTTTGTCTGTTTAGCTTCTGCTTGAGTTCCAAGAGCTACACTATTTTAAAAAGTCTGTGTGTTTCACTCTCTGTCTCAGCTATCTAGCATAAACATCTTACTGGTATTAGATGTTATTTAATTTAACAGCCGACTCTTATCTTCTTCTTCAGTTTCTCAAGGTTAATTTTCCCCCTTTTATTTTCTCCCTTGCACCCTTCAACTTCTGCCAGCAGGTGTCCCAGCAGCTTCTCTCCTCATTATTTTATATTGTATTATCCAATCCAGTTTTCCAAAAGGGAAAAAGTTATTTAAGTACAAGGTTGATCAATATTATATTTGAGGTCCCCAGTCCAGCTTCCTAATTTTAAGGCTCTTTCATTCTCTTAAAAAAATTCTATTTTCTTCTTTCCAGTTTTAAAAATGACTCTTTGGCTTGCTTGCCACTTTTCTTGGGAGATGGAAGAAGAACAAATCTGCCTCCTCTTTTCTGGATCCCACTCTCCCAGGCTAGTTTTCAGGGGGCTTGTTCCTCAATAGCAGTTAGAAGTTAGAAATCTCTCACCCAGATTGTTTACACTGTTCCTTGATCTTTCATGCTTCCTTCATCAGTCAGCTGTTCTGGCTTTGATCAGGCACGCAATGGCCATCTTTTTCTTCCTGCTGGATTGAGAACCTTCTCTGGATCAATCAGGAAGTTTGTGGACTTCCTGAGATCAGCGGAGTACCTCTGGGGTGATTTAGGTCCATCAGAATCTTCTTGCATCATTTTGCTGTGATCCCATGGAGCCCCAAGGGATGCAGCATATCACCGCAATGTCAGCCCCACCCCCAACTCAAGAGATTTCTGAATGAATTTATACACTCTGACCAAAATGGGTTTTTACCTAAAAGGCAAATTAGAAACAATGTGAGAATAATTTTAGATATGCGAATATCTAAATATCTAAATAATTTTAGATATGAGAATAATCATAGATATTATGAAGTACCTTACAAAAAACAATTGGCATTGATCTTTTTAGATGCTCAGAAAGCTTTTGACAATATGAACTGGCAATTTATTGTGCAACAATTAAAATGCATGGACTTTGGTGAAACATTTATAAATATGATTAAGGCAATTTATACAAATCAGAGAGCAAAAGTGATTGTGAATGGAGATGGAGAAAACATTTTTGTAAAAAAGAAAAAGGCACAAGACAAGGATGTCCATTACCTCCACTGTTATTCATATTAAATAACTATCAGACAGGATTTGGATATAAAAGGAATGGAAATAAAAAAGAAGAGTATAAATTACAAGCATTTGCAGATGACCTAGTCTTTATACTAGAAGAACCATTAGAAACTGGCCTCACGAGAAGGCGGAGTCACGTCGCCGCGTTACAGCTGTAATTTCGGGGCTCCGAAGTTACAGCTGATATCTCGCCCTGGTCGGTCCCAACGGACCTAAACCGTCCCGTAGAGACGGTGATAGTAAGGCGCGTTCTGCTGATCACAGGGACACCGCAAGTCCCTGGTGGATCCAGAAGAAGCCCCTTTACCATCGGCGGAGAGGCAGCCATTAAGCTGCTGAAGCAGGGACAGCTCCGAAAGGAAGAGAAGAAAGAAAGAGAAAGTGTATCGGCTGGTGAGATTTATTTATTTTTATTTGGGATAAGGACACCCTAGAAGAAGAAGGAATCTGTAAGATTTTTGACAGAATTTGATAAGATGGACTTAGTGGTGATTTTTTAGGAGATGTCAAAATGAGGCTTGGCTTTTTACTTTTTTTTTCTAGCGAACTTCTATTGTGATTAGTAATTGTAACCAGACTGGTTTTTTTTTTCTTCTATAATTACCTTTCCTTTTTGACTGTTTATATTTTTAATAGAGGCTTCCTTTAGTAATTTTTTCTTTTTTAAATATACACACATATATATATATACATATTTTCTTTTTCTATTGGTTTTTTTTGGGGGAGGAAGAAGGGGGAGTGGAGTTGAGAAACTTTGTAACTCTGCAACACTGCCAACTAGAGGCTTGAAAATACTTTACTTGAAGTTGAGAGAACTGTGAGAAACTCTCTCCCAAGGACACTGAGTTGATAAGATAGAGAGAGGAACTCTGGAGAATGTTTTCACAGGTGTCTCTTTGGGATTTCTACAATCAACTGAATGTTTGAAGCTTGGCTTTGAAACTTGTGGAGAAGCCATAATAAGAGCCTTGGATGTTTAAATAAAATGCAGTGTGCTTTTTGCTTTACTTGTTATTAGCTTTTATCCCTCCTCCTCAACCCTATAGTATTTTGTAATATTTGTACACTTTTGCTTATTACTATTATTATTATTTTTCATTTTTTTTTCTCTAAAGGGAAAGCCTCAGAATATTGTTTCTTTTTTTCCTTTTTCTTTTCTTTTTGGGGGACTTTTGCTTTTTTTTACCTTTGTATGTATATACTCTTTTTGTGGCCATGTTTTTTTTTCTTGAGATTTCGCAATTGGATTAAGGTGTGAAGAACCTGAAGAATTTTTCTTTTTTTTCCTTTTTATTATTATTGTTATTTTTTTAATATTATTGGGTTTTATTCTCCTTTTGACTATTGCAACTGAGGATTAAGGTCTAGAAGAACCTGAAGAAAGAAATTTTTCTTTTTCCTTGAAACTTTTTTCCTTTTTTAAATTTTGGGTTTTTTTGTTTTTTTTTTACTGATTTTTCTTTTTTACGTTTTTCCTTTCCCTAATTGGATTATAATTGTTACACTGCCAACTGGATTAAAAGAGTGGGAAGATTCTGAGCTATTCAAATGAGTAAGAAAGTTCTACCTTCTGGCGCATCAACTTCTGCTCCTGCTTCCCCATCAACTGGAGGACGACTTTCAACAATGGCGAAGCAAGATAAAGGACAAACGGATCTAACGACGCAGTTATGCAAGGAATTCAAGAACTTAAAATGAGTATTGAACAAAGGATGGGGAGTATTGAACAAAAAATTGAAAACATCCAACAGATGATGGCGAAGTATGATGAGAGACTGCAAAAAATGGAAGAGAAAGACAATCAAAGAGATGAGAAATTGCAAAAATTGGAAGAGAAAGACAATCAAAGAGATGAGAAAATTGGAAATATTGATGACAGAGTGACAACGCTTGAACAAAACAAGAATGAGATGGTGAAGTGGGAGATGGATAGATCAGAATATTACCTCAGATTTCAAAATATAGAGGAAGAAAAAGGACAAGATCTTGCTGCAGTAATGATAGAAATCTTGGCTGGAGCTTTGGAAATAACAGAGGAAAAAATGATGGATGGAATAGATGAGATATACCGAGTTTTTACAAGATATGCATCGAGGAATAAGTTACCAAGAGAAGTTCATGTTAGATTTACTAAAAAATCTATCAGAACACAGATATTACAAGCGGCAAGAGAGAAGACATTGAAATATGGAGATAAAGAGATTGGGGTTTTAAAACAAATACCCAGAAAAATTAGAGAGATGAGGAGAGAATATCGTTTCCTGACTAAAGTATTATTGGAAAAGGAGGTGAATTACAGATGGTTGATTCCAGAAGGATTAATGGTTACATGGAAAGAACAGAGATACAGAATTGGCTCAATTGATGAAACAGAATCGTTTTATAAGGAATTTTTAAAAGAAGAGAAACAGAGATAGAAGAAGAGACTACCTTAACTCAATTTCAAGAGGACCAAATAGAGATGGGAAAAGAAGAAGGTGCAGTAGGTGGACAAGTGGAGACTAAAGAACAACGTGAAGTAAGATCAACGAGCCGTTAGACCTAAATATAAATCATAACTATGGAGGAAAAAAAATTGATTTCTTTGAATATAAATGGACTGAATTCAGCTACTAAAAGAAGGAAAACTTTTCATAAAATAGAGAAATTAAAATTTGATATAATTTGCTTACAAGAAGTACACATTAAGTACAACAAGAAGTACAACATCAACAATTATTGGTGCGACCAAAAATAGGGAAAATTTTTACTTCTTTGGCCCAGTGTAAGAAAAGAGGAGTGGTATTGTATATTAAAGAAACCATTTCAGCAAAATTGATTTATACTGATGAAGATGGAAGAGTACTAATGGTTGAAATAGTGGATAACAATACAAAGATACTTTTGGTTGCAATCTATGCTCCGAATGATAAACAAAAAAGATTTTATAAAAAATTACATATGAAAATAATTGAATTGGTTATAAATTCCAAAGTCTTTTATATCTTGTTTGTATCTGCTATGGATTTGTATATATAACCACTGATCGATTTTAAATCCCTGTTCCTGTAGTTCTTGTCGAGTTTTTAATTTTCCTTGCGGATCTAATAAATCTTTATATTTAATCATTTTTGTTATGTCCAAATTATTGGGGTGTACCATTGCCTCCATTGTTGATAGCCAGATCGGAATTTTTAGATAGTGTTTTTTGCATATTTTTTTCCAATTAATTAATAATGAGTCCCTAATGAGGTGTCTATGAAAGTAAGGCTGCTTGGGTTTCCCCACTTCCCATAAGAAGGCATGCCACCCTCTCTGGAGGTCATGCCCTTCTAATGCTAAAATTCTTTTGTTAAGTAAGTTCACCCAATCTTTTATCCATAATAAGATAGCTGCCGAATAATATAATTCCCAATTTGGAAGGGCTAGACCCCCTCTACTTTTCGCATCTTGTAAGGCCTTTACATTGATCCTGCAGTATTTAGATAAAATTTTACTAGGATCAAACAAAAAGAACATATCCAAATTCTATAAATACTTACTGGAAGTAGAATTAGAACAAGAGATAGTCAAAGGGAACATGATAGCCTGGAGCAGGAATGTCGGAAGAAGTATTACATTATCAGAATGGGAAAAGATTTGGAACAGAAATATTAAGATTACAAAATCGGCAGCATATAAAGAAAATACATACAAAATGTTTTATAGATGGCACTTGCCCCCTTCGAGGTTGGCGAAAATGAACCCAAACACGAGTCCAAAATGCTGGAAATGTAAAAGCATAGAAGGAACCTACTTTCATATGTGGTGGTCTTGCAAAGAAACCCAGAAATATTGGCAAAAAATCAGAAAATGGTTGGAGGAGATAACCAAAGAACAAATCGAATACAAACCAGAGTTCTTCCTACTAGGGATCTCTGATAAACATTTACCCAAAAAGATGAAATATGTAACAATTCATATCCTAACTGCAGCCAGATTAGCGTTTGCCCAGTGTTGGAAATCACCCCATGCACCTACAGAACAAATGGTCATCCAGAAAATATGTGATTGTGCAGAAATGGATAAATTAACTATAGCACTTAAAAACAAAGAGTCTTCAACATTTTACGATAATTGGAACTCTTGGTATAATTGGTTAGTCCAGAGATAAATTGCTTAATGGACAATGGGTAATTTAAGCATAGATATCGATAAGATGTGTGTATTCAAATTAAGGTAGGAGAATTGGATCTTGTAGACTGTCAAAAAGGATATTGTCTGTTTTTAAACGCATCTTTTTTTTTTTTTTTTTCTTTCTCTTCCTTTGTTTCTTTCTTTCTTTTACATCTCTTCTTCTCTTTTCTTTCCAGTTTGTAAGACCGAGTGTTCTTTTTTTGTTTTTTTCTCTTTTGTGTATGTAATGTCGATATGTTTTTAATTGTAAATTTAATAAAATTTATTTATAAAAAAAAAAGAAAATAATTGAATTGGACTACGCTAATATATTTATAATGGGAGATTTTAATGGAATTGTAGACAATGAATTGGACTACACAGCAAAAATAACACGACAAAATAGGAAGATCCTCCTAAATCCTTTTTGAAATGATAGAGGAACTAAAACTAAAAGATATATGGAGAGAAAGAAATACTAAAACTCAACAATATACTTTCTACTCGAATAGACATTCATCATGGTCCAGAATAGATATGATGTGGACGTCAACAGAATTATTATCTAATATTCAAGAAATAAATATTGAAACAAGTACATGGGCAGATCATAACCCAATGACAATTAAATGGAAAGGACAAAAAAGAAGATCTAGATGGACATTAAATAATACTATTTTAAAGGAAAAAGATTTTACACAGTGGATGGAAAAAGAACTGGCCTTCTTTTTAATGAAAACAGAAAAGAAGATACTTCAATACAGAATGTTTGGGACACAATGAAGGCATATGCAAGAGGATTGATAATGGAATACACAAAGAAAAAAAATATTAGAAAGAGGCAAATGATTAAAACTTTAGAAGATGATTATAAAAAATTGGAAAAAGAATTACAGAGAATGCCACAGAAAAAAGATATTAAATTTAAAATGGACATAATTAAACATAAAATGGATCAAACAGAGAAAGAAGAATTGGCGCAAAAAATTAGAAGTGCTAAACAGAACTATTTTGAGGATGCAAACAGACCAGGTAGATGGTTAGCATACAAACTGAGAAAAGAGAAAGAATCAAGGAGAATACTACAGTTAATGGATGAACAGGGTCTAGTCTGTCATGGTAATAAGGAAAAAAGAGAATTATTCGAGATTTTTATGCACAATTATATAAGCAGGAGGATTTTGATGAGGGGAAAATTAAACAGTATTTACAAAATGCCAACCTACCCAAGATATCTGATGAAACTGGGAAAATGTTGGAAAATCCTATAACAATGATGGAATTAACTGAAGCACTTAATAGACAGAATAACGGGAAAGCACCAGGACCAGATGGTTTCCGGCAGAATTTTATAAAACATTACAAGAATCATTGAGTATTTCATTGTTAGAAATTATGAATGAAGTTATGATAAATAAGAAAATACCTAAAACATGGTCAGAAGCTTATATTACGCTTATTCCAAAAGAAGGGACTGACCCATTACAAATTAAGAATTATAGACCTATTTCTTTATTGAATGCAGATTATAAAATATTTGCTTCAATTTTGGCAGAAAGGCTTAAAAAATACTTAAATAATTTTATTCATTCTGATCAGAATGGATTTCTACCAAAGAGACAAATTAAAGACAACATGAGAGTAATTTTGGACACTTTGGAATATTATGAGGCACACCCTGAAAAGCAAATGGCTTTGATATTTTTAGATGCTCAAAAGGCATTTGATAACGTGAATTGGAGATTTATGTTATTATTATTGGAACAGATGGGTTTTGCTAGAAAATTTATTCAAGCAATAGAAGCTATATATCATAAGCAAACAGCAAAAGTGATGATAGATGGAGAATTTACAGACACTATCAATATTAAAAAGGCACAAGACAAGGATGTCCACTATCCCCTTTGTTATTTGTATTGACTTTGGAAGTATTAAATAGAAATATTAGAGAGGATACAAATATAAAAGGAATGAAAGTTAAAAAGGAGGAATTTAAATTGCAAGCCTTTGCGGACGATTTGGTCTTTATTCTGGAAGACCCTCTAGAGACAGCTTTAAAACTACTGGAAATGATAGAGACGTATGGTGAGATGGCTGGCTTGAAAATAAATAAAGACAAAACAAAGATTCTGACAAAAATATGTTATTAAGGCAAAGAGAAGAGTTGGCAGACTTATTGAAAATTCAAGTTACGAATAAAGTTAAATACTTGGGGATAATTTTGACGTCAAGATGTACTACACTGAAAGAGAATAATTATATTAAACTTAAACAGCAGATAGCATCTGACTTGAAAAAATGGGAAAATCTACAATTATCTTTGATAGGTAGAATCTCAACAATTAAAATGAATATTTTACCCAGAATTTTATATTTGTTTCAAACAATACCAATTAGGCTTGGTAAAGACTATTTTGATGAATTAAATAAAATGGTGTTGAAGTATATATGGCAAGGTAAGAAAGCGAGAATAAAACTAAAACTTTTACAGGATGCTAGAATTAGAGGAGGATTTGGCCTTCCTAATTGGGAGTTGTATTATCAAGCTGCAAATTTAATGTGGGTTAAAGAATGGATAACGTTAAGAAAGTCTAGATTATTGGCATTGGAAGGACATGATTTATTATTGGGTTGGCATGCTTTTTATGGTATAAGGGAACTAAATCGCAGGGTTATTTCAGAAGGCACTATATACGGGAATCGTTATGGTTGAATTGGGAGAAAATTAAGAAACAATGTTATTTGAAAATTCCAGTTTGGTTATCAACTATTGAAGCTTTTTCCTATCCCATAATTTATAAGAAGGAACAAACAGTTAGATATGGGGAAATACTGGATGAAAAGGGTGAACTTAAAACGATGCAAAAGCTAGAAGAACAAGATATAAAGATGAATTGGTTTTCATATGCGCAAATACACTCAAGGTATCTTAAAGATTCTAAAACAGAAGGATTTTATGATAAATTGACTGATTTAGATGGGATTTTGACAGGTGCTGATGAAAAAGTGATTAAAAAACTATATAGTTATTTGTTGGAAATTAAATTAGAGGAAGAACAAGTCAAAGAAACAATGATTGTTTGGGGGAAGAACTTTGGATATGGGATTGATTTAGAAAAATGGCAAAAATTGTGGTCTCAAAATTATAAAATGACAATGTCAGTAGCATATAAAGAAAATTTGTATAAGATGTTTTACAGGTGGCATTTTCCCCGACAAGAATAGCAAGAATGTTCAAGAATAAATCCGAAAAGTGTTGGAAATGTCATCAGATCCCTGGCTCATATTACCATATGTGGTGGACTTGTGAGGAGGCCAGGAAATACTGGACTAGAATTCGCATATGGTTGGAAGAAATGACAAAAAAACATATAGATTTGAAACCAGAGATTTTTCTATTGGGAATCTTACCTGATACATTTAATAAAAACTTAAAGTATTTGATTGTAAATGTGTTAACAGCGGCTAGGATTGTATTTGCTAGAAATTGGAAGAGTGAGAAAATACCATTAGAGGAAGAAATTATTAAGAAAATACTGGAATGTGCTGAAATGAGTAGATTGACATTTGAAATTAGAGAACAAGAAGATAAACAATTCTATGAAGTTTGGGATCTTTTTTATCAATGGTTAGATAAAACAATATAATAATAGAATATATATATATTTTGGTTTTGATAATATTTTTAGAATATTATATTAAGATAGATTTGGTATGATTTTACGATTTGTTATAAATTAACTAAATTATAGTTATCTCGCTCAAGCATGAATTAGTTAAATTATAGTCAAATGATTGTTTAATAAGGATATTAGGATATATAATTGTTGATTGATAATATGACTTATTATGTAACATAATTATTATGATGACTATGAAATAGATGCACAAAAAGGAGTGATAAACCAACCGATACACTGTCTGTAAATTTATGAAGAATGACGATGTTCTTATGTTATGTTTTATGTTTTATGTGTTTTTATTTGTTGTTAAAATCAATAAAACTTTTATAAAAAAAAAAAAAAAAGAAACTGGCCTCAGACTGATAGGGAAAATTGAGGAGTATGGAGAAGTTGCAGGACTGAAAATAAATAAAAAACTAAAATAATAGTTGAAAATCTTACTGATAAACAGAGAAATGAATTGACAAAAAAGATAGACCTTCAGACAGTAAAGAAAGTGAAATATTTAGGAATCTACTTAACAGCAAGATGTGCAACAATTAAATATGATAACTTTGCATAGTTAACGCAACAAATTAAGCTGCACTTGGAGAAATGGAAGAACCTACAACTCTCAATGATGGGGAGAACAGCTACTATAAAAATGAACAAGTTTACAGAAGTCTAAATGTAATGGCAGTTTTGGATTACCACACTGGGAGTTGTATTATCAGGCATCTATACTTACTTGGGTGAAAGAATGGATAAGCTTGAGGCATAGTAGATTATTATTACTGAAGGGTCTTGATCTCCAACTATGCCTTTCTATGGGATGGAAGAAGTACAGTACATAGATATTTTCAAAGACACTATGTGAGGAATGCTTTAATTTTAGTATGGGAAAAAGTCAAATTACAAAACTATAGGAAAATACCAGTGTGGCTTTCAACAATGGAAGCATGATACATCCAAATGTTGTCAATTTGGAAAAAAATGTATCCTATAAAGACATCTTAAATGAGAAAGGGAACTTAAAACCATACAGGAATTACAAAAACAAGGGGTGGATTTAGCATGGTGGCCAACTTGCAAATACAATCGAGATATGAGAAAGATATAAAAACATGGGATTTCTGAGAAAAGGCAGCTGACCTCATGGTGAAGCAGTGTGGATGAGTGGCAGGTCTAAAAAGTCCTGCTGATTTGTTTGAGCCCCAAGGCTCTACGGAGCTGAAAGTCACCCTGGAGGGGTGATGAAGGTAGAGGGGATCATGGGTGGGATTCTACTGGTTCGCACCTATTCACTAGAACCAGTTGTTAACTTTCTAAGCAGTTCAGAGAACCGATTTTTAGAAGAAATCTCCTTTTGTTTTTGTTTTTTTCATTTTACTGGCCTAATCCTATAAGGAAGCCAGGAAGGAAACATTTTGGTGTTGTTGCTTACAGAAACTGCCTCTCCATTAATCCTTATTACATTCTTGGCAGGACTAGACTTCCTGTCTCCGAAGCTTCTCTGGAGGTTTTTTTTTTTTTCTCCTTTGCTGGTACTTTACTTGTGTGGAGCCCGAATTTGACATATGTGGAGCCATTTCACTTGGAAACCTGACAGCTTGACTTTCTTAAAGGGGGAAGGGTTGTTTTAAGCTTTTTACACTGCTGTTGGGAGATAATACTCCCCTGTTGGAGTTAGCACTTTGAAGAAATAATTGAATAACAAAGCAGAGCTGCCGGAAAGCTTTTAATGACAAGGAACCAAGACATTCAGCAAGGCTTCTTGGTTAGCTAGAAAGATTGACATTCAAACATGAGTTTACATACCCTTTCTGAGTTTTGGTCTAAAACTGGTTTTTGGTGAAGTTTAATACTGTGCTTGGTGACGTTTAATCCTGTGTTTATTGATGGGATAATTTTTCCTATTCAGCTTTGTTTGGAAGGGAAAAGGTTAATCTCTGTTCCTGAAAAGAAACTGGCTAGTTCCTGTGTCTATTTGTTCTGGTAATTGGTTTAACAAGCAACAGCTACTGTTGTGATTTAATTATTTGTATTTTGTTTGAATTTTTTCCTGCCTCATGGTTTCTTTTTTTTATCTTTTTTTTGTCTTCCTTCACTGCTTTAGTGGTAGCTGGCACTGTCCCTTTGGGGTGTACTTCCAAGAGGCAGAATGCAAGTTTGGCACTAATTTTTTACTGCCTTTCTGGGGGGCATGTGATATTTCTTTAAATCTGGATGATATCCTTAGGACATCTTGCAAGGTGAGTGAGACCAGCTGGTGTATTTAAGTGACAAATGGATCTAAGGATTGCTTCTCCTGGGTGTGCTCTTAAAATGACCTCTCTGCTAAAGGGTTTCACTTTATGAGCCACAGTTGGCTGCTAATAGTTATTATTGTATTTTAACTATTTTAATTCCTCAAGGTGCTCTGGCACCCTGCTTGATTTGTAACTTCGGCTTGCAGGTATTTTTAATCTAATGATTGGTATACAGGGCAGCTTTTTGCAAGCAAAGAAGTTTTTTGTATTTTTGTACAGGTAATTCTTGACTTACAACAATTCATTTAGTGACCATTTAAAGTTACAATGGCACTTTTAAAAAGTGACTTATGACCATTTTTCACACTTACAACCATTGCAGCTTCCCCATGGTCATGAGAGGCCAGGTGACAAGAAGCACCCCTCGATGTGAGTGATGTTGAGTTGGCCATGCCCAGCCAGTCACATGATCACCAAGCCATGTCCAGTCACATGACCACCAAGTCACACCCACCAACTAAGCCATGCCCATAGAACTGGTTGTTAAAAAATTTGAATCCCACCCCTGGAGGGGATGCTTCGGTGGTCACGAGAGCACAGTCTCCTTGACTGACCCAAAGAAAACACCTTCATCTGGACAGAAGAATGGCCATCATGGCTGAACCAAAGCCGGGAAGACAGCTGAGATGGAAGTGAACAAAGGAAAGATCTTGTTAACAGCCTGCTTGGTCTGGGTAAGAATCATTCTAAATTCTGCAGTGGATTTTTTTCTTAAAATATCCCCCCTTGGAAAGTGGGACTCAATGGAGGAAATTAGTGGCGATTAATGATCAGGAGCGACTGTCAGATTTGGTAAAGAAAGAAAAGATATTGCAGCTAAAAATAACTTTAAAAGTAAAGGACAGATTGGATTGGTTAGCTCTGTGAAAACTAAAATTGTCTCAAATTTCTGGACTATATTCTTACTACTCCTCAACTTGAAGAACTTTGGGAAACTATTGGAAAACAATCTTATTCGGAGACATTTTGATTGTAAAAGTGGAGAGGAAAAAAGCTGCCAAAGAAGCAAAATAAAACTGGAAAAAGTGGAAGAAGGGAAAGTGGTTACAAACTGGATGGATTGGCTGGATACACTAAACATTTGCAACTGATTATACTCGCAGTTTGGAGACAGATTGTGAAGACATTTGTGAGAACCTTGAGAGCTATAATTATACTTTATACTGGACAGTGTGTAAGTGTGAAACAAGTTTTGAAACAAAGTGAGAACTGTCGGGGGACTAATTAATGGAGGGCCTGTCTGAACTGCTCCAATACTGGCTAATTTATTGCGGTATAAAGGGGACAGTGCAGAGGTGGTATTCAGCAGGTTCTGACCAGTTCTGGAGAACCAGTAGTGGAAATTTTGAGTAATTCAGAATACCACCTCTGACTGGCCCCGCCCCCATTTTTTCTCTGCCTCCCGAGTCCCAGCTGATTGGCTAGGCCTTCTTTTGTTGCCCTGCACAGGAGAAGAGTTGGAAAGCAGATGAGTGGGGTGGAGAGAGAATGGGGATTTTACAGTATCCTTCCCTGGAGTGGGGTGGGAATGGAGTTTTTACAGTATCCATTCCCTGCCATGCCCACCAAGCCAAGCAACGCCTACAGAACCGGTAGTAAAAAAAATTGAATCCCACCACTGGGACAGTGAGATTCTGATCGATTACTGAGTTTAAATTAATTAAAATAAGGTAAAATGGGATTGCAAGAAGAAACAAATGACTTATTAAAAGAAATGTTATTGACCATCCAAGATATCAGGAAATGATGACAAGGAACCATAGGGAGATAAAAGAAATGATACATGATATGATTAAAAGATCAGAAAACTATGACCAGAAGACATTAAACAACAAACAAGAAGTCCAGGAAATAGAAAACAAAATAGAAAGAATAGAGGAATGGACAAGGGAGGGAAACCGACAAATTATACAAAAAGATAAAAAAGAGGAAATAGTTAAAGCTGAAATAGGAATAGTGAACTATACTGTGAGAGACCAAGAGTTAGAAGGGAATACACAGAAAGATACTTACGAAATCAGGAAAAGACCATTGAAAAATGTATGGAAGGTCCAAAAGGGTGAAGAAGCGATAGAGATAGAAGAAATACTTAGATTGAATATGAATGAGATAAGAATATACAAGATTATATGGGAGGAGTATGGGAGACATGCCAAGAAGTCAACAAGAGCTGAAATACGAAAACAGGCAAGAGATGAGGGATAAATGCAGAACATTGTTTAACACAGAAGCTATAATGTCAAGAATTAGTACTAAGATAGAAATTAGAAGATTACCTTTTTGATTTGGGAACTATTCTATATATTCTGTATCCTGTACAGATGCAGATAGATAACTCCACAAAACATCCATAACGAAGTATTTTTATTGGTTCATCAGGTATAATTCACATTTGTGATGAAGTTCTTCTTTAATGACAAATCCTTTGTATATCTGTCTTGTAGGTAAAAAGATGATTTATCTTCTATCCTTTTTCCCTCATGTTGTAGCGATACAGTTACCACGAGTCCGTGAGTTCAGGCAAGAATGAGGAAAACTCCCCCCAACCCCTCAAGGGTCAATTTAGTGACTAATCAGGATTACAGATGTGGTCACGTGATTTACATTTCCCAGGATAACTTAACTACATTTACCATGATGCATTCCCTTAAGGGGACAGCTCACAATTGCTACCTAGCTATCCAAATCCCATTAACTCTAAACTGTCTGGACAGCACACTATAATAGAAATAATGGCAGAAGTTAGAAATCTGGATATGTAAACATAGATACCTAATGAATAGAAAATAACTAAGATTAGTAAACTTTAGGATTATTCGGCAGTTAATTGGCTATAATTGTGATGTCAACTACTGTTTATAAGCAAAATCTTTATAAAATGTTTTACAGGTGGCATTTGCCACCGGCAAGATTAGCAAAAATATTTAACAAAATGTCCGCCAAATGTTGGAAATGTAATTAGATGCCGGGTACCTACTATCATAAGTACCTACTATCATAAGTACCTACTACATAAGTGGACATGTATAAAAGCAAAAAAATATTGGATGAAAATACACACATGGCTGGAAAAGATGATAAAGCAGCATATAGGTTTAAAACCAGAAATATTTTTGTTAGGTATAATACCAGAAAGTTATGACAAAGGGACTATATACTTAATGCTACATGTATTGACAGCAGCAAGACTTATATTTTCACAATATTGGAAAAATGAAACCACACCAGATGAAAATATAATTAGGAAAATATTGGACTGTGCATAGATAGATAGATTGACATTGAAAATAAAAGATAAAGGAGATACAGAATATTATTCAACATGGAATAGGTTTTATCAATGGCTAGAGATAAGAGGTAGAAATTAGATGAAGAAAGATCATTGTTAGGCATAAGTAAAATATGTTGTTTATAATTACAAGTATGCTAGTATTATTATGATCATAGATAAGCAAATATAATTATAAATATGATAATTACTATGTGCATTATCATTTACTATCAGTATATCTGTTATTTTTCCTTTTTCCTTTGTAAAATGAAATGCCAGGATATTACACTGTATTCAAAATATTTATATATAAATAACAAACTTGACTTTAAAAAAAGAACTATATGAAGAGGACAGTCCGCCAGTCTTAACATGAAATCTCAACATAACAGTTCTGTGGAAAAACTGGGCCATTTCCTAACACAATAGTGTGCATTTCTGAAGTGAAAACTCTTGGTAGTGGTTTGCAATTGACAGACTCCTGCTATTTTTTTTAATACTTTTGATTTTTCAGCTGTAACAACTGGAACAAAATGTCTTGAAAAATATTTAACTGCAAGCAAAACAGTTACTTTTTTGTAGCCTAGTGCTAAGATACCACCACAAAAGAGTGATATGGTTAGCATCACATATAATTGTCTTTGACCTCTGACCACTTTTCACTTCCTTACTCTGTGGTGATATCAGTTTGTATAGCAGTTTTTTAACGAGAGATGAAACAAGAGATGAGCAAAAGATTTTCATATTTCTGAACATAGCAGAGTCAGCAGCAATCTGGTATTGTATGTTTACCTCTTGTTCTGTGGCTAGTGACAGAACAGAGAAGATGGAAATGTGTGTTGGTGGTCACTCCTGGGGCAAATGCAACATATGGTTAGATTCATTAGTATAACACGTTCAGCCAGTTTAATGATGCTCACAAAGATTTCACCATGATTCTTTTTAATTTACAGCCCTTTCATATGTCTGTTGAATTCGCTTTACTTTGAGTATCTAATGTTGCTCACATGCTCTACTGGGATATTTGCATATGTACATATATTATCTATAATTTTAAAGCATTTAAAATTTCAACTATTCCTTAATAAGCATAATAAGCTACTTTTAGAATTTTGTAATGTAGGAACAGATCAAAGCATACCTTTATTTAAAAAAAACCTGTAATAAACAAGCTTAGTTACAATTATTGTGAAATTCTTAAGTATTCATGTAATTATAAGGAGACAAGTTATTAAATTTTGTCATATTGAAAACTTCCTATTCAGAACTCAATTTTATTCTAAAAAGTGGCCACAGTGGCATTATTGGCATAATTTTCTTTTTGTAAGTTACTTTTTATTAAATATTTTTGCAGAATAAAAATCAATACCAACTTAGAAAAAGAAGCAAAGAAATGTGATTAAATAATTGAGAAAAGGTAAAAGAACAAGTTATAAATGAGTGGGTTCCAATCTTCTTTATAGCAGATTTTTCTGTGTCTGTTCCTTCTTTACATATTCTTTACACAGTCTTCTCATTCTAATCAGCAAACGTATAAAACCCAACTTCATTTTTGTTGTTTTCAGCAAAAAGTACATAAAAAGTTCCAGTCATTAACAAATGTAGTTATAGTTTTTCACTAATTAAACAAGCTAATTTTGCCATCTTTGCAAATTCTGTTATGAGTATTTCAAAGCCTTTCTGTCTTTGTACTATGATACTCTTGCCATTTATAGAAACTTCCATAGATCTTTTTTGTTGCCTATTTTGGTATTATTTTCTATGCAAGAGCAAGGTGAAAAAATAATATTTTTTTTATTCTTTGTTCTTAGCATTTCAAAATGAGAGAAATGAAGGCATTAGTAGATTACTTCAAGCTGTTTCGTAGGACTTGGGGAGTGAAAATAATAGTGGTAGTTTAGATAGATGGTGCCAATTTAAAAAAATGACTTTTATTTTGGCAAGTCTGTAAATGTAATAATTGTGATTCCCACACTCCAGAATAGATCAGCAGAATAAATCTTAAACTTGGAGATCTTCAGGGCATGATAATCTATTGATCTTTTGGTAACATTTTAATGCTTTTTTAGATTAAATCAATTAAGCAACTACAAATCTTCTGGAGATTTTATTTCATTCCTCCGCCTAAAGTGTTCAAATACACTAAGTCACATTAAGTCTAGGTGCTGTGGAATATAGTAGCATGGACAGATTCACCAATAATTTATTGGGTTTATCTGACTTATATTCCTCCAGCTTTCAGTCTGATGCTTAACTGATACCTTGCTCCCCATTTTACTAGAATTTATGTTGGTTAAAATGCCAATGATTCAGTTTCAGATCTTCACATGACATGAAGCTTATTAGATAATTCAGTCAATCACAAATTCGTAGTTCAATGTTTTCACAAGATTCTGTCATGAGGATAAAATGAGAGAAGTTTCCCATGCATGCTGTTTTAACCTGCGAGAAAAAAGATGGGACAGAAATATAACAAATAAAGATAATAAAGGAATAAAGGAAATATGGAGTTGTAATGTGCTTTTAATGTAACTGAATTGTCCATCCCATATTAATACATGAAATAGAATATTCCCCACTATCTTGTCAGAGTTGAAGAAGCTTCTTGGATGAGAAATGAAATGTCTTCGAAGAAAAAACAAGAAAGTCCAGTTGCCTCCTGAAAAAGCACCTTTGAGACAATCATGACCTGGATGCAGGGGTGGGATTCTACCAGTTCACACCTATTCGCTAGAACCGATTGTTAACATTCTAAGCAGTTCGGAGAACCAGTTGTTAGAAGAAATTACTGGCCTAATCCTGTAAGGAATGCAGAAAGGAAACATTCTGGTGTTGCTTACAAAAACTGTCTCTCCATTAACCCTTATTACATTCTTGGCAGGATTAGACTTCCTGTCTCAGGAATGTCTCTGGAGTTTCTTTTCCCTCCTTTGCTGGTACTTTGCTTGTGTGAAGTGACCATTCAAAGTTACAATGGCACTGAAAAAAGTGACTTTTGACCATTTTTCACACTTACGGCTGTTGCAGCATCCCCACAGTCATGAGAGGCCAGGCGAGGAGATGCGTGCCTCAATGTGAGTGATATTGAGTTGGCCACGCCCAGCCAATAACATGACCACCAAGCCATGTCCACCCAGTCACATGACCACCAAGCCATACCCACCAACTAAGCCATGCCCACAGAACCGGTTGTTAAAAAAATTGAATCCCACCCCTGCCTGGATGACTCAGAAACTCTACAGACCTATGAAATGGAATACATTTCCAAGATGAAATTTCCATTTTTGTGTAGTAAATTGTGAAAATTTAACAAAATACATGTATTAAAGAAAATGCCTATATGGTATTATAGGAAACCATGCACATTAATGCATCATGTTAAAGAAATATACTTTAAAAATGAGAATACCCTATGAAAAGCACCTAAGTGTTTCATAAATTTGAATGAAATTTACATGGATTTTTATATAATGTAATGGGGCTACTGCCAAACTTGCAAAAGGAGGCCAAAATAAAGATATATTCACAAAAGAGGAAAGTGTGTGAAATATATCCTATTCATCACCCTAGTTTGCTGTCACACAGAATAATTATAAATCTATTCAATAGATCTAATCTGGGGGTTTTCAACATTGCAGTGGGCAAATTTGGGATTTGTGAATGTTCTTCCATGAAGTGGACCATGGTGTTCATAACTAATAAAAATGCTTATCACACAAAATGGAAAGGATGCCTGCTGACATCTCTTAATACCTCTCAAGATATTTTTCTATCTAATTAAATGCAAAATTAATATACTTGAGAAAGAAGAGTTGGCATGACAATAAAAAAGACAAAATAAAACTTATTTGAGAATGCCAATAAACGGGGTAGATGGTTAGTCTATAAATTGAAAAAACAGACAGAAAAAAGTTGGATTGCTAAATTGCAGAATGAACAGAAGAAGATATGCCACCAGAGGAAAATATATATATATATATAATTCAGGGGTTCTACGAGAAATTATATAATGAAGAAAGCTATACTACAGAGGATAAAGTGATACAATGTCTAAAAAAAGCAGAAGTACCTAAAATAACCGAAGAAAAATAATAATATGTTAAACGAAGAGATAAGATTATCGGAAGTAATTGTGGCGATAAATAAACAAAACAATAACAAGGCACCAAGCCCAGACAGACTTCCGGCAGACCTGTATAAAGATGAGCAGGAAATTTTAAGAAATGTGTTACTTGAAGTATATAATGTAGTTCTGGAAGAGGCGAAAATACCACAAACATGGAGAGAAGCAACCATCACAATTATCCCTAAGGAAAATACAAACCAAACACTTATCAAAAACTATAGACCAATATCTTTCTTAAATATGGACTATAAGATCTTTGTATCAATAATAGCTGATTGACTGAAAAAAATTCTTAAATGATTTCATATATACTGATCAAAATGACTTTCTACCAAAAAGACAGCTTAAAAATAATATAAGAGTAATTTTAAATACCTTCGAAATTTATGAAGAACATAGCAGGGAGCAGGTGGCCCTACTATTTCTGGATGCCCAAAAGGCATTTGATAACATTAAATGGGACTTCATTCTATAACAACTCAGATACATGGACTTTGGTCAGAAATTTCTAAATGTAATATCGGTGATATATAATAAGCAGGAAGTCAAGATAATAATAAATGGGGAGATGATGGAAAATTTCAAAATCCAAAAAGGTACAAGGCAAGGCTGTCCATTATCCCCCCTTCTGTTTATACTAACACTAGAAGTATTAACAAGGATAATTAGAAAAGAAACATCAATAAAAGGCCTAGAAATTATGAAAGAAATATTCAATTTACAAGCCTTTGCAGATGACCTGATCTTTATTCTGGAAGAACCACAACAATTGGGACCAAAACTTATAGAAATGTTAGAAGAATACAGAGAGGTTGCAGGATTGAAAATAAAAAAGAGAAAACTAAAATAATTACTAAAAATATGAGAAACAAACAAAAAGAATCATTGACTAAGATAATGGGCATCCAGGTATTTAGCAAAATAAAATATTTAGGAATTCAAATATTGGCAAGATGTACAACAATTAGGGAAGATAATTATGGTACATTAATGAAATATATATCAGAAGACCTGGAAAGATGGGAAAACCTAAGGTTATCTTTTAAGGGTAGAATAGCCGTAATAAAGATGAATGTCCTTCCAAAACTACTCTTCCTCTTTCAAAACATACCAGTAAAATTAGATAAAAAGATTTTTGGAGAATTAAACAAAATAACATCAAATTTTATATGGCAAAAGAAAAAAACCCAGAATTAAATTAAAATTGTTACAAGATACCAAAGAAAGAGGCAGCTTTGGTTTTCTGAATTGGGAAATATATTATCAGGCAGTATGTCTTACCTGGGTAAAGGATTGGATAACACTAAAAAATAGAAGATTGTTAGCATTGGAAGGACATACAATTAGGCTGGCATGCATTTCTATGGTATGGCAGACATGCTGCCCACTGATATTTTCAACGACATCAGATTAGATAGGCACTACTTTGGGTATGGAATAAAATCAAACAAGAAACATACATAGAAACCCAAGTTTGGCTATCCACACTCAAAACTTTAGCCCACTTTTTTAGTCAAGGGAAAGCCATCACATATAAAGACATCATAAATGAGGCGGGAGAATTAAAATCAAGACAGGAACTAAAAGATCAAGGAGTATAATTGGAATGGTGGGCTTACCTACAAGTCCAATCAAGATATAGACAAGATATGAAAGAATGGGGGAACAGTAGACAGCCTATGATATTGGACAAAATATTACTTGGATCAGAGAACAAACTGATAAGGAAAATCTATCGATGTTTATTGGATTGTAAGCTGGAGGAAGAGCACGTAAAAGAAACTATGTTGGTACGGGCAAAAAATTTTGGGGCTGGTATCGATTTGGACAATTGGCACACTTTATGGGAGAGAAACAAAAAAACAACATTGGCCACATTGTATAAGAAAAACATACATAAAATGTTTTAAAGGTGGCATCTTCCTCCAGCAAAACTGTCTAAAATGTATCAAAATATATCACCTAACTGCTGGAAATGCACCAAAGAATACAGTTCATATTACCACATATGGTGGAGATGTAGAAAACCCAGGAATTTTGGCAGAGAATTCAGAGGTGGCTTGAGGAGAAGGTAGGGCATAAAGTTGAATATAAACTAGAATTTTTCCTTCTTGGAATTAAAGAGAAAAATACAATAAAGAAGAGATTTATTTAATAATACATGTGATTACGGCAGCAAGACTAACCTTTGCTCAAAAGTGGAAAGACAAAGAAATTCCTGATGAAAATGATGTAATAAAAAAGATATGGACATGCGCTGAGATGGATAAACTAACGTTAGAGATGAAAAATAAAGACAAAATAGAATACTATAAAGTATGGGATAAATTCTATCAATGGTGGGAAAAAAGGAAGGATTTAGAATCAAAAGAGAATATGGTTGGTAGAACGGATCACTAGAATTGGAAACTTGCAGGTGTATAAATGGTGTACAGGTGTATAAATGGTGTACAGGTGTATAAATGTAGATATGTATATAAAATATGTATTTTATGCCATAATATAGGATTAACAGGATTGCCGGAATGATCACACTACATCCAATGTTTTTAATAATTTACTTAATAAAATTTTGAAATAAATAAAAAAGATATTTTTCTGTTATCTCAGCTTACTCCCCCCACAAATATATATGTGTGTGTGCTCTGTCTCACTTGTAGCCACAAGTGAGAGTCCAAATGTCTCAAAGAAATAAACACGAACAAATAATACCAGAAACCACAGAGTTAACTTGTATCTGTAATCATCGTTGGCAGTTTTCCCAGAAACTGTCTTCAAGCCGAGATAACGAGCCGCAAGATAAATCAGGAACAGAGGGCTTCTTCAAAGCTGCGCAGTAATTAACAAAGTTTCATCCAGACAAGGATCGTTAACTAACATGCCTCCTTATATTCCTTGAAGGGGCGTGTCAGTCTCTCTAATTAGTCTCTGACTTGACGTTTCTTTTCAAATTGTGCTTGACGTCTCAACCTGCGTCTAGTCCTTGCATCAACCCAACATTCGTCATCACTCAAGGACTCTGGTATGTTCTGTGGATCAGCTGCTGACACCTGAGGCATGATTGAAGTGGAAGGTTCTGGAGAGGATGGTGTTTCCGACATTCCCTCATCCTCCTGGCTCAGGTCTGCATCTCTCATTAGAGCAGGCTCCAATTCCAATGCCAAACCTTCCTCATCACTCGAACCTGTGTCTTCTGATACATCAGACTCAAAGCTCACAGCAGGCTCAAACCTTCCAGTCACAACACTATCCCTCACCGCAGGGCCCTTCCCCCGAGTCTGACGACCCAGATGTGGTTTCAATGGGAATTGTGCATGATATAGCCGGATAAGGTCCAGGGCATGCACCTTGGACACATCCTCCCAGGAACGAATCTCTGTTTCATTTTCCAGCCTCCCTACGAAGTACTGAAATCATCCCTTCAGCCATCGTGAATCGTAAATGCCAACCACCATGGTATCAACAACAGGATCAGCGCTGGGCCCAGATGGAGGACCCGTATCATCGGGAGCGCGGTAGGGTGAGCCAATAAGCCACGGGATTGATAACCGCCTTGATAGGGAAGGGACCAATAAAGCGATGATCCAACTTCCTAATCGGACGATCCTCCCGAACATGCTTCGTGGACAACCACACCTTGTCTCCCACAGCCAGCAGAGGCGTCGCCCGACGTGAACGATCCGCGAAATGTTTATAGTCTGCTTTCGCTCATTCCAATTGTCTGGAAATCAATTGGTGAACCACATGTAATTCAGACAAAAAGTCTTGTGTCTCTGGAACCGGAGAATCCAAGATCGACAGGGGAAAAAACCTCGGATGGTAACCCACATTTGCGTAAAAAGGCGTCATGTGGGTGGAGGTGTGCGGAGAATTATTAAAAGCAAACTCCGCCAATGGAAGATAGGTCACCCAGTCGTTTTGCCGTTGATTAACAAAACATCTGACGTATTGGGCGAGGATGCCAATTACTTTCTCAGTCCCGCCATCGGTTTCTGGATGGTGTGCCGACGCTAAACATACTTGCACCCGTAATGCATTCATTAGGCTCTTCCAGAATTGAGCGGTGAACTGGACCACGATCTGAAACAACTCTGTCTGGTAAGCCATGCAAACGGAATACATGTTGTATAAAAAGCCAGGCAGTAACACGAGCCGATGGTAACCTTCTACATGGGATGAAATGGGCCATCTTGGTGAGCATGTCAACCACCACAAGTACCGTTGTATAACCCGATGACGAGGGCAAATGTGTTAAAAAGTCCATGGAGATTGCCCCCCCAGGGTCGGTTCGGAGTCGGTAGTGGTTGAAGAAGGCCAGGAGGTGCACCCGATGCAGCTTTTGCTTGCCGACACGGTATACAAGAGGCAACATAAGCGAAGACATCATGCCTGACTCTAGGCCACCAAAAAGTCCTTGTGACCAGGTGAAGGGTTTTGAAAAACCCAAAACAACCCGCAGTTGGATTGTCATGACATTGGGTCATGATGAGTGCTCTAAGTGTTTTGGTGGGCACGTACAATCGACCCCGATGTCGTAATAAACCCTCTTCCAGAGTCCATGGAGAATCAGGACCAATTTTCCTCATTCGTTGCTGCAACCAATCGTCCAAACGCTGCGCCTCTCGTACGCGAGCCCTCAAATCCACCGGTTCCTGGATCACAGCACCGTACGTGGAGAAAGAGGTTCTTCAGGACACAGATATTCCAGTTTATGGGATAGGGCATCAGCTCTTTTATTTTGACCACTGGGGATGTACGTGACCGAAAAATTGAACCTAGCGAAGAACAACGACCACCGGATCTGTCGTTGGTTCAATTTCCGAGCAGTGGTCAAGTGCTCCAGATTACGGTGGTCTGTCCTAACCTCCACCTTGTGCCGAGCCCCCTCAAGGTGATGTCGCCAGACCTCAAACGCAGTCTTGATGGCCAGCAACTCTTTCTCCCATTTTGTATAATTACGCTCGGAAGTAGTAAGTTTCCTTGAGTAATATGCACATGGAAAAAGAGGTGCACCATCCGCTGGGACTTGTAACAACACCGCTCCAATGGCCACGTTGGATGCATCCATCTCCACCACAAATGGACGATGGGGGTCGGGATGCCTCAAGATTGGTTCCGCAACAAAGGCTTTCTTGATGGCCTCAAAGGCCTGTTGCTGTGGAGGTCCCCACTGGAATGGAACCTTCTTGCGAAGGAGCTAGGTGATGGGATCCGTCAGTTTGGCAAAACCCGGGATGAAGGATCTGTAATAATTAGCGAACCCCAAGAGACGTTGCACATCTTTTACTCGACGAGGGGGTTCCCAACTACATAGAGCCTCCACCTTACGCGGGTCCATGGCAATGCCTTTGGGAAAAATGATATGTCCCAAGAACTCTATGGAAGTCTGGAAAAAGAAGCACTTCTCCAGCTTCGCATAGAGTCTATGCTCCTGAAGACGTTGTAATACCTGGCGGACTTGGTGAAGGTGGCTTTCTCTGGAATTGGAATAGATCAAAATGTCGTTCAGGTACACCACCATGAACCGATCAAGCATGTCCCTAAAAATATCATTCATGAAATGTTGAAAGACCGCGGGGGCATTGGTCAATCCAAAAGGCATTACCGTATATTCAAAGTGGCCGTATCTAGTACCAAACGCCGTCTTCCACTCGTCTCCTTTGCGCATCCGCACCAGGTTGTAAGCCCCTCGAAGATCGAGCTTGGTGAAAATAGTGGCCTCTCGTAGTCGTTCCATCAGCTCGGGAATGAGCGGCAAAGGATAACTATTTTTCACTGTAATTGTGTTTAATCTGCGGTAGTCACAACATAAGCGCAAATCCCCCGTCTTCTTTTTCACAAAAAGGACAGGAGCGGAAAGAGGAGACAACGACAGTCTGATAAACCCCCGGGCCAAGTTCTTGTCCAGAAAATCTCGCAGAGCGACCAATTCGGGCTCAGACAGTGAATACAAACGACCCTTGGGTAGCGGAGCATTGGGCAGGAGGTCCACAGGACAGTCATAAGGTCGATGTGGGGGTAACCAATCCGCCTCCTTCTCGCTAAAAACATCTGAGAAGTCAGATAGTTCAGGAGGTACAGAGACGGCAGGGGCGGCGATGTCTTGACCAGCACAGATGTGTCTTAGATGGTCCACACACTGGAGACTCGGGAACGAAATAGCGTTCTGTGCCCATGCTACCCGAGGATCGTGCAACCGTAGCCAAGCCATTCCGAGAACCAAGGGGAGATGGAGGTCCGAGGTGATATAAAAGCTAATCGCCTCCTCATGGTCCCCAATGACCAGACGTAATGGGTGAGTAGCAAAACGAATAGGCCCAGACCGCAGTTCCCGTCCATCAATGGTTTCCACTTTAATGGGCAGCTCCACAGCAACCAAAGGAATTTTATAATGGGTGACAAAAGCCCGGTCCATGAAATTGGTAGTAGCCCCCGAGTCCACGAACGCAACCGCAGGAATCCCCTCCGAGCAGGACTGCAAGAAAACCTGCGTGTCCAAAAGCAAATGTCGGGGAGGACCAGAGTTCACCTCCGCTACTTTGGGCGGTTGTGTGGTATGTGCCCGACCTAGGGTTTCCCCAAGGCCGGGCCTGCCCCGTTTCCCGACGGTACAGGATGAGATTTGGGCACTGGCTTTCGTACCCCCCGTCGTTTACCAGGACAGGAACTGGCAAAATGTCCCGACCCTCCACAGTACAGGAACAAGCCTCCCTGAAATCTCCGCGTGCGTTCTTGTGCCGTCAACTGAGGGCGGAGCGCACCCAACTCCATCGGTTCCTCGGTCCTGGTCACGGCATTATGGGATACCGGGGCGGTGGTTGTACGGGAGGTTGTGGCCATGAGTGGGAGGGCGGCTCCGGAACTGGGCGTCTGGTCTTGCGCCGTTGAAGCCGGGCGTCAATGCGCAAACATTGCACCACTAGCGCATCCAGGGTTAGAGCCGGCTCCGCATGCACCAACTCATCTTGAATTTCTTCTGCCAAACCCTCCTGAAAAGCATCCATGTGGGCTGCCTCATTCTAAGCAGAGTCCATGCAGAGCAGATGAAACTCTTGTAAAGGGCGTTTCCCCTGATGAATGTCCTTTAAACATCTGGCTACGGTTTGAGTTTTTATGGGGTCCTCATACTTAACACGTAAATGGTGCCAAAAGCCCTGATAGTCATTTAATAAAGGACTATTTTTCAACAACAGAGGAGTTGCCCATCTTGCAGCCGAACCAGACAAAAGACTAATAACAAACCCCACCCGAGCCCGGTCATCAGGGAAATCTTCTGGCTGTAAAGACATAAACAGTTGACACTGCCCCATAAAAGCCGGGAACATTTCAGGCTGTCCAGAGAATTTATCCGGCACAGCTACCGGGCATTTCCTATGGGGGGGAGCAGGGGGATTAACTGGAGCTTGCATCAGCGTTAGATGATTAACCAGCTGGGTGACTTGGTTCTGCAATACCTGGTTATTCTGCAGGAGTTGGTTAATCTGCTGCTGTTGCTGCTCAAGCTGTGTTTGGTCCATCTTGGTTAGAAGATGGGATGAAGGTCTGGATCAAAAAATGTTCTGTCTCACTTGTAGCCACAAGTGAGAGTCCAAATGTCCCAAAGAAATAAACACGAACAAATAATACCAGAAACCACAGAGTTAACTTGTCTCTGTAATCGTCATTGGCAGCTTTCCCAGAAACTGTCTTCAAGCCGAGATAACGAGCCGCAAGATAAATCAGGAACAGAGGGCTTCTTCAAAGCTGTGCAGTAATTAACAAAGTTTCATCCAGACAAGGATCGTTAACTAACACGCCTCCTTATATTCCTTGAAGGGGCGTGTCAGTCTCTCTAATTAGTCTCTGACTTGACGTTTCTTTTCAAATTGTGCTTGACGTCTCAACCTGCGTCTAGTCCTTGCATCAACCCAACATTCGTCATCACTCAAGGACTCTGGTATGTTCTGTGAATCAGCTGCTGACACCTGAGGCATGATTGAAGTGGAAGGTTCTGGAGAGGATGGTGTTTCCGACACTCCCTCATCCTCCTGGCTCAGGTCTGCATCTCTCATTAGAGCAGGCTCCAATTCCAATGCCAAACCTTCCTCATCACTCGAACCTGTGTCTTCTGATACATCAGACTCAAAGCTCACAGCAGGCTCAAACCTTCCAGTCACAACATGTGTGTGTATGTGTGTATACCTCTGGGATCTGTTTGTTCCAATTAGCATTGTGTGTGTCTGTGTGTGCATGAGCACATGCATACACTTTCATATGTTATCTATATTGCTCCCCATTTCAGTAGAGCTACTTCCTTCATTTCACAACTTTTGCCAGTGAATGAAAAATTCTATATATCTCTCAGAAGCCAGAAAATTCTGGAATAACTTATGGACTGATGCATAAATAAACCAGAATGAATGTGCAATCAAAATAAAAAGAGCAATTGCATTAATACAACTACATTTTCCAAATCAGTAAATTCATTTTTATCACATATTTCTCACATATTCCAGAGGTTATAGTTTCCAATTCATACCATTCATGCCCTTATTAGTCTTTGACACATCTTTGATAAATCTGTAATTATGGGGAATCAGAAGGAGGTCATTCTCACTGTTCCAAGGATTTAATAATTGAAATAATATGTAAGGTCTGCCTCTCCTCCCCGTTCAAGAAAGCACAAACTCTTGAAGCTTCAGCTTTTCAAAAGGAAACTTTTATTCAAAGGAAGGTGATTGCCAGACAAAAGAAAAGCAGGCTCTAAGTTCCCCTAAGCCAATTTCGTTAGGATAAAGGAGTTAGAAACCCCTTCCCTGAGTCCAATATTGAATGAGCCAATCCACAGGTGTGAAAATGTTGTAGAAATGGCCACCCTGGGAAGGAGATAAGGGACTGTTCCCAGGAACTTCTTTCAGGAGGCTTCAGAACTGAGACAAAACAGATGGCTCTCCCCCACTTACACATTCCCCAAAGGTAAATCAAAGCACATGGCAGATAGGTGTCAGAGTTAGGGTTAATAAACTAAGGGATTACAGATATGTAGGAAACAGGAAGAGGGTAATAATTGAATAAACTACCTAGTGCCCCCTCCCCACAGAAATGGCAATATCACAATCTGATATGCTGCCCCCCCCCCCGAAAAATGAGAGATCTACCTGTGAAGAAAGCACAAAAAGCAACAACAAAGTGAGTTATTTGGGTTTGTTAGGGGACTGCAGGTAGAACTTCTGCAGTAATGCAGGGCCTCTGACATGATTTTTAGCTCATTCTAGGAAGGGGGTAAATGCTTCCAGGCTACTAAATATTGCGTGGAACAATGGTGTGTGTGAGAGTCTAGGATTTCCTTGATTTCAAAGTGTTGTTCCCCCTCAATCATTTACCTGTATGACAAAAGGTTTTTCTGGGTCTGGGTGTTTTAGGATGGATTCAGCTGAAAATAATTGTTTCAGTTTCTCGAATGCCTCCTGGTCTTCCATAGTCCAGTTTATAGCCTGTTTTGGCTTCGGCTTGTTTCCTCTTTTGTTTTCAAAAGATTAGTGATGAAGAGTGCAATTTGCGTGAAAGCCAGGATAAATTGTCAATAGAAGTTTGCAAACCCCAGGAAACTCTGCAGTTACTTGTGCGTGCGGGGAGGGGTGCAGTCAATCACTGCTTGATCCATCTCCACGCCCTTGTGGGATATTTGGTATCTCAGTAGTCTATCTTATCCTGGTGGAATTCACATTTAGACGGTTTTGCATAAAGCTTAGCAGCACAGAGTTTCTTTAGGACTGCCTGGAAAAGTTTTATGTACCCAGTTTTGGTTTTGGTGTATATTAAAATGTCATCTAAATACACCAGAACCCCTTTGTATAGGTACTCCTGGAGCACCTTGTTTATGAGTTGCATGAATATGGCAGGAGCTCTTTGTAGTCAAAATGGGAGCACTTTGAATTGGGTGTTAAAAGTGGTTTTCCATTTGTCCCCTTCTCTAATCCTGATTCGGTAGTAAGCTTCTCTTAAGTCCAGTTTTGAAAAGACTTTCCCCTTGGAGAGGTGGGCTAGCATGTCCTTCATGAGGGGAATGAGGTACACATTTTCTACACTTACAGTGTTTAAATTCCTACAGTCTATGTATCTTTAGACCCATCTTTTTTTTCTCAGAACAGCACTGGGGCAGCAATTTTTGGTAGCATTAGTTTGATGAAACCCCTAGCCATGAAGATCCTAAATTCCTCAAATTCTCGGGGGGACATGCTATACATCTTGGGTTTTGGTAATTTAGTGCCTTGGAGGATTTTGATGGTGCAGTCTGTGAGACAGTGGAGGGGAAGCTCATCCAAGCCCTCTTCACTGAACACCTCAACTAAGTTCTTGTATTCCCTGGGAATGCCCTGGGTTGGCGCAGCTCTCCCAGTCACAGCTGTTTCTTTCTTTGGGTTTCTTCCCAGTTCCTCCTTTTGGCCATCTGGTCCAGTCACTCCCCATTGGAATCTTAGAGTTCCCTGCTTCCAGTTTACTCTGGAGTTCTACTTCCTCAACCAGGTAAGTCCAGGACTAGTGGCAATTCCATTCTGGATGCCACAATAAATATGAGTCTCTCATCATGAATCCCCATGGCTATGTCTAGAGGTTCTGTGGCAAATGTTGCTGGCTCCACCCCCCCCCCGGTGATTGGTCCGTCTAACTAGCAAAGTGCATTGGGGTTTTTTTTTTAGTTTGTGCAGGTGGATGCCTAGTTTCCCTACCATAGTTGGGCTAATTAAGCACTGGGTGTACCCTGATTCCAAGAGAGTTTTATTCTTTTCCCCCAGCTAGGGATGAATAGCCTCAGGAGCAGGGTGAGCAGTTCAACTGGGTCACTTACGAATGGGTCATCTTCAGAGTCACTTTTGGACAGCTCAGTCTTTCCCCTAGTGGTGCTGGAGTTCCTTCCCCTGATTTTGCGAGGGGCAGAAACTCCATGGCCTCTCTACTTCCCAGCGCGGTTTAACACAGGGAGTGGTCTCTTTCCCATGGGCTTTCCATCTGACTGGCATTCAGGCTTCTGGGCAGGGTTTTTGAATGGCACTTAGCTGTATGGTGCCCCTCCTTCCTGTACTTGAAACAGGCTGACGATCTCGGCATGAAGGCAGTTTGAGCCTTGGGCATTTCCCCTTTCCCCTGGGATGGGGATCTTTTCCAGGTTCTCCCTGCTTGGTACTGGCTCCTGGCCAGATTGCTCTCCACCTCTTCGGCTAGAAGGTATCATTCATGCAGACGGTTTGGGGCTCCTCTAGCTAGGAAAGCCTGGTAGAGGTCATTGTTCAGGCTATCCGTGAACCAGATCACCAGGATGTCTTCCCACCAATCCATCCTGCAGGCAAGGTCTCGGAATTCTTCAGTGTATTCAGCTATCGGCCAGTGACCCTGCTTCACGGGTCTGATGCAGTCATGGGCTTTTTGATCCACCAGGGTGTTGTCGAACTGGCAGCAGAGAGCCACCATAAAACAGTCAGAATTTCTCAGCTCAGGGGCCTTGGCATTGTGGAGGCTCACCATCCATGGGGCTGCCGTCTCTTCCAGGGCCAGGGTGACGACTCAAACTGGGTTTGGCAGTTCCACCGTACTCTTTCATGTATGTGAGTACATGTGCCAGGAAGGATCCCAGTTGCTGGTTGCCATCGTACTTCACTCTGGGGTGTCTGTGTCTTCCTCTCCAGTTGTGGTACCCTGGGGACATTTGTTGGAGCCGGCGATGCGAGGGCAGGTTGGGAGGGGCAGCTGCTGCTCCTGTGGCAGCGTCGGCTCGGCTTGCAGCCACTGTATCCAAAATGACAGGTCCGGCTCCATTGGCTTCTGCTACAGCCTTCCCCCCTGGCGATGATCCAGCTCCCCCTTTACTCTGAGGTCCTCAAAAGCTTCCATCATGAGTCACATGACATGTCTTTTGAATTGATCATCCCTGTCCAATTCCTCAGTCGGTTCTTGGTCTGACAGGGCTTCCAGCACATTTCCAGCTTGGTTGCTGGCTGCCACAGGTGAGGGGGACTCCTCTGGTTCTGTCATCCCAGTTGTCTTTCTTCCCCACTTCAATCAACCACCAGGGCTTCCAGCACAGCTTTGATGTTTTCGATGGAGACAGATGGGGCTGGCATCTGGCTGGGTGGTAGTAGAGGTCTCCCCCTGCATTCTGCCTCTCCTCCCTCACCGCTTTGTTCGACTTTATTTGCAGGGTCCCCTTGGTAGAGTGAAATTGCTTCTCCAGGTTGACCACTTTTGCAGAGCCTGCTTTATGTAAGATCTGCCTCTCCTCCCCATTCAAGAAAGCATGAACTGTTCAAGCTTCAGCTTTTCAAAAGGAACTTTTATTGAAAGGAAGGTGATTGCAATACAAAAGCAAAGCAGGCTCTAAGTTCCCCTTAGGCAATTCAATTAGGATAAAGGAGTTAGAAACCCCTCTCCTCAGTCTGATGTTGAATGAGCCAATCCACAATCCACAGGTTGTTGTGGAAATGGCCATCCTGGGAAGGCGAAAAAGGATTGTTCCCAGGCACTTCTTTCAAGAGGCTTCAGAACTAAAGCAAAACAGATGGCCCTCCCCCTTACACATTCCCCAAAAGTAAATCAAAGCATCGGGCAAATAGATGTCAGAGCTAGGGTTATAAACTAAGGGAGTACAGGATATGTAGGAAACAGGAAGAGGGTAATAAGTCCGAAGTCCGAATACCTGACCACTGACAACGAAACGACAGGCTCCATCCACGTGAACGGGCAGGAGCTACCGCGCGCCTCCACCTTCAAGTACCTGGGAACTACTCTTGGGGAAGAAGGCCTACTACAAACTGAGGTGGCAGCCAGGATCAACGCAGCGTGGGGCAAATGGAAGTCCGTCACGGGCGTCCTCTGTGACAAGAAGATGCCGATGCGCCTGAAGGCGAAAATCTATAACTCTGTGGTGCGCCCCGTGGCCATATATGGCGCAGAGTGCTGGCCGACGACCAAAGAAGTCGAAAGCAGACTCCAGACAATGGAGATGCGAATGCTCCGATGGTCGGTAGGCCTCACCCTACTCGATCGCGTCAGGAATGAAGAAGTGCGCAGACGGTTCAACGTCGTGCCCATCCCCACGGTCATGAGGCAGTCCCGGCTACGATGGTTCGGCCATGTGAGTCGCGCCAAGGAAGAATCCATCATCAAATCTGCGATGAAGGTGATTGTCGGAGGAGCGAGACCGCGTGGTAGACCTAAGCAACGCTGGATGGACACGATCAAGGCCGATCTAGAGATCGCGAAGGCAGACCCGACATACGTGGCAGACAGAGAGGCGTGGAAGCAGTACTCAAGGACATTAGCGGACCTCGCCAGAGCGCGAGACAAACGCTGAAGAAAAAGAAGAAGAGGAAGAGGGTAATAAGTGAATAAATGATCCAGGGCCCTCCCTCCCCACAGAAATGGCAGTATCACAGTAGAGATCTGACATAGCATTTTAAAAAGTTCTATAAGAAGTAAAGTAATAGCTCCTGCCACTAGCAAACATTCAAAATTGCCACATTTTATGCAGTCTCATAAAATTTTTAATGGGATGATACCTATTGTCCAACAGGAGTAGCTGAAACAGGTATTTTTCTTTTCTCAAATGTAGGATTTCACTTATTACATATTAATTTCATGTTAAGTTTGCTAACCTAAAAAACCTTTGATAATAATTCTAGTTTCAATAAATACCACTTTCTTTTGAACAAGTATTCTAACAATATATATATAATTAAAGTCTAAGAAAGTATTGGAAACAAAGGAGTATTTTAGTACAACTCTTCTTAATGCTAAAGAGAAAAAAAACTATTGTTCAATTTAAATATAGTTTGGAAACAACTGGAAAAAAAATCAGCAGGAAAGGCATACATATAATTCTCTCTTATACCAGCTAAGGGAAATTCCACCATGGTAATTCATCAGAATGATTTCAGTTAGCAAATGGGCCAAAAGCTGAACTTGTAAATAATACATTTTTTAAAATGACAAAAGCCATAGAACTGCCTGTGTTTAGGTTTATTTAAATGAATTAATTTGTCTTCTATAAGCAAACAAGACCTGTATATCAAAGGAACCTTTTCATTAGATTGCATTGATTCTTACCACAAAATAATGGTTTGAAATTATTTGAAACTAGTCTATTCTAGTTCTTAAAATTTGCTGAGGTGTGATGCCGTAAATAAATGAAATAATCTGATCTCTTTCATGAATGAAATTAAATGTTAATAAACAAACAACCAAATAATAAAGTGCTGAGATTGACAGATTGCTAGGGGCTTGACCAAACAGAATAGGAATAAGTTTAGAGGGGGCATGTTTCAGATCCCTTCTATCCCACATCTTATTGGACCCCAAAGACATGTTTCCTCAGTTGCAGTCTCTGTTGCAGTCTTTGTCTTACAGAATAGCATCTCAGAAATGGCTTGTTAGCCTTTCCTAAGATACTGAAAAACTGGCTGTTTCCCAAGAAGTTGGGGTCAGGTGTTTAGATGAGTTCTGCTGTCGTGAGATGCTTTTGTTTCTTTTTAATTAGATTTATAAAGATTTTTTTATTTTTTATTGTTTATTCTTATGTGCCTGGGATTAAATGTGATGGGTTTTGTATGTGTCGTTTTAATCCTTCTATGCTACTTAAGAGTCATTTTGTATGAAATCAGCAGCTATATCCATCTTATTATTAAAGAATATTTTTAAAGCACTTCTCACTTGGTCGGTGCAAACTTGATTATTTTTTAAAAGGTATGATCTCAATTGTTTGAGATTCCCGCTAAATTTTGAGAATCTTTTCTTGATGCTGCTCCACTGAAATGTCTTAGTCATATCCTTTCCCACCATCTAGTGGTTGTTTGGACCTTTACAAATCCGGTATGTAGCTGGCTCATAGGCTTATTTTTCCATACACATTATTTTGCATTATTTTTTTATCTAACAAGCTTTTAGCATCCCATGATTGCTGAGCCTATTTGGTGCCTGTTGGTCTTTTCTGTTCACTTAAAAATCTGGGGGTTACCTCCTGCAAGTATGTATGATTTATGATTGTTGTATTTTATGATTATGATCATGATTTATCATTTGTTGCTTGTATGTACACTGAGAGTTTATGCGCTGGAGACAAATTCCTTGTGTGTCCAATCACACTTGGCCAATAAAGAATTATTTCTTCTCTTCTCTTCTTTCTCTCCTTTCCTCTGCTCCTCGCCTCTCCTCCCCTCCCCTTCCATTCTAGCATTCATTAGTGACAAAACAAATGATAATTGCAACACAATTTGGTGAACTCTTCTTTGTCAACTATTATCACAAAAACAAATTTAAAATAACAACAGATGAACAACATACATTTACTTCAGTATTCTCACCTTCTGGGTCACCTCATTTTTGCCCCCCATTTTTCAGATGGAAGTTTGTAAAGACACACTTTTAAAAATTGTCTAGGAAAATGCCTGAACTAAGGGAGAATATACGGAAGAAATGTTTCAAATTTACATTAAATTATATAATCTATAATCATTAAATTACATAATCTATAGGATGTTGTATTGTTGGGACTTCTGGGGAATATGGCTAACTGAACACACGTATGGGGAGAGATCTCTGTAGGATTTCTCCCTGGAGTGTTGGCTCTTCTATATTTTAACTAAAGGGACTGGTATCCCATCAGTTTTGATGACCCACCCAGTTAGGGTGTGTTGAAGAACTTCCCCTCAGGACCCTTCAATACAGCTGTAAGCTGGCAAATGGCTTCTGAAGTTGAATTCCTAAGCTATCTGATTGCCAAAAGCTGGGAGGGGAGGGACTGCTATGTGTTTAGGGATCAAAGAAGACATCTGTTTTGAAGTTCATTTTTTAAAAAAAACAGTAAATTATGCCTTTCTTTCTTAATTACCTTCAATGATTATTATTCTATCTTAAGTCAACTTAATAGATGCTCTTTGTAGCAACAGCCTGATATACCATTTTGAAGACTCGCACCATTTTAGGGATCTCTTTTTGTCTCAAAGAACAAGGAAGAAGGCTGCAAAGGCAATCCAAACAAGGAAATATGCTGGAAAAAAAAAGCTGTCAGAGAAAGATAAAAGATTGAAAGCTGTGATTTTTGTTTACTATTGTAGTAACTGGTAGTTTGATTTTCAAAGCTATGGGTGGCTAAAATCTTCAGATTCTGACTAAAAAAGGAAGCTAAGATGGTGGAGCAAAGTATTTGAGATATATTTGAAATGTCTCTAAATAAAATATGCTAATTTGTTGACCAGTTGTTCTCTGATGACAAAAAAAAAGTCCTCTCAAAGTACTTCTGAGATGCAAACATATGGAGAATGTTAACAAACTGCTGAGACAACTTTACAATTGTACTTTGAGGGAAAGAGAAGGGTGAAAAAAAGGCAGAAAGAAAGAAAAAAGTCCCCCCCTTCTGTAAGACCAAAGAATTTGAAATAAATTTTGTAAATAAAAATTGTGCCAGTTCACAACGATTACTAGGTGCAAATACATACATACTATTACTATAGCAAGGAAGATAAAGTTGGAATGGTTATATTGAATAGTTTACTTGAAGAGGAAAATATGTTATTTGGATATCAATTCTGGAATTTGTGAAAAAAATGAAACTTTGATTTTGGTTTTGTTGATTGGAAAGATTTGCTGTTATAGAAATGGCTAGTTATATATTAGTATGTAAAAGCAAAAAGTTGAGGTTGGAATCTTGTACTGTACTAGGAAGTCAATGTACTAGGAAGTCAAAAAAAAAAGTTTCTCTTCCCCTTTGTATTTCACACCCCCTTTCCTGTTCCCTTTCCTTCCCTTAATTTCTTATTTTTCCCTTTTTTGTATTTTATACAATAAAATAAAAAAGGAAAGGATAAAAAGGATGATGTGCTCGGAAAAGTTGGAAGTCAACGCTCCCTTTTCTTTCTTTTGTTGGTACTTAACTGCAGACAAGTTGTCAAGGATGTATAAAAAGCACTTCAGATGAACACTGTAAATGTAAAGAAGGGACTTTTTATTATTTATGATGGATGTGTGATAAAGCAAAGAAATATTGGAGTAGGATTCACATCTTAATACAGACAATTCTTAAAATGAATATAAATAGAAAACCAGTTTTTTTGGGGGGTTTCATGGAAAGACTTGGAAAAAAATGGAACTTTGATATTACTCTATGCACGGAAATGGAAGGCCACCTCTATTTCCAAAATGAGCAGATGGCTGCAAAAACTGATGGAGTTAGTAGAGATGGCTAAATTGACTGCTTTGATCAAAGAAAAAAAATACAAACACTTTTATTTCTACTTGGAAATAGCTTCTAGACTTTATGCTTGAGATAGGGAAAAATGAAACTTGGATTTTGGATTTTACTGATTAGATAATTTGTTGTTATAGAAATGGCTAGTTTAAACTATTATGTAAAAGTAAAAATCTGAGAGTTGATGTTAATGTCTTATTCTACGGCACCGAAGGGAGTCAATACCTTTTCGTTCTTTATCCCCTTTTCTTTCCACACTTTGTCTTGCCCTTTTCTTTCCCAATCTTTCCTATTATTTACTTTTGTGTTTTCTTTGTATGCTGCATTATAAACTAATAAAAATATTTTTAAAAAATTAGGAAAATTGAAACAAAAAGACTATAATTGATTTGCGAAAAAGCTGAAGTTCAGGTCTGAAGAGAGCTAAAGGAAAAAATGCCATTAAAAATCTTCCATCGTACCTCGTGCGTAAGTTACTTAGCAGAGAGTCCCAACTAACTCCTATGCGAATTGCCACATTCCCCAGGGCGCGGACTGCGCATATACAGCACAAAGCATGGGGGAAAGTAGAAGTACTCTACGTACTTTCCTGACGACCTTTCGTAAAGCAGACTCACTTTTGATTTTTAAAAAATGTATTCTTCTATGATACCGTTTGAATTGTAATGCAGCCCCTTACCAAAGGGCAATGGACATGAAATTTTCACCATAACTGAAAATTTGCACAATTAGTTAATGCAGGCAGAAAACTAGTCTTTCAGCAATAAATCACTTCTATGATGAACACTTCCAACGATGAACAGTCAAATAAAAGGGAGGAACCTTCGCCCGTTGGACCTTCCCTGCCGCCTTTCTTTTCGGGTGGTTCCGCCCTTTGCTGGCGGCGCTTTAGTGGCCTCTCTGACTATTAGCCGTTCCGCTACCCGTCCGGCTCCTCCCTCAAGGCCTCCGGGCGGTGTGTTATCGTCGCCAATCGGGCGTGACCTTAGTTACTTGGGGGTGGGGACGACGGTGAGGAGTCGCTTGAGGCGGGATAATTTCGGCAAGCTTGGCCCGCCCTCCAGAAAAAGCAGAGCTGTGCGTCCCGGTAAGAACTTCACACCCCCCCCTTCCTTTCCCCGCCAGGGTTTGAGAACCGTCGCTCAGCCACCTTCTCTCCTGGAGCCTTGGGAAGGCGCTCGGCTTCCACCACACTCCTCCGTTCCTGATGGCCTTTTTGCTCTTCCTCCCCGTTCCCGCACGTAATTCAGTAACTGGGGAGGGACAATTGTGACAGCCTCCGTCCTCTCTCCCTGGGCGGCCCCGAAGGGAAATCTGAAAAGTGCGGAACTCTCTCTTCCGCTGCCTCCGTCTCCTCTCCTGGCCAGGCAATATGAGGATATGGCATCCAGTGGGCCTAGTTTGCCCCCGGTGCAGATGTTTCCTAGCTTTTCCCAGGGCTCTATCCATAGAGGAAGGATCAGGCTTAGGTGGAGGAATGGGGAGGAGGAAGTCTAAGATGCTCGTCTCGGATGACGTCCAGTAGTGGCTGCTGGGCTAAAAGCTTTTATTAAGTGGGTGAAAAATTGCTGTCGTGAAGATGGGACGTCACTAATGTTTTTTTTTTTTTTACTGAACCAACCGCTGAATAGATTTCTGTGAATTTTATCAGCTAGCAGTTCTCACGATATCTTCAAGATACACTCTGTATATGTAACGCATGCTTAACAGGAAATTGGAACCAAAAATATATTTCATCCAGCCTGTCCCTATGTTTTATTTGCTAGACTAAAGATTTTCCTTTTATAACTTGTCATCTAGCTAATGCTGTGAAAGATTAAGAACTGAAATATATAGTTTTTTAGAAATCCACAAAACTATCAGTAGGGACATAATCCAAAATTGTCAGAATAAAGTTGTAAGGAAACTGTTCTTAAAAAAATAAATATTTATGTATTAGATAACATTTACAATTTCAAGGCAATATTCTTCAATGCTGAAAAGGAGTTTCTTTTTCTCTGTAGCTTGTCCTGTCAATGTTAGTAGAAGTGTTGTTTTCTTCTTGGTAGTTGTTTGATTACATCACTCATTACCAAGAAGCCTACTGACTTTAAATGATTATTTACTTTTTAAATTTTCAACTCATCTTTATAAGTAACTGAAGTCGGCAAACATACAAAATACTTCTTCCACCTACTGTTTTTCTTCCAACAACTGTGAGGTAGGTTGGTCTGCATCCAAAATTTTCTAAGCCAGCACCTTAAATATTACATTAAACTATAAAATGTTTTGCTTATCAAAATTTGGATGCTTGGCAGCTGGTTCATATTTATGATGGTTACAGTATCCCAAGGTCATGTCATCCCAAGGTTACTCTTTGCGACCTTTGCAAAGTCAATGGGGAAGCCAGATTCATTTAACAACCATGTTTCGAACTTAACCACAATGATTCACTTAACATCTGTGGCAAGAAAGGCCATAAATTGGGGCAGAATTCACTTAACAACTGTCTCACTGTGCAGCATAACTTTTAGGATCAATTGTCATCATAAATTGAGGATTACCTTAGATTTATGTTGTCATTTCTGATAACCTCTACTGGATTGCTGTTTAATAGGGAGGGAGGACGTTGAAGTTTATAGAAACTGCGGGAAATACAGAATGAAGAGATGCTTGGTTTTATTTTAAGAGTGGTAAGTTCTTTATGGTGGTTATATTTGCAGGGGATGAAGGAGAAGGTTTCTTTTTTCCTTTTTAAAAATCTCTGTCTCCCTTTTCTGACCTTCATATTTTTTTACTGTATTTATTTCCCCCCCCCAAGTTTTATTGGATTTTTATTTTTAAAAATACATTAATATCAATACATGAACAGTGTGGCCTCTGGGTATAATTCATTTTGATACAAACAGCAATAATAATAATAGTTGTTACATTAATCAAACTTATATAATCCTAGTATTGATATACATAATTGTTTTGGAGTAATTCAATATTTCAATGTTCCATTTCAATCTCTAATCTTTCCATCTAATTATTATTTATATTCTATTATATAACAATTCCCCATATTTCTTATTTCTACTCTATTCTAACTTCTAGCCAGGTCACCATTACTAATTCTAGTACTAATACACATGTTTATATTAAGACATAGTCCTTCATTATTTGCTTATTCAAAGTCACAATAACGCCATTCAAATACCAGTCATCCTATTATTTAAACATACTTAATAATACCATGTTTCAACCTCCAATCTTTCCATTTAACTATTGCTTTATATAAAGGTGTGTATTCTTATTTCTACCTCTACTCTATTTTTTAATCAAACCATCATTAGAAAAAAGGAATAAAAATAAAAATAATTCCTTTCTATCCATTGTCTCTTGTCCATTTTAATACTTCATTTTCTTCATTTTTTGACTTGCCTCCCATACTCCTCTCTTGGATCTTTGTCTCTGTGAGCATCTGTGTCTTCATTATTCAGTCTGGATATTTCTCTCATCTCTATCCTAAGTTGCCAGGTCTCCAAAGTGTCCACCCAAACCCCTATCTCTCAAAACTCTATTCCAGGTTATCCGATTCTGTTTTTAAATCTCTTAAAGTACTTTTCCCTTGGTTTATTTCATCAATCATTATTACCTTTATTGTCTTCTACTTCTCATCTTCTTGTTTTGTTTGCTGGTTTGTCTGTTCTGTCTTTTTTTCCATTCTTTCTGCTGTTTCCTCTCTTTCCTGGACTCTTTGATCTTCATTCATTATCAATTGTAACATATTTTCTATTTTCTCATTTATGCCTTGCATTAGGTTCTTTATCTCTCTGTGATTCTTTGCCATAGTACCCCTAATGCTTTGATACATCAACACAATTTCTCTTGAAATCTCACTCATTTCCACCTGATGGAGCATCTTGTCTTATTTTAGTAAGTCTCGCTCTTACTCAAGTCCAAAAAAAATATGTTCAAGTCCAATGTTGCTCCTCAGAAAGTTCAATAGTCATAGTTCTTTACATCTCAAGAATATTAATCAGTTCCATTTAAGTAGTCCAGGCACAAATCAAGTCCTTTTCACAAATCAAAAGTCACTTTACTTTACTTAAAAATCTTCTTTATTCTCACAATAAAATATCTAGTAATCATAAAGTTTATAGTTATAGAACAATAAGTATCACCATACTCCTCCAGATGAATGTTTATTTCTCTTATCAAAAATTTCCCTAGACTTGGTATATTTGGTATGGTATATTTTCCATTCACCAGTAGATGGCACCCTGAGCTTAGGTATAAGTATCACCATACTCCTCCAGATGAATGTTTATTTCTCTTATCAAAAATTTCCCTAGACTTGGTATATTTGGTATGGTATATTTTCCATTCACCAGTAGATGGCGCCCTGAGCTTAGGTTACGCAGCATTGTTTTAACTGATAAATTGATTAATCCAAAATTAGTGTCATTTATAGAAGCAAAGTTGGCTGTTCAAGTAGATTCAAGTAAATAATTCCAGCATTTTATAATGCTTTCCAAAACAACACCTACCTAGTTTAAAGATCCAATTTTCTATGTTTTAAAAGGTCTTTAGCTTTTCTCCCCTTAATAGAAAGGCAATAATAAGTCTGAAATTACTACAAGTCTCTACTAATAGAGGAGTCTTTGGGTTGCCAAACTGGGTATTATACTACCAGGCAGCTGCTCTTATTTGGTTAAAAGAATGGATAACTCTGAAACATAGACGACTATTAACATTGGAGGGACATGATTTGCAACTGCGGGTGGCGTGCTTTCCTGTGGTAAAAATAAAATGCACAAATATATATATATTTTTGTAAAAAGTTTTTTTTATTTTTTGACAACGAACAAACAACACAAAACAACAAATAAAACCTTTCAATTGTACAGTATGTTGGTTGGTACATATTTCTTGTGCACAATATCATCTTCCCTCTTAGATTTAAATTTATAATCATATTAATCAACATACCATATCATTATCTTATCATTACATCATCATTAGACTTTAGTTGTAAATTCACATTAATATTTTGAGCAAATCTCAAATTTTTCCAAATCCTAATTTATATTATACTTCCTTCCATAATCATCCACTAAAACATATCATTAACATTATTTTATATTTACTATTGTATTATATTTATATTGTAATATATTTCATTTTCCTATTTTTCTATCTAACCATTGGTAAAATAAATCCCATATTTTATAATCTTTTTCTTCTTGAAAACACAAATATTTTCAAGGACATTATATTAGAAACATTTTTGTTTTTAGTATGGGCAAAAATCAAGGAGAAACGATATTTGAAAATACCAGTCTGGCTCTCCACAATGGAGGTCAAATATACCTAAATGTGTTGAATATAGGAAAAATTGTAAGATATAAGGTTATTTTGAATGAGAAGGGGGAATTATAAAACAAGCAGGAATTGAATAGACAAGGGATAGATTTAACATAGTGACCATATGTATGAATACAATCTAGACATCAAAAAGATGCTAAAATATATAGTTTTCATAAAGAACCAACAGAACTGGATCAACTTTTAACAAGACCGGAGGAGAGACTAATTTAAAAAATTCTATAATTATTTATTGAGTATTAGAATGGAAAAAGGAAAGGAAACCATGATGGTGTGGGCCAAAAACTTTGGGCACTTTGTAGAATTGAATAAATGGCAAAAGCTGTGGGACAGAAACTATAAACTAACAATATCCACTGCATATAAAGAAAATTTATACAAAATGTTCTCCAGCAAGATTAGCCAGGATGTTTAAAGATATGTCTGCCAAGTGTTGGAAGTGCAACCAGATCCCGAGTTCATACTACTGCATGTGGTAGACGTGTCCAAAAGCAAAAAAATATTGGACAAAAATACACACATGGATAGAAAAAATGATAAAGGAACATATAGATCTAAAACTGGAAATATTTCTGTTGGACGTTATACCAAAATACAGTAAAAGGAATGTGTATTTAATACTAACAGTTAACAGCGGCCAGAATCGTGTTTGCACAACATTGGAAGGACGAGGAGATCCCTACAAAAGAGAAGATAATTAAAAAAATCTTAGAATGTGCAGAAATGAGTAGACTAACTCTTGAAATTAAAGAAAAGGAGGACACTGAATATTTTGAGATATGGGATTTGTCCTATCGATGTTAAATAAGAGAAACAGAAGTTAGAACTTTTAAAATTACAAGAGAAAGATTAATTTTATCATTATGGATGATTACTGTCAGCTATTATTAATGCTAATTAGTATTAGTAATTAACATGTATTAATATTATGAAGAGCACTGGTACTATAAGATGATTGTTAGAGAATATCATCACTAATATGATGCTGAGTATTGTTCAAAGGAATTGTAACCAGACAACACACTGTCTGTATGAATATTGAATATGTTGCTATCTATTTATAATAAGAATATTTTTTTAAAAATGACTTAACTTGCCAGCATTAGAGTTTGGATTGGAATTGAAGCTTAGAAATAAGAAAACAACTTAAAATTTATTTCGTTATTAAATTTATATGCCATCTATCTCGGTGTCCAAAATATACCAAAAATAATTTATTAATATTGGAAACCAAAGTACATTAAACTTTCTTATATTTTTTCATGTTTTCTGTCTTTAGTTTGAAAAGAGAAATTAGCTCTCTTTACTTAAGATGATAACAGCACAATTTGCCATACCTACTTTGATGTATTAGTAATATTTGACTTATTGGAGGAAGAAGACTGTGGAGAGAACAATTATGCTTCATTAATTACATCAGCTTCAATCAAGAGCCCTCAACATTTTTTGCCATGCTGAGAAAATTGAAGGCCAAAAACTAAATTTACTTCTAGAACACATTGGTTTGGGGATGTTTATATTGCATAATCAAGTTTTATTAGTAAAGAATAGATTAATACAATTAATTATTGCATTTCTTTTGTAGAGAAATCTTCAAAGTGGATTAATCTGGTAGTAATGTTGAAACTGAAACAAAGCTGCTATAACCAAAGACAAGATGAGTTGGATGTCAGGCAACCAAGAAAATGCCCAAGGCAGAGGTCTGGGTTCTTATCCTTCTTTAAGGGATGTTCATTCCATCAACCCAACGCAGCTAATGCCAAGAATTGAGTCGTATGAAACCAGGGGGAAAAACGGCATTTCTGATGTTCGAAGGACTTTCTGTTTATTTGTCACGTTTGACTTGTTGTTTATAACCTTGCTGTGGATAATAGAATTAAACGTGAGTTCCTTTTAAAAGTATAATTTTCTCTGAGAATTTTGTGAGAGCAAGAATAGTGAAGATTATTTCTTTCATTAAATTAGACTGCAAATCTTTTGCCTGCTGAACTGGGATTAAACTAATTTGGGACACACACACACACACACACACACACACACACACACACGTGTGTGTGTGTGTGTGTGTGTATAGTGTACTGAGCTATTTGGAACAGTTTAAACATGCTACTTATGTAACAAAATAAGTTTCTTTAGAAGCGTTTGCATCATGTAAAAATTCTAATAAAAGATAGCACTTGAGATAGCACTTTAATTTTTTGTAGATCCCTGAATCTTAAGAAATATAGCTAGTCCTCAATTTACAACCATTCATTTTGTGTGTATTCAAAGTTATACCGACACTGAAAAAAGTGACAAAAAGTCCTCACACAATCAATGCAGCATCCTCACAGTCAATTGATCAAAATTTGAGTGCTTGGGACTAGTATCCATTTACAAAATTTGCATCATATTAGAGTCACATATTAGGACCTTCTCAAACAGATTCTGACAGACAAAAATCAATGGGGGAAACTGAATTCACCCTAGCAAAAAAGTTGTTAAATTGAGTTCATTTAACAACTGCCTTGTTTAACAAAGAAATTCTGGTCTCAGTTGTGGTTGCAAATTGAGTATTATCTAGAGCTGAATATTTTCTTGGTATAGTACAATGTTGATGTGTGACCCAAATAACTATTTTGGATCCCCCAAAACCTGAATTGATGGTTACTTGTGTCACCTCAGCTGTTCAATGAAAAATTGTTTTGGGGGTTGATTCTAAAAAAAATCAATTTGAGGTTTGATTATGAATTATTGGAATAATTTTATTGTATACGGATAAGATGAGAGGAATTTTTGTGGCTTATACTTACATATACTTTGCGTGTGTGCATACTTGTACCCATGCCTATAGTAAAGATAAGGGGAGCTAAAATAATGAAAATTCCATGGATCACTCTTCTTTTTTACACATCCATATTACACGAATCCAACTGAAAATATTTTTTCCTTTCTTATTTAGGTTTACTTGCTTTACTGACTTTTAAAGATTAATTGACTATACATTCTCAAAAGTATAAGAAGTAAAGTAATTAAAATAGGCTGAGATTCATGCAAAAATAATGATATGAATTAATGGAAAATCTTATTTTTTTAAAAAAATATATTTGGAGGTTGGGTTCATAGCTTGTGACATGTTTAATTGTGGTATTTAGCAGATGTGCAAAGAAGGAACTTTTAATGTTAACTGTCTTATTTATTGTGTATGTATGTGTGTGTGTGCACGCACACATGCACATACAATATTTATGTCAGAATATGACCGGTTGAATTATTCATGCACTTTGACTAACTGAGAAGATCATTCAGGTGATTATTTAATTCACACTTCTATACTAAAAATAAATTTTGGCCATATCTATTTACTTTTTAAAAACATAACAATTGAGTAATTTATTATCTTAAATATATATGCACATTTTCCACAAGGAAAGAAATAATATGGAATTTATTATCTTCCCACAATCTCTACAACTCTACAGTTTGTTTTTACAAGTTTGTTTAGTGATAGGAATTCTGGATCAGCATCTTATACAACTTTATTTTAGTTCATAAAATTTGAACAAGTTTTTATTGTGCATGAGTAAAATGAAGGAAGCCTAGTTCTTATTTAGTAATGTTTAACGTTTGGTGTTTTAGAATATTTGAGATGCTGCTTAAGCATATTTTGCAATAATTAACAAGTTAATGGAATGTATCATTATAGTACTATATTGTAGAAGTGGCTGCAAGTGGCTTGCCTAGGGATATAGGGAAAAAAATAAGGACTGGATTTCTAAACAGTTATCTTTTTGTGCAAAAATTAGAAGAAAGGATTATTGATGATTTTGTAATGTTTTATTTTAAATTATACATAGTAAAATATTTCTATTACCCAGTTATTACGGCCATAAATTATTTCTATTTTTTTAATTACACATCTCTATTTACATTGTTAACAGTTTTGTGTCATCAATAATACATATGTTTACATTTATTCCAATACATTAATCCTTATTCCTATGTTCTATCTATTTATACCATCTATCCCAAACCACATAACATTCTGATTCCTCCTTGCCTTTTAGTTCTGTTGTAAGTTGTTCATCTCAGCACAATCAAATATTTTTTGTATTAGTATCTCTTCAGATGGTATATTTTCTGATTTCCAACCCTGTGCAAAAACTATCCTTGCCACTATTATTATATGTAATAGGATGTATTGGATTTATTTGCTAAATTTCCCTTTATACCCAATAAGAAAATTTCAGGTTTAAATTCTATTTGGTGTTCTGTTATCTCCTGTAAACATCTTTGTATCTTCATCCAATATTTTCTGGCTTTGGGGCATTGCCACCACATGTGAAAGAATGTTCTATCTTTTTGTTTACATTTCCAACACTCTGATTTTCGATATATTTTTGCCAATCTGGCTGGCAAATGTTCTATAGAACATTTTATACTGATTTTCTTTATATGCTGTTGACAATGTTAATTTGCAGTTTTTGGTCCATGATCTTTCCCAGTCGTCTAATTTTATATTATGACCTATGTTCCTTTCCCAAGCTATCATTGGTCCCTTCACTATCTTTTCTTCTAGTTCCACTTCTAATAAATAATTATACAATCTTGTTATAAGTTTTCTTCCTTACCTGTCAGAATTTGGCTGTAGTTCCTTTTCAATTCCATATTCCTCTAAATCCTTTCTAAATCTCATCTGTATCTGTAAATATGGCCACCAATCTACAATTATACCCTGATCTTTTAATTCTTCATTTGTTTTAAGGTTCCCCTGACTAATAATTCTTTGTATCTAATAATTTTCTTTACGTCCTTTATATTTGGATATATTGTTGTTTCCATAGGTGAGACCCAGCGCGGTAATTTCATATGTTTTCTTTTTATTTTTTCCCATGTTTGTATTAATGATTCCCTTATCCGATGTCTGTAAAAATATGAATGTGTCTTATTTCTTTTATCCCATAGGAAGGCATGCTACCCTGCTGTAGATCATAACCTTCGATTGTTAGAATCCTTTTATTTTTTAAATTTATCCACTCCTTAATCCATGTTAGAAGCGCCACCTGATAGTACAATTCCCATTTTGGAAGTTCAAAGCCACCTCTACTTCTACTATTTTATAGAATCTTTAAGCTTATTCGTGTTTTCTTGCCCAGCCATATAAATTTTGTAACTATTCTGTTTAATTCCTCAAAAAATTTCTTGTCTAACCTTATAGGAATTGTCTGAAAACAATACAATAACTTTGGTAACGCATTCACTTTTATCGTGGCTATCCTTCCTAATAGAGATAGTTGTAATTTCTCCCAAGTTATTAAATCTTTCTTTATTTGTTCTATCAGCCTCTTACAATTGTCGTCTTCTCCATTGTGGTGGAGATAGCTTTCAGGATTGGGTGATCAGTCTCCGCTTGCTGATTGGACTGAGTCTTTCAAATCTTTGAGGACACTCCTTCTGTTGCTAGGGTCCTCCCAGAAATTGACTCAGTCAGATATCTGGACGACCTGTTAAATTTCTTCTCCTAAAGAACTAAAATTTAAAGGAATTTAATTTGACAAATAGAGAAAAAAATCACCAATCCTGAATCCTATTTCAAAGGTGAACTGGTCTACTCATTTGACAGCTATCAGAGACAACGTGTTCGGGGCTTCGGCCCAGGCTGTCAGACAGCGGATCAGCTAAGGGCCAATCTACATCGTACTGAGGTATTTTTCACAGGAGGTGTGTAGAAACACCATCCACACTGCATCCCCGCGCTTTGGCTTGGCAAGGCTCTCAGCGGCTTGAAATGGCCGTTGCAGATGCCGGTTTTACCGCGGCAGCGTTAAAGGGGCAGAAGATTGCAGTGAAGGTAGAAATCTCACAGAGTAACAGGTCAGGTAGGGAAAGTAGCCTTTAGATAGCATAGTGATAGGAAAGGCTGCAGATTAACTTGTGGAAACTCCGGAATAACAGTGTTGGAGTTAAAAATGGTGGAATCACAGAAAGCTAGTCGCGCGGTCAGGAAAGTGGAGGAGACGGCTCGTAGGCCGTCACGCTCTCTAAGCCCAGCAGCCCCAGACCAGATGTCTTCCTATTATAGCCCCAAGCCAAAAGACAAGTTTGCAGGGGCTCAAAAGAGCTCCAAGGCAGCTGAGCGTGACGAGCACCTAGAGACAAGGCTCTTGACAAGCTGTAGGCTAGAGGAAAAGAAGCAGCCCAAACTTCAGAAGAAATGGTGCCCAGCACAACTTCCCACCTAAATGAGGAGCGACCGTTATTAAGAGGAGATAGGCAGCTGCAAACTGACAGGAGTGTAGTAACAGAAACGACCACAGGGGGAGCTGAAGAGCTGCAAGAGTCTATTGAAGCTTCAGAGATTAAATTTTTTTTCTCAGTCTGCCCAGCAACAGAGCAACTGACAGCTACAGACCAGAGACCCAGACTGGCTCCTGAAGCCACATTTACTCCCATGTCAGCTGGAATTAGACCAGTCAGGGGGCAGGAGCCTGAATGCCAAATTAATATGCAGGTTCTTTTAAATGAGGCAATAAGGCAAGGGGTGTCAGCTGTCTTGAAACAGACCAGGTGTTCACCTTCAGAGGCTTCAGTCCCTTCATCCAGACATAGTAGGAGACACAGGTCTCATCATGAGGATGATCTTTCCCTGCATTCAGAATCAGGGTTCTATGCTCCTGCTGAAAGCTCCCACTCAATCACATCTGAAAGTGGGGAACTGATGGACAGAAACTACTCCGATGATGAAGGCCTCGATGCTGACCAAGTCTCTATGCCAGGTCTGTTCCAACCAGCCATCTTCAGGTCGCTCCTCTTCAAGGCTAAAAAACCCACAGGATGGGGCTTGGTTCCTGAACCACAGGAGCCTACAGATCCTTCTGAAGACCCAACTGACCCACTTTTTTCTGAAAAAACAGTAACAGCAGATGTCATCCCTGTGCCAAGGATGTTCACCACGGTCATCCAAAGGCAGTGGTCGTCCCTTGAGTCGAGTCCAAGCCCTTCCTCCCTGGACAAGAAGATGTTCAACGTGGGAGGTGATCTCTCCAAGGCCCTGGAAGTGCCCATTGTTGACACCCCAGTTGCGGCCCTACAAGCCAACAATCCCTGCGGAGCCTGAGGACTCGCTGAAGGCAGAGGACAAGAGGGCTGAACAGATGTTGCAGAGAACACACCTGTCTGCAGCATGGGCACTGAGGGCCTCCACGGCCGCATCTTTTTTTAAGAGGGCCTCTCTTATCTGGCTCCAAGAGCTGCTAGAAAGAATTCCACTGGACAATGTCAGATCACACCAACATGTGAACAAGCTATTAGCAGCAGTGGTACTTTCAGCTGATGCCACCCTCAGTGCGGCCAGATTTGCATCTAGGGAAATAGGGGGGACTGTGACCTCTCGCCGCCTGCTCTGACTAAAACAATGGCAGGCTAATATGAGACATAAGTGGAGGTTGGCCACTGCCCCCTTTAAGGGGGATAAATTATTTGCAGAGGCTCTGGACAAAGTTCTGGTGGACTCCAAGGACAAGGGGAAGGTCTTACCATCCAGGTCCAGAAGAGGTGAATTCAGATCAACACCCTATCTCAGACGCTCCCATTATAGGACTCCTGAAGTAGGAGCGGGGTTCTTTAAGAACAGAGATCTTTCGTCCCCAGGCAGGATCAACCCCAGGACAGGACAGGTAGACATAGCCCATTTAACAATAAGCGGCCCTTTCGAGGGGCTGGGAGTCGTCCTTTCCGATGCCCCAGATAAATTGGATGTCAACCCTCCTATTGGGGGACGTCTGGCCTTGTTCGCCAGGCATTGGGTACTGGGTACTGGAAATGGTCTGCTCGGGGCTCTCTATAGAGTTCCTTTCTATAACCCTGAGGTTTTTTATTCGTTGTCCTGTCTCTCTGAATAGAAAGAGAAAGGTCCTTATGGAAACAGCTATTCAGCACCTGCTGGAAATCCAGGCTATTCAGCCAGTGCCTGAGGGCCAACAGGGCATGGGGTTTTATTCCATCCTGTTTGTAATCCCCAAAGCCTCGGGGGGATGGAGAGCAATTCTGGACTTGAAGCATCTTAACTGTCGTGTTAAATACAGGAGGTTTAAGATGCATTCGCTCCAGTCAATTCTGGAGAGAATTACGGAGGGGGATTTCTTGACCTCCATAGATTTAACTGAGGCCTACCTGCATGTCCCTATTGTTCCAGCCCATCGACAATTCCTCAGGTTCTGCTATAATGGGAAGCATTATCAATATAGAGCCTTTGGGCTCTCATCGGCACCCAGAACATTTACAAAACTGTTGGCAGCCCTGGCAGCCCATCTTAGGGCAATCCCAGTAAGAGTCCAGTGTTACCTGGATGATATACTGGTCCTGTCATCCTCCCCATCGAGTGCAACAGAGGATTTGGAAATCACCATTCAGGTGCTCCAGGATCATGGCTTTTCGGTCAATAAGACCAAAAGCCACTTCACTCCCACCAATACTTACTCCATCTGGAAGCTGTAATAGATACAATTTCCTGCAAGATGTCCTTATCCCAGGACTGGCAGGAGAGTATCAGGGAGTTAATTGGGCAAGTAAAATCTAAACATAGAATGTCCCTAGCTACGCTTTCCAAGCTCCTGGGGAAAATGATATCATGCATTAATATTGTGCCCTGGGCTAGATTGCATGCCAGGCCATTCCAATGGGTTCTTCTCCCTTATCAGAAGACAGGTAGGAGTTGTTCCCTTCTACAGGTCAGATTAACTCCGATGGTCCTTAGATCAATGCAATGCTGGTCATCTGAGGCGCTTTCCATGGGACTCTTATTCAAGGAACCTGACAGGTTAGTGCTGACTACGGATGCCAGTCTTTATGGCTGGGGAGCCCATATTCAATGCACGGTGGTCCAGGGACAATGGTCCCAGGCAGATTTGGGCCATAATATTAATTGTCTACAGCTTAGGGCGGTCCATCTGGCCCTGAGACACTTAGAGGATGCTGTCTCAGATAAGGACATCCTGTCTTGACTGACAACGTGTCAACCAAGGTGCACGTTAACCGCCAAGGTGGGACACATTCATGGCAACTGATACTAGAGGCATAACAACTCTGCTTATGGGCAGAGAGACCTCAGGTATCGCTCGGAGCTGAGCACATTGCAGGCATGGCCAGTGTTTGTTAGGAATGATGGTCACCTAACAGTTGGGTTGGAAATATATAAACCAGGATAGTAATTTAATACTGTATCTTTAAGAGAATGCTGTAAGTGTGATTGGCTGAAGTTTCTCCAACGGCCATAAGATGGAGCCAGAAACCTGGTTTCTTTCTCCTTGCATTTCCTGTATTGCCATGTTGCCTGATCGTCATTCTGCTCGGATTGCTGTGAGTCTTGCAACTGTTAGCAAACTCTGTTTACTGAACTCTGCTTTTGATCCTGGACTTTGTTTTTGGATTATCCCTGGTCTGATACTACCTGCTTTAACCGTGTATGATTTGGACTGTTTGTTGGACTTTGTTTACCCGTTTATAGGAAGTAAAACAGTGTATCTGTATGCTGGTTGTGTGTTATTCCTTACCACTCTCACTACGTTTCCCTGAGTGCACTCATTCTCCTAATGTAGAATACCTCAACAATGTTGAGGCTGACTGGCTTAGCAGAGCCACCATTGACCACACAGAGTGGTGGTTGCACCCCATTTTATTTCAGGAGCTGTCAGAGCGCTTCGGAGTGCCAACTATGGATCTCTTCACTTCCCAGGGCAATACACAACTCCCAAGATTCTCCTCCAGGTTTGTGGTTCTGGGGGTGGAGGGAACAAATGCTTTGCGCTACCCTTGGCCACGGGAGCTTCTTTGTGTCTTTCCTCCTCTGCCCCTGATCCTGAAGGTGATCCAGAAACTGTTGGCGGAAAGAGCAGAACTTATCCTTGTAGCCCCTCTTTGACCCAGAAGGCCATGGTTTGCGGACTTAGTAAACCTTTCCATCTCCAGACCTTGGAGGATACTGGAGGACAGAGTGTCACTCACCCAGGGGCCAATATTGCATCCAGTGAGCCCCAGTGGCTTCAGTTGGCCACCTGGAGATGGAGCGGGAATCTCTGATCTGGGACAATTATTCCTCCAGAGTAATAAGAACTATCCAGGCCTCCAGGAGACCCTCCATCAACCACATCTACAATGCAACCTGGAAGGCTTTCAGCGAATGATGTTCTAAGTCTGACAGTTACCCTTCTGGTGCCTCGATTGCCCAGGTGCTGGACTTCATCCAAGAGGGCCTAGACAAGGGACTTTCACCTAACACGTTGCTGAGGCAGGTTCAGCCTTGTCCTGTTCTATCCTTGGGGGGAGTGGAATCTTTGTCTAGACATCCCACGGTCCGCAGATTTTGAAGGGTGCTAGAAACCTGAGGCCTTCAGTGGTTCATCAATATCCGACATGGGACCTTTCTAAAGTACTGCACTCGCTGACTGAGGCCCCATTTGAACCACTGAGATCTACTTCCTTGCAGTTTTTGTCTTGCAAGGTGGCCTTCCTGGTAGCAATTGGTCTCTGCCAGAAGGATTTCAGATTTGGCAGCTTTATCTGTTAGGAAGGACCTTTGTGTGTTTCACACCAACTGATCTGTGTTAAAACTAGACCCTTCATTCATGCCAAAGGTGAACTTGTGGTTCCACAGAGTCCAGGAACTAATTTTACCTGATTTTTGCCTGCATCCTGTGCATGGATTAGAAAAAAGATGGCACACTCTGGATGTTCGCAGAGCCTTGCGGATTTATGTTAAGCGGACATCACCCTTCAGGAGGTCTGAATCCCTTTTTATTTCCTTTCAACCTCCTACTGTGGTCTGCAAGGTGACTCAAACGACTGTGGGGAGATGGATAAGACTGTGCATATCCAAAGCCTACCAGACCCAAGGACTTGCGGTTCCTCCAAGGATAACAGCACACTCAACAAGAAGTGCGGTTCTTCCAAGGATAATAGCACACTCAACAAGAAGTGCACACTCAAGAAGTACGGCCATGTCGGCAGCATGGGCCACTCAGGCCTCTTTGAGGAGGTTTGCAGGGCCTCACCTTCTCCGTTCATCAGACACTATAAGCTTTTGCTTCTGCTGAGGCAGCTTTTGGACGGAGAGTTCTTTTAAAGGGCCACTCTGTCTAGGGGATTTGGACCTCATTACACCCACCCATAGGACAACCAGCTTTGGTATGTCCCAATCCTGAATGCTATCTCCACCACAATGGAGAAGAGTCATTGGTTCTCACCTGATATGACCTTTCTCTTTGGGTAGAGATAGCATTCAGTCTCACCCTGGTTTTGGTCCATTCCGAATGTGTATGTTATTGTTATAGGAGAACACAACAGTCTGTCAATATTCCTTCGCCAATCTCTGGGAGGTCCCTAGCAACAGAGGGAGTGTCCTCAAAGATTTGACAGACTCAGTCCAATCAGCAAGCGGAGACTGATCACCCAATTCTGAATGCTATCTCCACCCAAAGAGAAAGGTCGTATCAGGTGAGAACCAATGACCCTTTTCTGGAGGAACATCTAGTTAGCCAAATTCCTAAATATTTAATCTTTTTTTCAATTTGCAGTCCCATCTCTCTTTCTAAAACCTTTTTTTGGTTTTCTGTCAAATTTTTGGCTAATATTTTTGGCTTGTCTCTATTAATTTTTAATCCTGCTATCACTCCATATCTCTCTATTTCTTGTATCAAACTATTCCCTGTCTCTATTGGTTCCTCAATAAAAAACACCAAATCGTCCGCAAATGCCTATACTTTATATTCTTTTTTACTTTTCAATCCTCTATTTAAGTATTTTTTTCTGATCTGGACTAGAAGCACTTCCAGCATTAAAATAAAAAGAAGTGACATTGGACATCCCTGTCTCACTCCTTTCATTATTTCAAATCTCTCAATATTATCTCCATTTATTATTGCCCTAGCTTTTTGAATGGAATATTCATTCCAAATCCCATATCCTTCACTTGTTGGATCAAAAACTGTCAATTAAGATTGTCAAATGCTTTTTGAACGTCTAAGAAAGTCAGTGCGCCTGCTTTTCTGGATGAGCTTTGCAATATTCTAAGACATTTAACACAATTCTTGTATTATTTATCTGTCTGGAAGATAGAAAACCATTCTGATCTGGATGTATTATATCATTCAATACTATTTTCAACCTTTCAGCCATTATTGTAGTAAAAATTTATAGCTGTTATTTATTTAACGTTTCTCTATGTTCCTCTCTTATTTCTTGTAGGCCATTCTCCTTTAGGTATTGTTCAATATTATCTTTATTCACTTTTTCCTCCTTATACAACCCTTCAAAATAATTCTGAACTATTCTTTTATTTTCTGCCATTTGGTACTATAATTTCTCATTTTCATCCCTTGACTCCTATATCCTTTCTATTTTTAATTTATAGGAGAACCATCTCTGTTTTGTTAGCATATTCAAAGAAATTCTGTTTCTGAAATTCAAATCCCTTTCTCTTTCTTCCTGGTCTATCACATTTAATTTATGTTTAGCTAGGGCCATTTCCCCCTTCACTTTCTCATCCTGCGGTTTTCTTTGTAGTCTAATTTCTAAATTTTTAATCTCCTGTAAAATAATGTGTTGTTGCCATTTTTCCTTATTTCTTTTCGCCATGTATGCCATCGTTATTCTCCTTAAATATGCTTTGGCTGTATCCCATAATATCATAGTATCCCAAAGCAACAATGTTTGTTGATTCATGTTTTCCTTAAAAAATAATTCTATTTCTTCTTTAAAAAATTAAAATATATTCTTTTTCTTTTACAATTGGGAATTCAATGTCCATCTTCTCCTTATTTTTTTCCTCCCTTTCCAAATTATTTTTAGAGGGTTTTGATCTGCCCATACATTTGTCATAATTTCTATTGTTTCTACTTCATTTCCTATTTCTCCATTCATCCATACCATGTCTAATCAGGACCATGACTTATGTGGGTTCAAATAAAAAGTATATTTGTTTTTTTCAGGGTTTAATCTCCACTGATCCCACAAATTTAATTCCTGTGTCATATCAAAGGAGGATGTTGGTAGTATTTTCCTTTTCTTCTTATTTTTTGTATTGCTAATATAATACTTTTTTATGTCTACTATCGCATTATAGTCCCAAACTATACATATGTCCAATTTCTAAAAAAAATTTCATGTTATTTGCTATAAAATTCACTTTGATTTGGGGCATAAATTGTAACCAATAACATTTGTTTTTGACCTATCTCTAATTCAATCATCAAAATTCTTCCGTTTGTATCAGCATATTTATATACTGCCTTAATTCCTTATTTGATATATACTGCTATTCCTGTCTGTTTCAGTTCTGCCAAGGCTGTGTATAATATTCCTAATTTTGGGTATTCTAAACATTTCCTATATTGTTCTTTAATATGTACTTCTTGTAAGCACACTATATCTACTTTTTGTTTTGCCAATTTTGTCAATATTTGTTTTCTTTTGGTAGGTGAATTTAATCCATTAATATTTAATGATATTAGCCTAAATTTCTTCTTCCATTATCCTACTTGCGGCTTGGTATCTGTCTTCTATTAATACTTATGTCCCTTTGTGGGTGTGTTCTTAATCTTATTCCTTTTTTCCTTTGTTTGGTCTCTTCCTTGCTTCCTTCTTCCTGTTCTATTTCTCCTACCTCCTGTTGCTGGTCCTCCTGGCTTCTAGTCTCCAATTCTTCCTTGCTACTGCTTTCTTGTTCCACTCCCACAATTTGGTCGTACAATTCTTGTGCCTTATCCAAATTGTCTATCCTGATCCTCTTCTCAAAATACCAGCATCCCCTCCGGAATTAATCACCTAAGCATTATATTTCTCTTAATCAGTTGTGTTGCAAGGAATTTATAGTCTCTTCTTTGTTCTCTTACTTTCTTTGTGATCTTTTTCAGGGTTTGAAACTCCTTGTCCTTATATATCAGGGGTTCATATCTTGTTATTTTATATGTTATATCAAATTTAGATTTGGTATAAAATCATTAAATTGTGCAGTGGGAAGGAGCTATAGTATATACAAAAATTCTCAATTCAAGTACATGAATGCTTTTCTTCCTTCAGAGAAGAATTTTCAAAAGAGAAAGGTGGACTAATGCTTTCTGCTGGTATTTTTTATATGTTGACTTTTTAAATCTAAAGTTTGGTTATTTATTGTGAACTTAGACTGTATGCTTACCCAACTCAAAGAACTCCCCTGTTTGTGATTCAGGACAGCTACCATTAGAGTCATTCCAAGTGGTCTGATTTCAGAAAAATGCCCTGCTTGACCATCATGGATTTCGATGAAGTTTTGTGTGAACATGCACACATGTCCCCAATGAACATTGGTAAAGTGTTACATTTGCCAATGCAATACTTGCAGAGATATAATCATTTGTTTGACCCCATACCGCAGCCTTCTACAGTATGACTCTGAGGTTTCAGCAACTTTGAGACATAATATCTCCAGCAATATTTTGTTGAGAGAAACAAAACTTGGCCATCTTGTACAACTTTTTTATTTTTTATTTTATTGTATTTATTTGCCAAAAGCTTACAATACAACAGAAACAAGAATAAACATGTTTAAATACAAGAAATAGGAACTAATAATTGGGGACAATAGGACAGGGACGGTAGGCATGATTGTGCACTAATGCACGCCCCTTAACTTTTTGTGCTTTATTAAATAAAATAATAAAAACATTCTCATGAGCAATCTCCATCTAGATAATTTGGAGCAAAGTTGGCCAAAAATATTGCAGCTTTAAAAAAGGTTAAAGTTTGGCTTTTTTATATCTCTGGAAAGAAAGGTATGATAAATGTGAAACTTTGCACTTAATGACTTAGCAACACAAGGTTTTTGAATATAACATTTTATTCTCCTACTACTTTCCAATAGTTCACAAATTGAGTGTAAAGTTGATGGTTTTTGTAAAAACACCAAAAATAGGGTATTTTCAGCCTGCTTTTACAAAAAAAGACCTTCTGGAAACTATTAAACCATTCTCATTAGAAAGATCACCTTTCAACCCCTCCCTAAAAAAATAGGATTAGTTTTTCATTGCTATGAAGCCCTAAAACTAGGGACAAAATTGAGGACATTGCTATGGCAATGTCACGTGCATTCTATTATTTTTTCATCTTGTTTGTTTTATATAGACATCATTACTACTATTATATTGCATTGGTCCATGGTGACCTTGTCACTACCAGTTCAGACATTTTAACCATCAACCCCATTGCCATAGGGGGCATGCCCGATAGTCATGCAATACCAGCCACAGGTGGGTTTCTTGGTTCAGGATCCCAAGCCTGTAGTTTGATTTCTTCCTTGAGGTTCCAAAGCTTGTGTGGGTATCTGTCCAGTTCCCAAGGCGATGATTGGGCAGCTTATCCTAGTTTCCCAAGCCTAAAGTGGATATCTTATATGGTTCCCAAGCCGAAGTCCATACTGTTCGTATGAACTGCCAAATTCCAATGATTGCTTATTATTGAATTTATGCATCACGTTCTTTAGTGTTTCTGGAAATTGATACTGACAACCTGACGATGTAATTGAAGGCACTGGAAGCACACAAATAAGATGTGGTTCTGGAACCCAATAAACACCTTGTTTTTAGGCCAATAAAATGAATGAGGAGGGCCTCACAGATGCATAAACGTTACCAACGCATCATTTTGTTTGATCAAAATTTCCACAATGTTGCCTATCCAGCATTTTTTGTCATAAATGCAGGCAACATAACCAGAAAATATGTCGCCAATTTTAAATTCGGATCTACAGTATTGGACATTTTGGACACAAAGTTAATTGTGTCATTTGAAGCTTTGCTGACAGAAATTGAATTTGAATCAACTGGCACAAACTGGTGATGATCTCTTGTGCCAGCTATTGTGCTGCTACCTTTCCATCTTTCTTCTTGCAGCATCCTGCTTTCTTTGATTTTTTCCTTTGGATATATTTAATTCTGTGAATGTTTCTGTCGCAAAAGTTGAACAGATCTGTCGGTGTCAGTATTTAGTTGGTTGATGGTTGTTGGAGGCTGGCTCAAGCAGCCAAACATTGAGTTGTGCCACCAACTGTGTCACAAAAATTCCATTCAGCCTCAATTTCGAAATCATGTTTGTGATTGCACAGATTGACGAAATTTTTGTAATGTTTGTATTGCGCCGCTGAACCATCACTAAAGTTGTATATTCTTTGTTTTAGTCATCAAAAACTCAAATCAACTTCCGAATGAACACATGCTCGGAAATTGTATCATGTTGCATATGATCAGAAATTATGCAACAGTTGACAATTTGCAGTGCACCATTTTTATCGACATAATAAGTGACTAATGAATGTACTGTGGCTTGAGAATTCTCCCAGTGAAAACCTTGAACAGCATTTTGGACAACAAACAAGTAATTCTCCGCAAAATCCATCAGTACAATCAGTTCGGTTTCTTTTAGGCCGGCTTTCAATGACTTCAAATATTCGCTTTGATGTTTTGAAACGAATTGATGGCCAGTCAGTTTCCATATTTTGCTAGTGAGTTTTTTGATGAAGTCATCGACAGTGAGAACATTTGTTTCCAGCGTTTCACGGTCAGTATGAACCCATTGTTTGAATTCAATTGGTTCTTCTGAATCCCAGTCTTCTAATATTTTGTACAAATGCGTTATCAGTGCCTCTTCACCAGGGCAGTTTTGGCACTGCTGCAACATACAATCTTTGATGTTCAGTTCAGCTGCCTTTCCCAAAAGCAGCTTGTAGTCCTCTTTTATGTTGGCACCTTGTAGCATAAACTTAACATTTTGATAAATGGTGCAGACACAGATGGAATGTGTACCTGAGGCACAGACACCACTTTGGTCAGAGTTCACAGAATTTGGAGAAACCAATTTCAGCACCATATTTGTTTCAATATGCCACATACAGTTCTTTCAAATTGCACAGTAGCAACCGCTTTTGTTTGTGAACCTTGACGCCATCGAGCCAAACAGAAACACAATTCTTTTCTGCCGGGGCACATCCTGCTAAATTCATCATCCTCGTAGAAATCTCGAATTCTGTAGGCAATTTCTTTTGGCAGTGGTTTGCCAACTTTTACATCTGGTAGTGCACAAATGCATCTCCATTTCTTTGTTTTTCTTGCTGTTTTAACCATACATACTGAAATGCCAAACGTTTTTGCTGTCACCGTTATCAACCAACTCTTTGTAGCCAAAGTCAATAATTGAACTTTTGTCAATCTATCGGCTATTTTAATTTTTGTTTTCATGTCTTCAATTAGGTTAATGTAATCTTGGCATGACTGGCATTCCTTAGCAGTAGATTCGCTAGTTTTCCTAATATCTTCAGCTGCAACTCCAGTAGCTAATGTTATTTTGTCTGTTACCACCTTCTGCATGTATTCAATTTTTTGTTTCACATAGCCAGTTTTATCCCTACTGCTCAACTTCTGAATTTTTAACAGAGAAGTCCCTAAATCGGTCAAACTTTGATTAACAGTGTCTGAAATGTCCATATCATAATTATCCAATGACGAAGAGTCTGCCATGCTTTGGACACTGGAAACGTATTTGGCTTTGGAAAAAATATTTTGACCCTGCTTCACATTTGTTTTTGCCACTTTTGTTAAATCATTGGCCATGGCTAGATTGACTTTGAACAACCCATGTTTAGTTATGTGATTTTGTTTGTCAAATGGGTTGCAGCATGACTTTTGCTTCATGTCGTACTTTTTCAGATACATCACTTTGTGATGCAAGCAAATTTGGTCATCGTCTGAGCTCAACCTCCGCCGAGTAATTAGGTTTTTTCCCTTCGACAGACAACTGTCCACATAACGCAGCCCAATTCCATTAGAATAAAATGATCCATGGTGGCAAGTTGACAACAATTTTTCTCCAACAATGCATTTGGGCAAAGTAGGATTGCCCATTGACTCGTCGACATCCATTTAGCATATTATGGAAATTGCAATAATATAAAGTGTATTACTGCAACATCTGAAACACAAAAGTTATATAAGATTCTAATGTTATGACAGAAATATGTCAATTAAACCTGTACAATTCAGAATCCTATAGCTGCAACATGCTAACTTGTGGTGTCACTCAAGTATTTTCAGCACATTTAACTGCTGTCATTAATGTAGAAGCACAGCTAGTAGAGTAACAGATTCATTTAGCATGCAAGAAATGAATTACACACTTTAAACTCCAGCATAAATGAAATTATAATGGCACAATATTTAAAAATGCACGTTGATGTACATGATGTTGCCATAGCAACACGCTCAACTTTGTTCCTATTTTTAGGGTTTTATACATCAGCGATGAAAAACCAATCCTACTTTTTAAGGGGGGTTGAAACATGCACACTCTAATGAGAATGGTTTAACAGGGTTTCCAGAAGGTATTTTTTGTAAAACAAAACAAAACGCACACCTGTTTTTGGTGTTTTTACAAAAACCACCAACTTTACACTCAATTTGTAAACCATTGGAAAGCAGTAGGAGAATAAAATTTTATATTCGAAAAACTTCTGTTGCTAAATCATTAGGTTCAAAGTTTCACATTTATTTCCTTCCAGAGATATAAAAAGCCAAACTTTAACCTTTTTTCAAGCTGCAATATTTTTGGCCAACTTTGCTCCAAATTATCTAGATGGAAATTGCTCATGAGAATGTTTTTATTATTTTGTTTAATAAAGCACAAAAGGTTGTACAAGATGGCCAAGTTTTGTTTTTCTCAACAAAATATTGCTGGAGATATTATGTCTCGAAGTTGCTGAAACCTCAGAGTCATACTGTAGAAGGCTGTGGTATGGGTGTCAAACAAATGACTATCTCTGCAAGTATATGTAACAACTCCAAAACAAATCTCCACAAGCAAATGTAACAACTTACCAATGTTCATTGGGGATGTTCACACAAACTTCATTGAAATCCATGATGGTCAAGCAGGGCATTTTTCTGAAATCAGACCACTTGACATGGAAATGACCCATTAGGTTAAGACAAATTTAAAAAAATATCCAACAAAAATAAAATCAACAATAGAAAAATACATTCAGGGCAGCCAAAATCATTTCTATAACCCATCACAAAACAGGCTTAACACTCTGGCCCAATGCTTAGGGAAAGAGCCAAGTTTTTCAAGGCCTTACAAATAGTAACTTGAATTTCAGGGTGCATACTAGTTTAAAAGTCAGGCACCAAAGCAGAAAGATATACTTCCTGGGTCTCATAAATACTGTTGTTTCATATAGAGGATCCAGAATATTCCCTCCTTGTTGGATCTTCTGGAATAAGCAGGGATAAGTCAATCTAGGCTATAAAGCGCTTTATGGTAACCAGCATCTTGAATTGCATTTGAAAGCCTTGGTGTTGCATGGACATAGCAGAGAGGAGTCTATCCAGACTTAAAGATGGAACGGCCACTAAAACCTGTTAACCACTTCATCTTGCTACAGTTTGTTTGTTTTTTCATCTAGACCAGTGATTGCCAACCAGTGGGCTGCGAGAAAATTTTGGTGGGCCACAGAGATATCTCACCCACAGAGCACCCCCCCACCAAAGCAATTGATCCAGGCTGCGCAGAAACACAAGACTACCATGGCTTTCAAACAAGTTTGAAGTATCACTTGGTTGGCAGGTAGAGATAGAGATAGAGATGTGTAGCTGGACATCATTAACAATGTGATGGAACTTATCCATTGTAAACATATTTAGTGGATTCATGAACATGTTAAATAGAAATGAAAAGATTAGAAAGCCCTGAAGTATACAAAAAGCCTCTATAGTAAGCCCTCATCTTTCACCACAATGCTAGTTAGAACTAGCTGTGTAATGAGAAAGCCCTGAAATTGGCCTTAACTCCTGAAGCTGATCCAGAAGGATATCATCATTGATCATATTGAAGATCACTGATAAAACAAAGAGAGCCAGTATCTACTATCTCCATGGTGGTCCTGTCAGAGATTATCAACAATTAATGCTATCGCAGTACTGTATCCTAATCTGAAACTTGGGACTAGTTAACCTATATCCGTGATGGCGAACCTATGGCATGTGTGCTCGAAGTGGCATGCAGAGCCATTTCTGCCGGCACGTGAGAGGTCGCCTGGAAAAGCCCCACTGCACATGCACGCCCCTTGCCAGCCAGCTAGTTGTCAGGTATCTACTGTGCATGTGTGGGGGAGATGCACACATAGAAGACACACGAGCATGCATGGGGTGGGATGCATGCGCAGAGGTGGACAGTGCAGCGGGTCATGTGCACATGCGCAGAGGCATGCAGTGCACATGCAGGGGGTCATGCACATATTGCATTATGGGTGCAGGCACGCGAGTGCACATGCACATGAGCACACACACACTTTCCACACACAACATGGAAAAGGTTAGCCATCACTGACCTATATCTTCCAGGGTCAGTTGAAACTATAACCTGACTGCCTTCTCAAAAATCTTATATAAAAAGAGAAAATTTGTATCCAGTACTATTGGATCCAGGGATAGTTTCTTGAGGAAGGAATAGACTACCTTCTCTCTCAAGGATGCAACATCCCTCACCAACCACATATTATTTCCCAGGAGGCCTAAACCAACCAGAGCATGGATCTAATGCACAGGTGGTTATTCTTATATCACTGAGTAATCTGGCCTTTCTCCAGACATTTCCCAGATGGCCAAAGCAGAGGAAAGCCATGGTAGTCTTGTGTTTCTGCGCAGCCTGGATTAATTGCTTTCGGGGGGTGGGTGCTCTGTGGGTGAAATATCTCTGTGGCCCACCAAAATTTTCTTGCGGCCCACTGGTTGGCAATCGCTGGTCTAGATGAAAAAACAAACAAACTAACTGTAGCAAGATGAAGTGGTTAACAGGTTTTAGTGGCCGTTCCATCTTTAAGTCTGGATAGACTCCTCTCTGCTATGTCCATGCAACACCAAGGCTTTCAAATGCAATTCAAGATGCTGGTTACCTACGCTTTAAAAATCAACAAATTGTATATATTACATTTTATAAAGTAGTGAACTATCATATCTGTGGTGTGTTAAAATGTTGCATATATTTCTTTTTTCCTTATTTTCTGCTCCCTAAGTAATATTTTTTTTTCCATTTGTAATACTTCAATTTTTCTGAAGATTGTACTTTTTTTGGCTTCCTAGTAGATACCTGAATTTATAGAGATTGAGTGGAGAAGTTTCATTTGGGTTTTTACTATATCATTTACAATTTTGATAATTGAATATTTGCATTTATTTTCTGTTACAGTACAAACCATTTAAAGCCCAACTCAAAAAATATCCAAGTGTGTGTTTTCCATCTCTGAAATTGAGACGCAAGAGAAGAGTTGGATGTTACATAGCAAGGGAACCAACTACAGCACTGTCCAATACTGAAGTATATTGGCATGACATGATGTTCTCTTTTAAACAGCTTTGCTTGAACATTAAGGTTAAGGTCACTTTGAGGAACAATATTAAGAAATTGCTAAACTACACATGGGGAGCTCATCCATCTACATTGCATACATTGGATTTGGCCTTGAGCATCTCTGCAGCACAGTGTGCTGCTCCAGTGTGCTGCTCCAGTGTGGTGCGCATCTGCATATGCAAAATATGTTCATATCATCATCAGTGAACCAGTATGCTTAGTGACAGGTTGTCTCAAACCTATACCAATTGACAAAATATATCCTCTCACTGGTCTTGCCCCACCTAAGAGAAGTAACAGCAGATGCCGAAAGAACTAAGCAAGGAATAATGTTCAACATTCTCTAAACGGACATATACCACAAACCCGCCAACTCAGATCTAGGAACAGCTTTATGGCAAACATTGAGGATACAACAAGAATAAAATCAAATCAAAAGATGAAGGAAGGAGACTGTTGAGCAAGGAATAACATTAAAGTAGGATATGGCTGAAAGATCTGACCTTCCTTATACTACTTGGAGGCTCTTAGTGAATAACAATACACTTTGTGAATGTGGGGAGATATAGAGCCTGGTCCATCTGCAGGTATATCAGCTACTATCAAAAACATGTATCGATAATGACTTATTTTTGGCCAACGAAAAAGCCAACAGAGTGGCTTCATTCTGGCAGTTTAAAGTTTGATCTAGATATGGAAGAAGAAAAATACATTTTCTGTTAAATGTTATCAGAGGTTCATGGAGGTTCTCTTGATACATAAAAATCATAAGGAAATAGATAATACCATTTTGTGTTTATTTCATTTGTTCATAAAATCTTCCAACATGCAATGTTCTTGCATGAAAAGGTAATCACTTTCCTACTTCAATCATTTAATTAATAAAGGTCAGTTGTGAGAATAGTTCATTAAATAATTAGGGCTCATTGGCATTAACTTACACTCTTTAAATCTTACAAACTTTGACTCACCTCATCATAATGAAGCTTGCAATATGTAAGTTCCAGAGATGCAGATGACTCACTGAAAACTGAAGATCTCCACAACAAAGTCATTTGTTCGAGAAAAATCAAGCACTATTTTTTAAATAGCACTCCATTGATCCTCAGTTAGAAACATAATCTTGAAATGGAGAAGACATCTTAAGGACACCATCCTGTCAGAATCACTTCAGGAGCATACCATAAAAACAAAGTCAAAGTCAGAACAGCAGATCTTCAGACTTCACTCAAAAGAAATCCCAAGACCTCTATAAATTCTGTATAGTATTAAATATTAATTACTTTGCTATATTCTTAGAATGATGTAACCACTATCTTAAATTTAACTTACCATTGTAGAATGGAGCATATTGCTAATATATGGCTGAACAGATAAGATATTACTGACTAGTATAAATATTTCCTTTAGGTAAATGGTGGCATTGAAAAAACACTAGAAAAAGAAGTTCTGCATTATGACTACCGTTATTCATATTTTGATATCTTTGTAAGTATTTTGTATTTTAACTATTAATAGTTAAAAATTAATTCCTTTGCTTAATCTACAATAACTTAAAAAGAACAAATCTTAAAAGAGCAAATAGACATATTTTTTAAAAAAACCTGATTTTCAGCACTATAGATACAGAAATTCATATCAAGGACTCTTATATTACATTTTGTTAGGAATTTACCATTAAGATTTTGTTTTAAGTGAGCAAAACCTGGTATCTGACAAGTTCTCCTCCATGCTGTGATGAGAGTCCAGAAATGGGTTAGACTCTTCCCTCTGATGTCATCAAGCTGAGTCTGCCACAGTATAAAAAGCCAGCCTCTGCTGTTGGCCCCAGTTTTTTGACTCAGCTCCTTGAAGTCAGAGCTAGTGTCTCTGGAGTCATAGCTAGTTACAGAAGCTAATTAATTCCAAAACAAAGGAGAAAGCAAAGAAGAAAGCAGAATAACCAGCGCAGTTCCAGTACAACTGTGCCTTCAAGGAGAGCGGGGATTGCAAAGCCTCCGACGTCAAATACTGTAAGCTCAGGCGGGGAGAGCTCAGCTGAGCCTCCCATGCAGCCCTTGCCTGTCGCACTTCCCCGATAGTGATTTTGGAGACCGCAGGCCAGGAGAGTTTGGCTGAGCCTCCCATGCGGTTATTCGCTGATGTGCAGCCCGATTTTCATTCAGCACCCCACAGCGGCTTTTCAGGGCCCTCAAATCAGGCCTTGCAGTGCTTTAGAAGACAAAGGCCAAGCCCTGAGTGAGTTGCCAGGTCCATAGACTGGCCTTTGAGAAGGGTTTTCTATTGGCCTCCGAGCACGTGGCAATCAGCCATTTTGGGATTGGGCCATTACCCAGCATCATTTTGGGGGGGGGGCTCATAGCAGGGATCCCGTTCACCTGGCCTACATTTAGGGTGACATGATTTGGGAGGAGTTGACAGTACCTGCCTAGCAAAATGGAGAGCAGTTAGACCCAAGCGGAACCATCGAGCCTAGAAGAAGCCCATAGCTGTGAAATTTCAAAGAGGCCATTGACGAGGTCAGCTAACAGGGAGGCTGCAGCAAAAATCAGAACCAAGGCATTGGCTCCTAAGAAGGCCTCAAAATCTGAATTGAGAGCTGAAAAAAGGAGGCATGTTGCATTGGAGAAGCAATTTGCCAAGAATTTGGAACAGTTGAGAGGGTAGAGCCTAATTCAATCAGGACAGTTGCAGGCCGGCTCAGAGCCCGTTTCTAGGGCTGGAGACGGGTGGGATTCTACCAGTTCGCACCTATTCGCTAGAACAGGTTGTTAACATTCTAAGCAGTTCGGAGAACTGGTTGTTAGAAGAAATTACTGGCCTAATCCTGTAAGGAAGGCAGGAAGGAAACATTCTTGTGTTGCTTACGGAAACTGCCTCTCCGTTAATCCTTATCACATTCTTGGCAGGACTAGATTTCCTGTCTCAGGAACATCTCTGGATTTTTCCCCCTCCCCCTCCTTTGCTGGTACTTTGCTTGTGTAGAGTGACCATTCAAAGTTACAATGGCACTGAAAAAAGTGACTTATGACCATTTTTCACACTTATGACTGTTGCAGCATCCCCACAATCATGAAAGGCCAGGTGAGGAGATGCGTGCCTCGATGCGAGTGATATTGAGTTGGCCACACCCAGCCAATAACATTACTACCAAGCCATATCCACCCAGGCACATGACCACCAAGCCACCCCCACCACCTAAGCCACACCCACAGAACCAGTTGTTAAAAATGTGAATCCCACCCCTGGATGGAGGAGTAGAAAGTAATTCCACTAGTCATCTGCAGGCATGGTCCCCTGAGAGAGTGGATGAGGCCTCCTTCTCTCAGGACCTGATTAGGTCTGGGCCTAGTTTCAAACAAGCAGACTAGATTCCTGGTACTTCAAATCCTCAAGACCTTTTACCCCAGAGAGGACATAGGCCCAGGGCAGAGGCCACTTTTACTCCCACTGCTGCTGGCTTTCACCCAGTGGATCCTCCTTTAGGCAACAGGCCTGAGGAGCTTAAGGATATGGTCTCTATGGCCATTAGGCAGGGAATCACTGAGGGATTTCAACAACTCCTTTGCCCTGGGGAGGGGTGACCAAGGTTTACTCTCGGCCTTCTGTCAGATTATCTCTCCTGTCCAGGTCGGTTCTCCAGGTCCCATGAGCACAGCTTTCCTGCCACTCATCCTGAATGGGGAGAATATGAGGACAGGGGCTCTATGCATCTTTCTGACTATAGTCAATCTTCCATTTGAGAAGGGGAGGAAGGTGAACTTAGGGAATCCAATCTGTCGGATGATGAAAGATCCAGACCTGAGCAGTCCATCTCGGCAGCCATCTTCAGGCCATCCTTATTCAAATCTCTTCTTCATAAAGCCTTAGGCACAGCCCAACTAGGCCCCGATGAGGTGGCATCAGAGCCTCAAGTAGAATCCACAGTCCAGGGTGGCTTTAGTTTCCAAACCAATTGTCCAAACTGAGGTGCTTCCATCACATTTGTTGTTTCTAGATCTGGTTAGAGATCAATGCCCCTCTCCAGTATCAGGACCTCGTCTCTCATCTCAGGATAAGAGGTTTTATAATGTGGGCCCTTCCTTGGCTAATGCCTTAATAGTGCCGCCTGTAAATGCCCCTATTGTTGCCACCTTTTCCACCTCCGGAACTCCAACAAAACTGGAGGATATCCTTAAACTTGATGACAAGAGGTCTGAACAGACCCTCAAATGTACACATCAGGCCGCAGCTTGGGTGGTGCGGGCCTCCACCGCAGCCTCTTTATGAGGTCATCGCTGCATTGGCTCCACCAGCTGCAGGATTGTTTGTCGATCAGCAATTCCAGATCTCACCAAGACTTGAACAAGATCATCGCTGCAGCAGAGTTTATAGCTGACACCACATTAAACTCTGCTAGATTTGCCTCAAAGGCAATAGCGTCCTCAGCAGCTAGATGCCTCTTGTGGCTGTGCAGTTGGCAAACAGACTCCCATCACAAGTGGAAGCTAGCATCTCTCCATGCTCGGGTGAGAATCTGTTTGGGGAGGCCCTGGAACCTTACCTGGTGGAGACCAAGGATATAAGGAAGATCCTATCATCAGCAAGCAAGTGGTCAGAATTCCGTCAGACGTCATATTCCAGACCATCCTCCTTTTGGCCCAAACCCAGCTCTTGGTTTCCTTGGGGCCAAAGATCATTCCCTCCTCGTCAGGAACAGCAACCTGATCGAGCCAGCAGACAGCAGCAGTTCTCCGGAAAACAGCCCTTTCAAGGAGGAGGAGGTTGTTCGTTCTGATGCTCTAAATGACTGCATTCCCTCCCCTTCCATCAGAGGTCATCTGGCCTTCTTCGCCTCAAGATGGGAGGAATCAACATCGGACGCCTGGGTTCTCAGGACTGTGAGATCAGGTCTCCAACTTGAGTTTCTTTCCTCTCCTCTGAGATTTTTGTTTGCTCTCCAATATCCCGGGATAGATCCAGATGGGCCCTTATGGAATTGGCCATCCAACACCTGGTCAACATCAGAGCCATTCAGCTGGTTCCCGTGGATCAACAGAGGCTAGGGTTCTACTCCCTGCTCTTTGTGATCCCAAAGGCCTCGGCAGAGGGGTGGAGAGCAATTCTCGACTTCAAGTCTTTGAACAAGTTCATCCCCTACAGGTGCGTCAAGATGCAGTCCCTTCTCTCTATATGCAGTGTTCGGGAGGGCAATCTCTCATCAATAAACCTCACAGAGGCATACTTCCATATTCCGATCTGGCCCTTTCACCACCAGTTCCTGCACTTCTGTTACAACAACAGACACCTATCCATTTTGCCCTTCCATTTGGCCTCTCATTGGCCCCCAGAGTCTTCATCAAGGTCTTGGTAGCATTGGCAGTGTCCCTTTGAGCTCTACCTGTGAGGGTCCAATGCTACCTGGACGATATCCTGATCCAGTCAACTTCCGTCCATTCAGCCAATCACGATCTTCAGACCACAATGTGGCTCTTGCAGGCACATGAGTTCTCCATAAATTTCAACAAAAGTCATCTTCTGCCAACCACCCGTCTTGTACACCTGGGGATAATCATTGACACGACCCTCTGCGAGGTCTTTCTTTCCCTGAATAAGCAAGAGAGTCTAAATGAGTTGATAAACCGGGTTCAACAGCAGCACAGCATTCTTCTGTCTCTCCTGTCACAGCTACTTGGGAAGACGATTTCCTGCATTGACATAGTGCCATGGGCTCGTCTCCATGCCCAAGCCCTACAATAGTTCCTGCTGCCATTCCAACAGGCGGGAACCCGCCGCTCAGCCATCAGGGTCCTAATTCCTCCACAGGTTCTTCATTCCTTCCAGCAGTGGCAGTCTCCAGCCATCAGGAAGGGCCATCTGTTCAAGGAACCAGACAGGATCATGGTCACAACAGATGCCAGCCTTTATGGCCGGGGGGGGGGCTCATCTGCAAAGAGAGTTAGCTCAGGGTCACTGGTCCCAGGTAGACAGGTCCCACCCCATCCATTTGCTAGAACTCAAGGCTATTTTCTTTGCTTTGACACACTTCCAGGACAAGGTCATGACAGACAACATGGCCGCCAAGGTCCATGTCAACAGGTGGCGGGGACCCAGTCCAAATCCTTGATGCTGGAAGCCGAATGTCTGGGGAGGTGGGCAGAGAAACACCTCTGTCCCTCAGGGCAGACCATATTTCGGGGGTCGACAACACCCAAGCCGACTGGCTGAGTTGGACCGAGGTTGACAACTTGGAGTGGAGTCTTCACCCATCCCTGTTCGACAAATTCGGATCCCCAGTGGTAGACCTATTTGCCACCCCCCAGAATGCACAGATGGGCAGGTTCTTCACCAGGTTTCTTATCCAGGGTGTAGAGGGGACCAGTGCACTTCAGAGCAGATGGCCTGCAGGTCTCCTCTATGCCTTCCCCCTTCTTCCTATCATTCCGGCCATAATTCAGAAGATGTTGGAGGTGAAAGCAGAGCTACTACTTCTGGCACCCCATTGGCCCAGGAGGCCCTGGTTCACTGACGTGGAGAATCCCAGCCAACAGGATTTCACTCAGCCAGGGGGCCCTACTCCACCCACAACCTCAGTGGTTTCAATTGGCCATATGGTGCTTGAGTGGAAATCTCTGAAAGAGTCTAATTTATCTGATAGGGTGATTCAAACCATCAGATGATGCATCATGTAAACCATCAACCAAACACATCTATGATGCCACTTGGAGGACTTTTTGTAGTTGGTGTTTCAAAGTGGCCCGGAACCCTACATCTGCTTCAGTCCCAGAGGTGCTGATGTTCCTACAGGAAGGTCCAGATAAAGGACTCTCACCAAACACTCTGCGCTGGCAGTATTGTCATGGGATAATTATTCTTCTCTATTCCACCATCCATCAGTGCGTAGATTTTTAAGGGGAGCCTCAAATCTACATCCCCCAGTAGTTCATAGGTATCCCACTTGGGATCTCCCTAAGGTACTACAGGCCCCAACGGAACCCTTATTTGAACCTTTACGGTTGATGGACCTTCGTCTTTTGACACTCAAGGTGGCCTTCCTGGTCGCTATCATGTTGGCCAGGAGGGTGTCTGAGTTGATGGCTCTCTCGGTGAGGCAAGATTTGTGCATCTTTCACGAGAACAGAGTAGTGATACAATTAGACCCTTTTTTAATTCTTGGTTCCACAGGGCATAAGACATAGTCCTACTGGATTTCTGCCCTAAGCCTCAACAGGAGTTGGAACACAAGTGGCATACCCTGGATGTGCAGATAGCTCTCCATATTTATGTTAAATGTACCACCACTTTTCGAAAAACAGAAGCGATGTTCATGTCCTTCCAACCGCCTTCCTTGGGGAGTAAGGCTTCTTCATCCATGATGTTGGCAGATGGATCAGGGCATGTATTTCCATTGCCTACAAGACCTTATCTCTTCCGGTTCCCAAGAAGCTCACAGCGCACTCTACTAGGAGTGCAGCAACTTCAGCAGCTTGGGCTATCCAGGCGTCTTGAGATTTGCAGGGCGGCTACCTGAGAGTCACCTTCTCCATTTATCCGGCACTATCGGCTGGACTTCTTCGCCTCTGCAGAAGCAGCATTTGGGAGGCAGATGCTCCAGAAGGTTCTTCCAGTGTTGGACTAAACGGACCAGATGATGACTCTCCCTTGGACATGCAGGCTTTGGTATGTCCCATTCCTGGACTCTTGTTGCAGCATGGAGGAGAATGGGTGTTGGTATTTACCCGAGAACGCCCTTTCTATCCACGCTGCTAGAGAATCCAACCCCACCCTGTGTTAGTCTGGTCTTGGTTGGGGAGGGTTCTTCTCACTGTTTTATCTTCCAGAGACACACTACATCTGTCAAGTTTCTTCGCCAGAAAAGCTGGGGCTAACAGCAGAGGCTGACTTTTTATACTGTGGCAGACTCAGCTCAATGACATCAGAGGGAGGAATCTAACCCATTCCTGGACTCTCTAGCAACATGTATAGAAAGGGTATTCTCAGATAAATATACCAATGCCTATTTTCCACTGATTCCAAACTTAAAAACATTCTATGAAGCACCCTCCCACCCAGATTTCCACTATTGCAACAATTAGAAATAAAAGCGGGAAGAAGTGCGGGAGAGATGAGATGTAAATCTCCTTGCATCTCCCATGGGTTTTCAGTTCTAGAAGATTTATAATATTTTAACAAGAATTTCTAAAAGCTAGTTAATAAGTGAAACAAATTTATTGTTTGACTCAAACTTGGCTTCTGAAAACTTCATGGAAATATCCATATCATTTTTTTTGGAAAGTGCAAAAGTAGTTTGGCATTACCTTCTTCCAATCTAGCCTACAACTGTATCATAAATTAATAAGGTCAAAATGACTTTTTCCTAAAATTACGTTGCTGAAGTGAAATAAACTTCAAGACTGAATTAAGAGTGGACTTGAAGTAATCGAGCAGATTTAAATTTAAATAAAGGAAATTTGAATTCTGTTTGGTCCTTCTTATACCAACACAATATAGAAACCATCATTTTAAACATATCTCTTGTGCCAGCATTTGATCGATGGATCAGAAGTTTTAGTTAAAAAAAAAACTCAACCTGAACCAGTGGTGCATGATTTGAGGGCAGAGAGCTAAGAAACTTGACAACTGACAAAAATATAAGCATTGGGTCTAACATTAACAATGCTAAATGTATCAAGGAAATAATGGACAACAGACTAATTAAATAAACAATCCATGGTACTAGTGAAGTAAATTTATTAATTATTAAAATATGCAAAATACTTATTAGTTGGATAATTAAAATTGTTTGTTAAATTTATTTTTGCCTCTCTTGCCATGGGACTACTTTAGGCAGCTAAAAAAAAGTTTATCTATGTGAACAAATAATTTTAAAGATACCAGAATTTTTATTATACTTTTCTCCCAGATTTGAAGAAGTTATGCTGTCAGTATTAATTCAAATTTAATCTTTGACCATTTATTGAATACAAAATTGGATATGCCTATATCAAAAGATCTTGGAGGAATATTTTCAGACAAGTTAGATTGTGAAGACATTGAAATAATTATGTTTTACAGGTGAAACCTTTTCAGAGCAAGTAGTTGCTTTACATTGTAGCAAAGAAACAGCAAGTGTAGTATCTTGGCCAAAACTGTGTCTTGGAAAAAAGGAGAATGGGGCCATAAAATATTAAGAAGTTGCTTTTATGTAATCTTAGCTGGATGAATTGCTATTTCATTTTTATTGCTTTTCAAAGAAAATATTGCCATGTCTTTTCTTTCCCTGTTTTATTCCATAGCTCCTGGCAGTTTTTCGGTTTAAGATTTTGATACTTGCATATGCGCTGTGCAGACTACGGCACTGGTGGGCAATAGCAGTAAGTTGCAGATTGATCAAATGAATTTTGGAAAAAAAAACTACATTGTTATGTAATGGATATGAAATGGTATTATCCTTAGGTTTATAATAGATAAAGCTAAAGTTTTCCTGTTGGGTAGTTATAATCATTATGTGCAGTGGTGTGATTCGACTGGTGTAACAACCAGTTCAGTGACTGCATGCTTTGCATTTTAAAAAGTCCATTTTCAGCTCTAATACTTACCTTCGACTGCAGCCCCTATGAATAAATAGCTGAGGAGCTGCAAACCGCTGTGCCATGCAAATCAACTGTGCTTTAAAACAATGAAATAAAGCACAGGACAGAGCCCCCCCCCAAATGCTCACTGGAATTACTGGTTCACCTGAACTTGTCTGAACTGGTAGAATCCCACCCTTGATTATGTGTGATAAAACCTTTATTTACAAATAAAATGCTTCAAGTTTTTTTCTCAAATAACCTGAATAGCCACAATCAAAACTTTGGCGGAGCAGTGAAATGTATAATTTAAAATCTTATTATCTTTATCTTAAACCATATCCCAAATAAAATTATCTGTCAAAAAGTTTCTACAAAAATGTACATTATTTAAGGAAATCAACTTTTAACAAAGCACCTAGAGCTTTTTGTTTGTTTATTTAAAAATAATTCACAGAAAGTTTGATGGGTAAAGTATATTCAAATATTACATTATGTATTTTAATTGAATTTTGATTATTTTACAAATCTTCAAGCATTTTTAAGATAAATAATGATAGATAGGATAATCTGTCTCTTTACTTATTTATTTTAGTAATAAGAACACTTTACCAAATGATCTTTACATTTCAACAAATATAGAACTTTGTTCATTTAGGGGTTTAGGAGTGAAGTAATTGGATTTTTTTTTCCTTTCACAAATGCTGTTCTTCTTCCCAGTCCTTCTTAGATTTATTTCCCAACTTTATTTTGTACAACTGAGGATGGTGTGTATAATGCTTCTGTTTCCTATTTTCCTTACAACAATAGTTCTGGGAGTTGTATCTTAATGTATACTCAAAACCGATGTAGTGAACAAGCATGTTAAAATGGGGAGGAAAATTTTCTGGGTACATTGTTGATTCATGTTTAAAAGCAGAAAAATAGGGGGTATTTTTTGATAATATTTGGCTGTTTGCATAAGTCCATAGTTTTAGAAATTTTAAGATTGTTAATTGTTGCCAAAGCTTTATGAGAACTACTATACTTCAATGATTGCCTGTTCATAGCTATGTATTTCAGTGAGAAAAATCTTTATATATGTGTGCATATATTCATATTTCTTTCAGTTTACAACTGCTGTAACCAGTGCCTTCCTATTAATAAAAGTAATTATTTCAAAGGTATGAATTATACTAGTGTATATCTGTTTATATTATTTAATTCACATAACTGTTTTACTGTTTTTTATATAACTTTTTTTTTCTTTTTTCCTTTCCTCCTTGTTCCTCTTTAAGCTGTTATCTCAGGGTGCTTTTGGCTATGTGTTACCTATCATATCTTTTCTCCTTGCCTGGATAGAAACATGGTTTTTGGATTTCAAAGTGTTACCACAAGAAGCAGAAGAAGAAACTAGTAAGGCTTCTTCCCCAATTTTCCCCCAGTATTGTATGCAGACAGAAGTCTTAAAATACACAGCATTAGTATTCATGAGATGCAATTGTAATTTGAATGTAACATTGAAGTGGATTAAATCAGGGTACCATATTAAAAGTATGACTAATTATATTTGTTTTGTAAGATACAGTAATAAAGAAATACTACTCTGATTATTTGCCTTTAGGACTATTCCTAGTACAGGATGCCTCTGAACGAGCTGCCCTTATTCAACCTGGGCTCCTTTCCGAGGGCCAGTTTTATTCCCCTCCTGAATCTGAAGCAGGTAATTAAGATTTAAATCAAGCAGACTGGAGAGTACATTTGGAATTTTGAGAATAAATGTTCATAAAATACTTGTCACCAGTTGCCTGTTTACAAAATGACTGTGTAATCACTCACAAAATGCTACTTCTTTGCTGCCCCTTCTAATGTCAGGGTATTCTGTACCGCTACAATAAATTTCCTTCTTTATCCAGGCCAGGTGAATGGTCTCTTTTGTTTACTTTTTTATTTTAGTAATCAGAGCACTTGGCCAAATGATCTTTACATTTCAACAGATATAGAACTGATAAATATGTATTTCAGATATTCTAGAAATATTTATTGGTATTTTGCTTTACAACTTGCATTATTTATTTAATTATTATAATTATCTTTGATAACATTCATTTAGCACATGATCTGGTAAGCATAAAATGATATGCCTGCTGTTTGAGAAACTATTTGAATTAAGTTTTGTTCTCATTGTTCTTCTCAGTTTTCTTTTTCCCATTTGTACATTCTTTAGTTCCAGTACAACTACCCAGAAATATCCACAGTTGATCACATTGCTTTTTCAGTAGGATAAGCAGGAAGGTATTAGAGTCCTAATTATGACTCTTAAGCATGTGCCTGTTGTCCTATCATCTTAGTGATAGTACAGGAAGATATAAACGCAGAAATTTAATCTAGAATAACAAGTGGAGCATAATTACTGTATCATTTGAAACATCATTCAATCAATTCCTACGTTCCCTCCATATAGTGTCCCTGCTTTCATAGTGCTTGGGAGAATGTAATTTATCATTGCATTGGAGGAATCATAAGATCAATCCTGTCCTTGGATAAATTACACTGCAGGATCAAATTAGACAAGCCATCATTGATATATGAACAGAACGTAATTGATCTGGCATATAGCCTGACTTTTTCCAATTTAACTCAGTTTATTGTGCCCAAATTCTGTTTGGATCCTAACATTCAGAATGTATGTATAGTTTGCATTAATTTCATCACTGTTACATGGATGCAATTAGTTTTGTTTTCCTCAGTTTTCTTTTATGCTTCATATGTGTCAATCACACCAGTACAACATAGTCTATAATAGTTAATCTAATTAACATTTTTTCTGTTAAGATTACACTGATGAAGACAGATCAGATATATAACATTCCTGATTGTTCCTACTGAAAAATAATTAAAATAGCACACTCTTTATGATATAGAAGAGATAGATTATATTCCTTGATGCAGTAGTAATGAGTAGATGGCCATTCAGAATGAAAGTTGATGAGAACTATGGTTATTTGAATGAAGGTTGATTGAAAAGTTGAATAAAGAGCTAAATTGATTAGCTTCTCTTTTCTTTATATATTGTGCTAAAATAAATTTAACTCAGGCCAACACTTTTAAATTAGTCAAAATTGGCATTATTATAATTTTACTTCCTTGTTGTAAGGGAAATATTGAAACTTGTTTTCCCAACTCTTCCAGATGCAATTGTTAAGCAACCATGCAGGTCAATAAATGGATGAGCTATCTTTCCCTCCTTGCACAAAAGGGAACTCCAGCAATGGGCTGGAGAAAAGAAGCTTAGATCTTTGTCATCCAAGCTTTGTTTCTCCAGCTTGCTGTAGTAGTGTTACCTATCCCATGCATGGAAGGAAGGATAAATCCTTTGGCTGGCAGCAGGACCTTGCAATCCTTCCTGCCAGTTTCTTCATTGACTTTCTGGAGAAGCAAGCAGAGAAGATTTTAAATGTTGATCACATTATGGAGGGTCACTTGGCAACTATTTATAGATGTGAACAGGTTGTCAACTGCTCAAAATGCAATCACATGACTGGCAGTGCAATGGCAGCTGTAACTTCAAGGATGAATTGTAAGTTGATTTTTAAAAAAATCTGTCATAACTTTGAATGGTTGTTAAACAACCAGTTGTAAGTTGAGGACTATTTGTTCAAAAATAGATGTTAGGTTTAGTGAAATTCTACAGTGAACATATGTGTTCATCTTGTTCAGGTATCCATATACAATAACAATAAGGTTTTTTTATAAGAACATAAAGCAAAGTTATAAATTGTGAGCTGTTTGCAATACTGTAATTCCTAAATGGGAATGTAAAAAAAATGGTAGCAAAACTGACTCTTAGGTGTACAACTTTCCATTGTTTTATGTCCAAAATGTGTAAAATAAATGTAGTAAACCCATTCAAACCTTAATACATCTGATTTGGATTAATGTGGATTGTTTGGCTCAGTGAAGCTTTGTATACATACACATTTGAGGTGTTGTAATGAAATGAAGTGGCTTCTCTTCTATTTCTTGAGACAAAGAGATCAATTGAAGCAGAGCAGCTCAGTGTTTCTAGGGAGATGTCAGGATGGAATATGTCTGTTTTGCATGCTGTTATTTTGCCCTTTAGCCTTTCCATTAATCCCTTCAATAATCCACGTGGAACATTTATTTATTTATTTTATCAAGTGATTATAAGATAATAGGTATAAATATAAACATAGTTATGAATACATGAAAGGGATACATATAAGGAAAATAAAAAAAGAAATGATAGGACAGGGATGGTAGGCACGTTGGTGTGCTTATGCACGCCCCCTACAGACCTCTTAGGAAAGGGGTGAGGTCAATAGTAGACAGTCTAAGGTTAAAGTTTTTGGGGTTTGGGGAAGAAACCATAGAGTCAGGTAGAATATTCCAGACATTGACCCCTCTGTTGCTGAAGTTGTATTTCCTGCAATCAAGTTTGGTGTGGTTTACCTTGAGTTTGTATCTATTGTGTGCTCTAGTGTTGTTATGGTTGAAGCTGAAGTATTCATTGACAGGTAGGACATTGCAATGTATAATTTTATATGCTATATTTAGATCGGACCGAAGGCGACGTAGTTCTAGGTTTTCTAGGTCTAGAATTTTGAGTCTGGTGGCACAAGGTATTCTGCAACGAGTAGAGGAGTCTTGTGAAATATTTCTTGTGAAATATTTCTGGACTTTCTCAACTGTGTTAATATCAGATATGTAATGCGTGTTCCAGACTGATTCAAGTATTTGTCTAGCAAATGTTTTGTATGCTCTAGTTAGTAGTGTGATATTACCAGAGAAAAAGCTACGTAGGATTAGGTTAACAACTCTTAATGCCTTTTTGGCTATGCAGTTATAGTGGGCTCTAGCACTTAGATCATTAGAGATGAGTACTCCAAGGTCCTTGACAGAGTTTGGATCATCAACAAGGTCTTGACTATTCAGCTTGTATTTTATTTCTGATTTTTTTTGCCAGTATGTAAGACAGAGCATTTATTTATTGAGATTTTGAAGTTGCCATTTGTTTGACCATTCTGATACATAGTCGAGGTCTTTTTGAAGGGTAGCAGTATTGTCTGTAATATTGAATAGCTTTACATCATCAGCGAAGAGAACGCAGTTGCTCTTAATAGGAGATATATAATACCTTAACATCTCTGGTGACATCATGTATTAGTGTTACATCTTCAGTGGTGCTTCAGTGATTCTAATAATTAAAAAAGACACCTAGTCCACTATCAATAGAAATAATAAACACCAAAATATAAAATAGGTAAACTATGTATAATGAGCCCTGTGTTCATGTTCTATGTATTAGTATCTCAAATGAATCTATTTGAGCACTGTAGTACGTAGGATGGTAATTGTCTGACTTGTATAGCATTTTTATTGATGGCATCAAAAAGCTGGATAAATGAAAACATCGTCTAATCCTCATCTACTCAAAACATTTTTGTTGAATATATAGACTCTAATACCTCATGCAATTTAAAATGTTTCTTATTCTCATGAATTCTGTATAGATAATGTATTGTTTTTCTCTTGCAATAGTTAAAAAATAAAAATAGCACAAAATAAATTTAGGATGTAACAATATTGTAAGAGTAACATTTTATGTTATAATGATTATATATACACAATAATATTACCTTTGTGAGTAGTTATTTTGTGAACAAAAATTATATAAAAATATGTGTATTTAATTTCAAGATTCTGAGATTTTTAGTGTTTAAAATTTATAGAGCAATAACTAAACTATGTTGATGTTTGCTTTTTGCTGGGGTATGTATGCTAAATGTGTTACTGACACAGAAGCATTACATGGTTTTGAACTACTTGGTGAATACCAGGCAATAGAACATCAATGAATTTTGGGTTGGTTTTATTATAAAGAATGTTGGGGAAATAGTAAGACTCAAGAAGTAAAATGATTTCCCTTTTATTGCCATCTAGTGATCTTGATGAAAAATGTTGAGCATTCCATGTTTAGTACTTACATATATTGTGGCTCAAATTTCAGGAAACAGATTCTTCTAAGAAAGTTTAGGGGGTTAGGTGAGGGTTAGAAATACATTTAACAATATCCACCAGTAGATATACCTCCCATAGGGCAGTTGCTAATGGAAAAAATACTGTAAGTGGAATACCAGATACCTGGGAGAATATGCTTATGTTTGAGTTAAAGTGGTGTGCAAAGTACTTTATGCCTTTAATTTTTTTTGCTATATTTGATTATATATTGTATATGAGAAGTTTTAATTTTAAACCAGAAACCAGAATCAGGATATCTACCTAATACTGAACCATACATTTTTCTTGCTACTAAGATTATTCCAGGCTGTATATACATATAGATAGGTTTCTCTCTTAGATTGAACAAATTATCCATGTGTCAAATGATAGAGTCACTTCTGCATGTTTGGTATCTTTTTGTTATAATGCAATGGCATTATGATTGAAAGGTGTCTGTATGTATTTGGCAACTTAGATTAATCCTAATGAAGAGCATGACAATTATAGAAACAGTTACAAAATGTTTCTGATTAAATTAATTAACAGTAGATTATTTTAGTTTCTCTTAATAGAGAACCAGTTTGATGTAGTAGTTAAAGCACTAGGCTACAAACTGGGAGTCAATGAATTTTATTTCTACCATAGGAATAAGCCAGCTAGTTGACCTTGGGCTAATCACTCTCTCTCAGCCCAAGCAATGATAAGCCATGTCTGAAATCTTGTCAATAAAATTGCAGGGGTTAGTCCAGGAAGTGAACTAAAGACACAAAAACCCCTTACACACAAAAACCCCAAACTATTCTTATGCATATGAATATATATGTACTATTATTTAGTAAAGTTTAATGGCTGCATTGTATTAAATATTTTGTTTTTATAGGATCTGATGAAGAATCTGATGAAGAAAAACAGGACAATGAAAAACCAGTTGCATAACAAATCTGGCAAGTGGAGTTATGATTAGAGGTTTGGATAGCAACTGTGACATAGACTTTATGTTTTGTATCATATATGAGATATGAGCCAGCAATGTGCAACTGCCACCAAAAAAGCTAATACAATCCTTGGTTATTTAAACAGAGGCATAGATTCAAGATCACATTAAGTTTTAGTGCTGTTTTACAAAATCCTAGTAAGACCACACCTAGAATACTACAACCAGTTTAGGTCACTAAGCAACAAAAAGATGTTGAGACTTGAGTGTGCGTTTGAAGCTCCGATGTGGAAGGGGGAAAGCAGAAACTGGTGGCAGAACTGAATTGTTTACCCCCAGCGTTGGATAAGCTGAAACTTACCATGAAATAGGAAAGTGAAAAGGAGAGAAGAGCAATTATCCTCGGTGGAAACTTTTAATTTTTAGCTAAACGAACAAATCATGGAGAGTACTTTACAGATGGACAAGAACTTTGAAACCTTGAAATTGAACAGAAGAGTGACAGTGCAATTTGTGGTGGAAGCCATTGAGACTGGTGATTCCGGGAGGAAAGCAGCTGAAGTGACTGTTAGAACTGAGAACTGAGACTTTAATTTACTATTGGACATAGCTGGAATACCAAGGCAACAACAAGAAAGTAGGAGGCTGTAAATCCTCTTCCCGTCCAGTGCTTTTCTTTTTTCTTTTTTCTCTGTTTTCCTTTTTTTTTCTCTGTCTTTTCCCTCTTAGAACTGATTGGAGTGGTATAGCTTCACCTTATATTTATTTATGGTATATATTTAAGTAATAAGAAAATAAGATTAAGTGGTTATTTTGAAATAGGATTTAATCTGAATAAGTGATATTTAACCCTTTTGGAATATATTCTATATCTCCTGGGGAGCAGCAGGCAACTAGGCTCTCTGCTTAACTAAGATCAAATTAACCTATTCTAATTATTACCTGCTTTTAAGGCTATTTTTCTATCATATCTTAGTCTTCAAATTTTTATTTTTATTTTTAAACCCTTTACATTTTTGAAATTTTTGCAGTGTGATCACTAATCCACTTTTAGTTATATTTCAGCTATGGTTTAGCTGTATTTTTTAAAAAAAGCCCGAGCTGGGCCTCAGCTATAGGAGGGCCTTGCTGCTGCTTCTTTGTTGTTGTTCTAAAGATCTTATTCCTTTAGCTGGAAGTCTAGCAATGCCTAGCTTTGATGTGATTTCTCTTATCTGATTTATTCTATTTTTATCCACTATTTTTATTATTTTATCATTTTTATTTACTCATTTTCCCTGCTCTGTCAGGAGGGCAGGATCCTTGGTATACTTGTGAGGAGCTCTGCCATTGTTTGCATTAGGACTCGTTTCTTCTCGACCCCCGATTCCTTTTCCTCTGGATTTAGGACTTGTTTCAGTGACTAGACTCTATCCTATATTACACAGCTCCCACTCTATTGTGCTACTTAATATAATGAAGACAAGGAAAAGGAGCAGATCTTTCACTGACCTGGTTCCTCAACCTTCTCTGAAGCAATCCAAGATTGAGGACTTTGTTTTAGCTCGGCCTCTCGGTTTGAAAGCTCCTGCTCCCTTTTGCCTGGCTGCTGCCGGTTGTCGCGATCTTCTGATGGTTGAGGGTGTCGCCCCTGAGTTGAGAACAAAGGCTTATCTAAAACTACGGCCCCAACCAATCCTTAAATGAGCCCACACTTACTTTTGGCACAGCATTGTTTCTTGGTTGCAGAAACTACAGCGAGCATTCAGCTCCAGCTTGATAAAATAATAAGTACTTTAAACTACTTAGTTTCCTGGACTACCAGTGGAAGCCCTGGGTTGACTGCTCGGCAGCCTGATGCGGCGGCAGGGTTCTCCTTGCCAAGCCTCAGCAAAAGCACTGGCCAATGTAATCCTACCAATAGTTCAAACTTTACATCTTTTGACGCAAACAGTCACCTGGTCTTACAGTCAAAACAGGTGGCACTCATCATTAATCCCATTAATGACAACTTACCTCGCTGGGGTTCAACACAGCTGGCGGGGGGCCATATATTACAGTTATTGGGGCTAAAAGCTGATGATTTGAAGAAGGTTGAACTTTTACCCTCTCCTGAATACTGCACTAGAGTACTACTCAGTTTTGACAACTCCAACACCCCAAAACTATTTTTCAGAAGAGGATCCCTGTTAAGATCCTTCGGCACTCATATTTCTCACTTATATTTTTATAAATCATTACTAATAATTAAAAATGTTCCCTTTTAATTCTCTCAATCATTTTAATTCATTTATTTATTAACAAACATCCCACTACATTACAGTAAATATTTTATCCATCATATTTTCTAAAATTATTTCTATTTGTAATATAACAATGCTATCTTATGTACCTTTGCAGAATCCCTTTTGCAATTAAATTTTCACCCATTATCTCTAAACAAGCTTATGGTTACAATCCTTATATCTTTTCTCTGTTTCTCCATTTCTTGTTTCTGTTTTTTACAACTTCTTTTTCTTGCCTTCTTCTCCCTCTTCTTCTCCCTCCCCTTTTTACCCCCTCGTCTCTCTACTTCTAACTCTCTCATCTGTAATCCCCTCTTCTGTTGCTTTCTAATATTATACTTATCTTTCAAATTGTTCTTCTTTTTGGTTGTTTTTTCTAGTCTTAAACCTTTCACTCTCTTCCCTCCCCTTTCCCCCCACTTAAAATTATTTGATCATTAAAGATGGCTTCTTCTTTGTCCCAATCTTCTTGTTCTGCAAGCAATTCTTGTTGCTTCTCATAGTTCCAGATCTCCATTTCTAAGAATTGAAACACGAAGCCAAAAGAACCCTCTCCCTTCTTGTGCATCTTTCCATTTTTAAAATTCCATTTTCAGTTCTTCTAAGAGTGATACCATTTTAAAAACTTTTAAACAACCACCCGGTTAATTTTAGTCATCTAGATCAGGGGTCCCCAACCGCCGGTCCGCGGACCGGTGCCGACCGCGGAACAAGCCTTACCGGGCCGCTGGTTGCTGGGCGCCGCCATCTTTTTGGTAAAAAAGCAATTTTTCGTCAAAAAGATGGCGGCGCCAGCGCTTCAGTGAGCTTTTCGGGTAGAAAGCCATTTCTACCCGAAAAGCTCACCAGAACGCTGGCGCCGCCATTTTGACGAAAATCACTTCCGTGACGTCACCGGAAGTGATTTTTCGTCAAAAAAGATGGCGGCGCCCAGCTGACGCCGGAACCGGCATGGCGCCAGCTGGCGCCGGAACCGGGCGCGGCGTCGAAAAGGTTGGGGATCCCTGATCTAGATGCAAAAACCAAAAATCACCAAATAATCCAAATAATCCAAGGCTGTTTCTACTTGCTTCTTTTTTCCACTTTCTCTTCCTGGGGTTCTATTATTTTGTTACCAAGTTTCAATTAAAATGTATCTTTGAGGAATCTTGTTAAAATTTCACTGTAAGTTCCTTTTAATTACAGTTCCATTCCTTAATTCCAGGCAGTCTCCTCCATTTTTCTAGATCCTGCCCTTTTATTCTTTTTTTTCTCCTTTCCTGCTTTTAAAAACTTTTAAATGTCCAGAAATCTTTATTATCCCTTTGACTTTTATTTTCAGCTTAGATGCCTATTAATGTCAAAGTGGATTTTTTTTCAATTTCTTGCTTAAGTCTCTTAGCTATCAGTATAAGGAAGGGAAGAAAAAAACCCTAATCCTTTCCCTTCTCTCTCTCCTTCACAGCTTCAAAATCTTCTTTGGGAACAATGTTGTTAAGTTTAAATTCCAGGGTACCTTATTTGTTGCTTTTGCTGTCTGACCTGGTCAACCAAAATTTTCTCTTCTTATCTTCCTCCTGCACATTATTTTCCGGTCGAGTTCTTCTTTGTGGTGGCCATTTCTGACCACCGATACAACCGCCTTCGGGAAAGGGAGTAATGGCCAGCTGGGGAGGAGAGATGCGGCTCTCCTCAACCCTGCAGGCAGTCTCCCCCCTCTTCACCACCTCTACGGGGTGGCTTAGCCCTGAAACCAGCCGGCTCGGGGTGCTCCAGCGGCAAGCACGGATCGAAGCCTCGGTTTCGGTCTGTCGCCGAAGAAGCTCAAACTGGAAGTCCGCAAATATGCCCTATGTATAACGCAGGCAGATCTAAGTTACTGTCTCTCCTTGAAACAGACCCTTCTAGACCCAATGTTAGTAACTTGTTCTTATATTGTCTAGGGGATGGCTCCTCATACATCACTTTTCAGGTTTCCAATTTTTTTTTTAATAGCTGTAACCATCAGAGGAGAATGCTATAATTCCCCTTAGTCAAGTTTTTGTTGACCAATTGTTCATGACTAATTTTCCCATGTTCTTCTTTTGTTGTACTTGTGTTTCGGTCTATGACCGCAAATAAAGTATTATTATTATTATGTTGAGACTTTGGAAAAAGTTCAGAGAAGAGCAACTAAGATGATCAAATGCCTGGAGACTAAACCATACGAAGAACGGCTGCAGGTTTTGGGTCTGGCTAGTGTAAAGAAAAGAATTGGGGTGACATGATAGCAGTATTTGAGAGGCTGCCACAAAGAAGATGGGGTCAAATTATTCTCCTGCATGCCTATGGGAGAATCCACACATATGGGTTGAATCTGCGTTTTTGCCCAGAGACTGAGTCATCAATCTTTGCCACACCTCTTCCTGTCGGGCCAGGAAGTCCCCAATCATGACTCAATCTTGGCCCGATAGAGATGTGGCAAAGGTTGGCTCCAGTGATATTTTGGAAAAGCAGCATTCTTCATTGTGTGGATTCTCCAAAAGGTTTGAAATACAGAAGGGAGGCAACAATTGGATTCAAAGCCTGCTCTTCGCCTCATTTATTGCGCGGCTTCTCCTGAATCACCAATAAGGGCCCAATAGCCAGGCATAGAGGGGACAGCTCTTCATTAATTTCCACCCCTTAGGGGGTGTGCTGAAGAGCCACAGTTGCAAAATCCTGCGCACCCAGGCTTGCCTGATAACTCAGGTAGGGCCATTTTTCACTTTACTGCCCCACAGCTGATCATCTGGGCTAGTGGCCGCCATTTTGGAAGTGACTGTGTGGCGAATTGTGCAGGCTACTCCAGGAGTCTGGTCTTGCCGCCACTGCCACAACCCAGGGGAGAAGACCTGGGACAAGGACTGCCCATAATTGGAGGATTAAGGAGGATTGAGCCATTAGCCTCTCCTCCCAGGGCAGTCTCAGTGCTCAAGCTACACTATGGCTGATTACTCAGTAGATAGCATGGAGCCCAAGCATGCTAAGAATTCCTCCAGGAAGGCTAAATCTGCAAGCAAGGATGCAGCAGACAAAATAAGGGCAAAAGCCATCTACTCCAGAAAACCTACCAGGGCAGAAGAAAGGGATGCAAACAGAAGACAAAATGCCCTTGAAAAGCCGTTTTCCAGAGCTGAGAAGCTGTGCAGGAGAGGTATTCCCCCTCCCCATTGCTGAAAGCCTTGCCTGCAATGCAAGGAGCTTGGTCACCAGAGGAGGATAGTGAGCAGGTTTATCCACCCTCAGCAGGGAAAATTCAAACTGAATCTTTTCCCTTTGCATGCTTGGCCCCTGATCCTGCAGAATCATAGATAAGGGAGAGAAATAAGAGTTCTAGAGGCCTCTTTTACACCTACTGCAGCAGGACTTCACCCAACTGATCCAGTGGGACCTGGTTTATCTTAGGAGATTAAGGCCCTTATAGACCAGATCATTTCCCTTGGGGTGGCCTCTACCCTACTGGGGTGGAGCCATCCCCCCTTCTTGGAATCTGAGCCTCCATTGCAGATCATGCAATACCGGGTTCCTATTGAGGCCCTTAGACACCACAGAGAAGAGTCTCCCAGCCTCTCTGTTAGGAGCAGGACATCTGTGCTAGAAGAGGAAGAGCAAAGAGAACAGGGGTTCTCAGAAGATGAGAGCATAGTTCCTGACCTCCCCCCCAATTTACTGGACTTTTTAGCCCAGCCCTCTTTAAATCCTTATTACATTAGGCCAGAACCACTGCTCAGATAGGCACAGAACTTTCTCCTCCAGCAATGCCATCCAACAACCAGGGCCCAAACAGTAAAGTGTTCTCTGAGCCCACTCCTATATAACAAGACATACCTTGCTCCAAGCTGTTCCTAGACATGGTTCAAAGACAATGGTTACAACCAGGCACCTTTCTCACCTCGGGTGGTGATAAGTTTTTTAATATGGCTCCCCTTCTTGCAGAGGTGCTTCAATTGCCCTCATTAGATGAGCCATTGGTCTTGGTTTCTCCAGCCACTTTATCTGGATACATAGCGGAGGCCCTCAAGGCAGAGGATTGGGAGGTTGAACTAAACTTCTGCAGGATGCACCAGGCCAATGCATGGGCTGTAAAAGTAGCAGCAGCCAATTCTTTCTTTACCAGAAGGTCCCTTCTTTGGCTTCAACAATTGCAGGCCAGAGTTCCTCCAGAGGAAATTTGGATGCACCAGGACATCAGTAAACTGGTAGCCGCCGCTGAATTCACAGCAGATTCCTCCTTGCATGCATCCCATTTTTCTTCCAGGGCACTGGCCTCCAACATTACCTCTTGCCACTTGCTATGGCTGAGGCAGTGGCAGGTGGATGCCAGAACAAAATGGAGGCTTGCCTCCGCTCCATATCCAGGTACTTCTCTCTTTGGAGATGCCTTAAACCCATTCCTGGTAGAAAATAAGGAAAAGTGCAAGGTCTTTTCTACCCTCATCAGGAGAGCAGATAGAAGGGCCTCCCACTATACTCATAGGCAGCCCTTTCGTCTGACAGAGATAGGACAGGAATTTTCACAATTCTAGAGAACTCAGCCTAGATCTGATAGACCACCAGACAGGTCAAGGTTTTGAGACAGGGCTAGGCAGCAGTTCCAATCGAAGTGGCCCTTTCGTGGCTTGGGAGGCCACCCCTTTCGCCGCTCCAAATGACTGCTGGAACCATCCTCCCATCAGCGGCTGCCTGGCCCTATTTGCAGACCGATGGGAAAATATCACATCCGATTCATGAGTCCTGAGAACCATGTGATTTTTGGCCTTTATCTGGACTTTCTCTCCACACCTCCAAGAACCTTCACCCATTGCCCCAGCTCCAAGAATCTCTTTCAAAGAGGACTTAGGAACAAGGCAGTTCAGACTTACTGGACATTCAGGCCATTGCATCTGTACCAGAGGACCAGAGGGGGCATGGCTTCTATTCCATTCTCTTCATAGTTCCGAAGGCCTTGGGGTGGAAGGCAATTCTGGATCTCAAAAATTTAAATGCACATCTAGAGTACAAGAGATTCAAGATGCAATCTCTGCAGTCAAATTTGGAGGGCATAAGGGGTGTGTGTGACTTCCTGACATCCATAGATCTGACAGAGGCCTACCTCCACATCTTTCCGTCCCATCGGAGGTTTCTCAGGTTCTATTATGCAGGGAACCACTATCAGTACTGGGCACTGCCATTCAGCCTATTGTCGGTCCCCAGAACCTTCACAAAAGTGCTGGCCACACCTCAGAACAATTCTGGTGCGGGTCCAGTGCTACCTGGATGATATCCTCATCCAGTCCAGTTCCAGCCAACAGACACAGGCTGATTTGGGGACCACAATCCGTGTTCTTCAGGAACATGGGTTCTCCATCAACTTTCAAAAAAGTCAGTTGCTACCATCCACCTACTTGTTACACTTGGGTGCTGTAATAGACACCAGCCTGTGCCAAGTTTATTTGTCCCAGGAGCGCCAGGACAGCATCAAGTCCTTGATCAGCCAGAGCAGAGCAGAACGAGTGGTTCCCTTGGCAGTTCTATCCCAACTCCTGGGAAAAATGATATGCATAGCCATAGTTCCCTGGGCGTGTTTACATGCCAGAACCCTCCAATGTTTTCCCCTACCATTCCAAATGGCAGGGACCAGCACGTCCAATGTCAAGGCTCAGGTTCCCCTAGATATGCTCAGGTCACTCAGATGGTGGATTTCCCTAGCAATGACCAAAGGAACCCTATTCAGGGAGCCCATTCACATCACAGTACACCTACTGTAACCTCAGATGCCAGTCTATTCAGATGGGAAGCCCATCTACAGGTGCAAATAGCACAAAGGCAATGGTCCCCCCAGGACCTGAAACACAATATCAATTGGCTGGAACTCCGAGCTATCCATCTAGCTCTAAAGCAATTCCAGAGCTCGGTCTCTGGCTAGCATGTCTTGGTCCTGACAGACAATGTGGTGGCCAAAGAGCATATCAACAGACAAGAAGGGACCCATTCCAGGTCCCTCATGATCGAAGTGGAACAACGGTGGAAACTCACTGTCCATCAAAGCGGAGCACCTACTGGGGGCAACAAGTGTTCAGGCAGACTACCTGAGCAGGACCAAGGTGGACAACTCAGAGTGGTGTCTCCATCCAGATCTTTTCAACGAAATGTCTTGGAAATTTGGACAGCCAATACTGGATCTGTTTGCCACTCCAGCAAACACCCACTCCCCCAATTCTTCTCCAGTTTCTCAACTCCAGGGACAGAAGGGATCGACGCCCTTCATAGCCAATGGCCCAAGGGCCTACTTTATGCCTTCCCTCTGCTTCCCCTCATTCTGGAGGTGATAAGTAAAGTACTTGCTAGAACAGGTGGAGATTCTGCTCATCACTCCCCATTGGCCCAGATGATCATGCTAAGCAGACCTGGTAAGTTTGTCAGCGTCCTGTCCTTGGAGGATTACTCAGGACAGGATCTCCCTCAACCAGGTGGTCTTGGAACACCCAGAGCCACAGTGGGTCCAATCGCCTGGCACTTGAGAGGAGGATCCCGAGGAAGGACAACTTTTCACAAAAAATGTTATGGACCATCCAAGCTTCCAGGAGACCTTCCACCAATAGAATATATGACTCTACCTTGAAAGCATTCTGTAGGTGGTGTGCCAGAAAAGAAATGGATCCCACGACAGTCTCAATTCCGCAGATCTTAGACTTCTTGCATGATGGACTTGACAAACGTTTCTCATCCAGCACTCTACGCAGAGAGGTGGCCGCCCTGTCCACAGTGCTGAATTATGGAGATTTAGACTCCCTAGCCCACCATCCATTCATCTGCACCTTCATCAAGGGAGCAGTCAATCTGAAACCACCTACAATTCATAGGTACCCCACTTGGGACCTATATAAAGTTCTGCAAGCCCTCACTCTGGGACCATTTGAACCTCTGCAGTGCACCAATCTGCACTACTTAACATTGAAAGTTGCCTTCTTAGTAGCCATCACTTCGGCCAGGCACATATCGGAACTGGCAGCTCTTTTGGTCAGAGAAGACCTTTGCACCTTCCACTCAAACAGGGTTGTTCTACACCTGGATCTCTCCTTCATCCCTAAAATTAACTCCTGCTTCCACAGGGTTCAAGAAATTATCCTACCGGATTTTTGCCCTGCTCCATCTCATAACCTGGAGCACAGATGGCAAACACTGGACATAAGGAGAGCACTCCACAGGTACATTAAGCGAACTTCATCATATTGCAGATCTGAAGCCATTTGTCTCATTTAAACCATCTTCCATGGGTACCTAGGTCACATCATTGACCATAGGCTGTTGGTTAAGGACGTGTATAGCCAAGGTCTTCGAGACTCAGGCTCTTCCTGTACCCAGACGACTAACTGCCCATTCAACAAGAAGTGCAGCTACCACAGCAGCCTGGGCAACGCAAGCATCATTTGAGGACAACTGCAGGGCGGTGAAGTGGTCCTCCCCATCTCCTTTCGTAAGGCACTACAAACTGGACACATACGCCTCAGCAGAGGTGGCCTTGCAGAAGAGTGCTACAACGAGTACATACAGACAGAGATTCACAGGACCAGACTTCTTCCCGCCCATAGGGACTGCCAGCTTTGGTATGTCACATATGTGTAGATTCTACCACAGGCATGCTGGAGAATAGGCGTTGGCTTACCTGAATGTGATTTCTAGCATGCCTTGGGAGAATCCATTCCCACCTGGCAACCATCTAATCCAGTGTCCAGGTAGGAAGCAGAGCCAATGCCATTAGAAGATCATCAGGTGGCTGCACCTTCGTCATGACTGGGGACTTCCTGGCCTAACAGGAAGAGGTGTGGCAAAGATTGATGACTCAGTCTCTGGGCAGAAAGGCAGATTCAACCCATATGTGTAGATTCTCCCAAGGCATGTTGAGAAACATCTTGGGAAAGCACCTTTATGACAACCATGACGTGGATGACTGAAAATCTCCATAGACAACCTCTTATCAGTATTTCAGTCCTTTCCAAGAAGCATTTCCAAGACTCCTGAAATATTCAACAATTTACAATTTAATGCTCAAGTACTTTAGAAAGTCAGTTGGTATAATAATAAAACATCTGAGAATAGAATTAGAATAGAATAGAAAATAGACTAGAAGAATAGAATAGAATAGAATAGAATAGAATAGAATAGAATAGAATAGAATAGAATAGAATAGAATAGAAAATAGGACAGAAAAGGAGCTGGAAGGGACTTTGGAGGTCTTCTAGTCCAGGCCCCTGCTCAAGTAGGAGTAGCTATACCATTTCAGATAAGTGACTGTCTAGTCTCTTCTTAAAAACATCCAGTGATGGAGTGCCCACAATTTCTGAAGGCAAGCTGTTCCACTAGTCAATTGTCCTCACTGTTAGGAAGTTTCTCTGTAATTCCAGCTTAATTTTCTCTTTGATTATTTCTAACCATTGTTTCTTTCCCTGCCCTCTGGTGCTTTGGAGAATAGGTGCTAGCTTATCTGAACATGATTTTTCTTTGAAGATGTTTCGCTTCTCATCCAAGAAGCATCTTGGATGAGAAATGCAATATCTTCAAAGAATAACCAAAAAGTCGAATTGCCTCTTGAAAAAGTAGCTTTTGGGGCACTGGTAGAGGCTGAACATTTTCACTCCAGCCTTTTGTTTCTCAGTTTTTCTAACAGTCTAGTTTACTAAGAAAATAATTTTATTTTGCAATAAATTTCTTGTATATTAAGTCATCTGACTGTGTATTTTTCAAAAAAAAAAAGTGGTAAATTTATTATTTGTCTATATTTATATTACACCACAGTATACTATTGACTATATTTCAACTTTAGTTAAGATTGCTATACACACAGAAACTGTCTTAGACACAGAGAGAATTGGGGAGATTTAAGTTAAAATCCTTTTCCTTTCATGCTGAATCCTGTATGTAAGGCTATGTTAATTGTCATATTACATGAAGTATTTTGTTTTCCTTTTCAGAGTGAAAATTTGACTGTGGAATAGCTTGAAGATTCTCACTCATGGAACTATTATGGTGATGCGGGCAGTTCACTTATTGTTGAAATGCCTAATGGCATCATTTAATTATTGAACAAAGGAATTTATCTTCCTGCTTTATAATACCTCATCAAAACTCTTTTGCATCTGCATACATCTACATATATGTGCAGATAGAACACACACACACACATTTCTGTACATGTGTATGTTTATGTGTGTGATTGAATTGTATCCAATATAAAGAAATGCTTGTTCATAATGTATTAATTTATGTTTGAAATACACCTGATCTACTGATGCTGGGGAATTAAATCAGTAGGTCTTACCACTGTATAGTGGTCAGCTAATAAGGATTTAAATTTGCTATAATTTTTGTATTAATTTTAAATTTAAATTTTAACAATGTATCTTTTTAAATGAAGTACACATTTGTATATTAAAGAAACACATTAATAAAAAATGATACCACAGATTTCTTTGTAAATTCTTAATTCTGTGAAGAAGGCCTCAAACTCTTTAATTTCAAATCAATACTTCTATTTTCATTTCATTTTATCTATTCAACTTTGAATCTGCCTGACTCTTAACTGACTGTAGTCCTTGAAGTCCTAATGAACCTACCTGGAGATACTTACAAACTTACAACGTTCTGATGGACACCCCTTATCTCCCGCAGTGACATGACCACACTTTGGGCACTCTGCAGTTAGGGTGCATTTACAGCTGTTTGCAATGCCTCATGGTTATGTGACCAGGTTTTACAACAGTTTTACTGAAAACCAGCATTTACTTCCAATTTTTTGCAAAATCATGTCCATAGCGAACCCTTGGTTCACTTAATCACCAAGAATTTGCTTGACAGTTGTCACATACAAGGTGGTAAAATAGGGTCAGTCATGTGGCCAACCCATTTTACAACTGTCATAAGTTACCATTATGGGCAGGCTGCATTACTGTCATACTTTGAGGACTACCTAAATGTAGTTTTGATACTTAATTGAATCCAAAAATAAGGGTTGCTTTTGCTACATTGTAAGAATTGGTGTGTTATTTATGAATATGTTCTATATACACTTTAAAATAATGTCCATAATTTATATCACTGTTTTATATGCTATTTAAAAACCAGGGTTTCTCACATCCATCTTTATTGTGTAAACTTTATCTGTATAATTACACATTTATTATTTCTTTTTAAAAAATGTTTAATTGTATCTGATTCACTGAACAAGTCCGTGAAATTTTCTCAGCAAGGTTTTTAGAAATGATTTTCCACTGCGACTGAAAGTGACTAGCCCAACCTAATCGAGCCGACTTTGTGCCTAATGTAGGACTAGAACTCATGGACCCGTAGTTTCTATCCTGATACCTTAATCACTACATCAAACTGGTCCTCAACCCATAATTTCCAAGTTGGTTATTAATGCTTTTACACCAATGACTTCTGAATACAGGTAGTCCTCGAATTATGACCACAATTGAGCTCAAAATTTATATTGCTAAATGAGACATTTGTTAAGTGAGTTTGCTCCATTTTATATTTCTTGCAGTTATTAAGTGAATCATTGCAGTTATTAAGATAGTACCATGGTTAAGTGAATCTGGCTTTCCCATTGACTTTGCTTATCAGAACCTGATCATATGACTCCCAGGACACTGCAACTAAATAGCCTAGCATCTGAATTTTGATGATATGACCATAGGAATGCTGCAACCATCATAAGTGTGAAAAACGGTCATAAGCCACTTTTTTTCAGTGCCATTGTAACTGAACGGTCGTTAAACAAACCATTGTAAGTTGATGACTCTCTCTTGGCAGTTTATAAAATAGAAACATACAACAGTCATACCTCACCTAAATCCAGCAACCCGGTTTCTCAACAGTTGAAAGATTTGCAAAGAATTTTCAAGACCTTCCAGAAGAAAAATTTCAAAACAGGAGCTTATACTGGGAAGTAACATTTATTTTATTTATTATTTATTTTATTTTATTTATTTATTTATTTTATATTGCTGCCTATTTGCCCATGGTGACTCGAGGTGGCTTACACAATGTAAAACCATATTTAAAACAAAAAATAAAAAATAATAACTAACAAAAAGAATCAAATTAATAAAGTACAATAGAACAAAATCTGGAAAAAATAAAAAAATAAAAAGTCACCCCCAAACTCCCACCCCCCACTCCAACGACAGCAGATCACACTAGCCATTTTATGGGCTGCATCCTGCTCTGGGTTCCCCAGGCCCGCTGGCAAAACCAGGTCTTCAGTGCCTTCCGAAAGAGTGCTAGAGTGGGGGCCTTTCTAATATCTGGGGGAATGATATTCCAAAGAGAGGGAGCCACCACAGAGGTCTTCTGGGTCCTACCAGGTGTATCTCCCTCAGGGATGGGACCTGCAACATTCCTTGCCTCCCCATGGTAGATGTGACCGGCAAGAGACGTTCCCTCATAACCTGGTCCCAAGCCATGAAGGGCTTTAAAGGTGACAACCAGCACCTTGAATTGCACCCGGAAGCAAATTGGCAACCAATGCAGCTCCTGCAGGAGAGGTGACACATGCATATTGGGGTCTGCACAAAACCATGCTGGCCGTTGCATTTTGAACCAACTGGAGCTTCTGGATGCTCTTCAAGGGAAGCCCTATGTAGAGTGCGTTGCAATAATCAAGACGGGAGGTGACTAGGGCATGAGTGACTCTGAGTAGGGACTGTTGGTCCAGGAAACAGTTGCGCAAAGGCCCTCCTGGCCACAACTGCCACCTGCTCTTCGAGCAGGAGTCGTGAGTCCAGGAAAACCCCTAGATTATGCACAGGGTCTCTGGGTAGTGCCACTCCATCCAAGAGCAAAGGTGACAATTTTCCCTGAGCCAACAAACCCCAAACCCAGAGCCACTCAGTCTTACATGGGTTTAGTTTCAACCCGTTGCTCCCCATCCAGCCCCTAACAGCCTCCAGGCACTGCAAAAGGGAAGACACAGCAACACTTAGCTCATCACAGGCTGAGACATACATCTGAGTATCATCAGCATATTGGTGATACTCCAGTCCATGGTGACAGATGATCTCACCCAGTGGCTTCATATAAATGTTGAACAGGAGCAGAGAGAGTACCGAGCCCTGTGGAACCCCGTAAAGCAGTGGGTGAGGGCTGGATCTCTCCCCTCCTATCAACACTGACTGAAAGGGGCCGCAGAGGAAGTAAGTGAACCAAGACAGCACAAGTCCTCCCACTTCCATCCCCCGAAGCTGCCCCAGGAGAATCCCATGGTCAATTGTATCAAAAGCCGCCAAGAGGTCAAGTAGGGCAAGGATGGATGCACTACCCCCATCCTGCTCCCACCAGAGATCATCCAAAAGTGTGACCAATGCCGTTTCTGTTCCAAATCCAGGCTTGAATCCTAACTGGTATGAGTCGAGATTATCTGTTTCATCCAGAAACCTCTGGAGCTGCTGCGCAACCACCTTCTCAACCACCTTCCCCCAAAAAGGAAGATTGGAGACAGGACAGAAATTATCCAACTGGGTGGAGTCCAGCGATGGCTTCTTAAGAAGAGGGCAGATCACAGCATCCTTAAAGTGCTGGGGCACCATCCCCTCTTGTAGAGAAACATTAATCACCACCAGAAGCCACCCACCTGTCACCTCCTGGGAAGCTTTCACAAACCAGGAGGGACATGCGTCTAAAACACAGGTGCTTGCATGCATACTTTCTAGGATCATGTCCACTTCCTCAAGAGCAACAGGGTCAAACCATTCCCAGATAACAGGGCAAGAACCTGCCTCACAAGTTTCCACTGGACCAGCAACCATGCCAGTATCTAACTGGGAATGAAGTTGAGCAATTTTGTCTTACAGAAAATCTGCAAATTCCTCAGCGCACCCCTTCAGGTGGACCTCAATCTCCTCCTTCCCTAGGAGGAGATGGCTGACCTTAAAGAGGGTCATGAATTATCTGCAGATGCAGTTAGTGTGGAGAAGTATTTACACTTCACCGCATGAATCGCCACAAAGTAGGCCTTAGTAGCAGCTCTTACCCGTGTTCGAGTTCATCTCCTGTCTTCTGCCAGCGGCGCTCTAGACATGTGTTTTATCCCTCTCAGTTCCTCTGCATACCATGGGGCACAGAGGTCTACGGGTGAGGAGAGGTCACAAGAGTACAATCCTATCCAGGGCCTCAGTCACCTTACTATTCCAAACAGTGACTAAGAGCTTGGCTGGACTGCATGATAGATCTGCAGTTATAACCCCCAGCTTCTTCTGGAACCCATCTGGGTCCATTAGTTGATGGGGGCGCATAATCTAATAGGTCCTGCTCCCTGCGGGGTGGGTGCAGCTTTTGAGAAACTCATTGCCACTCGACTGTGATTTGACCATGACAAGGGGACTAAGGACAGGTCCACCAATTCCAGGTCACATAGACACTGCTCTGACAAGAATACCAAATCGGGAATGTGACCACTATTACTAGTCGGGCTCTGGATAATCTGGGACAGGCTCCTGGAAGGTTTCCATGAAATCTCAGGCTACTTCCGCCCCCGCTTCCAGAGATTGAAATCTCCCAGAACTATAAGCAGGTTGAAATCTCCCAGAGCTATAAGCATGGGGAATTCCACTGGCAGCCCTGCGGTGAGGTCCAGGAGCCTGTCATGGGAAGCTGCCATGCAGCAGGGAGGCTGGTACAGCAGCAGCAATCCCACCTGATCCCTTGAGCCCAATCTAAGAAAAAGGGTCACTTGTTGAACAGTGCCTCTGGAGGCTACTAGAGATTCTCTGATAACAACAGCCACACCTCCCTCCTCCCCGGCCCCATGGACTGGGGCCATGCTCGATAACCCACTGGGTACATTTCTACAAGGGGAATGCCTCACTCTGGGCCCAGCCAGGTCTCAGTTATAGACAGATCATCCTTCTCTTCGAGGATCAAATCGGCAATAAGGCTAGCCTTATTACAGTCTGATCTGACATTTAAAAGCAGCAATCTATGACCAGGGCCACCACAGGTCTGCTGACCAGGAAAATGAGGTGAGTGCAATGAGGCAGAACACAAGATTGGTACTAAACACCGAGATCACGTTCCCTGTGCCTGCCCTCTCTCTCGTCTTCCATATCTTCTGTCACCTGACATCACTGAAATAAGACGCCCTCCTCTGCCTTTCCTGAGAACCATTCCATCCCCCATCCCAACACTCTTCTTTAAAAAGTGGGGAGGAAACCCTACTCCCACTGACAGACCGTTGGGGCAAGGTGAGACTTACAGGCACTATATCATTTGCTCTCAGTGCCCTCAAACTCACACCATCCCTTATTGCTGCAGAAGGGTCGCATCCAGTCCCCCTTATCTCCCAACAGACTCAGAATACATCCACTCGATGCATAAATGGCACCCTGCCCAATTGCTCTCACCCACCAAGCAGGGAGCCACTCCCTCCCAGCTCTCACCTAGGGGAAAGGGACCAACATACTCATTCAACTTTTCCCCACAACTTCAGGATTCCCCCAAACAACCTTCCCAGGCCCGACCAAAGAACACCCACAAAACTGAGAAGCAAGACTGCAAAAGGTAGCCAGAAAAAATAGTCAGAAAGGCCTTCTATGCTGCTTTGGAAATTTAGCAGCTTTGTAGTCCTACAATGTCACGTGAAGTTCACAGTTCCAAGCTCTCACTCGTCAGTTAACCTCAGGAAATCCCAAAGGTAGCCTGCCACTCTCCCCAGTGTTATTAACCATGAATAGGCCCAGCTGCCAACAAAGGCCTGAGAAGCTTGTCTCTTCTGTCAGCTCTGCCTCCATCAGATGACCCACACTATCAATTCAGATCTGCAGCTGCTGACTCTTGGGTTCTCAGACCAGACCTTACCTTCAGTCAGGGGAGTCCAGGGTGAGATCAGGGAAGCCGGCCACACAATCGGAAAATTGTCCACCTCCTCTGCTCTGTCTGTCCGTCTCACCTTCCAACTCTCACTTTACGACCATTCCACTCTACCAGCTCTTGGCCTATCAGTTTCTTCACCTCTGTTTCTTTAACAAATTCCAGCCTCACAGTTAGTTTATCAAGCTTGTCTCTTTCTTGCCTTTTCCTCTACACAGTCTTCCACTTCCATATACCAATCTTTACAATCCAAATTCTTCAAAAACCTCTATGCCCAATACTTCGGAGCACTATCTACAAACGCATGCAGCTGCTGTTGCCATCTTAAAAAATAAAAAAATATGCTCTTGCTTGTCTTGTTCTGGTCTCATTTAGCAGTGGAACTCTAAATTTAATTGCTTATTTGTTAAATTTATTTACTGCCTATCTTCCTGTGGGGCTACTCTATATGGTTTACAGTAATAAATAGGAAGAAAAATGAAAAGGTGTGTAAATAGAAATAAAATAGAACAATTAAGTGAATGACAATGGAACATAGGAATGACAAATGACAAACGAATATCCATCAAGTGGCTGAATATATTGAATGAATAATGTTTGTTTGGAATAGGAATCTCTTCAGCACTTCTTAGGTTATAACCAACTTGCATGGCTTTGCAATATTATTTTGGTGAAAATTTCCCTAAGTATTACATTTCTAATTGTTAAAATGGATAGTAAAACTATATGCCTTGAATTAACTTTTAAGAAAATTGGTACTTACAAGTTACACTTCAAGTTCAAATAAACTGCTTGTGTTAGTCCTCCATAGGAACTTCTCACAGTAAGTGTCTCCAGTCCAGGCATAAAATCTTTGTATGTTAATTGTAATCCAATTCTCAATTACAGTGATATCTCGGTACCCAACTGTAATTGGTTCTGGGAGGCACAATGAGTACTAAAAATGATGAGTACTAAAGAATTTTTCCCCATAAGAAATAATGTAATGAATCACAAGGCAATTGATAAAAGTCCTGGCTTGTGCATTGAGTACCAAACAATAAGGACTGGGACAAAGTTTTCACGTCAAAATGCACCAAGTAGTAAATACAATGAGTTTATACTAAGGTACCACTGTATTCAGTATTGATTTCCTCTCTATTGGCCTTTCAAGGAGATATACATACAGTAGATAGTTAAGTTTTGGGTGTCTACAAGCCCAGTTTATTAATATGATGAAATAGACCTTAGTAAAAATTAATTTCAGCAAGGCTTGATAAATGGATAAATTAGAAATGACAGTGTTGCAAGCTACTGAGCACCATATGTTCATCTGGGCTAACATTTCATTCTTGCTTACTGAACCATAGATGTAGAGCTTTGATACAATGAACCTGTATGGTGAAGACCAGCAATTTAGCTTAAGGCCAACAGGATGTATGATAGCAGAATTTAAAAGATGCTGTGCAAGATGCTTGTATATGTACAAGACAGTGGTGGGATTCAATTTTTTTTTTACTATTGGTTCTGTAGCCGTGGCTTGGTGGGCATGGCATGGGAAGGATACTATAAAATCTCCATTCCGTCCCCAATCCAGGGGAAGGATACTGTAAATCCCCATTGTCTCCCCACCTCACTAACCTGCTTTCCATGCACGTTCTCTTGCTGCAGGGCAACAAAAGAAGACCCAGCCGATCAGCTGGAACTTGGGAGGCAGAGAATAGATGGGGGAGGGGCCAGTCAGAGGTGGTATTCCAAACTACTCAAAATTTATGCTACCTGTTCTCTGAAGTACTCAAAATTTCCGCTACCGGTTCTCCAGAAGTGGTCAGAATCTGCTGAATACCACCTTTGGTACAAGAGCATATATAAAAATTGAACTTATGGAGTTGATCATAGATTTATTTAAAATGACACAACACTGAAAAAACATAATCGTTACAGATGTCTTTTTGATACACAATACATATTTTGGGGGGGTTGTTGAATATATGTGGATAAATGCATACTGTGCAAATATATTGTCTTAATTCATATTCACTTAATTCAGAAATGTATTTATTCATCCAGCCATTTTAAAAATACAAAATCTACCACTATAGTTTGCTTATCAGAATAGTTTAATCCTTATCTATAGTAGATAGATAATGCAGAGGTAAACGAGCCATGCCTTCACTTGTGTTTCAACTGTTTTGAAAATGTGTTTGGTAGCTTTTTTATAATGCTTGAAATGATAATTTTGCATTACAAATGCATATTTTTACTACTCAATATTTTGGTAATGGTGCAGCTAGTTTCCTTTTGTAACAATTTTCTACTGATAAGAGCAAATGTCTGAATGAACAATTCTACATGAAAGAATGACTATTAAGTACGTAAGATATTTGCTAATGCATAAAATCAGTTGATAGTCAACCTTCAAAGATGATAGTGATTCTAATGCATATTATCGTCCCTCTGTAATAACTCCCTATTAGTTTCCTAAGCTTAACAATTTACATATGTTCTCCATTTTCTCCTGGTTTCATGTCAAATGTTTGCTATTTATGTCACCAATTACTTGTGCTGCAGGTTAGTTTCCTGGGATTTTTATGTGCTGTGTATGCATACAACACATAGTTATCTCTCTATATGTACATACATATGGAAGAAAATGGCATGGAAAAATTTTATGGCAGATTTCCCCCCCCCCCCAAAACACATTGAAAATAGAATACTTTTATTTCAGTACTACATGATTACTAATGAAGTCTTCTGCAGTGCAGCAATTCAATTCAATACAGTTAGTGCAGAAAAGTTAAGGTTTGGTATTGAGGAGCCTACTCATTTGCATGGGGAAAGGTCAAGTTACAGGATCACCATAGCTCTGACAAAGTACAAACAAACCTATTGCCATATATATGTGAACAAATAAGAACTTTTTTTCCACATACTGTTTCAAAATATGCTAGCTTTTAATTTCTTGCAATCATGCTCATTTGATATGCTTCAGCTGAATTTTGTCTGAAGTGATGGCTCAACTGTGGACTCCTGTATGTTGGAGATGTTTAAACTATAAGAGGGTGTTGCTCTGGGGCTGGGAATTACTCGAAACGGCAGGTGAAGTTTTCAGGGAACAGTCCCTTGTATGTGGATGCATCTTTGTATTGAAGCCAATCACGATCCTTAATGCCTGTTAACCAACCTGCTTCCTAAAAGGAAAAGAAAACTTTAATTTTCTAATTATATTTTCATAAGAACTGGTCATATATACTGTCTATGCATGTACAAATTATCTCTAGCAACCTTTTTAAAAAGAGCAAAGGTTAGCAATGCTCTTCCATCTATATTATGTGAAAAAAATAAGCTTTTACAATATGGCCTGTAGCAATTTTAACATATGATATTTCGCTTTTTCACTACAAAGGCCTTCTAAAATATTTTACTCCTATGAATAAAAAATATTCCAGTGAGCATTTAAGTTTTCAGTAAAAAGCAAATGTATTTAAAAACTTAATATAAGAAAAGCCCCTCTGCTGTTACCTGATCTGCTTCTCCTGCTGATGGGATTACCAATACAATATCGCCTCGTTGCAATGTCAGTTCATCACTGTTGGCTGCCTCAAAATCATGCAGAGCTTCAACCTAAGAACAGAAATAAGTGCCTATGGACTAATTATATATAGATATTTTACTTCATCTAATGTTACAAGACACAATATACTGTAGTAGCTTGGCTAAGTAAAATATTTTTTTTGTTTTTGTTTTTCTTTTTTTGCTATTCAAACAAATAATGTTCCATAGATTGAAAACATTCTAAGCAACTAAGGCTGTTGATATGTCTCCATCTAGGTCCTTTTGGCAACATGATCTATACATCTTCATGTATGAGAAAACTTGAAAAACAAGGTTTATATCAACATGAGCCACGGTGGTGCAGTGGTTAGAGTGCAATAGTGCAGGCTACTTCTGTTGAGTGCCTGCTGACTGCAATTTGGCAGTTCAAATCTCACCAGGCTCAAGGTTGACTCAGCCTTCCATCCTTCCAAGGTGGGCAAAATGAGGACCCAGATTGTTGGGGGCAATATGCTGACTTTGTAAACTGCTTAGAGATGGCTGTAAAGCACTGTAAAGTGATATATAAGTCTAAGTGCTATTGCTATTTTGTGGCCACATTTTAAGGCTATGCAAGTGTTTCTCAACCTTGTCAAGTTCAAGGTGGGTGGCCTTTAATTCCTAGAATTCCTCAGCTCATGCTGGTTGGAGAGTTCTGAAAATTGAAATCCACCCATCTTAAAGTTGCTAAGTTTGAGAGATATTGGTTATACTACAATAATAAGCTAATTATAACTTATTGAGCATGCTACTGAAAATTGCAAAATTTGAAGACAGAAAAAGTTTACTTATAATTGCACGTTGATCAACAACATTTTTAGTGCTGAAAGGAAGGGACGAGAAGCCTCAATGGTGGGGAGCAAGATGCAAAGAAACAAAAGTCTTTTAGAGATAATGGGTAAAATTTATTGAAAAGGGGATTCTGGAAAGGTACACAAGATTGTAGTTTTACATTTGTACTTAGAAATAATCATAGAAAATTGGAAACAATATGCAATTTAAAATGTGATAAAATATTTAGTATAATTTAGTGAAATTTTTGTCAAGAAAGGGGGAATGAAGAAAGGGGGAATGACTTTAATGAAACAATGATTTAAGATATGTGATGTGGGGGGGAAAAATAATTATGGAAAGCATAAGTGTTCCCATAAAGGCATGATATTTAACTGAAATGGGTAAAATGTTTAAGATATAAATGATTGTTAATATTAATGATTAGACTATGTTATCAGTGAAATTTTTTGTGAAATGAGAGATTTGGAGTAGGAGAAGGGGGAACATTCTAATGAAATAATGATTTAAAATATGTGATGTGGGGGGGGGAATAACTATGGAAAGTAGGTGCTCCCATAAAAGTATGTGATTTAATTGAAAAGTAATGTGCTAAGTGTTTAAGATATAAATGAATATTAATATTAATGAACAGATTTGTAATTGATATTGATAATATTGTATAATTTTAGAATGTACCAAACAGAATCCCAATGTAAGCTATGTATTCTATATTAAGTATTATAAATGTAGGGGAAAGAGATAAAGGCGTCATACTCCAATTAATGTACAGGATAAGTTTTCTTTAAAGAAGAAAGATAAATGGATAGCTAGAAATAGAACAGACAAAGAATAATAAATATTATGATTCGAATTGAGATGAGACAAATAAAATAAAATTAAGAAAATTTAAAAGAGAGGAGAAGCTATATAGAAAATTGAAAATGCTAATAAGATATGGAATGGTATATAAAATGAATATGAATTTGAATTTGTGTCTGTACAAAGAGTTTTAACCCGGGACTAAGCAACTTTCAGAAAAGAGGTTTTTTATGTTACTATGTTTTGTGTTATGTTTTGTATGTCTTTAAAAATTAATAAAATTTGTTCAAAAAAAAAAACATTTTTAGTGCTACACTTGAAAGCTGCATTATGCCATTTGTATACATTCTTGGACTTCATCTACATTCTATGCTATAACACAACACATACACCCTCCCAAAATAAATCCTGAAATAAACCTTATAGAGGAATCCAGGAGGCATATCATCTGTTGCTGCAGGCTGTTTCTCAGAAGATGCAGGCTTTTCTTCTACAATATTTGGTGGTTCACTTATATCATCTGAAGATTCAACAGTGGGTACTTCAGTTTTCTGATTAGCAACTTCTTCCACAGAATCTTTAGATTCAGTAACTTGTATTTCATGGTCGTCTCCATCTTCATTATTTGAGGCAGGCTCTATAACTACTGAAGGGATGTTACTAAGGTTGTCCTTAGAATAAGAAGAAAGGAAGGTGAAGGGAGGAGGAAAGCAATATTTTGAACAAAAATATCAATTACTGATGCTTAAAAATATTCTGAACTTTTAGAGCAACCACTCAAATCCAAATACCTAGAATTTTTTAAAAATATGGATATAATGGGCTTTTCCTAGGTGATCCTACCCCTCACTTACCTTTCAAAAATCCCCAGAACATGGTTTAGAGAAGGAAGGCTGCTTCATTCCTGGGCTTCATGGCATGATCTCAGAAGCAGCCTGTTGAGCCCGAAATTGACATGTGTTGCCATTTTATTTAGCCCTATATTCTAATCATTTTTTCCTTTTCTTTCTTTTTCTTTGCTGTCAATGGGGGGAGGGTTTCAGGCTCACCACATTCCTAAGGTGGGAGGAGTGGTTAGATAGTGAGGATTGATTTGGCTAGGTGACTTTCCTTCCCACGGGAACAGAAACTGTCCCTGCTGAGACCTGGAGGTGGAGATTGATGACACCAGGCAAGGTTGATTTATTGCTATTGAGGAATGTGACTTTTGGGGGTGTTTCTAATTTTCAACATTATGTGCTGTAATTCTGGTTTGTGTCAGATCCAGAATACAAGAAAATTTGCCAATTTGATGCTTGGTGGCACATTGGTTAGAGTGCAGTACTGCAAGCTACTTCTGCTGCAGCCAGCTGCCTGCAATTTGGCAGATCGAATGTCACCAGGCTCAAGGTTGACTCAGCCTTCCATCCTTCTGATGTGGGTAAAATGAGGACCCAAATTGTTGGGGGCAATATGCTGACTCTGTAAAACCACTTAGAGTGGGCTGTAAAGCATTATAAAGTGTTATATAAGTCTAAATGCTATTGCTATTGCTATTACCTAAATAAAAGATATTTATTTTGGAAAATGGACTTTGCTCATTTCTTTTAAATGGATTTCATCACTTGAAACCTGACATTATTCTGGATCCCCACAACCTAATCCCGAACAAGGATTGCTTTTCAGAATCCTGAGCCCTGGCTGTTTACCCGGAGCATTGGGCAACAGCAAAGACTCAGGGAAGATGGCAGAAGGATGGAACCCAGGGGTACCGGAATGCGAATGCAAACTTGGGGGGGCTGTGTGAAGTTGCCAGCCAGCCCCCCCAACGGATCCCCAGGAGACAATCCGAGTGACTGCAATCATGGAGATATCACACACCAGATGGGAGCTCGCCCGAAATCTCCAGTTGAATGGTCTGCAAGCGCTGGTATTCAATGGATGGAGAGAGACCTGATTGGCCAATCAACCCTTCCTGACCCACTCATCAATCACCCATTAACTGTGGCCAGAGAGTCTTGAGCCATGATCTTGTGGAGAGCAGCAACTGGACCCATGGCAGATCACAATGAGACGGATGAATGGCAGTACCAAACGGCAATGTGTAACCAGACCTTTGAGGACCTACCTGACCAGATGGAGCAGCTTGTCATCGGACATGAAGGCAGAAGCCCACAAGTGAGGCAAATGACCACCCGGAGAGATAGAGCAACATGTGCTTCCAGCCTGTCAACTTTCGGTCTAACCCAGTTGGGAGATTTATCTCCTCCCAAAAGAGGGTGATCTACTGCTGCTGGAGATCTACCACCATTGCATCGTTCATTCCCGAGAGTAGAACAGAGAGGAGTGAGAAGAAGGGGGAGTCCACAAAGAATCCATGGAGGAACGAGTTCCCCCCCTCCTTGTCTGCCTCTGGCTGATCAGATCCCTCCAGGATGGGCATTTTACCCAGGCAGAGGATGGGTTCAAGACCAAGCTCAAATTATACCAGCCCTACTGCAATCCCACTTCTGCTGCTGTAGCCAGCTCCACGCACAAACACCTCAACACCTTTTAAAACCATGTTTGATGGAACCTCAAGCAAACTTGTGTTTTTCCTGAATAGTCTTACATCAACAGGCATGGAGATGAATTCCATGATGATGCCCAACTCATCCAATTCCTAGGGGACAATCTGGAGGAGGAGGCATCCAAATGGTTCACCCAGATCAATGATGAAGGTGCTCCTGAATTAAACATCGTGGAAGACTTCCTGAGAGAGCTCCAGGTGCATTTGAGAATTTTTCCTCAAGAGGCTGAAGCAGAACTCAAAAGCATTAGGCAGAAGTAGAGACCCACCAAGGAACTTGTATTTGAGTTCAGACACCTGGCCACTAGTCTCAGACACTGGTAGGAGAGAATACTGGTGCACTATTTCCAAGAAAGCCTGGATGAGGAGTTATTAAAAATCTGCCTTTGCCATAGGTTGCCCAAGGACAGAATCTATGAGTGGTATTGAATTGCCATAGCAAAGGATAACATGCTCAGACAGTACAGAAGAAGCAACATTGAGAAACAATCCAGAAGACAATTCACACAATGCTCAGTACCAGCCACAGCAAAAGACATCAAACAGCAGCTGCCCTGACTTCTATAAAGTGCTTCTGTGTGGCCAGCAAGGGCACCACGCTTCAGAGTGCTTAGCGCTGGCCCCATTACCGCAAATGAGAGCACCCACTCCCCCTAAAGGGAAAAAAGCACCAAGAAAACCATCGGACAAAAGCAAATTTATGTGCCAAGCCATTGAGGTCCCTATCCCCAGCAACCCACAGGAGCGGGAACTCTGGCAGCAGGATTATCCACTATTCAGGATGCAGATAGCGAAGAAGAGGGCCCGATGGTAAGACTTTCTGACCCTTTAAAATTGAAGGGACATTGACTGTTACTGCACAGGCATAGAAGAACCCATAGACATTATTATTGACACCACCAGTTTGCGATGCCTTATTAGTCCTGAGTGTGTGAATAGCCTAAGCATAGAGACTCAAGCATTAACTAACCCCATTTGATTCCAATAACTGGATGGATACATGATAGGGGGAAGTCTGGCCATGCACATCACTGAAAAAGTAAAACTAACTATAGGGAAGCATTGGGAGTGAATCTGGTTCATAGTAGTGCCAAAAATGACTCAGTCAGTAATCCTGGGTCTCACCTGGCTAGACAAATGGCACCCAATTATAAGCTGGGAGGGCGAATGTAGGAGAATTAAATTAGCACTCGGTCCCAAGCTACCTCTTGAACAAGACAACAACCAAATTGACAACTCAGGATTACGGGAGAGCCATGAAGATCCAACAGTGGCATTGGCTGAGCAACCCCCAGGGATCCCTCAAATCTCAATCCAATACCGTGACCTAGCTGAGGTTTTCAGTGAGGAGGAATTCAATGTGCTACCACCACTCCATCGCTACACTGACTGCACCACAGAGTTTATAGAAGGGGTGAAATTACCAAAACCAAAGATGTACTCCAAGACACCTAAAGAAATGAGACTACATAGACTCAAACCTAGCCAGAGGTTCCATACAACTTGCAAAGTCTAGAATGGCAGCCCCCATGCTATTTAAAGAAAAAAAGATGGGGGGGGTTATATTATGCATGGATTTTAAAGGAATCAACGCTGTGTATATTCACAACACTTATCCCCTACTGCTCATGAAAGACATGTTAGGACACTTCGCAAAAGAGCAAGTGTTTACTAAATTATATCTCCGTGAAGCGTATTACCAAATCCTCATCAGAGAAGGAGATGAGTGGAGGACTGCTTTCAACTGCTCCTTAGGCAGCTTTCAATTCAGAGTAATGCCATTTGGATTGCAAGGAGCCCCAGGAGTTTTCATGCAGTTGATAAATGAAGTACTACATGAACATTTGTATAAAGGGGTCCTTGTTTAATTTGATGACATTCTTATTTACAACAAAACTTTAAAAGAACACATCAAGTTAGTGAGAAAAGTATTAAAAAAAACTGTTGGAGGCAAAGCTATATGTGATATTGTCTAAGTGCAAATTCCATAAAGAGTCACTAGGTTATCTTGGCTACTGCATTTCAAATCGGGATAGAAATGGATCCAGCAAAAGTGAAAGCAGTACTAGACTGGCACCCCCCCAAAACCCAGAAAAAGCTGCAAAGCTTCCTGGGATTTGCGAACTTTTACCAGCAATTTATCCCCTCATTTGCTGAGATCACACTACCAGTGACAGAGCTATTAAAAACAAGGGGGGGGGGGGCAACCAAGCCAAAACCTGGTTAACCTCTGAAATGGACTCTAGAATGCCAAAAAGCCCAATTTGAATTGTTAAAAAGGCATTTTGCACAGGAACCCATTTTAAGACACCCTGAGCCAGAACTGCCTTTTGTAGTGCAAGCTGATGCTAGTGACATAGCAGTGGCAGCTGTACTCCTCCAATAAAAATGAGAAATGAGACCTGCAACTATGTGCATATATGCCCCAAAAACTCACAAATACTGAAAGAAGGTGGGCTGTATGGGAGAAGTTAGGCTCTACTAACATGGATACAGTTTTTAGAAGGAAGCAACAATCCTTTCAAGGTGTGGACAGACCACAAAAATTTAGAAGCTCTAAAAACACCAGGAAACTCTCTCCTAAACAAGTCAGATAGGCACAATATTTCAAAAGAGTCAATTTCCAATTGAAGTACCTTCCCCTGGGTGGGGGGGAATCTACTAGCAGATGTGCCATCTAGGAAACCCCAATTTGACAGCAAGTGGGAAGAAGTAATTCACACAATTATTCCACTTTTCCCCTAGGAGACAGTTCAAGTGATTACTCGGGCACAAGCCCAAAGCCAAAAGATGAAAGACAAATCAGAAATGACAGAAAGTTACAAAATGAATTAAGTGCAGATTCTTGGTATCAGGAAAATAAGGGTCTATTAATTATAAGGAATAGTGTAGCATGGAAGTGGTTGAAGTTACATGTCCCCAAAACTTTACACCTTCATGTACTTCAGAAAAGCCATAACTCAAAGCAAGCAAGACATTTTGGTTATTTAAAAACCCCACATTTGGCCAGATGTCAGTTTTGAAGCATGACATTGAGGACTATGTAAAGAGTTGTGCCACTTGTGCTATGATAAAACCAGACCAGGAAAACCTCCAGGACTTTTGCAACCTGTGTCAGAACCATTCCGACCTTGGGAGGAGATAGGAATGGATTTTATAATAGATTTACCTGAAAGTGGGGGGAAAATACAGTCACTTGGACTGTTGTGGATTTATTTTCAAAACAAGCTCATTTTGTTGCATGTCCAGGATTACCATCAGCCAGGAAATTGTCCAAAATGTTTGTTAATCATATAAATAGATTACATGGAATACTTTGCAGGATAATTTCAGACAGAGGGATTTAGTTTACTTCAAAATTCTGGAGGGAGTTTATAAAACTATTGGATTCTCTCAAGGGTTAAACTCTGGATTTCATCCGAAAATGAATGGACTGTCTGAAAAAATTAACCAGGTTATTGGTCTATATCTAAGATGTTATGTAAATTACCAACAATCCAACTGGGCTGATTTACTGCCATTTGCGGAGGTTGCTTATAATAATGCTGTACATAGCAGTACTGGGCTAACCCCTTTCCAGATAAATACTGGGATGGAATTCATCCCCATGCCTGAATTGCCAAGGGATTTCCCCCTCTCCCCATCCATGTCAGTATATGAATGGAGTCCTGGGAAAATACTAAAAAGGCTTTGAATAAGGCAGCACAAATCCATAAGAAGCAAGCTGACAAACATCACCCACAGCAACCAAAATTCAAAGTGGGAGATAAGGTTAATTTGTCAACTAAATATTTAAAGTTACAGTTATCTTCTAGAAAACTGAGTCCAAAATTTATAGGACTTTTTGAGATAATTAAAGTAATAAACAGAGTGACTGTCAAATTTAAATTCTCTAACTTCTGGTTTTTCACATTATTTTTTAAAGCTGTTTGTTACTTCCTCAAATGGCCAGCAGACTGTGCGGCTCCAAAGGCTATGGTCATTGCAGGGCATGAACATTATGACATTAAAAAATATTGGACTCTAGGATTTTCAAGGGGAAATTACACTATTTAATTTATTGGATAGAGTATCCTATTTTAGATGCTACTCGGGTAAATAGCTGGAAAATTAATGCTGATAGATTGGTGAAAAAAATTCCATGAAAAATATCCACACAAACCCACGAATCCTGTGGGTGACAGAGGTTAACCTAATTGCAATCTTTGTGTATTCTATATCATTGCAGGATTTTCTTTTCAATTGGGGGAGGGGGGTAGCCTGTCGAGCCCGAAATTGACATATGTGTAGCCATTTTATTTAGCCCTATATTCTAATCATTTATTCCTTTTCTTTCTTTCTCTTTGCTGTTAATGGTGGGGAGGGTTTCGGGCTCGTCACATTCTTAAGGTGGGAGGAGTGGTTAGATAGTGAGGATTGTTTTGGCTAGGTGACTTTCCTTCCTGTGGGAACAGAAGGTGTCCCTGCTGAAATCTGGAGTGGAAATTGATGACTCCAGGCAAGGTTGATTTATTCCTCTTGGGGAATGTGACTTTTGGGGGCTGTTTCTAATTTCCAATATTATGTGGTGTAATTCTGGTTTATGTCACATCTGGAAATCTGACATAGCCACCATTTTCTGTGTAGTTACATTGAACTGTGATCACTCTGAAGATGGTGGCTATTTCCAAGACCATGCCACATGGCCCAGGAATGAAGAAACCTGCTTTGTTTCTTTAATACAAGCTTTGAAGAGAACTAATCCAGAGCTTTCTGGAGTTACATTAGGGAAGCAGAGTAGGCCTTTATATTCCTGGGCCACATGGTGTGATGCTGTAGGCAGCCATTTTCTGGACAGCTGTATTAAACTGTGGACCCATTGGGTGGGAAACAAGCATGGGATGTCTTAGGGGGAGAGGAAAGCCCTGGGAAATGTACGGAAGGGCCTGCCCTAGGCTTTTCAAGGCCCCCTCAAGGAAGGTTGGGTGGGAGGTTGTAAGTGAGATGATCACGTGGATACTTCACATAACAGCCATCGTGACATCTGACCACAATGGACGGGGTCCATTATGGTTGTCTTGCTGGTTTTCCCCCAGTTATTGGATGGGGGACTTTTTCTCCTCTGAATTTAACGAGGAAACCTGACTACTTTAAAGGGAATATTTGATTTATTGGCCAATGAAGTGCTTGAAATTTTGAACTCTTTACTGGAACTAGAACTTACTATTTTTTTTTAAACAAATTTTTATTGATTTTAAAAACAAACAAAACATAAGACATCAAAGTATAAAACCTCCTTTCTCAAAAATTACTTATAAGTTTTAACAAGGCAAATAAAGCATTATTTTTTAAAGCATAGTTCCACATTATCACATTTCCATTTAAACACGTATATATCTTTTCCAAATTTCTCATTGTTTCTCCCTTCACTTTTATTCAATTATATTTCTTTCTATCAAGGTTTTATTAATTCTCCATCAAGCATAAAAACACAAAATACAGAACATAAAACAAGACATAAAAAGATAAAACCTTCTTAATTATTATTTATACATGTCTTTTTCCAAATTTCTCTCCCTTTAGTTTTATTCCTCCAAGGTTTTATTAATTCACAATCAAAACATAGCTAACCAAAACACAAAACATAAAACATAAAACTTCTTTTGAAAAGTGGCTTAGCCCCGGGTTACATCTTTTTTTACAGACCTAAATCAAATTCATGCTCACCTTATATACCATTCATATCTTATTAACCATTCTATATTTTCTATATAACTTCTCACTTCTTTTCACGCTCTTAATTATAATTTGTTTATTTCATCTTATTTCAAAATCATTATGTTTGTATCTTTTGTCTGTTCTTTTCCAATCATCTATTTATCTCTTCTCTCTAGCAAAGAATTTCCCCTGTAATCACTTTTAAGGTGTGACGCCTTTCCCTAAAGTAACACTTAAAATAATACATAATTTCTATCCTGATTCTGCTTAGTACATTCTACACGTTGCATTTTGGATAACTAAGCATTAATCATTTTGCACATTCTCTTTAATATTTTATTAAATATTGAAATCTATCATTATCAAACATTTTAATATTTTAATATTTTGTTAAATCTTATAGTATTCCAATAGACTATTTCAAATGCAAATACTACAATACTATCTTATGTACTCTTGCAGAATCTTTCTTAAATTATACACTATTCTTTATCCTTTATCTATAAAAAAGATATCTTGTTTCAGACCGTGGCTTTTTCCCTCCCTTTCTTCTCCAGTCTGATCCTTTTGCCCCCCCTCTTCTAACTTCTACCTTTTTAGCTTCCCCTCTCTGTTGTAATTCTCTTTTCGATTGCTTTCTAACATTGTACCTTTTTTTCACCTTATTTTTCTTTTTCTTGGTTGTTTTATTGAATCTTAAATTCTCATTTTTCCTTCCTCTCTTCCTATTTTCTTTCTTAATCAAACTTTTTTGTCCATTAAAAATGGCTTCCTTTTCTTCTTCTTCTTCTTCTTCTCCTTCTTCGTCAAGTATTTGCTGGTACGTAGAAACCGCCATTTCTAAAAAGTGGAAGACAGCTCCCAATGAATTCTTGCCACTTTGTTCTCTTAATTTTTCATATTCCATTTTTAGTTGATCCACAGATGGTGCCATTGTAAATTTTTAAGAACAACCCAGATGTTTTTAGTCTTAAAGTAATTTGCAAATGTCAAAGTTATCAAACAATCCAAACAGCCAGAGATTATTTCCTCTTCTTCTCTTTGCAACTTTTCCACCTGGGGCAAAATCCCAAATATATTTTAAAGCCTTTTTGCAATTAGTTGTTGGTCTTATAATCTTCAAAGCGTCTCCTCCAATCAGTTTTTAAAGATTTTTTTTTAGTCCTCTCCTTCCCACTTATAACAAAGAGCTTGTTTTTACCTTAAAGAAGCAGGTTTTTCTGTGCTCATTTGCTTTCTCCGTAAGGAAGGGGAGTGAACTTTCCTTCAGCACTTTCGCCGCTGTAGCAACTTTTTTTGGAAACAAATGTATCAATCCAAAAGTCAGGTTTCCAGGGTGTTTTAAAAGTAACTTAATGTCCCGGTTCAGCCAAGAAAACTTCTCCTTCCGTCTTCCTCCTGCACAGTCTTATCCAGTTGAAGATTCCTTTATGGCTGCCATTTCTGATAACCGCTCCACTGCCTCAGGAAAAAGGAGTCTAGCCGGCTGGGGAAGGGGGGTGCGATATCCCCAAACCCCTGCCCGGATCTCCTCTGTCTTCCACTGCCTCTTTGGGGCAGCGACAACCCCCAGATCCAGTTGGATCGGGGGTACCTCAGCGGCGAGCGCAGCAGGGACCCGCAAAGAAGCGGATTCCTGCCGCCACCGAAGCCTTGCAACCGGAAGTTTCTAGAAGTTACTATTGATGACAAAGAAATCCCTCTGGAAACAACTGAGATGGATTCACTGAAATTATAAATGCAACTGAATAACCATTTAAAAATTGAAAAAGACATTGTGGACTCCCCTTTCAAATTGGAAGTATAAGAGATTTATTGGTGTTATTTTATAAAAACTACAACTGGACTTGAAAAATGATAAGAATTTTGAAAGATGCTGGAAGAAGATGAGTTTGAATTTTATTTATGGGACTGAAATATTTTATTTATTTATTTATTTTTATTTGTCAATTGCTTACAAGATAATAGGTATAAGTAAAAACATAGTTATAAATACATGGATACATATAAGAAAAATTTAAAAATATATAAAAGAAACAATAGGACAGGGACAGTAGGCACGTTGGTGCATGTATGCACGCCCCCTACAGACCTCTTAGGAAAGGGGTGAGGTCAGTAGTAGACAGTCTAAGATTAAAGTTTTTGGGGTTTGGGGAGAAAAACCACAGAGTCAGGTAGAGTATTCCAGACATTGACCACTCTGTTGCTGAAGTCGTATTTCCTGCAATCAAGTTTGGTGTGATTAACCTTGAGTTTGTATCTATCGTTTGCTCTAGTGTTGTTATGGTTGAAGCTGAAGTATTCATTGACAGGTAGGACATTGCAATGCATGATTTTATATACTATACTTAGATCGGACTGAAGGCAGCGTAGTTCTAGATTTTCTAGGTCTAGAATTTCGAGTCTGGTGGCATAAGGTATTCTGCAACGAATAGAGGAGTGGAGAACTCTTCTTGTGAAATATTTATGGGCTTTCTCAACTGTGTTAATATCAGATATGTGATGTGGGTTCCAGACTGATGAGCTGTATTCGAGTATTGGTCTAGCAAATGTTTTGTATGCTCTAGTTATTAGTGTAATATTACCAGAGAAAAAGCTACGTAAGATTAGGTTAACAACTCTTAATGCCTTTTTGGCTATGTAGTTACAGTGGGCTCTAGCATTTAGGTCATTAGAGATGAGTACTCCAAGATCCTTGACAAAGTTTGGATCATCAACAAGGTCTTGACTATTCAGCCTGTATTTTATTTTCTGATATTTTTTTTGCCAATATGTAGGACAGAGCATTTATTTGATGAGATTTGAAGTTGCCATTTGTTTGACCATTCTGATACATAGTCAAGGTCTTTTTGGAGGGTAGCAGTATTGTCTGTGGTGTTGAATAGCTTTACATCATCAGCGAAGAGAACACAGTTGCTCTTTATATGATCACAGAGGTCATTTATCTAGAGTATGAAAAGAGTTGGTCCCAGAATACTGCCTTGGGGGACACCACTGTTGACAGGTACAGAATTTGATAGGACACTCCCAATTTTGACCAGTTTTTGTCTGTTTGACAGGAATGCTTCTATCCAGTAATGCAGGTGTCCAGAGATATCGTAAGATTTTAGTTTTAGGAGTAGTTTGTCACGTACCACCAAATCAAAGGCTTTACAGAAGTCTATGTAGATTGCGTCTATTGCTTTGCCCTGATCAAGTTCTGTAGTCCATATGTTTTTGCAGTGTAAAAGTTGCAGATTACATGATAGTTTTTTCCTAAAACCAAATTGTTTATTAGAGAGTAGATTGTTTGTTTCTAAGTGGAGGATGATGGATTGGTTAATAATTGATTCCAGGACTTTACAGGTGACGCAGCATAAAGAGATTGGTCTGTAATTTTCAACTAGGCTGGGGTCTCCCTTTTTGAAGATGGGGATGACCATGGCTTGTGACCATAGTTTTGGCAAGGAGCTGGTCCTGAAAGATTTTTCAAAGATTATGCTTAGAGGTTCAGCTATAGCAGTGGATAGCTTTTTTAAGAAGTAGGCACATATTCCATCCGGTCCAATAGATAGATATGGTTTTAGAGTGCACAGTGCTTTTTCAACAATGTCTTCTATAAAATCGATATGTATTAGATCATTGTAGTTGTCTGTGGTTCGACTAGGAAGTACTGGGCTTGATCCATTGCTGTTTACAAATACTGAGCCAAAGATTGTGTTAAAGAGGTTGGCTTTAATAGTGTCATCGTTGCAGTCTTTACCATTAGGTCCTTTCCGGGGTGGGATGGACCTTGAGTTTTTTAGTTTATTGTTTACAAAATTGTAGAAAGCATGGGTGGAATTTGTGCGGAGAAGGTTTTCCTCTTGTTTAATGTGATAATTAGTGCATTCAGTTTTTATCTGGTGGCATACATTTTTGTATCGGCTTTTGAAGTTGAAAAACCAGATTTGTTTTTTCGCCAAAGTGATCTCTTTTTGGATTGAAGCTTTCTTATTGTTATGGGTAATCTGTTTTTCCTGGTTTTGGGAGTTGTTATTGGTACATATAGTTTGATGACTCTTTTGACTTCTAGTAAAAATATGTTGTAATGGTCTTCAACAGTATTGCATCCAGTGATTAGAAATTGCCAATTAAGGGATGAGAGATCGTTGTTTATAAGATCATAGTTGCCTTTTTTGAAGTTATAATTGGGGATTCTGTCATTGTGATGATTTTTGTGTGGACGTATGTTGAGACAAAAGTCAATCATGTTGTGGTCACTGTTGGAAAAGGGTTTTTTAATTTGTATTCCATAAATTGAATTCAAACTATTGCAGAAGATGAGATCAAGGCAGTTGTTAAGTCTAGTATTTTTGGTTACTAGTTATTCCAGTCGCAGATTTGTTACAGCATTGTAGAAGGTTACATGTTCAGTTGTACATTTGTTTAGGGTCCAGTTAACATGAGGTAGATTGAAGTCACCAGGAAAGATAAAAGCATGTGGGCAGGGTGCTACCCATGTTAGTAGTGTATTTAGCTTGTTTGCATGTTCGATGTCATAATCAGGGGCTTTGTAACATAGTAAGAACTGATGTTAAGGATGTAGAGATTGATACAAAATAGTACATGAAAATATTGAATGATTAAGATTGATAATATACCGTATTTGCCGGCGTATAAGACGACTGGGCGTATAAGACGAGCCCCCAACATTTCCACTCAAAATATAGAGTTTGTTATATACTCGCCGTATAAGACGACCCCCCCACCACTTGGAGGCATGTTTTCAGGGCAAAAAGTCATCTTATACGCCGGCAAATACAGTAATGACATCTAGGAAGCAGACAAGAAGGAAACAAGTGTTCCCGAGCAGTTTTTTCAACCTCAGCAACTTTAAGGTGTCTGAACTTCAATTCCCAGCATGCAGGCTGGGGAATTCTGGGAGCTGAAGTCCAGACATCTTAATCTTGCTAAGGATGAGAAGCACTAAGATAGAAAAGGCGGGGAGAAGAAGATGATTCAGCCTGTGTGCTTTATGCAGAATATATGATATGCTGGGCAACAAGGAAAGGAAGGAGTGATTCAGTGGAAACAACAAGGAACTTGGAGAAGCCTTGTAGGATTATGGAAAGAATGTTAAAGTTTCCTTAGAATTGTAGCAACTCTATTTTCCAGTCTTCATAAGGCTTCCTAACGTTTAAGTCTTCATAACGTTTAAGAATCGCCGTTGAATTCAGTGCTTTTGCTGAAACTCACATGTAGTTCTACCTACTAAAAGGGCAATCAATGGCTGGAATATATTTGAATCCTCTGCATGTTAAGTGGGGTTTGGTATAATAGGGTTAACTATGATTTCTGTAGTAAAAGTTTCTGTGAGAGGCATTGCCAAAAGTATGGAAGTAGTGACTCTGTTGCCATGCCAGTGAGTCATACAGCATGACTCACTCGACACAAAGCCACATACTGATTTCATTATTATATTCATATAATACTTATTGTTACAGTATGCCTATGCCACGACAACACTTGCGATAAATTGATCGAAAGTACCCGATACAACTCTGAATATACAGAGACTGCAAATGATAATAAACACAAGCCTGAAAACTACGAGTCTTGGATTGGCACTTTAATACAAACTTACTCGTACTTCGCACCCATTTAAAACATGCACCGAAGACGCCCCTCCCAATGAGCAACGCCCAAAGCGCCTCGGAGTTGAAGCTCTGCGGAATTCCAAACGCTTTTCCTGTCAGGAACCGGGTGCGAACTTGCGCGAAACCCACAGAGGCTTTAGAGACCGAACTTCGCGGTCTCGCAAGTGGGCTTCCCTGGCTCAAGCGGGTCTCTTGCCTTAGCTCGACTGGCCGGGAAAGGAGCTACTGACCTGGCATTATGGCGGCAAGGCAGGAAGCGTCTTTGTCCCGCGGCTAGCGAGCCCTGCCTTCCGGCGCTGCCTCGGGCGTCTCTCGAGCCTTCCGAGAAGCTAGGAGGCCCCGGCTGTGCGGCTCGGCTTTCCTGCAAGCCTACCAGAAGCTGCGGAGGAGGAAGTGGGATAGGAGCCGCCGCCCGGCCAGCAAGTTTCTTTCCTCCCGCTTGTCCTCCCAAGACCTGGCCTGGGGATTGGAAAAGCCGAGTCGAAACTCTGCATTCCGCCTGCGGCTGGCTCTGAAGCATTGCTGTTTTGGATCGAGAGAGAGAGAGAGAGAGAGAGAGAGAGAGAGAGAGAGAAGAGAACGAATTCTGTTCCTTCTTTAAGTTTGTTTAAGGCTTGTTTAGGAGACAAACTATGTACCGTATTTGCCGGCGTATAAAACGAGCCCCAACATTTCCACTCAAAATATAGAGTTTGTTATATACTGCCGTATAAGACGACCCCCCACTTGGAGGCATGTTTTTCAGGGCAAAAAAGTCGTCTTATACGCCGGCAAATACGGTATATTAATATCAAATTATATAAGAAAGTTAATAATACCACTGTGAAAATATTGTCATGTTTGGTTTAAAATGTAAGGCACCCTGGAACCACACTGTTCACACAATGATGTGTTTATAGAAACAAAAAAATAAAAAAAAATGTATTAAAAAAAGATAAGAGTGAAAATAGAACGGGCAGAGTGAGAAGTAGCAACAGCAAAAGAACTCAGAGAAATAAGAGAAACCAGAAGTATAAGACCTATATATATAAGAAAACAATGCAAGAAGAAACAAAGATGCTATCAGTCAATATAAATGGGCTGAACTCCCCTATGAAAAGAAAGAAAATATTTTTAAAATTACAAAGATTAAAATTGGACATAATATCACTTTACCACTAATATGAATCCAGCATGGTGCTCGCTGAAGTGCCTGAACTCCCACTGACGGGATGGGGCCCTTCAAGAGCCTAACTGTTTCTGCAACCTTAAATACTCAAAGAGTCCTTTGGACACTTTTCCCACAGAAAACAAATCATCAGGATCTCTCTCCCTCTCTCTTTCCCTCCCTCCCTTTCTTTCTCTCTCTCTCTCCCTCTGTCTCTCTCTCTGTATATGTGTGTGTGTGTGTCTTCTCTTTCTGAAGACCGGATGGCTGGTAGGGAGGTGGGGCAATACTGCAGTCTCCCTAGCAAACCTGTATTGTGGCTGTTGCCTCCTGCCTCTGCACGTTGAGGAGGCTGAGCAACAGTGAAAAGAGTGCAGACCTCCTGAGCCGCAGGAAACGGTTGCCAGTGATGCCCTCAGGTGAAAATATTGCAAGGAGGAGGCTTGACCCCTCCCCTCAGGAGCCGCAAAGCGCTCACCACCCCTCTGGTTCCTGCCAAGCCTCCTCCTTCCCACTGGGCATGTGAGCACTTCTGGCAAGGAGAAAGAGAAGCATGGTGGGAGGAGGCTTGGTGGCTGCCAGACAGTGGCGAGTGCTTTGCGCTCCTGAGGGGAGGGGTGTGTCACCTTCATATCTTATAGTTGATTCCCTTTAAATATTCTACTCCTAAATTATCCCATTAAACAATTATAATTTCCATCACCTAATATATTATAACATAAATCCCTTTTTAGACAGATTCTGCATGGTACTTCCCCTTTAAATTACTTCTAACCAATTTTAAGTTTAAAAGAAATAAAAAATAAATAAAACAGTAGAGATTAATTAATCAATTCAAATTCATCCTAAAGAAAAAACTGGTATTAATTCCCTTATAATCCTTCTCATAATTCATTTCAATCACATTTTATAAATCCTTAATATATATTAATATAATTCAATTGTATTTTACATATTTTTGTTTTTTATTTGATCTACCTGTTATCATACATTCCATTAAGTAACAATCCGTTTAATCTTCCATTTTAATTATATATATGTTCCTGTTTTCTACATAATTTCTTATTTATAAAATATTTATAAAATCCCTTATCACCATGCAGAATCTTCTATTTTAGTTGTAATTTTAACCATTATCTCTGTGCCTATCAATTAAACTATTCCCTTTAATTCTTGTTTTCCATATTTCTTTATTTCCTGTTTCTGTTTTTTTGTAACTTCTTTTCCCCTTTATTTTCCTCCTCTTTTTCTCACTCCAATTTTTGTCCCCTCCCTCTTCCTTCTGTAATCCTCCCTTCTGCTCTTTCCTTATATTTTGTTTATTCCTCACACTGTTCCTTTTTCTGATTACTTCCTCTAATCTCCAGTTTTAAGTCCCTTTCCCCCTTTTTGAGTTTCAAACCTCGTTGTCTCGATTTTTTTTATTATTAAAGATCACGTTTCCTTTATTCAAGTCTTCTTCTTCCTCTGAAGCTTTTTGCTGATCCTCATAGTCCAAGACTGCCATTTTCAGGGATTGCAGAACAAAGCCAAATAATTCTCCTTTCACTTGAAATTATTCCTTCATATTTTTTAGTTCCATTTTCAGTTCCAAATAAAGTTCTGCCATCTTTCAACACTTCCCAGTACTTTTAGACAACTAAATTCTATAAGATTGCTTCCCAGAATTAATTTCCAAAGTTTCCAAAATCATCAAACAATTCCAGAACAGTTTCTTCTTGCTTCTTTCTTTGTTACAAAGTTCCAAACTCCATCTTCACTTTCCAGGGGCTCTATTTGATTGTAGCAACATTTCATTTAATTTGTTATTCTTTAAAAGTCTTTTAAAAGTTGACATTAATTTCTTTCAGCATCAGCTACTCTTTAGTATGTCCAAGTTCCACCCCCTTTTTTCAGATCTCCCCCCCCTTCTGTGCCACAGCTTTAAAAATCTTTTCCTAAGAGTTCTTAAGTATTTTAGCTCCAGAGTACCTTGTATTCAGATGTTAATCCTGCTTAGCCTGTTCACCCAAGCTGTCCTCTTCTCTCTACTCCTTGTCTGGTCAGATCTTCCTCTTTGGGATGGCCATTTTGGCCATCGATGTATCCGCCTTCGGAGGGGAGTTTTATGCCTCACCAAGGAGGGGAAATGCGGCTCCCCACAACTCAGCTGGTGTTTTCTCCTTTCTCCGCCACCTCTACAGGGTGGCTTCGGCCCCAAATCAGGTAGATAGGGGCCCTCCAGTGGCAAGCACAAACTGAAACCACGGACGGTCGTGGATTCGGTCCATCAGTGAGGGAGCCTAACCAGAACTCAATAATCCAAAAGATTTTTGATTGTGCGGAAATGAACAAACTTACATTAGAACTAAAAGAGAAGAAGACTCAGATTATTATACAGTTTGAAAAAATTGGTATCTTTGGATAAATAATAGAAACAAGCAATCAAATAAATAAGGAATGTATAGTTTAGAAAGATAGAGGTGTATATATATGTGTGTGTGTGTGTGTGTGTGTGTGTGTGTGTGTTTATACATACATACATATATACATACATACATACATATGAACAATTAGGAGTATAAAATATGCACTGGAATAATATTTGAAATGTAACTACTATCAAAATGGATTGTAATATACATAATATTTTCATTTTAAATATCTATATTGTATTTTGTATTTTAATGTTTTAAAGTTTTAATAAAGGATTTTACTAGCATGTGGCTGAAACCCCCACACATCTGCTTAATAGAAAAGTTTATTTAATGTTTTAATTTTTGCTGTCTACAGAGATTTTGACTGTTTGATATAAATTTATTAATTAACAGTTTTAAATAGTACATTATGTTTGCTGCTTTTAAAATCTTGTTAGAACGTGAATGGAAATATTGGAGATAGAATAGTAATATTAAAATTCTGGTTTTTAATGCAGGATTTTTAAAGTAATATTTCTGAAACATGCATTTATGTCACAATCATTATAGATAGAAGTTTATTATTGTAAATTAATCTGGAATATTTTACCTTAGAGGCTTGTTACCATATATTATTGATTTTTTTTTAAATAACCATAAAGAATTTTTGTTAGTGACTAGAAAGTGTGTCATGTTGGAGTTAAAAAAGATTGTGAAACCAAAGTAACACAATTTAAAATAATACAGGCTATAAACTTGATTTTTCCCCCCAAAAATTACAATATTAACTGATTTAATTTTTAAAAAAATCTTCCATTTTAAAACATATTACACCATCATGCATAAAATCACGTTAGATTTTAACTTAAATCATAATTATACAATTATTCTAAAAACTACTGGAGTGATTAAAGAGGAATGTCAAAGAGAATTTCCAATACCTCAATTCTCAATAACTCACTCAATAATTCCTAGAATTCTTGGGACAAGCCATGACCAAACTGAAGATTTGTGGTAGAGTTAAGACCATGAATTTTCAAAAATACTGGAAGGGAAAAGGATAAAAAAAGATTTGTGCTTTAGTAGTACCTGGATGTTTTCTGCTTTTCCTTCAATGTAATCCATGTTGCTTTCAGTAACTTCATCAGTAACTTCATCAGTAACAGCAACTTCACCACCTTCATTTGTAGAAGTGGCATCAACACACTCAGTTTCAGTAGGACTTTCAATTACTGAGTCCATCTGCAACTAATAAGAAAGGTAAAACTCTTTGTTATTCACATAGATCCTTTTTAATATCCAATCCTATAATAAATAAAAGAGTTTTTAAAAGAAAGTGCAGACAAAATCATGGGATAAAGGTTTGCCTAATGACTTTCAATGAAGACATGTCTTTTGCCATCAATATACTGTATAAAGGAGGATGCCTCTCAGTGCCACTTGCTGGAAGGTATAGCATATATTTCTTCTTAGCATATGTAATTCTTCTCCTGGAGATTTATTTATTTATTCTTTTAAATAACAGTTTTTATTAAAATTAAGCTTTAAAAACATTGAACGTGGTGGTCTTTTTGACATATATCTCAGTCTTTACATTGTTATATAAGCAAAATATCATCAAACAATAAAAAATTTATATACATATATACAACTATATACATATTTACATTTGATCTTTATATTGATTTCTATCCTAGACATTATGTTGCGATACAATCTCTTCTTAAATTCTAGTTCACATTTTTAGACTTCCTTTCATATCCCTCCATACATAGAAATTTTCCCATTCCTTCAATTCTAACGTCATACTATCTAATTCAGTGCATTGAAAAATCTTTTCTATTATTGCTTCATCATTCGGTATTCCTTTTAACTTCCATGTTTGGGCAATTAGTAATCTTGCAACTTTAATAACATGAATGATTAGGTAAATATCTTCTTTTTAAAAATTCTCATTTATTATTCCCAATGAAAACATTTCTGGTGTATAATTTATTTTTAAATCCAACATTTCTTCTAGCCATTGTCATATTTTGTGCCAGAATTGTATTTTCTTGCACTCCTACCACATATATGTGCTATGTTATTTCAATCATTTCCAGCATGTAGGTGATTGAGAGCTATACGTTTTGGCTAACCTAGCAGATGGAAGATGCCATCTGTAAAACATCTTAAACAGGTTTTCTTTGTAGGATGTGGCTAATGTAATCTTTTTATTCTGGTCCCAAATTTGCTGCCATTGATCCAAATTTATGTTATAGCCAAAATTTCTAGCCCAAGTTAACACTGGTTCTTTAACCTGCTCCTCATACATTTTATAATCTAGTGAATAGTTATATAATTTCTTTGTTTGTTTCTTCTCTGATCCTAATAATATTTTATCTAATATTGTATCTTGACAGTTAATTCCCCATTCTTTTTTACTCCCTTCATATCTAGATTGTACTTGGAGATATGCCCACCATTCCAATGTTAAACCCTTCTGGTTAAGTTCCATTCTTTGTTTTGCCTTTTTCTGGTTGTAGAGATTCAGACATGATATGGCTTCTGAGGAGGAGAACCAGTTTGGAGTTTCCATATATCTTTGCAATCTTATTTTATTCCAAATTAAGATTAGAGCTCGTCAGATTTTATGCCTCAAAAAATATTGGTGTGTCGTATGTCTACTGGGCCACAAATACGCATGCCAGCCCTGTTGTAAATCATGCCCTTCTAAAAGTAAAAGTCTTTTATTATCCAAATTTATCCAATCCTTAATCCATGTTAAGGCAGCTGCTTGATAATACAGTTTCCAATCCAGAAAGCCTAATCTCCCCCTCTTTCTTTTGTGTCTTGTAAATGTTTTAATTTGATTCTTGGTCACTTACCCTGCCACACAAAATTTAATGTTATTTTATTCAGATCTTTTAAAGAAAATTTCCCCTAATTTAATTGGTATATTTTGGAATAGAAACAAAGGTAGTATGTTCATTTGATTGCCTAAATTCTGCCTATTAATCATAATTGAAGATTATTCCAATTTTCTAAATCTTTTTTAATATGTACTAATTTCTCATAATTTTCCTCCTTTATTGTTGAGCAATGTACTGAGATATTGATTCATAAATATTTCATTTTTGTACTTTTTGAATATCTAATAACTTAATGAGGTTTTCTTTTTGTTTGCTGATCATGTTCTTAGTTATGATTTTTGTTTTTTCTTTATTTATTTTCAAACCAGCCACCATATTCTTCAAGTTTTTCTAATAATTTTGGACCTGTTTGTTCAGGGTCTTCCAAGAAAAATACTAAATCATTAGCATATGCTTGCAATTAAAAATTTTCTTTTTAAATTTCCAATCCTTGGATCTGGAGCTCTTGCCTAATTATTCTCGTTAAGACCTCTAATGTATATATGAATAGTAATGGGGACAAAGGGCAGCCTTGTTTCATGCCTTTTTGTATATGAAAGTTACTTGTCAATTCTTCATTTAGTATTATTTCTGATTCTTGTTGTGTGTATATTGCCATAATTATTTTTAAAAACTTTTCACCAATATCCATGTGTTTTAATTGTTGTAATTTAAAACGGCCAATTTATGTTGTCAAAAGCTTTCTGGGCATCTAGAAATAACAGGGCTGCCTGTTAATCGCTATGTTCTTCATAAAATTCAAGAGCATCTAAAACTATTCTCACATTATATTTTGTTTGTCTATTTGGGAGGAAGCCGTTTTGATCACTATGTATGAATTCATTTAAATAATTTTTAAATCTCTCAGCAATAATCGTTGTAAATATTTTGTAATCTGTATTTGAGATATTGGCCTGTAATTTTGAATTCTTGTCTAGCCTGTACCTTCTTTTTAAATCAACACTATATTGGCCTCTCTCCACGATTTTGGTATTTTCCCTTCATAAAACACTGCGTTGAAGACCTCTAATAAATATTGATTCAGGGTATTCTGATGTTCTTTGTACAGCTCCATAGGAATACCATCTGGGCCAGATGCTTTGTTATTTTTTTGTTTGTTGATTGCCTTAGCTACTTCTGTCATAGTAATTTCTTCATTAAGCATTGATTTCATAGCTTCTGGAATCTTTGGTAGTTCAGCCTTCCTTAAATAAGTCCTAATCTTTTCTTCTGAGTAGCTTTCGTTTCTTGTATATAATTTCGCCTAGAACCTCTGGGCAATATCTTTTTTGGAGTTCTCGTCATAATATATATTCCCTTCTTCATCTTGTAGTTTATTCATTGTTTTTCTCTGTAATTTCTTAATTTTTGTGTCAGCCAACATCCAGATTTATTGGCGTTTTCAAAATAATTTTGTTTGGTTAGTTTGATTTGTTGTGCTAGTCTCTCTGTCTTCAAAATACGTAGTTTATGTTTAAGAAGATCTAATTCACTTTTCAGATTTTTGTTATTGGGTTCTTTCTGGTGTAGTACCTCAATTTGCCTATGTTCTTGTTTTAATTTTTCTTGATGTTCTTTTTTTGCCTTATTTCTTTTTGCTGTATAGGAAATTGTTACACCACGTACGTATGCTTTAGCGGTGTCCCAGAGCAGCGATCGCCAACCGGTGGGGCGCAGCCCACAGGTGGGCCGCAAGAAAATTTTGGTGGGCCTCAGAGAAATGTCACCCCCAGAGCACTGCCCAAAGAAATTAATCTAGGCTGTGCAGAAACACAAGGCTGTGCCGCCCACATGGCCCATGGGAACCCTCCCCGCCCATTCACTCCTTACCTGGCAAATTTGCCTGCTAAATTGCTATTTTTCCTTTCTTTTCTTTCCAACTATCAGCTGTTCTGCTGTGCTGGGAGATTTAGATTAGCTAGAAAGCAGGAAATGGTTGCATTTCTTGCTTTCTAGCTAGTCTTTAGATCTTCAGCTCTGCTTTTAAGCACAGCCGAACCTCCCTTAGGATTGAAGCTTCTATTATTCAGTGCAGACTCATGGCAAGTAAATTTTATGTGTTAGACTCAGGCAGCCGAAGGCAGATAGATAGATCACTGAATAATTCTGTGAGCAACTCAATCTGCCTGCCTGCTTTGCCTGATTTTGGGTAAAAGTTGCTCTTTTTTAATAAAAAAATCAATATTAACATACATGGTGTGTTGTGAGTTAATTTTGTGAGTTTACTGGCTAGCAAATTTTATGAGTTTGCTTGCAAGCAAATTTTATGTGACAGACTTAGGTAACCGATCGCAGATAAATAGATCTCTGAATGAATCTGTGATTCTGTGAGCAGCTCAATCTGCCTGCCTGCTTTGCCTGATTTTGGGTAAACGTTGCTCTTTTTTAATAACAAAATCAATATTTATATAAATATTTATAATATTTACATACAAGCTGTGCCCAACCAGTCACATGACCACCAAGCCACACCCACATATTAGGTCACACCCACAGAACCGGTTAGTGGTCCTGGGATTTAAAATTATGAATTTGGTGGTCCCTGAGGTCCCAAAGATTGGCGACCCCGTCCCAGAGAGCATGTATTGAAATATTGTCTTGTTTATTTAATTTTAAAAAGATATCCAATTCTTTTTCCATCATTATATTGAATGCCTTTTCTTTGAGAATTGCCCTTTGAAAAGTCCATCTTGGTATGGCCTTATGTCCCTTCCACTGTAAACTTATGGGGTTATAATCGGCCCAGGTATTAGTCTCTATAGTCACTTTTTGTATTTCGGAATCTAAGTCTGTTGATATCCAGACTATGTCAATCCTAGACCAGGCTTTATGGCAACTAGAATAAAATGTGTAATAATTTTCTTCATTGTTCCTTTCTCTCCAAAGATCTATCAAATTTAGATATCTAATCATATCAAAAATGTTTTGGGGAGTATTCTTCCCCCCCCTTTCTTGTATCATTATGTTTGAGGTCTCTTTTCCTATCTACAATTGCATTGAAGTCCCCACTATACATAACCCATCATATTCTATATCTCTGATTATGTTATGAAGATTTTTATAGAAGAGTTCTTGGGCTCCATTTGGTGCATATATTGAGGCAATTATATTTTTGTTGTTTAGTTTAATCTCAACTACTAAAATTCTCCCTTCTTTATATCTGTAAATCTTTTTTGCCTTAATCTTATTTTTCACATAAAAAGCCAGACCCTTTTTTCCCCTTCTGATCTATTGATACAAACAGGTTCCTTAACTTAGGTTGTTCTAGTAGATGTTTTTGATCATTTCTTATATGGACTTCTTGCAAAGCAATTATATCGGTTTTCAATTTTTGTAGTTTAGCTAATATTTTTTGATGTTTTATTGGTGAATTGAGTCTGTTGATATTTATTGACCAGATCCCATATTCTTCATCTGTTTTCTTTTCTTTTCTTTTAAATATGTTTTTATTAAGTTTCTAATTTTCAACATAAAGCATCAGTTTCAACAACATTCTTGACATCTATACACGTTCTTATCATAAATACCTTAATACATTGTATTTATATTTATCTAATATTACTAATTTTAACTATAATCGTTATTCCTATATTCTTACATAATTTACAAATTTACAATTTTATATTCTTAAGGCTTCTCACAATTAAGTTTCTTGTCTTATTTTTTATTTCTGTTCGCTAACCAGTCATACCATTTGTTCCAGATTAGGAAATATTCAGAATCATCTCTTTCTTTCAATTTCAACGTTAACATATTCATTTCGGTGCTTTCTGTTACTTTTTGTAATATCAGTTCTTCTTTAGGAATATTGGGAGTTTTCCATACCTGTGCAAAGGCTATTCTGGCGGCTGTTGTGATGTGTAACAATAGATATTTTATTTCTTTTGGTATTCTATCTTTAATAATTCCTAAAAGGAAGGTTTCCGGTCTGAGCTCAATCTCATAACCAGTAATCTCTTGTAGCCAGTTTTTAATTTGAATCCAAAATTGTGAGGAATGATAGTCACCTAACAGTTGGGTTGGAAATATATAAACCAGGATAGTAATTTAATACTGTATCTTTAAGAGAATGCTGTAAGTGTGATTGGCTGAGGTTCCTCCAACAGCCATAAGATGGAGCCAGAAAACTGGTTTCTTTCTCCTTGCATTTCCTGTATTGCCGTATTTCCTGATCGTTGTTCTACTTGGATTGTTGTGAGACTTGCAACTGTTAGCAAACTCCATTTACTGAACTTTGTTTATGATACTTGACTTCGTTTTTGGATTATCTCTGGACTGATACTAACTGCTTTAACCGTGTATGATTTGGACTGTTTGTTGGACTTTGTTTACCCGTTTACTGGAAGTAAAACCTACATTTTACTATTCAGTGTATCTTTTGAAAAGCTTTTGAAAACAGGAAAGGAGAAAAAAAGAATAAAAGGGCAGGATCTGGAAGGGAGGAGACTGCCTGGAATTAAAAAAGAACTTACAGCAAAATTTCAACGACTTCCAAAAGATACATTCTAACTGAAATATCGCAGGAATTTCCCAGGAAGAGAAAGTCGAAAAAGAAATAAGAAGATATAACTTGGGACTATCTGGATTACTTGATGATTTCTGGATTCTTGGTTATTGTTTTGAATGACTAAAATCAATCGGGTGGTTGTTTAAAACTGTTTAAAATGGCTCCAATTTTAGAAGAACTGAAAATGGAACTTAAAAAGTACAAAGAAGATGCACAAGAAGGGAGAGGTTCTTTTGGCTTTGTATTTCAGTTTTTAGAAATGGAGATTTGGAATTATGAGAAACAACAAGAAATGCCTGTAGAACAAGAAGATTGTGACAAAGAAGAAGCTATCTTTAATGAACAAGTAATCTTAGATGGGGGGGGGGGAGGAAAGGGGGGAAAGAGAATGGAAAGTTTAAGATTGGGAGAAACAACTCCCCCCTCAAAAATAGAGTGAAAAATAAGTATAAAATCAGAAAGCAACAGAAGAGGGAAATGCAGAAGAGAGAATTAGAACTAGAGAGACAAGGGGGTAAAAAGGGGAGGGAGAAGATGAGAGGGAAGAAAAAAAGGAAAAGAAGTGATAAAGGACAGAAGCAAAATATAGAGATAATGGGTGAAAATCTAATTGAAAAAGGGATTCTGCAAAGGTACATAAGATAGTATGGTTATATTAGAAACAGAAATAGTTTTAGAAAATATGAAACAATGTATGATTAAAATGTCTGATAAAATAGCTATCGTAATTCAGTGGAATGTCAATAAATAAATGTAACATTTATTTAAATGTAATTTAATGATTTATAAAACATATGTGAAGAGAAATAAGGGAAAAATTAATTATGGAGATTATATGTGTTTTTAAGGAAGTATGATATTTAATTGAAAAGAAGTGTTAAAGATGTTAAGATTTTAATGATTATTAATGATAGAACTGAACTGGAATGGAATGAGCGTTTATAATTACATATATTTACAATCTTTCTTTTTTTAAAAAAGAATATAGTGTGTATTATAAGAATGTACCAAGCAGAATTCGATTGGAAGTTATGTATTATGTATTATATTGTATTATATTGAAGGTCATAAGGTATATATTGAAGTTTAAATAAGAGTTGAATGGATGTAATTAAAAGATATAAAGGTGTCATACTCCAATTAGTAACTACAGGAGAAAATTTGTTTAATGAGAAAATATGAAATTGAAACAGAACAGACAAAAGTATAAATATGATTTGAATTGAGATGAGATAATCAAAATAAAATTGAGAAAATTAAAAGAGGGGAAAAGCTATATAGAAAATGTAAAATTGTATAATATAGAAAATGTAAAATTGTGTAAGATATGGAATAGAATACAAAAAGGAGCATGAAATTGAGTTTTGTGTCTGTATAAAGAAGTTCAACCCGGGACCATGCTATTTTCAAAAAAGATGTTTTACTTGTATTTTGTATGTGTGAAAACCCAAATAAAACTTTATTTAAAAAAAAATGTCCTAGTCTCGGAGCATAGCCACCACATGTGATAAAATGTACCGTCAACCTTCTTACATTTCCAGCATTTTGGACTTGTGTTGTTGCCAATCTTGTTGGTGCTAAATACCATCTATAAAACATTTTATACATATTTTCTTTGTATGCTGAGGATATAGTTAATTTATAATTTACTCTCCATATTTTCTCCTATTCCTCTAATTCTATATTGTATCCAAAATTCTGGGCTTATGCTATCATTGTACCTTTCACTGTTTCCTCTTCCATTTTAAAGTCTAGTAAGTATTTATATATTTTGGTTATAAATTTTTGTTCCAGTCCCATTAAAATCTTGTCTAGTTGGTTTTGCCCTTTATCAAATCCAAAATCTTTCAAATCTTTTTTTATATTTATTTTGGATTTGCAAATATGGCCACCAGTGAATTATAATTCCATTTTCCTTTAGCTCTTGATTTGATTTTAAATTTCCTTGATTATCTAATAATTCCCCATAGTTCACCATTTTCCTTAAATCTAATCTATTTGGATGGATCATGGCCTCCATGGTTGACAGCCATCATGGTATTTCCATATAATGTTTACTTTTAACTTTATTCCATGTTGTAATCAGTGAATCCCTTATTAAATGGTGGTTAAAATAAATATGTACATTACTTTTGTTCTCCCACAGAAATGCATGCCAACCGATCAGGAGGTCATGTCCTTCTAATGTTAGAGTTCTCTTATCTCTTAATTTCACCAACTCCTTAACCCAATTCAACACTTTTGCTTGATAATAGAGTTCCTATTCTGGTATTCCAATACTGCCTCTGCTCCTGTTATCGTGTAATAATTTCATTTTAATGCTTAGCTTCTTGCCAGACAAACTTAAACGTCATTTTATTTAATTCTGTAAAAAAGGTTTTCCCTAATTTAATTGGGATCATTTGAAATAAGTATATTAATTTTGGTAGGGTATTCATTTTCAGTATGGCTATTCTTCCTATTTTCAATTCTTTTCTAATTTCTTAATCAATTTAACGTAATTATCCTCTTTTAGTAATAAACATCTGGGAGATAACCAAATTCCCAGGTATTTCACTTTTTTTTTTGCTATTTGCAGTTTCATTATATTTTCCAGTTCTTTTTTCTGCTTTGGAGTACAGTTTTTAACTATCCTTTTAGTTTTGTTTTTCTTTATTTTAAGTCCTACCACTTTCCCAAATTTTTCTATTTGTTGTAACAATATTTGTCCCATATTCATCGGGTCTTCCACTATAAATGCCAGATCATTGGCAAATGCCTGAACCTTATATTCCTCATTTCTAATTTTAATCCTTGTATCTCTGAGTTCTGTATGGTTGCGGCTAATAACACTTCTAAGGACAAGATAAACAGCAGGGGCGATAGTGGACACCCTTGTCTCACTCCTTTCGCAATTTCAAAGTCTTCGTGTGGTCTCCATTTACCAGTACACTCGCTTTTTGATTTGAATATATTTCTTGTAATGTTTTTTCTATATTGGTACCAAAATTCAATTTTTTAATTTGATATAACATAAATTGCCAATTGAGATTATCAAATGCCTTTTGCGCATCTAAGAAGATTAAGGCTGCCTGATTTCTGGGTGTGCTTCATAGTATTCAACTGAATTTAATATTGTTCTGATATTGTTTTTAATTTGTCTGTTTGGCAGGAAACCATTCTGGTCTGGATATATAATTTCACTCAAAACCGGTTTCATTCTTTCTGCCAATATTGTCATAAATATCTTATAATCCGTATTTAGCAACGAGATTGGCCTATAATTCAAAATTAATTGTTGATCGGTGCCATCTTTTGAGATTAAGGAGATGTATGCCTCGGACCAGGACCTCGGGAGTCTGGCTTCCAATAGTGTTTCATTGTATAACTCTAGTAATATTGGTTTGAATATTTCATGCAAGTTTTTATAGAGTTCACCAGGTAAACCATCTGGATCTGGTGTTTTATTGTTTTTTTGTTTTTGTATCGCCTTTTGTAATTCTACCAATATTATTTCTTTATTAAGTATTTCTCTTTTTTCTTCAGAGATTGGGTCAGACCATTTCCCTCCAAGTAGTGTCTAATATTTTCTTCCTTAACTTCTTCTTGTTTATAGAGCTTGCCAAAATATCTTTGCACAATTTTTTTTTCTCCTCCATCTGATAACACACCTTCCCTTCCTTATCCTTAAGTTGCTGGATTAGTCTTTTTTCTTTCTCGATGTTTAATTTATGGGATAACCACCTGCCTGGCTTATTTGCTGATTCAAAGAAATTCTGTTTAACAAATTTTAAGTTACGTGCATTTTCCTCTGTGGCTATCAAATTTAATTTATGTCTAATCATCCCTATTTCTTTCTTCACTTCCGTATTTTTTGGGTCTTTTTGGAGTTCACGTTCAAATTTTTTAATCCTTTCTTGTAATTCATTCTATTTCTTCCATTTTTCTTTGTTTTTCTTAGCAATATACGCTATTGATATACCTCTTACATAGGCCTTTGTGGTGTTCCATACATTTTGTAAGTTAGTGTGTTGTTTTAAATTAATCCTAAAAATATTTCTAATTCATCCTTAATTCTCTGACTGTATTCTTTTTCTTTTATAATTTGTGAGTTTAATATCCATCTCCTTTTTCTTTTCTTTTGTCCTCTCCAAGTAATTTTCACCAGATTATGGTTGGCCCATTTATTGGGCATTATTTCTACTGCAGTGATATCTTTCTCAATTGCCCCATTCAACCACACCATATCGATTCTGGATCACAATTTTTGTGGACTGGAGTAAAATGTGTAATTCTTCTCATTTAGGTTCCTCTTCTGCCAAATATCTTCCAGATTAATTTCTTTCTTTAAATCAAAGAAAGTTTTTGGTAGTATTTTCTTTTTTTTCTTCCTAATTTCTTCCGTACTAACATAATCCTTTTCTACTTCTTCAATGGCATTAAAATCCCCTATTAAACAAATATTTTCTTCACCTACACTAATTATTTTATCATGTAATCTCGTGTAGAACTCCTTTTGGTTATCATTGGGGGCATAAATCCCCACCAGTAGTAATTGTTTTGATGTATGTTTATTTGTATCATTAAAATTCTGCCTTGTTCATCTGCATATACTTGTTTTGCATTTATCCCCTTTTTAACATAAATTGCTACCCCCCTTTTCTTTTGATCTGCCAATCCTGTAAAAAGTATGCCTAATTTGGGATATTCTAGACATTTTCTGTGTTTGGATTTGTACCTCCTGTAGGCATATTATGTCGACATTTTGTTTTGTTAATTTGGTCAATATTTGTTTTCTCTTAATCTGGGAGTTCAATCCGTTGGTGTTTATCAAAAGTATTTTGATTTCTTCATCCATTATCAATTATAGGTTTACCTAAATCTTCTGTTGGTTCTTGTTTCTCTTAGTGGTCTTGCTCTTAGTCCCTCTCTTCTTGGATGTTCTCTCTCTTCTCTACCTTTTTCTTCTTGGTCCATCTCCCATATTCCTTGTTGACAATCTTCCTGTTGATCCTCCTGTCTCTTACTTTCCAACTTTTCTTTGCTGCTCCCTTCCTCTTCCATTTCTACTAGCTGGTTGTAGAATTCTTGTGCCTTTTCAATGTTATCAATTTTTACTTTTCTTTCTTGCCACATCACCAGCATTCCTTCTGACACCAGCCATCGGAACCAGATATTTTGTTTGTTCAGAAGTATTGCCAGAGATCTATAATCCTTCCTTAACTCTCTTACCCGCCTTGAGATCTGTCTTAGGGTCGTAATCTCTTTTTCTTTGTACACCATCGGCTCATCCTTTGTAATTCTATAAACAATGTCTCTTACGTTTTTTTCTGGAGAACCTAATATGGACCTCCCTTGGCAACTTATTTTGTCTTGCATAATTTGTGTGGATTCGAAAGACCTCGTCTAGTTCTTTTACGATCTCTTGTTGATCCCTCTGCAATGCTTCTGCTATTAATTGCGACATTATGTTTCCTAGATCTTCATCCTTAGATTAAGGTACGTTCTGGAACTACAGATAAAATGCTGCATGTTCCATTTCAAGGTGAATTATCGAATTTTCCAACTCTCTATTCATCTGTTACTTTTCTGTCCATCCCTTCCAATCTCTTATCTGTTTGTTCGGCTTTGATTTCTATATTCTTTATTTTTTGTTGATTCTTCTCCATCATCTGTTGAATTTTTTCTATCTTCTCATCCAGTTTCTGGATATTACTCTTCATCTCTCCCATTTCTGTCTTTAACTCTGTATGATTATTTACCACTGTCTCCTGCTTTTTAAGCATAGTTTCTTGGATGGCTGACAATGTTGCTTGCATCGTTTGCATATTAGCGGTGTTGCTTGCTTTTTCCATATTCAACATTCCTTCTATTGTTTTTTGGCCTGCTGGAGAAGCGATGTACACTGATGAACCTGAAATCAGTTTTCTCCCTTTCAAAGTCATTGTCGTAATGCTGGTCATATTCTTAACTTTATTATAAATTTCTTCCCACTTTACCATTCACTATTTAGTCTTATCTTCGTTATCAATTCTATTCAATAACTCCCCTTAATATATATCTTTCCACAGATCTAGCCTGTTATGTTATGTAGCTATATTATTAGGACTAATTCTATCTTATATTAAAGTTAATATAGGTAGCTCGCCAATAAAAGAAGATAAGAGGAAAAGGGGGAGAAGAAAAATATTATAAATAAAAAGAAGAAAAGAAAAACAGGATAAAATAGAACAGGGCAAAGAATAGATACAATAGGTTATTCTTATTTAGCTGTATTGTATTATTGTATTATATTGTATCAACTATATTATTTATCCTTAACATTAGAATTTAATTTATTTTAAGCAAGTGATAAATATAAATATAAAGATATAGAGTTAATTAGATAGTAATAATCAACCAATAATCATCCATATGACAATCTTCTCACAATTTCATATAATTTAAATTTTTAAATGGCTAATAAATTCAATCAAACCTTAATCAAGATATTATTTCATTAATTGTTTTTTAGGTATTGTTATTGTTATTGTTACAGTTATTGTTCAATTATTTTCCATTCACATTCTGTTTAGTCACAGTTTATTGCATCAGTTTCTCTTCTCTCTATGCAGTCTCAAATGGTCACTTCTGTTCCTAAGTCCAGTCCTGTCTCTTCCTTTCACTATTCTTCATTTTCAAATCACAAATCCATCAAGTTAAATTCCAAATTTCTGAACCCTCTGTTTTAATCAGCTCCAAGTTAATCAGAACAAATCTAAAGCATCAGTCAATCTTCCGTCCTCAAATAGATCGGCTCCAGTTCTCTATCTTAAAAGTTCCTTGCTTCCACCGCTGGATCGCCATTTTCCGATCGGACTTTCGTCCGCTATTTTAAGACTCACAGTTCTGTCATCTCTCCTCTGCTGTTTCCTCTCCTCGACTTTCACTTTCTGCCTTCTCCACTATCTGCCCAATCTGCTGTTGATGTCAAAAATGCTGCTCACACTCTGGTATCTTCCTCATTGTGTGAGAGTATCACGGCTTCGGTCTGCCATTGAGATGGCCGATCTCTCACATGCAGGAGTAAATGAGGTCTCCCTCAAAACTGCCGACTGTCACCACCGTCAAACTTCTTCTTGGGCTTCCCCACACCTTCATCTTCTCCTCTGGGGTCTACGCGCCCTTTGCCGGGGCCTCCAAGCATGCAGATTGTGGATTAGAGAGCAGAACTTGCTCTTCTCTCCCCACACTGCTGCGGCGCTGCAACTGGAAGTCTGTTCATCTGTTTTCTTGTATCTTGTTCTTGTACTTCTTGTAATTCTAGATTCCTTTGGCTCTTCATATTTTTTTCCATAGTATTCTACCTTATCCCCTTCTCCTCTTCTCTTGAGTCTTTCCATTTCTTGTGGTCTTTCTTTTTCTTCTATTGCTTGTTCTGAGTCTCTGCTTTCTGTTATATCGCTTTCTTCTCCTTGGTCTCCTGAGTCTTCTTCAATATCACAGTGTTGCTTGTAAAAATCTTCAGCCTTTTAAATGGTGTTGAGCTTATATCTTTTGTCCTTCCAAGTTCCATTATCCCTTCTGTTGTTAGCCATTTAAAATTGATGTTATTTTTGTTTAATCTCATCATTAAAAACTGGTAATTTCTCCTTAAATCCCTCATTCTTTTTGGAACCTGTTTTAAAACTATTATTTGTTTTCCTTTGTATTCAAGTTGCTCATTGCGTGTTCAATGTAAGATTTCGTCCCTGATCAATCTTTTAGTAAATTTTACGTGAACTTCTTTGGGGAGATGGTGTCTTCTTCCGTAACTTGTTTGGACCCTGTATATCTCATCCATTTCTGAGACCATTCTCAGTCTCTAAAGCAGGGGTGGGCAAACTACGGCCCGCGGGACACATCCGGCCCGTTGGTCATATTAATACGGCCCGCCTCTGAAAAAAAAATATTCCCCTCTGAAAAAAAATTGGGGCCGGCCAAAGAGACCGCGCCACGCGCCAAAAATTGCACACACAACACGGAGCTGGGCAGCTGCTTCTCTGCTAGCGGGGCCAAGGCCACCGCCCGGGAATGCCCACTGCTTTCCCAAGCCAGGGCTGGGCGGTGGCGTGTTGCCCTGCACCGCGTGGCCCCCGCCTGGCAGCGTGCTTCTCAGCTGGTCTCCTCCTCCTCGGCCATACAGAACAAACAGGCAGAGAAGGAGGAGACCAGCCGGCTGGTTGGGGGAAGCTTTCTGCGCCGAAAGAGGCAGCTACTAATCTCCGGCTTTGCTCCGCTTCTCCAATGGTCCGGCACCACCCTGTTCTTCTTGTGCTGCGAAAGAGGCGGCTAATGATCTCCGGCTCCGCTCTGCTTCTCCAACATCTGGCGCCACCCTGTTCTGTGTCAGGCCCAGAAAGTCCGAGCAGCCGGCGCACAGAACAGGGCAGCGCCGGATGTTGGAAAAGCAGAGCGGAGCCGGAGATCATTAGCTGCCTCTTTGGCAGCACAAGAAGCCTCCCCCAACTGACCAGCTGCTCTCCTCCTTCTCTGTCTGTTTGTTTTGTATGGCCGAGGAGAAAGAGACCAGCCGGCTGGTTGGGGGAAGCTTTCTGCGCCCGAAAGAGGCAGCTACTAATCTCCGGCTTTGCTCCACTTCTCCAATGGTCCGGCACCACCCTTCTTGTGCTGCAAAAGGGCGCTAATGATCTCCGGCTCAGCTCTGCTTCTCCAACATCCGGCGCCACCCTGTTCTGTGTCAGGCCCAGCAAGTCCGAGCAGCCGGTGCACAGAACAGGGCAGCGCCGGATGTTGGAGAAGCAGAGTGGAGCCGGAGATCATTAGCCGCCTCTTTCGCAGCACAAGAAGCCTCCCCCAACTGACCAGCTGCTCTCCTCCTTCTCTGCCTCCTTCTCTGCCTCTCCCCTCTTGCTCCTCACAGTTGCCCTGAGCTGGTGCGGTTCTTTACTTGGGCAGCCAGACACCCGCAGCAGCGCCCGCAGCAGCAACAGGCAGTTCTGCCCGGCTCTGCTCAGGTGTCCGGCTGGGGCTGTCAGGAGTTGCTACCGCCGGCGCAGCTCGCGCGGCTCCAGTCCTGCGTTGCCTTGGGAAGGGAAAGGCAAAACCAGGAGCCGCTGAGCCTGAACCTCCAGTGCCGCTGCTGCTGTTGCAAAGCACCGCCGCGGCTCTTCCTTTTGCCTTTCCCTTCCCAAGGCAACGTGGGACTGGAGCCGCGTGGAGCCGTGCCGGCAGTAGCAACTCCTGACTCAGGGGGCCTCCGAGGGAGGAGAAGGAGAAGAAGGGGGGAAGGGGGCGATTCCCAAAAAATCTTGTGCTGACCCGGCCCGTCTGTCAAATTTTAAAAGTGAATGCGGCCCCCGAGCCAAAAAGTTTGCCCACCCCTGCTCTAAAGCTCCCAATAATTCAGTCATCTTTTCTGGTAAATCTTCTTTTTCTTCTGTTATATTTTGGAGCCGAAGATATTGGGCAGCTCTCTCTGCTTCTAAGAAGATCACTGATGTTTCTAATTCCTTGTTAACCAGGGTTAGTTTCTCATTCATCTCCACAAGTTTCTTTTCTTCTTTGGAGAGTCTTTCTTCTACTTCTACTAGTTTCTGCTCATTTTTTAGTAATTTGTACCTGGAAGGCTTCAAACTTCCCATCTATCAATTGCATCTTTTCTTTTAATTCGCTTGTGTCATTTCTTATAACACCAATCTTTTTAAAGTCTTCATGATTTTTTAACATGGCTTCTTGATTTTTTACATAACTTCTTGCATGTTCTGCATCATTATTTGGTGATCCTTATAGGGTTAGATCGTTCCCTCTGGATCATATCTTCGATCAATTTTTGTGTCGAAGGGCTAGAAGACATCATGGAGCCCACACCTATTTTGTCAAATTTGGGTTGCTTGCCATATTGAACAGATTTTTCAAAAATTATTGTTTAACAAAATATCCCACTTATTACTTCCACCTCTTTGTTCCTCCACTGTTAATTTATATTTTTTATCTTTATGTGGGCATTAACCAATCATCTATTGATAGTATTCTTTAACTATTTTTCTTTTGCTCCTTTGTTCCCTTTATTCAGTGGAGGGGAGGGGAGATTTAGGCCCTAGGTAGGGAATCAACAATCAAAGAACAACAATAAGAATATCCCAATATCAATGTTGCTAAATAATTCCTTAATCTTATTTTTATCCTTATAAAAATATTAATTATAGTAATTATAATATTCTCAGCAATATCACCACAATATAATTAGGCTATCTTATTCTAATATCCTATATAGCAATTTTAATAGTAGATATAACTTATATTGATATTTGATAGTAACTATATTGAACAGTCAATAAGGATTTTTTTTGACACTACCAATTACTGTCCAACAGATGTTCAACAGATGACTCTCTCTTCTAATTGTCACACTCTATATTGAAAAATCATTGTTCTTATAGAGACTCCATTCATCTTAGCTATTAACCATAGTTTCAAAATTTCCAAGTCTCTATTTTTATTTTATTTTCTATTCATAGACTATGTAACACCAAAAAGTTAATGCTCTACAAAGTTTCTCTTATGTATCTCTTCTTTTTTGCCCCTTCCAGCTTTATTCAGATCTTATTATTTTCTGGTTTCCTTTTCACAAATTCTTTCGCTGTCCAGCACCTTCGCCGCTGCTGTCAAAACTTTCGCAGCTCTCACCTCTCACCAGGCTCCACGTCTCCCTGGAGATTCATTGATTCATTTATTTACACTTATACATACACATTCCAATTTATCTTACAATCCTGGTATTTCCTAGTGATTAAAGTACTAACCTCAACCAACCACAACCATGACATGCAAATAAGGAGATATGTTATGCAGTTGTCATAATCGCAACATGCTGTGGATTAAAAACAAAAGAATGGTGAGCAATGTAGGAAGTAAAGGGGATTTTATATTGTGAAATGATTTTGATGTTTTATGTTAATGTAAGAAAAATCATTTCTTTTAATTCTTTTAATTCTCAGGGAATGTTAATATAATCCCTTGCAAATAATATTAATGTTTCCATTTGTCTTTCAGTGCAGCTATAAATCCTAGCAACTGTGAAGCATAAAAAAAAGTAAAAGCAAATTTTACACAGGTTTATATGTGGCTTTGATTATGTGTTTTGCCCACCATCCTGACTTTTTTATCCTATCCCAGTGCCCCTGATGCTTAGTATGAGATTTGAACATTGGTCTTGGTGGGACAGGTTCAATCCTCTCATCAAACAGCAAAGACCCAAATGAAGATTTTCTCTACTGACTGTCTATAATAATTGGGTGATAATCAATTCTAAAATCACTTTACCAATTACTCACCACAGTTTCAGCTGTGGAATTATCAATCTCCAAAGCCTGTGCTTCTGGCTTGGTATCAGAGGCAGCAATATTGATGTCTTCCTCTGCCTGGATTTCCAAAGATGGAGCTGCTTCTTCAGCCTTCAATTGGGAAAAGCAGACAAATAAAGCTCGATGTTTGGGTTCACACAATTTCCTAAATCCTAAATCTGGTTTGATTTCTCTTCAATGCTTCATCCCATCACACATATTTCTTCAAGGCTTTAATTAGCATCTTTTGTACATCCAATAACAAAATATTTTCTAGATTATTTTCTTAGTTTATCATTTATGGTTGTCTTTTAAATTTTAAAATTTTACAAAGTTTCTTTTGAATATTCTTTTCCAAAATGATTCTTTTTGCATGTCATTTATAGTTTCAACATTGTTTTGTCAGATAAAATTTGTTCCATATCTTTGATTCCTTCATTGATATCTTTTAAACATAGTCTATCCATAAAAGCAGGCATCATTACTTAATTACTGTATCATAGTTACTAATGTCTGGCTCTACTCTTCAAATATTTTCTTTAATATTACTGATGTTATAATGTTGTGTCATTTTGTCATATGTGTCATTAAGTCCCAACATTAACTGATAAGCACAGGCTTATATTATTTTTTTCTTCTGCTTAGAATCTTTAGTCTCAAGTTTCTATAATCATCATTTCTCTTTGTTATGACCTAGGATAGAGAAAAATTTACAATAAAAGTAAATATTCAAAATGTGTCTAAACTTTAGTCCATTTATAACTTTTTTACAGCAAAATTTTATTTAACTTTGTACTAAATTCTTTAAGCTATTAGGCTTAAAATTAATTTTCTTTGTTGAACACATCCTATATCAATATTTTCCAAACTTATTGTTCTGGAAGTCTCTAATAGATTTAAAATGGCAATTTCCAAAAGCAATTAGAAAGTGAGGTTAATACAAGTTGATACAAAAAGCAACAACTTACCTTACTATCTATAATGTCCTCCTGACTTGGCTGCAATGAAAACAGGGAGGTATCCTGGGAATGTACACATAGAAAGAATACATCTAGAGAATCATTTAAGCATCAGCATTTAAAAACCTTCTAAAAATTATGTACAATATAAAAAACTATTCCCCAATACATACAACTCTAATTTTGTCTTCTTATTTAATTGAATATTTTCCCAGCATTTGATAATTGACATTTTTTTCATAGTTCTTAGTGAGTTAAGCAAGCTTCTAATATGGATTCTGGGGATTGAGATTTGCAAAAACATTCCTTTCAGAAACAAACTGACTTTGTAATCAAATGAGGCATTCTGAATTATTATTATAAAGGTTGGACATTAAAACTTTTCTGTTCTATTTTCTTATTAAACAGCAAATTTCATTCAATGTCATTCATTATTACAGCATTCTTACACTAACATTTTTTGGGTAGTACTTTGAATTGTTTTTTCATTTATAAGGGATCCATGGAGCATGAAGGCAGACCATTGTTGCTTCTCTACTGTTTCTTAATCCACATGATTTTTTTGAGACTGTTGTACAAGTACAGGAAAAGGCATGGCCTTAATGAGCTCCTCACAGGTGCAGTAAGGGATCTTACTTTAGATTCAAAGTCTGTATACCTCTATAGGGATAGGGAGAAACTAACATCAACTCAACCCTTACAAGATAGAATGTCTTTTGGATCGTCCGTCCCCCCAGTGTTTGGTGATATTCATGTTTTACTCTGATGAGGTAGCACTTTCTTGGACTGACCTTGTGTACAATTTGAGGGTCCTCCTGCATTCACGGGTCCTAATCAATAAGTAGTTGGCAGCCATGACTGGAAAAGGCTTTGCATAGATTCAACTTGAGTGCAAATTTTATCCTTTCATGGATTGAGAAGCCTTACTTACTGTTATTCATGTCTTAAGTTATTTCCATCTTTGTATTACTCCAATACTTTTACATTAGGCTGCCCTTGACGACTACCCAATAGCTGCAACTAGTCCAGAACATGGACACACGTAGTGCTGGGTGCTTCAAGATTTGCCCATGTGTTGCTCAAGCAGCACTGGCTGCCAGTTTCCTTCCAAGTAAAATTAAAGATCCTGGTATCATGTTTACAGCCCTACAGGGCACAGGAATGGACTGATTGCAAAATGGTTTGTCTTTGACAGTATCCGCTGGATAAAATACAATAAGCATGCTCCAAATCTGTTCCCTGAAATATTGCTATCTAGAGGACCTCAGAAAGGTGCTTTTTCATGGCTTTCCCCTACTTTATAGCGTACCCTCTTTCCAGTGATACAGCAGGCCTCAACTCTTTTAGTCTTCTGGGAGGTCATCAAGACCTGACCTTTTACTCTGGGATAGAGTAAGGAGGCCTTGGGTGGGTTACTGAAGTGGCTTTTTTTAAAATGTAATCTAGGGTTTTATTGTTGTTGTGAGCTCCCAGAGTTGTGTTTTAAGAAGGATGGCTACAAAATATTTTAGATAAATAGATATATAAATAAAATAAAGTTACTCCTTACCTGTGCAAATCCATTAAAAGTGTTGCTTGATGCCTAGGCCAAATTAAAAATTAGAAGACAGATTTTAATATCAAAGTCTTAATTGTGCATGGCCCCAAACATATACATCTTTTAAAGTGAAGGGAAAGAATGACAATAAAATTTAAAAAAATAATAAAAAGAAAGCACAGTGATACACTTTGATAATTGGAAGAGATGCCAGCAACATAAACTATCTAAACGCAAAATTCCAAAACAAGATGTGGTACAAAGTAAGATGGCATATTCAACAGTCAACCTTTTTGTGGTCAACCTAGCATAATTATATGGTTGAATTGTGCCATGAATGCATGACTACATAGCAAAAGAAAGATAAGGAGAGCTGTTTATAAAATTCATATTTTATACAAAGGTAAATATCACTTAGGGAATCTCTCTTTTCTAAACTATGCTATATAATAGGGTAGGTACCTCTTCTTCATCAGCCTCAGTTTGTTGGTATAACAATCCATATCTCCGGTTAGCAATTTCATCTTCAGATAAATCTGAGTTGTTGGTCTCATTTTCTTTGGGGCTAGTGAAGTTTTCGGTGCTAGCATTTCCAGAGTTTCCCATTTGGAACAGAATCAGTGGCCTACTTATCTTGTTTGATCCACAGGTGCTAATGTTTGTCTCTTCCCCAGATGATCCTTGCTGTAAAGCCACTTCCTGATTCTGCTGACTGGTCATTACACATGCAGTTCCCCAGCTATTATTTAATTCTCCTAAATCTTGTATGAAACTTGGCCATAGATTATCCAAGTTTCCTTCGAGAGATTATTGTGTGGGAGGAAAGGGACAGGAATCATAACTACTTGACTGGCTAAAAAACCCCCAGGCATCAGAATTAAATGTAGGATCCCAGCTGTCATCCCAGGGTTCTGTCTCTAGCACTTTGTGTAAACTAATGTTAGGTTCTTCAGGCAAACAAAACATTTCCCTATCCTCCAATTTACCTTCCATATTCTCTAACCCAGAAATACTGAAATATGCATTAGTTGGATTCTCAAGCCCGTGCTGCAGAGTCATATCCTTGTCAAAGGATATACAGGTAGCTTTACATTCAATATCTTTATTCTCTTGAGAGATATTGAGGCCACAGTCTTCATGTTTTTTACAAAGCTCTTCTGCCTCTTTTGCTTCAAAATAATACCCAAGTTTTCCAATCTCTGTAGAAAATTTGCCTTTGACTTGAATGTTAGCAGTTTCTATAATACTTGCCATATCACTTTCCTGTATGCATTTTATGGCCCCCTTATCCTCACATGTTTCTTCAGGATCCCGACACAGGGAACACAAAGCATTTTGCATTTCAAGTCTATTATGTTCTAGAGCTGTAGAGCTGCTCATATTCTTGAAATCTCTTCCAACTGTCTCATTAACCACATCAGCTCTATTAAATTCTACATCAAATTTCTGGGGACAACTATCAGTAATTGTTTCTTGTTGCCCATTTGTACATTCTAAATCTTGTCTAATTTCTATCTCAGTCTTTTTTACAGCTTCATTATCAGGTTGTCCTAATGGCTTAAGACATTCAATTTAATTGAAGGACTCCTTGAGCTTAGGACCTCTGGTGTCTACCTTTTCACGTGGATCTGTATTTGTCCAGAAAGTGTCTTCTAAGCCCGGATTCATCTCTTTTGTCATTTCCACACTAAATGGCTTGCCACCCGAAAAGCTGTCAGTTTTCACTGAAGACGTCTCAGCCAAAGTTTCACTCACTAAAAGTTGGTTATTCTCCACCAGGTCAATGCCATCATCTTCACTATGACTAATGTCCAGGCAGGGTTTTAGGAAAGTAGTTTCATGTTCATTCGCATAAGCTGTCCATGATGCACCATCCACATGCTCGCCTACAGCAGGCAAAGTAGGAGTAGCTAGCATATCAGATAATTCTGCTGAACTTTCCTCTGCCTGAAGAAAAGGCATAGGATCACCAGCAGTTCTTTCCTGGCCCTCAATGGCTGCCTCCTTGAGGGAATCTGGATCTAGGCCCACATTGAGTAAACCTAAATCAGTTTGGGGCTTGTTAAGATCTTCTGTTGACCCACTGTCTGGATTTTCCTCCATGATGAGGTTACACAGGGAATGACTTTTTGGAGAATCAGGCTTTAAATAAGTAGGAAAGTAAAGAAAAAAAAACAAGATGAGCATGATAAAGGTTAGGGAGAAAAAAATACAGAACTCAAAATTAACTGACTAAATTAAGGAATTAATACAATTTGTAACATCTGTAAGGAAATCTACATTTGAAGAAAGACATTACTTACCGGCTGCACCACCTCATTATTGGTCTGTGAGGAAAGAAAATATTAAAAATAAAAGATCAGAGAAAATGGAGAGGATATTGCATCATGTTACTGAAAAGAAACTTATTAAATAAATTGAAAGATCCAAAGTGCATTTATAAACACCAACTAATAGTCAGAAGACACAATGAAAATGCCTTAATTTTGCAACACATGAACAGGCTTAACCATAGTCCCAAATAGGAAACTGTGAACATCCTAGATCAATCCAAATCCAAATCAGAAATTCCTAGAAGCTTGGCAACTCAAAGAAATCAGCCATCAATAAGCATATAGAAATAAACATTTACACACTATTCAAGAGACAAAAAGCTACAAAGGAAACAAAAAGACCAGAACACCTCTTACCAGCAACCAATCACCCAATAAGAGGATTAACCCTGGATTAACACCAGGGTTAAGCAGAAAAAAAAATCAAGCAGAAAAAAAAATACCTCAGTCAAGAAACTATGAAGTCAGTCAAACAATCAAGCAGAAAACAGACTAAACAAGAACTACCAAGCAGAAATCAACACTCCTACCATCATTGACAGAGCAATATACAGTATATAAACAGAGCAAACCCTATTCCCTTTTTACACTGAAGATGCTACTTAGCTGGAAAACAAAAGGTCTGCAAGGAAACAAGTAAGCTCAAAGAACACCAAGAAGGTATTTACAGATTGAGGCGATGGAGCATCCAAGCCAGGGCACAGTCCATGTTAGAGGGAGGGATAATGAGCATCAGCTTTGCTCTGTTCAACCAGTAAAATTACTTTAAAATAATTTCTAGATCTGAAGATGGGGTGGTGGGGTGGGGTGGTGGTTTAACTGAGCAAAATCAAAATGTTTCAAGCTTTTGTTTCATGGTCAGTCTTAAATGCAGATAAAGATGATTTCCACTGGATAGAGTCTACTCAGTGAACTAAAACCAATAAAACCAATTAATCCAACAACATGATGTGCTTTTGAATTATGTTTGTTTAAAGTTCATTTATAAATTTATGGTACAGAGTATCGGTATCAGTAATTTGTGACTATTAATGTACAGAAATCAACATTTAACTGTTATTCTCTTACTTATTTCTTTCTCTTACTTATTTCTTACTTATTTCTTTCACTAACTGGCCTCTCAAAATTTAGACAACTTTTTTGTGATTGATATATTTTGCACATTAAAATATAAAACAAAACTTGAAATATAAAACAAACAAACAAAGAAATAAAAGCCAACCATACCGTCCACAGATCCCAAGGTAGCGTCTGAGAAGGGAAAGAAGGACAATGTTCAAAACCTCATATGTACATCTTTTTATGTGCTGTAAAGCATCATTGGATAACAATGTGATTATACATGTGCATAACCAGGCAACAATTAGTTAAAAAAAAAGGAAATGCCTTATCAAACCCTGTACCAGTTAACAGCGGTGTCCCCCAAGGGAGTGTTCTAGGACTCACACTCTTTACACTGTATATAAATGAACTTTGTGATCATCTTATAAGTAACTGAGTCCTCTTCGCTGATGATGTAAAACTATTCAACACCACTGATAATGCTATGTTCCCTCAAAGCAACCTTAATTATGTGTCTGAATGGTCAAACAGTTGGCAACTTCAAATCTCGACCAACATATTGTCCTACATATTGGTAAAAAAAATCAATACACCAAATACAAGCTAGATGGATATGACCTCGTTGACGACCCTCACTCTGTCAAAGACCTTGGAGTTCTCATATAGAATGACCTAAGTGCCAGAGCTCACTGCAACAACATCACAAAAAAGGCTTTAACAGTTGTCAATCTGATCTTACACAGCTTCTCCTCTGGTAACACTGATTTGCAAACTAGGGCATTCAAAACCTTTGCTATTCCAATACTTAAATACAGCTCCACTGTCTGGAATCCGCACTGTATATCAGACATCAATACAATTGACTGAGTCCAGAAGTATATAACAAGAAGAATACTACATTCCTCTGTTCGCAACAGAATATCCTACACCATCAAACTTGAGATTCAAGGCTTAGACAACCTTGAACTATGCCGGCTAAGATTGGGCTTTAGCATAGTACATAAAATCATATGTTACAACGTTTTACCAGTTAATGAATATTTCAGCTTTAACCGCAACAACACAAGAGCACACAACAGATATAAACTAAATGTAAACTACTCCAAACTCAATTGCAGGAAGTACAATTTCAGAAACAAAGTGGTCAATGTCTGGAACTCACTACCTGATTCTGTAATCACATGCTCAAACCCCACTCTTTTACCCCCACTCAATCTAACCTCTATCGACCTCATCCCATTCCTAAGAGATCTGTAAGGGGCGTGCATAAGCACACAATCATGTCTACCGTCCCTTTCCCATTGTCCCCAATTATTACTTCCTATTTCATGTATTTAAACTTATGTTTATTCTTATTTCAATTATATTGTAAACATTTGACAAAATAAATAAATAAACCGAAATTGGCAAAGGAGTTAGTTATAGATTAGAGAATTGGATCTGGGTGTATCCTAACCCCTCCCCTACCATATTCCAAAAAAATTATATTAGTTTTATCCAATGAAAAGGAATTCTAATTTTACCTCTTAAAGTGTAATTCTCCAGGAGGTTTGCTGCTAAACCCCACACTTGTGGTAAACTGGTAGCTCTCAAGAGCATTGTTGATAGCCTGACTGAATTATCACATCCCTTATTTTTAATTATTTTTTTAAATTAAGAAAATAAAATAATAGCAAAAACAAAAAGGGAAAAGAATACACAGGCATACATAAAATGAACTTTACATTACAGATAGTCCTCAACTTATAACAACAATTGAGCTCCAAATTTCTGTTCCTGAACAAGTCAGTTAAGTGAGTTTTGCTTATTTTATGATTTTTTTTGCCAGAGTTAAGCAAATCACCAGAGTTGTTAAATGAATTATGTGGTCATTAAGGAAAACTGCCTTCCCCCAATGATTTTGCTTGTTGGAAGCATCTGGGAAGGTTACTACTCAGTGGTGGGATTCAAATTTTTTTTACTACCAGTTCTGTGGGCATGGCTTGGTGGCCATGGTAGGAGAAGGATACTGTAAAATTTCCAGTCAGAGTGGTATTTGCCGGTTCTCCGAACTACTCAAAATGTCCGCTACCGGTTCTCCAGAACTGGTCAGAACCTCGTGAATACCACCTCTGTTACTGTTAGATATTCAATGGGGAAAAGTCAGTGATGTCAGACTTCCCATTGGTTCATTTTCCAGGTGGGAAAATAAACAGCCATCACTGGCTGAAATTGTGGACAGCAGCCTGTAAAAAGAACAGCAGGCACACCTGGTGGCAATCTTTGTTCAGAGCTAAATAAAGAAATCCTTTCCTTCTATCGTTGTCCTGCCTCTTCAATCTAGCCCATATCTAACACTGACAACAAGGATGGGATACTAGAAGAGAACAAAGGAAACGAGGTGTAGATGGAAAATTCTTACAACAGAATGCTGCTATCACCGTGCTGATCATCAGAATGTCCACCCACGCTCAACCAGAACCTTTTGATCCAACAAAGCATGACTGGGTCACGTACATGGGACAATTTCAAATGTTTTTAGAAGCAAATTCATTGCAGGATACAACAGAACAGAGGAAGAGAGCTCTATTCCTGGGATATTGTGGAAATCGCCTCTACAAAACACCTAGCTGCACCCAAAGATGTAGAAACAATGGAATGGAAAGAATTACAGAAGCTTCCCCACTCTAGGGTGGAACTCAAACTCAAGTACACCGCAGGATAACTTAGCTGAAGGGGGGAGAATCCAGCAAAGAAAGTCAGAGCCCTCTGTTCCGTAAGAGCCAGTCCTGCCCCTGAAAAACCTTGAGGCAGCTCAAAGGGCTGGCTCTGGAGTGACAACAGACCCCAACTAGTCAGATTGCCACTGCTGGTGAGGTTGAACTGCGAAGGTCCAGTCACACACACAGGAGTCCCACCTACTTACGTGATTATGTCTGTGAGTGAGAGCTGATCAGATGAATGTTTCTTCCAGGAGGGGAGGGGTGTCAATGGGCAAAAGTCAGTGTCGGATGAATGCTTCTTCCAGGAGGGGAGGGGTGTCAATGGGCAAAAGTCAGTGTCGGATGAATGCTTCTTCCAGGAGGGGAGGGGTGTTAGATATTCAATGGGGAAAAGTCAGTGATGTCAGACTTCCCCCACTGGTTCATTTTCCAGGCAGGAAAATGAACAGCCATCAGTGGCTGAAATTGTGGACAGCAATCTGTAAAAAGAACAGCAGGCACACCTGGTGGCAATCTTTGTTCAGAGCTAAATAAAGAAATCCTTTCCTTCTACTGTTGTCCTGCCTCTTTAATCTAGCCCATATCTAACAGTTACAACTAGTGATCACGTGACCCTGGAACAGTGCAACTGTCAGAAATACATGCCAGTTGCCAAGCAACCCTATATCAATCATGTGACAATGGGGATGCCACAACAGTCATAAGTGTGAAAAGTGGTCCTAAGACACTTTTATCAGTGCTGATGTAACTTTAAACAGACACTAAATGAATGGTTTTAAGTTGAGAATTGCCTGTATAGCAAACTTTGAAATCTGATGGTAAAAATAGATTTTAAAAAAGTTAAAAAAAAAAGATAAGGAAAAAAATATTGTAAGAAAAATCATTCTAATCTCCTCCTTTCCTTTCTCCCTTCTTTTCCCCCTTAACTCTAATTGCTACTTTAAAAAAATTATTTATTTAGTTAAATGCTTACATTATAAAATAAGAATAAACATAAGTTTAAATATAAGAAATAGGAACTAATAATTGGGGACAATAGGACAGGGATGGTAGGCATGATTGTGCGCTTATGCACGCCCTTTACAGACCTCTTAGGAATGGGGTAAGGTCTATAGAGGTTAGTTTGAGGGTAAAGGAGTGGGGGTTTGAGCATGTGATAACAGAATCAGGTAGTGAGTTCAAGACATTGACTACTCCATTGCTGAAATCATACTTCCTACAATTAAGTTTGCAGTGGTTTACATTAAGTTTATATCTGTTGTTGTGGTTAAAACTGAACTATTCATTAACTGGTAAAACATTGTAACATATGATTTTATGTACTATACTTAAGTTCAATTTTAGCCGGCGTAGTTCAAGGTTGTCTAAGCCTAGAATCTCAAGTCTGGTGGTGTAGGGTATTCTGTTGCAAACAGAGGAATGTAGTACTCTTCTTGTAAAATACTTCTGGACTTGCTCAATTGTATTTATGTCTGATATACAGTGCGGATTCCAGACAGCAGAGCTGTATTCAAGTATTGGTCAAGCAAAGGTTTTGAATGCCCTAGTTTGCAAATCAGTATTACCAGAGGAGAAGCTGCGTAAAATTAGATTAACAACTCTTAAAGCCTTTTTGGCAATACTGTTGCAGTAAGTTTTGGCACTTAGGTCATTCGATATGAGAACACCAAGGTCCTTGACAGAGTGAGGGTCACCAACAAGATCATATCTGCCTAGCTTGTACTTGGTGTATTTTTTTTTTTTACCAATGTGTAGGACAGAGCATTTGTTGGTCGAGATTTAGAGTTGCCAACTATTCGACCATTCAGATACATAATCAAGGTTGTTTTGAAGGACGGTAGCATTGTCGGTGGTGCTGAATAGTTTTACATCATCAGCGAAGAGGACGCAGTTGCTTATAAGGTGATCACAAAGGTCATGTATATAGAGTGTCCCTTGGGGGACACTGCTAATAACTCGTGCAGGGTGTGTTAGGGCGTTTCCTATTTTTACTATTTGTTGCCTGTTTGAAGGCAGGAAGGCAGTAATCTACTTGTGAAGGGATCCAGAAATGCTGTAAGAATTTAATTTGAATAGTAGTTTGTCATGTACCACTGAGTCAAAGGCTTTGCAGAAGTCTATGTCAATTACATCTATTGCTTTGCCCTGGTCAAGTAATATAGTCCATATGTTTTTTTCAGTGTAGAAGTTGCAAATTGCAGGACAATTCTTTTCTGAAGCCAAATTGTTTATTGGAGAGTAAGCTGTTTGACTCTAGGTGGAAGGTAATGCATTGATTAATAATTGATTCCATAACTTTGCATGTGACACAACACAATGAGATTGGTCTGTAGTTTTCAACCAGGCAGGGGGTCACCTTTTTTGAAGATAGGAATGACCGTTGCTAAAGACCATAGGTTTGGTAAGGAGCTGGTTCTGAATGATATCTCATATATTATGCTTAGGGATTCTGCTATGGTAGTGGAGAGCTTTTTTAAGAAATATGCACATAAGCCATTAGGGCCAATAGATAAGGATGGTTTTAGGTGATGTAGTGCATTTTCTATGTTATCTTCAGTAAAGTCAATTTGTAGATCATTGCATTGTATGATTAGGAAATATGGGGCATAAGCCATTACTGTTTACAAAGACTGAACTGAAGAATGCGTTGAAGAGGTTTGCCTTAATGGCTTCATTGCTATAGTATTTCCCATTTGGTCCTTTTAGGAGTGGGATGGTTTTTGAGTCTTTAAGTTTGGTGTTTAAAAGTTATAGAAGGCACTGGTGGATTTTGTGTGTAGAAGATTTTCCTCTTGCTTGCAGTGGTAATTAATGCATTCTGCCTTTATCTGTCGGCATAGGGTGTTGTATCAGTTTTTAAAGTTAGTTACATATTTAGTTTTGTATTCACACCATAAGGATTTTTTTTAGATTGAAATTTTCTTATTATTTTGGGTAAATTGTTTTTTTTGGGGGGGGGGGGTTATTAATGGAACATATAGTTTAATGACTCTTTTGAGTTCAAGCAAGAAAGCATTATAATGTTGTTCTGTAGTGTTACAGCCAGAGAACAGAATGTACCAATTAAGAGATGAAAAGTTGGCAGCTATGAGTTCATAATTGGCTTTTATAAAATTGTATTTTGGAGATCCATCATTATGATCCTCTTTGAGAGGGTGTAAATTTAGACAAAAGTCAATCATGCTATGGTCACTGTTTGAAAATGGTTCCTGTATTTGTAGGCCATAAATTGAGTTTGAGCTGTTGCAGAAGATGAGGTCAAGGCAGTTGTTTAGTCTGGTGTTGTTATATACTAACTGATCCAGTTCCAGTGTGGTAACGGCATTGTACAGGGTTGTATGAATGAGTTCATAAATGAATGTACATTCATTTAGTGTCCAATTTATAAGAGGTAAGTTGAGGTCACAGGAAAAATAAGAGGGTGTGGGCAAGAGGCAGCCCATGTCAGTAGTGAAGTTAGTTGTTTGCACAGTCAGAGGCTCAATAGCATAGTAAGAAGTGGATTGAGGTATTTAAGGGCAGTTCACAGACAATGATCTCAGGAAGAGCAAGCTCTTGTATAATTTGAATCTTTTTTAGATTTAGAGACTTTTTATAGAATATAGCAACTCCACCTCCTCTACAGATTTCGCAATCAGATCGATAAACGTGATATTCTCTTACAGTGGTAATGGAATCTGGGAAAGATGCATTCAACCATGTTTCATAGACAAATATAATGTCGAATATGGCTGTGCTTAGTAAGATGAGGAATTCATGCATTTTATTTGCGAGGCTTCTTGCATTGAGTAATTTGCATTTAAGATATGAAGTAGTGGGTCTGGAGAAAGTAAGGGGCGTGCAGCCCCAACATTGGATGTTTGGGTGATGGTTATTGTGATGTGGGTTGTGGCTCTTGCTTTTGATACAATCTGCACGGTAGTCAATGTATATAAATTAGTATTACCTAATTCATGTAGTCTTTTAAGCTCAGAGCGTAGTTCACGAAATCGTACACGTTGCTGTAAGGTTAGATCAGGATGAGAATGAAGGTTATTGTGGTAGTTGTTGCTCTTTGCGAGTGAATTTATTGAGAAGATGAATTTGCGTTTGTTTGATTCATTTTTGCAAACAACCCTGCAGAGGCGTGGGGCCATCAAGCTGTCTTTGTTTTTGAGCTCAGGATCGAGAAAAAATACTTCATCATCTGTGATTATTGGTCATTTCTATTTTGGCCATTTAGATAAAAAAAAAACACAATTTCTCTTTTTTCTTCAAAAACGATATTCTAAGTGTCCTAGATTTGTCTTGTTATGTGATATGTTTTATTTAACGAAATTATTTCTGCTTGGATTTATTAGATTTCTGCTGTGAATGTATAGTCAGTTTTTCTGTTGCCACTCATTCTTCAATTTTAGTTTCTCAATCATATCACAATTTCATTTCTAAGTATATTTCAACAAACATCTTTAACAGTATAAGATAATCATAGTGCATATAATCAATAACTTCTATCATAAAACAACCTTTTAAGAAGTAGATTTAACAGCTCTTCCTATTTAGTATCGTATCAGGTAAAGTATTCTTTTCCTGGATAATACAAAAAAAATTCATTTACTAAAAACCAACGATATTGATGACTTCTTTGTGGTCTGTTTTAACTCTGCCATGGTGCCTTTAAACTTCTCAGATACTTCTTTAATGACCTCAAGTATAAGGGGAGGTTTGACAATATCAAACCACTTACTATAAGAAACTTCAGCTTATTTATAGTGCCAGCTCAAATTGCACTTTAAGGTTTCTTCTCCCTGTCCCATATATCAAGTCTGAAAGCCTTTGCTAATTGACTTGAGCTTTGCACACCTCATTCTACCTATGGCCTACTTGGTCCTCAAGGCCTTCAGTATATGGTATACAGATCCATAGAAATAGAAAAATGGGTTGTTTTAAAAGGGAAGAGATTTTATTGCACTACATCCATTTTTAATTTGATTGCCTGTTAGGTCTATGCTTGCTTTTTAATTATTTGTAATGTTATTTAATTTGGAAACCAATTTTGTAGTTTTCAACATGCTGTAAGCTATTTTCTGCTTTCATTTTATACCAAAATTTAGAGTATAACATCTCAAATCAATAAACTAGTAAAATAAAAAATAAAATAAAATAGTTACTAGTCAGGTGGGAAATTGTAATTCAATATAAACTTGTATATGCAGAGGTGACTTTAAAAAACATATTTTGAAATGGAAATCTATTATTGTTCATGTGTATGAACAGTATATTTTGTTTCAGTTGTCTAGAAACTTTTCTATTACAAAAATTGTATAAGCAAAGATGGTGTTATAGAGAACAAGACTGGTATAGCACCTAAGGAATCAGGCTAGAAACATATAAGTTCTAATCCTGTATTAGACACAAAGTCCTTGGATGACCTTGGGCCAATCACTCTCTCAGCCTTAAGAAGGAAACAATGGCAAACCACTTCTAAAATTTTGCCAAGAAAACTGCAGAAATTTGTGTCAGGTAATCACCAGGAGTGAAAAACTGATTTGAAAGTGTGCATGCATGTGCACAAGGCCACACCCACATACACACAACATATATAATATAAGCAGCAAAATTTGTAATCATTTTTTGAAATATCAGTAACAGACATAAGTAGACAATCAGATTTTTGGTCTGATTAACAGAAGTCTAATTTCTTACATGATTTGTGACACAATGTACAGTAATGCATTTTTAAATGGCTAACGTCAGTGGCTCTAGGTCCCAGGAACAAATGTTTAATTTAAATCTATTGTTAAGGACAGGTGTTCTGATAAAAAGAAATAACACTTGTAGGATTGAATATCATTTATTAGTAAAGTCTGAAATAATAAAATCTAAAAGTGAAGTGCTTTGGGAAAAACCTGCAGCTTGGATTGATTAAATAGTTAATCCGCTATGTTTCCAAATAAGACATGCAGCCCAGAGCTGGAAATTAGACAGTACTTCCACAGACAATATGATTATAAAGAAAATTAGGGACTGCACAGAAATGGTAAAACTCATGTTAGAATTGCAAGAGAGGGAAGAGAAAGAATATATTATAGTCTGGAAAAAATGGTATAACTGGTTGGATAGTAGGACAATAGGAATAAAAAATAATATAAATGAATAAATGTGTGTGTGTGTGTAGTTAGTAGAAACTGGGAAACTCGATGATAGAACACTGCAAAGTTTGTATTTGTGTGGTTTTGTTGTTGTGTTGTTTTTAACTGTGTAAAATTCAATCAAAATTTAATTTAAAAAAAAATATATGCAACCCTACGTGGCATCAAAGCTACATGTTCATTCTGGCTCCCATCAAGCCTAACTTCACATTATTCAGTACTTTCTGTTACTCACTTCATTTCTAATATATGTTACTAAACACTAAGAAAAATTCTAAATTCTGTAATCAGCATACATTTTGTAAACTGGCCAAAATTGTGCACATTTTTCATTATTGATTTTAGACCTATTTTGTATAATTGTATCTGCTTCTGCAAGACATCACCTAAGCCATTTAGCCATTTCCAATCACTGCAACTTATATTAGCCAGCCATATCAAACATTTATTTTTAATTATTACACTTCTTTATAACATTTAATATAAGAATCAGCAACTTGCTTTTAACAAATTAAAGCTACATTTCTAGGTTTCCACAGGATTGTGGTATAAAACAACCCTCATTATGGGACACATAGTATCATAATAACACAGACACAGACACACAAATACCTGAGATACTGGAGAATGGGTTACCACAGTAGATGCATTATCAGGCTTGAAAGGATCAAAGTCAAAATCTAACAAAGATTCTTCTTTTTTATCATCAGGAGCTTCATTCTGTTGGAATTACAAATTTTTTAAACATAATCTTTAATTGGAATGTAGAAATTATTTTCCTCATAAAATATTCATCAGGGCAAATAATAAGAGATTGGAATTCAGTGGCATTAGTCCAGAATAAAGGAAGATGTCATGGGATATAATAGAAAATGGGTAAGACAGCAGACTTTTCTGAATTAGCTTTCAATTGTTTCATGCAAACCATTTTGTGAGGAATTAATGAATGATTTCATTAGCCTCAAGCTCAGATTCAGTTAATATTTCATCATGTGTGTATTTTTCTTTAAATAAATACAATCTGTTAGGACTAAGGATCATAGACATTTACATAGTCAGTACTCATCCTGGACAAATTTTAGTCATGCTCATTCAAGCACAGAGAGTTTGTGGGATCCACTATCAAATGCCACCAAGTTTTTGTGAACTAGAGGTTTCATCCCTAAACGTATAAAACAGTCTCAAATTAATGGAAATATTTTGTCAGTGACAAGAACAACTTATTCTATGTTTCATAGCTTGAATGTGAGTCATTCCTATCATCTCCATTCAAAAAGATGTGCCAAGGTCTTTTGGTTTGGGATGAACAAGTTGTAGCACTATCCATTTGAATACATGATGCTGGAGAAGATTGATATATTCAATCTGGACTCACCTGTGAAGGGGTTGTTACATTTATTTCTGGGACAAAATTATCATCAAATAAACTGATGATATTTTCTTGTTGCATGTCTACCACTGGTGTGAGTTTAGGCAATGGTGGGACAGGAGGTCCTTTCCTCAGCTGAAAGAAAAATAAGTATGTTTGAAAGATTAAATAATATATCAAAAGTATATACCATAGTAATAATTATTTTTTTCAGTGTTTCAGAACTAGAACTGGCAATTTCTATATCATTTAGGCATAAAACATTACTTTCAAGCTTTCAAGTGACATTGTTTCTTAGTTCATAGAAAGTCACAGCAAGAAAAATACATATTTTTTATATTAATCATAGATGGGAACTTTAATATGCAATTTTTACCTTCCTTTTATTTCCCAGTCTGGGAAGGGTTATTTTGCAATTATTCAATTACTTATCTAAGGATTGATGTATATTCCCATACATTTTGTTTTATTTACTTGGTTTTTGTTATTCTACCATATCTAATAGAATCGTTGTTTTATATAGGTAGTCCTTAATTTTTGACCACAAAATTTCATTGTCAAGTAAGGCAATTGTTAAGTGTGTTTTGACCCATTTTATGACCTTTTTGTCATAATTGTTAAAAAAATCAGTGCAGTTGTTTAGTAAACCATGCAGTTGTTAGGTGGCTTCTCCCATTGGCTTTGCTTCTCAGAAGCCAGTTGGGAAGGTTACAAATGATGGTCACATGACCTTTGGACAGTACAACTGTAATAAATACATGCTACCAAGCACCCAATCATGTGATCATGGAGATGCTGCAACACTCATAAGTGTGAAAACTGGTCATAAGTCACTTTTTTCAGTGCTGTTGTAACTTCAAATGGTTGCTATACAAATGTTTGTAAGTCAAGGAGTATCTCTAAAGCATAAAAGATAGTATTAAATTACAAAACAAATATTTTAAAATACCAAAATTGTATTCATGTAGTTATCTCTCAATCATTAGAAGCTCTGCTGGGAAGCTCCAATTTCACTATACACCTGAAAATTGGCAGAATTAGTTTGTACTGCTAGCTGGGAAATTTCACATCATAAAGTTCCCAAATTTAAAAAACACTGCGGTGCTTTTTCTCAGGATGAAATCTGGGTGACAGCACAGGAAAGGGGAATGAAAAAGATCTCTCAGCAATATTCTCAGAGTCTCTTGCTTGTCACAGTACAAAGATGGTCCATTTACTGTTTGCCAAGGAACATACCAGTGGTGGGATTCAATTTTTTTTTACTACTGGTTCTGTGGGTGTGGCTTGGTGGGCATGGCAGGGAAAGAATACTGTAAAATCTCAGTAAGAGGTGGCATTTGCCGGTTCTCCGAACTACTCAAAATTTCTGCTACCGGTTCTCCTGAACTGGTCAGAACCTGCTGAATACCACCTCTGGAACATATCCTCACAAATGACTTTCATCTTACAGACATTCCACCAATGAGGCAGGCAGAAATTGAGCTTTAGTTAAGGATAATGTTTTCCATTTTATAGCAATAGCACTTAGAGTTATATGCTGCTTTACAGTCCTCTCTACACAATTTACTGAGTTATCATATTGCCTCCAACAATTTGAGTCCCCATTTTCCCAACCTCAGAAAGATGGAAGGCTGCATCAATCTTGAAACTCGAGATTTGAGTTTGAGCCAGATCAAACTCCTTATGCCATCAATGGACTTCCCATCTGGACAATTCATGGCATATGAAAGAGTTAGCAACCTGCGGAATTCCTACCGGTGTGTTGAAAGACTACCCCCTTCTGTCTGGCTGCAGTGAACTATATTTTGAAAGCAGTGCTGGCTTTAGGGAACAGCCAAACAGGCACTGAACTAAAGACCACACATGATGCCCCTCCTTTTGAATCATTCTAAAAATGAAAATCTTTGTTATAGCAGAAGGAAGTACCACTATTCAGTGTGGGCAGCATATAACCTTGAGTCAACTATTTTTTGTGTGTGGGTATTTTCATCTCTTTTTTGCAGGTGTGATTTGCTCAAGAGGATAGAAATCTCCTGGAAACCAAATGTGAGTCTTTGATGAAGTTAGTATTATAATTAGTAAGGAGAAAGAAGAACCTTACCCAACAGTGTGGAATGGGGATGAGCAGCTTCAGAGTATTTTTCCCCATGAATACCATGCCATTAATACTTTATCCATCCTGGAATGGCAAAATCCTTAGCAGGACAATTTTTACACATTTTCTATATAGTTTTTGGATCATGAAATCCTTGAAACTAGTTAAATTTTATTTTAAGTATTTGTTCAGTCAGTTACTCTGTTTAGATAAATACATAATGAGCCTAAGAGAGATATACTGGCTCTCATAATGTTAGAGGTGGTATTTCCTATAGGTAAAAATGGTCTCTTCTGGGCTGGCAAGGAAGAAGAAATAGAAAGACGTAAAAGAAAAATTACTCTGAGAAGAATGGAGAAAAATAATGGCTGGCAAGCAAAGGTGAATATATATAGGATTGACTATTAAAATTTGTTCATCCCAGGAGATCCTGTGTCAAGTTTTTGAAATAATCGTGAGTGAAGTGGAGTCCACAAATCCATTGAAGGAAGAGTATTTGCCGTGGAACATTTCTATCTTACATAAATAAGGCATGTGTCAATAAACCAAAAGCTGCAGAGACTTCTGTTGTGGACTATAGCTGTCTTCTGTACTTAGAATCTGAAAAGCAATTTGGATGTTCTAATCTGTGAAAGGTAGTTTAATTGGTCATCAGCAGACCTAGCCAGAATTTCTTCAACAGCCACTAGCATGTAATGCTGACATAGATCAGTAAACCATCAATGACAAAAGAAATAAAATCACATTCAGCCTGCAGGAAAATAAATTATATCCTTTTTATATCAGGAGGATAAAAATAGACACGCTAGGTTTACTGCTTGGATCGATATCAGAGGCAACTGGAAGCTTTTAGCTCAAAATTGATTTTACCATAGCAACCTTAAATTGTGATTATGAGTGCCAAAATATTATCTGCATTGTGTTACCTGTGAAGGAGATTTAGGACGTGCAGGTGCTGGAGAACTTGGGGTTGTCAATGTATGATTTGCATCAGCTTCAGGACTAAGTGGTGGGGAAGCCTCTTCTGGTGGTGATGGAGTTTTTGCAATGCGGAGTGGACCAGAATCACTAGGGGAACACAAAATATTAATATATGTAAAGTATACTCATTCTCAAGGAACATCTAGGGACACAAAAGAAAATTTAAAACATTTAAATTATTTACGATATCTATAAAATGCAATACATCCTAGAAACCAATCTTATATCTGCTTAGATTTTGATTTTATAAGCTCCTTGTTTTCCTGAATTCTGAAAATCCTTATTATCTACGACAACTGATATAATAACTGTTTAAACAGCTTTCCTACATTATACAAAATGAAGTGAATGTGAGCCCTTAGTATAGTGCTGGCTTAATTTTATGAACATCTACAAAGATATACCTACTTTCTTATTTTTCATGTACTGACATGTGAACAATTAACATTCAGATTACATCTCTGAGCATAATCTTTGATTATATAGCATTGCTAACGTTCACTTCTGAATATCAATGCTCACCAGATTTTATTAGAATATATCATTTCTCTATATCTCTCTATATTACCATTTATATTTCATGTCGTATTTTTAACATACATTTCATTATAAAGGCCCTTGGCTTTTAAGCTATAACAAGAAATATATTTGGAAATGAAAACCATTGAGCTAGTCACTTAATTAGTAAAGTTTTACTGTACTAGAGTTTCAGTGTTAAAAGAGCCAAACATTTAAGTATAATTTTGCTGTCTAAACCCCACCTAAGATTTATAATACATAAAAATACTAATATTATATTTTGAAGGTACGTGCAGCTATTACACTCTAAAAGCCTCACAAGAAGAAGAAATTCGGTTTTCAACATCTTTGTCAGGCACTAAAGTAATACATGATTGTTCAAATTTCAATCATGTTTTCTATACTAAAGCAAAGCAATATCATTTTTAAAATTCAAAAAACTTTGGTGTTCACTCACCACCTCTTTCTATGGAAAGAGAAGAAATATAAAAGAGCAAGTTTTAATAAAAGAAAGAAGGAAATGTTATTTTTTTCTTATTCAATTTGTCTCTAATTTTCAACAAAGGTACAGCTACAAGAGACTTCATAGGATTTATAAATATTTTGTGTGCAAACATGCCTGGTGCAAAAAAAAAAAGTGCTTTCAGAAAGTGCAATTTATTTTTTGAACTCATTCATCTTCTGACCTTTCAATGATTTACTTAGGTGCTGCTTTAATGTTGTTTACTTGTTAAAAATATTTGAATGGTTAATCAAGATTTATATGGCCCATTCTTTACCTAGCCTTCAGATAAAATAGACCTTATGTCCCATAATCAGAACCAGTCTGAACAATCCCCGTAGTCATGCTGGTAGGCATCAAAGTAGATGAAGATCAATCCATCTTGGTTGAGGAGACATGATGCAGCCAGTTAAACAGTAACAATACACTGATATTCAACACACCAGTCATGACATAAAACAAATCCATAATGAAGGTATGCTGAATGGCTATGGAAAGATAAGTACAGTCCTGGTATGCCTAATAAAACTAATGAAAACGCTTTTCTCCAGGGGAAACTTACAAGGTATTTCCCATTTTGACCCTCCTTAATTTTTTTTAAGAATTCTACTGCTGTTTGTGTATATCATTTAATAATAGCATACTTAGACAAAGAAATAGAAAACTGAATGATTAAGGAAACATTTCCCTTTTTAAATTAATTTTCTTTGTGTTTTTCGAAGACATTCACCTCTTCTCCCCACCCCTTACAAATTTGGAGAAGGAGCGAGAAGGATTAACTATTTACTAATAATTTTTTTTAAATGAATCCTAAAATAGTTATGTTTTCAATGAAACTGGTCTAACTTTAGAAATGCTCACAGTATACCAATAAATAAAATAACATGTGAAAAGACAAATGGTTTCAGATTGTTTCTGTTATGTTTGGAGAGTAAGGGAGACCAGACATCTGACCAGTGACTTCAACTCTTTATTAACAGTAAATAGAACAGAACAGAGAAGACTATGGGTAGCAGTAACCCCTTTTATAGGGTTGGCTGCTACCCTATTAACCAATACTAAGTGCATCAAGTTTAAACTAATAACCAATAAGAAGTGTCCTAAGCTTGGCCAATCAGGGCCTTGTTATGAACCAATCCTTGTTAATTGTTTAAGGACCAATCAAATGTGCAGGCTTCCAAAACCTGCTTTGCATGTAGGGCTTAGTAATTTTATTCATTCACAACACCCCTCCCCTTGGGTTCCGTTTGAGGAGCTGTAACAAAATCTTCAAGGTAGACAGGCCGTTTGGTCTGTCTGGATGATTTCCGTGGCTCCACCGGGTTTGTTCTCAAGTCCGGTTCGGTGGAGCGTTTGGATGATCTTTATTAAGTTCCGTTTCGCTGCACGGTGATTCCGTGCTGCTTCCGTTGTTGTTGTCTCCGCCAATCAGTGTTTCTTCGGGGTTTCGCAGTTCAGTTTCCCCTGTGTTCAAGTCCCATGGAAAAGTCAACTCCCTCCCCGCTTCAATCCCTGGTACTTCGCTGGGCCGTAGGTTTTCCGTTGGCCTGCTATCCGTCATATCGTAGTCAATTTCCTCGATATTGCCTCCCCCCTCAGTTGGTGAACCCGGGGAGCCATGGGCGCTGGGTAGTAATCTCGAACGGAGTTGGTCTATGTGGCGTTTCCACACCCTCCCATCGTCTGTTAGCAGGCGGTAAGATTTAGGCCCAGTAAGGTGGGTAACGGTTGCGGGAATCCATAAAGGGTCGCCGGAGAAGTTTTTGGCAAAGATTAAATCGCCTACCTTAAATTCCCAGCATTTGCTGCTGGAGCCGAAAGGCTTTTCGGGTGCATATGCGGGGCGGAGCCGGTCGAGGTGCGATCGTAGTTTCCGCCCCATAAGAAGTTCGGCGGGCGTTTTGTTGGTAACGCTGTGGGGCGTGATGTGCTGCAACAATAAAATCCGATTGATTTTCTCATCGATGTTTCCGAATTCCATTTTGTGGAGGGTCTTTTTTACAAACTGTACCATGCGCTCTGCACGCCCGTTCGCCGCAGGGTGCGCGGGCGAGGTCAGCGCATGGCGGATGCCGCAGTCAGCAAGATATTGTTCAAATGGTAATGCTGTGAACTGTGGGCCGTTATCCGAGACGAGGACGTCCGGAAAACCATGTGTGGCAAATAACCTGTTTAATTTGCTGATAACTGAGTCCGTTGTAGTTGTGCTCATTCGATGGATCTCGAGCCAATTGGAATAGGCATCGACTGTAATAAGGAAAGTGTGCCCTTTTGTAGGCCCCGCAAAGTCAATATGGATACGGGACCATGGTCCTCTCGGAGTTTCCCATTCGGTTGGGCTTGCTTTAGGTGGGGCGTTGCTGACGTCTTGGCAACGTTGACAAGTAGCGACCCAGGCCTCGATTCTTTTGTCGATTCCCGGCCACCCAGGGAATGGACCAGGTGTTGCACTACCGGCACTGGATACGCACTTTGCTGAAGTGCGTGGTTTAGGGTGGCCCGGTAGTCTCCGCAAATTCTCAGTGACCCATCAGGCTTGATAGGCGTCACTATTGGGGTTTCCCATCGGGCGTGGTCGGTGGGTTCCAGCACGCCCTGTTCTATTAGCTTATCGAGTTGTTCATCGATTTTAGGTTTCAGGGCGAACGGCACCTGACGCGGCTTAAGGCGGATGGGTGCTACCTCTGGGTTCAAGTTAAATGAGATCGGGGTCCCCTTGTACTTGCCTAGTCCGTTCGCGAAAACGTCTTGGAATTCTTGCACGAGGGCTTCCTCCCAATCGTTGCTCTCGGCACGGTGGACTCCGGCTACAGTGATTCCAAGCGGTCTGAACCATTGAAGGCCTAAAAGACTAGGCCGGTCACGGTCCACGACAGTCAGTGGCAGTGCGACAGTGCGGTCCTTGAAAGAGACCTGGAATCGGCGGGACCCGACAACGGGAATTCGGTTACCCTGGTAATCTTTGAGGATAACCCTTTGAGGGTTTAGGTCTTGGCGGCGAATCGTCGGAATGAGCTGTTGAAGCGTCTTCCAGGACACCATCGAGAGGGATGATCCTGAGTCCACCTCCATTACACAAGGTTTGTTTTCGATAGCAACCTCTACTCGGATTTTCCCAGCATCAAGGGATGTAGCGTGGCCTATGGTAATTGTTTGGTGGGTCTCTTCCGCCCTGGTTTCTTCACGCCTGGTGGAAGTGGTGGACGGTTTGTTTCTGTAGGAGTGGCTTCCACATTGGTGATTCAGTTTGTCTCGGGGTGTGCCGAAGAATCCTGAAGACTGGTATTCGGCCTGTCGGGGTTTGGAGTTTTGTTTGCTTCTGCAAACCTTTGCGATGTGACCTCTTTTCCCGCAAACGCGGCAGAGTGCGTCGAGGAATTTGCAGCTGGATCGTGGGTGATTCGCTCCACACCCTGCACACGGTCGAAGTGAGCATTGTGTGGACTGGTCTCGATCCGTTCGGAGTCGGTTGACCTCTTCCTCATCGCTATCTGACGGGGATTCTAGGTCTTTGTGGTGAGTCGATACCGGGTGTCTCTCTGTGTGAGGCGAGGTATCTTTGGTGAGTTGACGTAGCGGTGCGTTGGTGCGGCGCATTCGGGCTGCCGACTTTTTGGTCGCCTCTGCTGCAGTGGCTTCTTTGAGGGCATTGGTGAGGCTGATGTCCCCCTTAGCCATAATTTTGCTCTGGATCGTGCCGTCTTCTAGGCCCAGAACCAGGCAGTCTCGGAGGGCTTCTTCTAAATCAGAGAATCCGCAGAGGCCTCCAAGGTTTCGGAGGTCTGCGATGTAGTTGGCAAGGCTTTCACCTTTCCGTTGGTCCCTCTGGTAATATTCGTGTCTTCTGACTAAGGTTGGCACGATGGGCGCGTAGTGAGCCCGTAGCAAAGGCTCGAGGACGTCCCAGTCCATCTCTTTTACTTCGGCTGGCTTGGCAAGTGATTTTGCCATTTTAAACACGGTAGGCCCGCGGTGAGTTAGAAATATAGCTCTTTTTTGCGGTTGTTGCATCTTTCAAATTGTTGGTCTCCAGAAACATCTGGAACCTATCCATGTACGACTCCCAGTCTTCGGTTTCTGGGTTGAATGGAGCGGGTGGTACGGCACCGCTGGCCATGTTGCCGTTGATGGTGCGTGTTCGACCATGTGCTCTGTGTGTTGCTCTGTAGATCAGTCAGCTCTCCGGTCTCCGCATCCCATCCTCGTCGCCAGTGTTATGTTTGGAGAGTAAGGGAGACCAGACATCTGACCAGGGACTTCAACTCTTTATTAACAGTAAATAGAACAGAACAGAGAAGACTATGGGTAGCAGTAACCCCTTTTATAGGGTTGGCTGCTACCCTATTAACCAATACTAAGTGCATCAAGTTTAAACTAATAACCAATAAGAAGTGTCCTAAGCTTGGCCAATCAGGGCCTTGTTATGAACCAATCCTTGTTCATTGTTTAAGGACCAATCAAATGTGCAGGCTTCCAAAACCTGCTTTGCATGTAGGCTTAGTAATTTTATTCATTCACAACAGTTTCAGTACTGGAAAAAGTTCAATGAGGAAATAAAAGCTTGCATCTAGCTAGCACCTACAATAAGTACATTTTGCCTTTAGCAGGTGGACACATTCTGTTATTTTTGAACCCTGTCTAATGTAGACCAGTAACAACAAGTTTCTTCTGACTCAGCTTTGATTCCTGGTGATTTCATGAATACATTCATCCAGTTTTCTTGGCAGTTTTACCAAAGTATCATTTTTCCAGATGATTTCTGGCCTCCCAATCTATAGCAGTCATTGATCAGAGCCTAGATATCTCCTGCAATCATATAACCAACCACAGTTCTTACCAAGATCCTTCAGTTCTTAAGACTAATTGAGCAAACTGAGGGAACCATGAAATTACCATCTCAATTAGAAGGCTAAATTGTATGAATTAACCAATGATCACCTCAAGAATTGCAGTTACAGGTAAGAGGTTAATTCTTTTTTTATCACGAATGAGCTCTATACCAAAGGAGTTTCTGGTTGCAATCAAATGACCAAAGAAAGGAGAATCCTTCTAGGAGCAGTATCTCTCTGAGAAATCCAAATTATACTGCTGGATTAGGGTGGAAGATTGAATCTCATTGCCAAAATAACTTAGACAGAAGAACATCTTAAAGGAAGTTTGCTGAAATTACTTTGATAAGAGCCCTGCCTAGTATTGGTGGAAGGGGTTATTTCCACCAAACTCTAGAAGCTTCTCTGTCCAGGCACAAAACCCACATTTGGAAATTAGAGACCACAATTCTCTCCCTGTAGGCTGCACTCATTTCTCAGCTGAATGCATTCTATCCATTTTGCATTCATTTATATTTGTTACAAAAAGGAATATGAAAATTGCATTTGAATATTGCATATGCATATTACAATTATTATTTTTCAGAAAACAATACATTATCTTCAAATACAGCACACATATATAGCTTTATATTTATTTTAGTTCCTTTGAACTGTCAAAATTTGGGGAACTGAGAATCCAGATAATAACTGCACACTGAACTGCACATGAACTGGAAATTACCAGTGGAGTCAGTTTGCATTGGAATTGGCAAATAATGGGTTCCTTAATCATCTCTCGTAAATATCCATCCTTTTTCCAGTGCAACATATAATTTACTTTTACAAAATTATATTGAATTTCTAACAACTAAAGTGTCCTTTTAATGCACAGATAGATAATTCACTGATAGAAAAGATGAACACACATATTCAATAAACATTTTTTACTATCAACTTATTTATTTTACTCTGTCTAATAACCAGATCATATTATTTGTACATTTAGCTGCAGTTTGATAAAAGATTTTTACCTGGGTGCCCCAAGGATTGTGAAGGCCTTGTCAGCATGCTGTTCTCCCAATTTAGTTATCACCTCATAAAGTTTGTGGCAGAGCTGAGGAGAAAAATCACCACAACAAAACTGTCATTTTAACAAAGCTACTTTGGTAACGGTGGAGGGAAATAACACTGTTAATTTTTGTTTCCAGACAATGGAACTAAGGTTAAACACAATTTCAAATATGGGACATTATCACCGTCACACATATTACACAAATGCAAAATTTCACACTTAATACTTATAATATACCAAATAATAATTTGTTTGCTGGGATGAATCAGTGAAAAAAATGAAGGAGAAAAAGGGTTTATAAATGCTTGGTGTCATTTATAGAAATCAGGATAAAGACAAGATGCTTTTCAGATTTAGCACCTTTGGGTTATGAAGCTCAAGTTATGGTTAGATAGGGTGCTTTAATCAACTATAAAATCTAACAAAATCTGTTACAATTATATTATCTACAGTAGAAAAGGCTAGGGAAGCAGCTATCTGAGAGTTCATGAGTACAGGGAGTGGGCTCCCTCTTACTGTCTAGTTCCTACACCACAGCTTCAACAAATTTGATTGCATGAAGTAGGGCTATGAACTTCCACATCTCTTTGTTGCTACATCTCATGGTTGTTAAGATATTTGTATCGCAGACACATTAGCCTATGCATGAACTTGGAACTATCTTGGAACAGCAACAGCACAGACAAATGGAGGGAATGAGAGTGTGCTGGCAGTATTACTTCTCCTTCTTATAGTATTAAATTGATTGTTGCAATAATAACCTGAATATGCACTAGAAGTGGAAGCCTTGGAGGTGTGGATACTTTTCTAGGAAACTGCTACCAGTCTTGCACTCATTTTCCTCCTCCTTTCTTGTGAAGTAATAAAGAAAATTAGCCTAACAAATTTGAGCAACAACTCCAAATGATCAGTGGCAGCAAATTAGATCATGAAATTACCATTGCCATGTAGTGTTCATCCAAATGTGTACAGCCAATATAACCTGTATGCCTAGGCCCTAGAAGATTTCACACATCTAAAATTTGAGGATAGCTTGTGCTGTGCTCATCAATGGATGTGTTCTATTGAGAAGAGAAGACGAAGATTAAATACTTGGGGATGACTGAAGAGGAGAGGAGATACTTTTATTGAGGTCATTCTTCTGATGCAGCATAGAAGGAACAACTAAATTGCACTCCAGTTACCTTTCTCCTGCCCATCCTGAAGTACCTTAACCCAGAGGGACCTTGATTCACGAGCTTTTTCATCATTGGGGAGCCTGTTGGAGAGATATGCTGTTGGGGGTCCGAGCCCCAAAAGCCCTACTTACACCTTTGGGCATATGACAAATTCAACCTTCTGTACAACTGATTTGAAGAAAAATTAAGGCCAACACAATAAATGGAATTTATTGCACTGGAATATATTTGGAAAGATCTTCATTGCATCAGATCTAAATATGCTTTCTTCTCCAGGGTTCAAATATGAAAATACAAAATTTAAATAGCTAGCACAAATCAACTATGATTCCTTGTAGAATTGTTTATGTGATATTTATAAAGCTGCTTTTACAGCTATTAATAGTTTGCAATAAATGTGGCAACTGCAGCTGAGAATGACTCCAATTTAATATTTAATGCAATTAACATTCAATCTACTAAGACAGAAAATAGATACATTGATAAAATAGATACCATAATTTAGTTAATCTGGTATTCAGTGAAGGACAAATTTAATCATGAGTCAGTGCTGCTATTAAGGCCTACTTTGTGGCAATAAAGGCAGTAAAGTATCAGTGCTTGTTTATTCTTATTGCATCTGCAGATTGCTCCCCTGCAGCCCTACTTTGTATGACACATGCTCTGTTGGGCATAGAGAAACTCTAACATGAATGTGGAGGAATTTTGTAGATTCTGTTGGATAAAATTGATTGGATTAATTCCTTGAGTGCTGGCCTTGTTCCAGGTCCAGGAAAGATGCCTGGAGAAAAGTCTTGCCAAGTTATCTGGAAACAGTTTGAACCAGAGAAAGTGGACAGCAGTGGATAGCAGTGTTCTATTGTTTGAAGGACTGCTACAAAGAAGTCAACTTATTTTCCAAAGCACAAGAAGGCAAGACGAGAAACAATGGATGGAAACTAATCAAGGAAAGAAGCAAACTAGAACCAAGGAGAATTCTAGAGAAACTTTCTAACAGTAAAAACAATTAACCACGGAACAGCTTATTTTCAGAAGATGTGGATACTTTATTACAGGAGGTTTTTAAGAAAAAACTGGACAACCATTTGTCTCAAACTGTATAGGATCTCCTACTTGAGCAGGAGGTAGGATTAGAAAACCGCCAAGGTCCCTTCCAGCTTTATTCTGATTGATAGACAGCTACACCAATTTGATGCAACAAAACAATATATTTAAAACTATCAAATAATATCTGTATATCTCCGGTCAAAATCTAACTAATCTGCGAATTTAGATTACCCTAAATTGGAATTCCCCAACATTACCACCTTTGTGGACCAGTGGAGGAGGGAGAGGGGATGATCCTGCACAAGTGGCGGACAAGTGCACACATGCATGTGAAACTCCATTGCATGAACAATGGAGACACGCACCGACTGCTCGCGCAAAGGGAGTGTGCGCTTGCCTGCTGCTTGTGCAAGAGAGGATGCATGTGCGCACACACATTGCCACAGCCTGGTTGCAATTGGCTCTGGGCTCAGTAATTGGCTGTGGCCCGGGAGTTGGGAATTACTGACACATATTGTATATATGTGTATTTTCAAACAAAAAAATCTCTGTGCCTATTAGATATGGAACTTCATTTTACTAACTGCATTAATCAGAAATTAGTTTATAAAATGATTGATTTATTGATTACGTGCCATCAAAACTGTGTCAACTCTTAACAAGCACACAGATTATCTCTGTGATGATCTGTCTCCAAACCTGTCCTTTAGGCCTTCTAGTAATGCACCAATTCCCCTTGTAACTGAATCCAGACATTTTTTCCTCTTTCTGGAAAAGAGAAGAGAATGACCAAGAGAATGTTGGTCATTCTCTTTTCCAAGGCCTTCACAGCTTCTTTAATGCAGTGCTTTTCAACCTTTTCACAGATTGTACCACTTTTAGGATATGGCAATATTTGAGTACCATCAGTCACCTAGCAAAGTGTCAAAAACTTGACCAAAAAAAAGAAAGGAAAAAACTGATAAAGTACAGGTAGTGCTCGACTTACAACAGTTCACTTAGTTCAAGTGAAACAGTTCAAGTACAACAGTTCAAGGTTACAATGGCACTGGAAAAAAATGACACGGTCATTTTTCATACTTATAGCTGTTGCAGCATCTCCAGGGTAATGTAATTTATATTCAGATGCTTGGCAACTGATTCATATTTATGATGGTTGCAGTGTTTCTGGGTCATAAATTTGGTCATAGGTTGAGGACTATCTGTACATCCACCTATCACACTTTTAATGGGAATATTGTTCCTGTTTCTCTGACATTAATCTTTGCTTCTTCTCTCCCTCTGCTTGTCTCAAAAAAGCTTGTCCTCTTCTCTGTCTGTCTTTCTTTGTCCCTTCCTGCCATCTTTTTTTTCCTCTCCCTTTCCCATCAAAACCTCCTCCTTTTATACGATCTACTCTCTTAACCTTCCTCTTCCTTTTCTTTTTGGTATAACCCTAGCTGACACCTCCCCCCAAGGCTGCATGCTGCTATCGGAAGCGCCAATCAGCTGGGGCTGCATGCACAGACCTTGGATGCTCAGCAGAGACCTGGCAACACTGCAGCTCCAGCTGACTCTCCCACAGACCTGTGTGGCACTACTGCGACTTTAGCTCACCCTCCGCTACACTTTTTATGACATTTTTTACAGTGCTTTTCAACCGTCCATATGCGTACCACCTGCCAGATGCCAAAGTACCACCTATGGTACGTGTACCACGGATTGAAAAGCACTGCTCTGCTGAATGCGTATGGCTTATTTATTGACAGTTTCATATTTTTGCATAAGATTGATTACTAAATTGATACAAAAAGCAAAATCAATCTAAATATCTTAATTGTCAGTTCTAAAAGCTGTTTGTTACCTTGGTATTCTTTATATTTAACTGTAATTAAATATTTTTTTCATTATGTCCCTGGACTTTCATCACTATAGCTTTGCATTTTCGGCTATCAAAAAAGCATTATTAGCATAAGTCAGTGATGGCGAACCTTTTAGTTGTGGTGTGCTGAAAGTGCGCATGTGATAGCGCGCGCGTGTGCTGGCACCCACAATGCAATGTGCCTCCCGTGCACGCACACGCAGCACTCCCGCCCCCTTACCCCTTGTGTTTGCACATGCCTCCCAGCTGATTTTTGGCCTATTTGAGGTTGTTTTCACCCTTCCAAGGCTCGAGGGAAGCCTCTTCAGCTTCAGAGGCCGAAAAAAATGGGTCTTCCGGAAATACCAGAAGTGCCCATTTTCAGCCTCCGGAGGGTCTCTCTCTCGGGGGAGGCTGTTTTCACCCACCCGAAGGCTCGAGTGAAGCCTCGGGAGGCTAAAAATGGGTCTGTTTCAGCACTTCCGGTATTTTTGGAAGGCCCATTTTTCAACCTCCCGAGGCTGAAGAGGCTTCCCTTGAACCTTGGGAGGGTGGAAAATAGCCTCCCCCAAGCTCCAGAGGCCACCTGGACACTGAAAACGGGCACTTCTGGTATTTCCGGAGGGCCCATTTTTCAGCTTCCCGAGGCTGTAGAAGCTTCCCTCGAGCCTCAGGAGAGGGAAAATGGCCTCAAATGGGCCTAAAATCAGCTGGGAGGTGCATGCATGCACAGTGCAGGTAAGTTTGGCTGGGGCTCACATGCCTGCACAAATGGATCTGCGTGCCACCTGTGGCATGCGTGCCATAGGTTCACCATCACAGGCATAGATTATTCATGTTTTTTTCCTTTACTTTTAAAAGCATGCCCATTTCTTTTCAATCTAACCTCTCTCCCAAATATATCATATTGATTGAATAAATAAAGTGAGAGTATATGTCACCATGTCTTACTTTTTTGCTGACCAGGAGCCAGTCTCCTTTACTATGTTGTTCCCAATTGTTTCTTCCTGATCTGTGTATAGCTTTTGCATGAGGACAATCAGACGTTCTGGGATTTCCCATTTCCTTACCAACTGCCCAATTTGACATTCTCAACAAGATCAAAGTAAACAATGTTCTAAGTTCCTTTTATGTTTTATCTCCATCATCATAGCTATTGCAATGTGTATATGTAAGTAGAAATAGTTTGGTACAGATGTACCTTTCACACAGACCTGGTATCTGTGTATAAATTATCATTAATGAGAGATTTATTTTTAGGTACAAGGGTACAGAATGGATAGGAGTGGTGTAGAGCTCTAGTGCTTAAGATGCTTGCCTCCCATTTGGAAGATGAGAGTTCAATTCTAAGTAGTGGCAGGAATTTCTTTCCTAGGGTAGAACCCCCCGCTGTGAACTATATGTGGCATCAGGAAGGGCATCCATCCTGTAAACATTCAGCTCCATTGAGTTGCCTCAACTCTACCCTGAATTAAATGATTACATGATTATAAAAGGGGGTGGGTTTTTTAATATATAGAATGGATTAAATATTAAAGCCATGCATAAAACTCAAATTACTGCATTTTCTACTATGGAAAGAAACATTATAATGGCCTCCATAGTTTCACAGCAGGAATGTATTTCAGTATTTTATATAAGATTTCATGATGTGGTATTATTGATACATGTATTAAGTCTAAAATTCTATTTGAGAAAAGAGAGCTACAGGTAGTTCTCGACTTATGATCAGCTGTTTACGAACCATTTGAAGTTATGATAATGCCTCAAAAGCTATTTATTACCCAGTTCCCTCTCCCCATCAGGTTCCCATAAACCTTGGGCCTGCTTCCCACTTTACTGGATCCCATACCTTCTCCTCCACCCTCTCAATCACCCAATGTATACTTACCTTTGGAAGATCTCTGGAGCTCCCCAACTTGCATTAATGTGGCACAACCCCAGAAGTGGGCACCATTTTCACAGCATCTGCAATTAATTGTGCCAGTTGCCTCCATAATCATATCATGTAGCCTGCAGGGATCCCAAGGAGGGTGGAGGGGCCTGTTCTCCCTCCTCAACATGAGTTCTATCCCTTATGTTCCTGAGGCTGCATGGTGCAGTCCCAGAAAATGGTGTTTCTGAGACTATGCCATACAGTCTAGGGAGAATGAAAGATGGAGTGGCCTGCTCCCCTTCTCCAACATGAACTCCAAAGCTTTGGAGATTTACAAAATCAGTAGTTCCTGCACACAGTCATTCAAGCCCTAATCATCTCATGGCTGGACTACTATAACACACTCTATATGGGGCTACCCTTGAACAGCATTTGGAAGCTACAGCTGGTACAGAGTGCAGTGGCACAGGCAATGCTGGGGTCCCAAGGGTGACCAATGTAACATCACTGCTCCGCGAGCTGCACTGGCTGATGGTTTACTTCTGGGTGCAATTTAAGGTGTTCGTAATAACCTTTAAAGCCTTTCATTTAAAGCCAGATTACTTGAGGACCTGTCTCATTGGGATTGGCCCACACCACCCATGCCAGCAAAAGAGGCATATTGCAGGCCCCATTGGCTAGGGTATTCTGGCTGGTAGAGTCCAGGAGAAGAGCCTTTTTTGCTATTGCCCCTCTACTTTGGAACATCCTGACTCCTGGAGTGAGGTCTGCTCCAACTCTCCTGATCTTGTGCATGAGCTCTGCCAGTTGAGTTGGAGCTCCAGAAAAGGAGCTTCATGTTGAAGGTGGTTGACAGATTAATATTGGATCATACCTGCTAATCCTATTCACCCATCCCCATTTTTACCTACTGTATTTTATATTTTTATATTTTGGAATATTTTATTCATGTAATTTTATCTTTTAATATTGTAAACTTCCCAGAGTTACCCTGTAGTAAGATAGGCAGACAAATAATTATTAAGTAAATAAATGGTAAGTGACAGATTGGAGGTTGGGAGTGTGGTCCACTTACTTTCTGCAGATATTCAAATCTTTGGAGAGCCACATATGATAAGTGCATGATGGGTGATGGGGGTGAAAAGGAAGGCATGGGATTTGATGGAATGGGAAAGCAGGCCCAAGGCAGGAAGATTCTGAGGGCAGGAAATACAACACAAGGTACCTCAGGAGGTAGAAGAGTCTTAGGAGACTTTGGGTAGGTAAGTTGGGCCTCTCCCATATCTGAGGCACCCCATGCTCCATTTAGTAATTCACATAGTCAATTAATTATTGCATCAGGGAAAGCAGAGAGATTTGTTAAGTGAGGTGATTGTGACTTGCAACCATAATAGCAGGCTCCATTACAGTCATAAGCCGAGGGCTATCTGTAATCTAGGCTGACATTTGTGATCATCCTAAAAAACTCACCTTGCTCTATTATACTAAGTTCCGAATCATTCACAGGTTTTTTTTTAGCTTGAGAAGCAGAAGTCTTCTCTTAAATTCCAGTTGATGAAAGCTTACTTGTTTTATTATTATCATATCACCCAGTAAGTTCCCATTCATTCATTCTACATGAGTGTCAATCTCAAGCATATCTCAAGCATATCACTCTAGTGGCTAATAGAAAAAAAAACCAAGATTAAAAAAACAACAAAGATAAGAAATTGATATAAAAAAAGAACCAGCATAGGCAAGATACAACACAGGCAACAACAAAGTCAAGGAATCAACTTAACAAACGATGATTATTGCTATAATAATTTTAGCATTAGTCTAGTCTACAATAATTATAATTAGAGCAATAAGTTTAATCACAAAAAGATATTGCTGCAGTTAGCAATACCAATAGCCCTTAGACTTTACATGCTTTATAGCCCTCTCTGAGCAGTTTTATAGTCAGCATATTGCCCCCAAAAATCTGGGTCCTCATTTTACCAATCTTGGAAGGATGGAAAGCTGAATCAACCTTTACAGATTAAATATGTATTTATTGACAGCTTTATATTTTATACCTTCTTCCTTACTTTTACACTGCATTTATCTATATCTATATCTCTCTATGTATTTACTCACCAAAGCTATTTCTTTATGAAATTTGGCTTCAAGACTGGAGATATTTTTAAACGTGTTCACATAGAAGCCCACACGCCTAAGTAGAAATGACAGGTAAAGATGAAAAGTTTGTAAAGAAAGAAAGAAAAAAATGAGAAACTGCTTATTGTATATGGACACAGCACATTTTATTCTTATTCAAAGAATCCTGAAAATGTAAAACTTATATAATTTACATGTATAACTTGAATGGGCAAACAACCTCTTTTTTTGCAAATTTCTAGCATGATATTAAACTTAAGCTTTCTTTAGATACATTTATCTCCATAGTGTAGATCCCTATTGCTTGGGCTTGCTCTACACACAATGGACAGTGAAACATATTTGGAAGCACAAGGTTTGCCCTTTTGTTTTCATTATTTTTGTTTGTTCCCTCATTGAGTTAGATGTCTCCAACACTTAATGAAAATAAAATTAAGATTTAGTTTCTCAAAAAGCTCCACTTTTGAATCATAGTTACTTAGTTCACTGTGCTAATAAGAAAATGACTGTTAGAACAGCCAATGAATTTTTCTAAGGGTACAAAGATGCCATTAAAAGATCATAGAGAAACTACAATTTATTTTTTTAAAAGCTTTGGGGAAATAAAAAGATGAAGCACATAACTTTCCAAACAATATACCTTGACCATAAAGATGGTAGTTCTTCTTGCAAATCAGTGTTAAATTCTTCAAATACCTTCTGTGCTTTCTGAAACTCTTCTTCTGCCTACAACAAAGTGAAATACCTAGCAAACTTTTTTGGGGAAAAAAGAAACAAAACAGTTCTGAACAATACAACATATTATTCCTGGTGGGATTTCTTTGGGTTTGTACTCCTTTTAAGGACAAAAGCAGTCAGTCTCAGAGCTTAATGCAGAGGTTGACTGTTTTTTCAGATGCCTGGTACCAAACAAAAAGAAAAAAGAAAATTAAAGAATCTTAAATTTGATGAGATTTTTTTTGTTAAAATACCCTGAAGATCTAATGAGATTCCAGCTTCCTTGCTTTAATCTGAATGAATTTAAGACTTACTCATTATTGTATAATGTCAATAATTTTTAATTTTTCTTAAATTGCTGATAATTTTTATTATACTAGGGGGTATATTGGTATATTGGTAATGTGACTCAGAATATGAATAGCTTATTACTGCCTTCATTGCACTTAGCTGAAGTTGTTGAGTTTAAAGCTAAACCTAAATTTTAGGGACACCATACAACCAAGCCTTTAAAAAGAAAAAGCTACTGTTTTAAATGTCCTGATTCAATATCATAACAAATGTGCAATTGTGCATGTGTTAGTCACTTATCCCTTCTTTCTCCATTCCCAATCCCTTAAAATAAGTGGATGGCAATAAAGCTTTAATGAGAAAATGTCATTTAATGCCTATGGGAACTTTTTAAAAGAAAGCTTACAGTCCTATCAAATGGGATTTTCTTTCTTTCTTTTTTGCAGCAGAAATCATAGCTGTAAAGGAAAACATTAAGCCTTCTCTTCCAGTATACTACCATTCTTATAAAAGTTATTCGTTCTCTTCACAACTGTAACTATTTAAAACAGGTCAGATCAAAATACTATGCATCCTAAGGCTGCACAGCAAATGATGCTTTTACTTCCATTATCAAAGTAAAGAGCATCCCCAGCCAATCATTTTGAAATCTGATACAGAAATCTTGAAACACATATCTATCCCTCTCAAGCACTAAATACAACTTTAATTAATTAATCACTTAGTAGGAAAGTAGAGCAAAAATAAAGTGACAATCTTCAAATTTCCTCTTTGCTGTAAGAGAGAACCAGTCTTCTGTAATCTTATTTGAAAACTAAAAAAAAAAAAAATCCCGCAGATATCTAATTCACACCTATGCTAAATTTTTCTGACATTAATCTGTACAGGTTTTATGAAGTCATCAGTTATATTTGATTTAATATGTGATGATACTTTGATATAACTCCAAGAGCTTTATCAGCTTTTGCTAACATATTGTCATTTGTAAGCATTGGATTATAACTGTCCTACTTTCCCAAAATTAAACAGAGTCCTATTAGCACTAGGACAGAAATCACAAAGGGATTTCAGCAGTGTAGGCTGGGCTGAAAAACTGAAAAACAATGAGAAGTTTGTTAAGACTGAAGACAGTAACTTTTGTACTACGGCCAAGGAAATGGGTGTACCAGGAGTAAAGCTCCTTTAAGGAAAAGACAATCTAATACATCCAGGAAGGACCTCCCACAAAATTATATCTGAATCTGTTTAAACTCAATAACACAGGGATGTGTCATCCACATACTGAATTAATTTCCAGAGCAATATTGAAGAGAAAATGTTATTTTATTTGGAAATGCTAATCCCAGAGGCATGATCTAGATGTCATTTATGGACATCTTAATTATTGGCTATCTGTGATATACTATCAATGTACTACAACTAGTGATATTTAACATGATTGGCTCATGCTAATATTGCAATATTGATAGCCCAAGCGAATGATAAAACACAACTTAACAGCACTAAACAGAGATTAATCTCATTCACTCCCTGCATGTCTTATAAAGATTATAATATTGTTGTATCTCTTTCTCTCTCTCACCTTAGAAATTCTCCCTTCATCTTTTCTTTTTGAACTTTGCAAAGCTTCCAGATGATGTCTTGCACTATCGTAGTCTACTAGCTTCCTGCTCCGCTTTGCAATGCGATTCTGTAAATAATGATATCCAAATCAAAAAATCACAATAAAAGGTAACTTTCCTGTTTTAAAAATATTATGAGTTTCTTCCATCACTTAAAAACTAAGCCAGTGTGGTGTATGTGAACTAGATTCAAGTCTCCTTTTTTTTTCATTCAGATGCCTAAATTATCACTTTCTCTCTCCCTAATATTCCTGGAAAAGTTGTTGTTATAAAACTAAAATGATAAGAGGCCCATAAATGTAGTTTTTGTTTTTATTTTTTAAAAAAATCCAGGCATGGAGATTATATTTTTCAAAGTGAAAACTCTTGACTAAAGAAAACACATCATTTCAAAAGCCACAGACTTTGAACTTTTAAAATTCCATATTTCTATTCAACATACAATTTAAAATTTGCTGCTCCAGACTTTATTGAAAACATATGAAATCTTCTCCAAATATTTTTTTTTAAAGCCTAAAAATTAAAAATGTTTTTATTGCATTTACTCATTTGTGATAAGGATTAAAATAGTACCACAATAAACTATGCAAAAGAAGGGAAACAATAGAATAATTATAATATTAAAAATTATACATTTAATTCTGAAATTAAATTCAAACAGAGCAGCAGTATGTTTTAGTAATGAAAGGTTTAGGTGTAATAATATATGGGAATGACCCTGGCAGATAGGAGAAAGAGCCACAGACTAGGCAATGGTCAGAGAAGAGGCAGTGGAGCCCACAGAAGGAATAGAAGCACAGCAAACATTTCAAAATAGGTCCTATCTAGTTTGGACTGTAAAGATTAGGGAGGAAAAGTGTATTTTCAGACTTGCAACAATTTGCTCATGTAGCCTTGCAATACAGATAGAGCTAGAGTATGCTTCTTGTTTTGCTCTACCTCAAAGTGCTGATACAAGAAGACAACTTTGTACTTATGATTAAAAAAAAAACCAAAGATGTTAAACACAAAACTCACTGACCATTCTTTGTGATTGAATCAGGTTGGTCAGTAAGGCAAATATAGTAATTGAAAGAAAAGGTAAAAACAATGTACTATTTCAAATGTCAGGAGAACATGCATGCCTTGACAAAGATATTTAGTTAATACAGTAAAGATTTAGCAATCCTAGCACAAAACATATAGCAAATCCTTTTATCAGTTTTGTTCCATGAATGTTCATGACAATCTAGAATGCTTTTATGAAAAATATTATTGGATAAACCAGAGGAATTATATAGCCAAACCACAAATAATTTATTTAGACTTAAAACAAGTCATGTTCCATTCACAAACTGCCCCCACCTCCAAAGAAATAAATGGTATATAAATCAGATTCTCATAGAGATGGTTTCAACTTCAAGTATTTCACGTATTTCATGAGAAGAGTACTACACTCCTCTGCTCGCAACAGAATACCCTATATCACCAGGCTTGAAATTTTGGCCTTGGACAAACTTGAACTACGCTGCCTACGGTTGGACTTAAGTGTAGTACACAAAATTATCTGCTACAATGTCCTACCAGTCAATGACTATTTCAGCTTCAACTGCAACAATACAAGAGCACACAACAGATACAAACTCAATGTTAACCGCTCCAAACTTTATTACAGAAAATATGATTTCAGCAACAGAATGGTCAATGCCTGGAATGCACCACCTGACTCTGTTGTTACATCCTCTAACCCCCACTCCTTTAACCTTAAACTATCCACTATTGACTTCACCCCATTCCTAAGAGGTCTGTAACGGGTGTGCGTAAGTACACAATTGTGCCTATCGTCCCTGTCTATTGTCCCCAATTATTTGTACCTATTTCCTGTATTCTTACTCATGTTTATACTTAAGCGATTGACAAATCAAATAAATAAATAAACTTTGATTTGGTTCAGGAGATAAATGTGATACACCTGGGACCGATACAAGGGGTCGGGAAATATTAGACTGCTATGTGAGTGGGGCAGAATCTCTGCTCTAATTTTCCACTCTCTGGAGTCCTGAAAATTGAGTGGATATCAGGCGCATTGCCATTCTTATTTAAGTATTTAAAAATTTAGTCACATCTTGTGCAAAGGCAAATCAAAACAATAAAACCATTTGTCTTCATCCCACCTAGAATCCCCAGTCTTATCAACATTTAAGGTTGAGGGTAACTTTCTAAGGGAGTGCCTTTTAGCCAGAGGGGTCAATATCCTTGTCTGTTTTCTGGTAATTATATATAAGCAGCTAGAAGAAAGCTTTTATAGAGTATTATGATGCACAAATAGAGGCTGGCAGGTCTAAGGTTCAAATTATCTGCCTTCCAAATAGAATATTTTTGCTTCTTTTGCTAAGCATTTGACATAAGACACATAGTGGCATGATATACCTTAATATCAGGAAACTGTCCCAAATATGTATCCAAAGTTAGTAATGACCCATCTACGAGCTTTTGGTGAAAATCTTCCCAAAGCACATCACATTTCTGTAGAGAAAGATGAAATACAATGAAAATACAGATTAAAAACAAAACAAAAAAAATATTAACACCTACAAACCCAAGTAGGCATTTTATCAACTCAAATGCCCAAAATTGAAAGAGAAACTCTGGTTTTTTGAATTTTAATGACATTTACCTTCACATTAATGTACCTAATATTATCAAAACAGTGGTGTTTTTCACTGTTTAGGACTGACCATGTTTTTTCAACATTAGTTCAAGAGATTGGAAAGTAGGAAAAGTATTTGGATATTGCTTATAAATTTCCATACTCATTTTTGCTATGTGCAAAATCAAAAATTCATTGTGGCCTAGAATATATTATGTATAATTGAAAAAACTCTGGTCTCATTTTCCTAAGGAGATCAAAGTTTATATCCAAGGTCACTTGTTCAAACATCAATAGGCACATTGGAAAATGTTAAAAGCTAGAAAGTTTCATTAATTATTGTTGCATCAATTCTTTTTTCAGTAAAAATAATTAAAATTGTCACCTAAGAAGTTTAAAATTAGAAATACATTGAGAATGGATACTGAAAATCAATGACATTTTACATTTCTCTGAACATTAGAACATACTATCTCTAGAATAATTGTGCATTAAATTGTTCTCAACAACTAATCAATGAAAAAGACATTTTGTCATTACCAATCCTTGGTAGCAAAATGATAAGTTGATGGCCTGTGAAAACCTGTTAGAAATTGGGTGTTGGTAAAAGTTACTGTGAACGCCATTTCTATCTATGCTGCAAGAGAGCCCAGGATGGGTTGACTCCTTCCTATGATGTCATTTAGCTGAGTCTGTACTAAGATATAAAAGCCAGCCCCCAGGAGAGACCCCAGCTTTGGCGAAGATACTTGACAGACTGAAAGGTGTATCTGAAAGCACAAATGAATACAGAAGTATGTCTTACCCTCTCTGGACGAATCAAGGGAGGGACTGGGCTCTCTTGCAGCATAGATAGAAAGGGCGTTCAGGGTAACTTTTACCAACGCCCATTCTCCTCCATGCTGCATTGAGAGCCCAGGATGGGACATACCAAAGCTTGCATGTCCACGGGCGGCTCATCACACCGACTGTGGAACCACTTGTTGAAGCACCCCGTTTGCTGAAGGCTGCAGTCACCGAGGCAAAGGCATCCAGACGGTAGTGTCTGATGAAATAAGACAGGGATGTCCACGTGGCCACACGACAAATCTCTTTCAAGGATGCTTGGGTCACCCAGGCAGCAGAAGTGGCTGCACTTCTGGTTGAGTGCGCCATCAGATCTCGGGGAACCGGACGGGCCGCAGCTTTGTAGGCCTGCTCAATGCAAGACCTGAGCCACCTGCTAATAGTAGAAGAGGCCTTGTGCCCCAAGTGAGAGGGGAAAAAGGAAACAAGCATGGCTTCCAACTTCCTGAAGGAGGAAGTGCGCTTAATATATATTCTAAGAGCCCTTCTTACGTCTAGTGGTGCCACTGCTGCTCTAAGTCATGGTGCGGGAGAGGACAGAAGTCAGGCAACACAATGTCCTGGGACCTGTGAAACCAGGTGTTAACTTTCGGAATAAATGAGGGGTCCAGATGGAGAACAACCCTATCATTGTGAAAGGAACAAAGGTCCTGTCTGATGGAAAGAGCAGCAAGCTCGGAAACCCTCCTGGCAGAAGTGATGGAAATGAGGAACACTAACTTCAGAGTCAGGAAACGGAGAGACACTGTTCTAAGGGATTCAAAGGAGGGCTTTGTAAGGGCATTAAGGACCCTATGAAGGTCCCAGGAACAATACCTGTGAATCACCAGTGGGTGCATGTTGGAAGCCCCTTTCAAAAACCTCCTGACTGAAGGATGATGGGATAAGGAAGGAAGAGAATCCCATGAAAGGACCGAGGAGAGGCCCGCAACCTGCCTGTGTAAGGTACTGGGGGGCAAGCCTTTCTCCAGACCATACTGAAGGAAGCTAAGAACTTCTTCCAACTGGGCTGAAGCAGGAGAGAGACCCTCCCTAAGGCACCATTGGGAAAAAGCCTTCCAGGTGGCATCATAGATGCGCCTTGTAGAAGGTTGGCGAGACACCAGGATAGTGAGGATGACCCTTTCTGGAAGATCAGCCTCCTCTAACCGCTGCCGCTCAAGTGCCACACGGTCAGCTTGAACCACTGGGGCTCTGGGTGGAGCAGGGCTCCCTGGTGGAGGGAGATTAGATGGGCTAGGATCCTCCAAGGAGAAGCCACAGATAGGTTGACCAGGTCCGCAAACCAGGGCCTCCTTGGCCAATAGGGTGCCTGGAGGAGGAACTCCACTTGTTCCTCCAACATCTTCCGAATTACTGCCAGAATGATGGGAAGCGGGGGAAAGGTGTAGACGAGACCCTTGGGCCATCTGCACCAAAGAGCATTGGTTCCCCTCCACTCCCTGGCAAGGAAACCTGGTAAAGAATCTGGTGACTTGGGCACTTTGAGGAGTGAAGAGATCTACTTCTGGTGTTCCGAATCTGAGGGAAAGGTCCCTGAATAGAGATGGAGGAATGGACCATTCTGCCTGGTCGACTAGGCTCCTGCTGAGCCAGTTGGCCTGGGAGTTGTCGACCCTGGAGATGTGGTCCACCAAGATCAACAACAGGTGTTTCTCTGCCCATAACCCCAACCATAGATCCTCTCTCATGAGGGCTTTGACATGAGCCTTTGCGGCCATGTTGTCCATAAGGACTAGAACATGAGAGCCGGTCACTGATTGCCTGAAATGCTTGAGAGCCAGAAAAATGGCTCTGAGCTCTAGTCAATTTATGGGAAGGGTCTGCTCTGACCTGGACCAAACACCCTGAGCTATCTGGCCCTGCATATGGGAACCCCAACCCAGGAGGCTGGCATCGGTGGTTATCACTAGCCTGTCTGGGTCCCTGAACAGGAGTCCCTTCCAGATTGACAGGGAACACCACCAATTGAGAGATCTCTGGATTTGTAGCGGGAGGGGACCTTGATGGATGAGTGGCTGGTTCCTGCTCATTGGTAGGGAAGCAGGAACCATTGGAGAGGTCGGGAGTGGAGCTGAGCCCACGGGAGGATGCCAATACAGGAGACCATCTTCCCCAGAAGTTTGGAGAGCAGCGACAGGGGGACAGTTTGATGTTGCTGGATCTGGCTGATGATCTCTGCAAGGCTCTTTCCACGAGCTGGGGACAGGAAAACCTGGCACGATGTGGTATCGATGACTGCTCCCAAGTGTTGCAATTTGGTTGTGGGAGAGAGCTGGCTCTTTTTGTTGTTGATGGAAAATCCGTGGCTCTGGAGACATGACAGGGTAATTTGCAGATCCCGATGGGCCACATGGATGGAAGAAGACAGCATCAAAATGTCATCCAAGTAGCATTGGATCCTCACTGGAACAGAACGCAGAGATGCCATCAATGCTGCCAGAACCTTTGTGAAGACACTTGGAGCTGATGAGAGGCCGAAGGGAAGTGCTTGATACTGGTAATGGGTATTCTGATAACAGAAATGGAGAAACTGGCAATCATGAGGCCAAATTGGGATGTGGAGGTAAGCCTCCATGAGACCAATGGAAGAGAGGAGGTCGCCCTCCCGAACGCTCTCTAAAATAGAATGCAGACTCTGCATTTTAAATCGCCTTATTTAAATCGCCTTGAGAAATTTGAGATCAAGGATGGCTTGCCACCCCTCCTCCCGAGGCTTTGGGAATGATGAAAAGGCGAGAGTAAAGCCCACGTTCCCATTGAGAGGGGGAACAGGTTGAATAGCCCTGATTTCAAGGTGTTGAATGGCCTGATTCATCAGGGCTTGCCTTGAAATGTCCTGAGAGACAGGACAGATCAAAAAAAATTCTGGGGGTGGTGTTGGGAAGTCCAACTTACCCTGACCTAATAGTGCTGAGCACCCAGGCGTCCGTCGTTGACTCCTCCCATTTGGAGGCAAAGAAGGCTAGGCGACCTCCGATGGGGGGGGGAGAACGAGGGATTACTTAGAGCGATGGAAGGAACGACCCCCTCCCCCCGAAAGGGCCGTTTACCAGTAGAAGATTGTTGCCTGCCAGATGCTTCTGCACATTGGTGGTGGCGTACGGCCTCTGAGAGCAGGGGAGGCAGGATGAGGTCTCCGCTCAAAAGGCAGGAGGGTGATAAGGAACTGGGCGATAATCGGCTTTCTTTCCAGAGGAAGAGAGAATTTTATGTTTATCTCTGGTTTTGATGAGATAAGGTTCCAGAGCATCGCCAAAAAGCTTATCGTCTGTGAATGGAACTGAAGCCAGCTTCCATTTTTGGCGTGACTCCACCTGCCAATTTCAGAGCCATAAAAGTCTTCTTGCTGCTACTAAAGATGCCATGGCCCTGGATGCAAATTTGGCAGAATTGAGTGGCATCCGCAGTGAATTCCGCAGCTGTGATAATCTTATTAAGGAGGTGAGACCAAAGGTGAGAAGCAGGCAATCTATTCTGGAGTTGGCATAGCCACCGTATGGATGCCCTTGTGAAAAAGGATGCTACCGTTGAAGCCCGAACAGCCCATGCAGCAGCCTGGTGATTGCGCTTGAGGGTCTGTTCGGAACGTTTATCATCCGGTTTCAGGATATCTTCTGGCTCCATGGGAGTGCCAGAAGATGAGAACAAGGCCAGAACCGGAATGTCAACAGAAGGCACTACCAGGTCATTGTCCAGAGCTGTGCTGACGTTGTAGAAACGCTTATCCAGAGAAGATGGGCAAGGACCTGTCGAAGGGGAAGCACACTGTTCTTTGACCATGTCCAGGAACAAAGTGGGAGAAGGCAAAACCCTGCATGCACTACAGGCTTGGAGAAGAGCGAGTCTCCTTGGCTAGAGGGATTTCCTTGTGACTCAGGAGCCACTTCCTCTGGCAACAGCTTGGCAGTGACCAAAGCCTTGCTGAGTAATGGCCTGAAGAGAGTAGGTTTGAAGACGAATGCAGAGGATGTCTGCTCTGGGCGAGAATCCTCTTCCTCTGAAAGATTTTGGTCAAAAATCTCATCCTCTTCACACTCTGAACGAGAGGAGTAACTGTGTTTAGATGGTGAAGCCCTTCCTTCCTCATCAACCTCCTTCCATTCTGGTAGAGAAGAATGGACCCTGAGGTCCTGGGGCCTGTGTAAATCTGGGTGATGAGGCAAGGAACTTATAGATTGAGAAGGAAGAAGGGCCTGAACCCTTTCCAGAGGTTGAAGAATTTGCTTGAAGCCTTCAGCCAATCCCTGCCTAATGGCCAATGAGACAACATCTTGGATATCCCCTGGTCTATGCTCAAAGGTAGAGGCAGAAGGCCGAAGGCCCACTGCTGTGGAAGTGAAGGTGGCTTCAGGCCTAGACTGAGAAGAGGTTCGAGACCTGGAGGGAGGGGGAGGAGCATAGGGCTCAGAAGCCTGTTGGAAATAAGGCCCAGATCTGCTGAGATCCTGATGATCTGATTTTTCTGCAAAAACCTCAGGAGACCAGGATGGAGGATGGAAAGGCTCATAGATAACTTCTCCTCCCCTGGGGGGGCTTGGCTGGGGCCCATGGGTATCACCTGAAACATGCTGTAGTTGCACTCCCTTCTGTTGAATAGTTCTGTTGAACTGCCTCTCTAGGGCCGCATGTCTGCGCTTCTCTGCCCTCAACTCAGCCTGAGTTGCCTTCTTAGGGGCTAGAGCCTTAGCTCTGATTTTAGCAGCCACCTTCCTCTGGACTGATTGGGTGCATTGACTATGTCTTTTTCTCTTGTTGGGCTTAAGAGACTGTTCCACTGGGGGGGAAAGCTCTGCCTGAGCCTTATCTTGCTCCATTTGTAGAATAAAGGCTCTTGCGTTGGAAAGAAACTGTTTAGAAATTTTTATTAAGTCCTTTAGGGTATAAAATGGCCCGCGGGCTTATAAAATGGCCACTCACCTCGTGGTGGAAGGCTTCAATCCAAGATGGCTGCTGACTAGGGGAAACAGGCTCCAAGATCGAAGAATCGCTCCTTAGGCTATAAAGAGCCCCAAGCGAAGTCAGCAAAGGAAAACGCAGCCACTGGCCACACGATCAACTGGCTCACGCTCTTATTGGTTTGCCGATCATTTTTATGATCGCTCAAAACCGCAGGCGTGGGGGAGGTCTACAGACACTGCCCAGCTTGCCTGCACAGAGCTCTGGTAATGCTGCTCCCAACGTTGCAGGAGAGAGAGCCCTGCTCGCCTGAAAGAGCAGCTGCCCAGATCCCTGGGAGCTGCTTGAAGTGAGGAAAAAGTACTGAAGATCGCTGGTGAGTGCTATCTAACAGAACGCTTTCAGAGACACAGCTACTGACTGAAAGGAGCTGAGTCAAAAGCTGGGGTCTCTCCCGGGGGCTGGCTTTTATATCTTAATGCAGACTCAGCTAAATGACATCATAGGAAGGAGTCAACCCATCCTGGGCTCTCGATGTAGCATGGAGGAGAACTGATACAAACCACATAGCAACTCAGTAACTCTATAAAGACATTCTTGGTGTAGAACTCAGCCCCAATTGGAATACAGGAGAATTATGTTGCTGATCTCTTCTTTCTATATCTCAGCTCTGATCTATAAACAAATTCTTAAAGTCTCCTTGTTTCAATCCTGATCATCAAAAGTTTCAGTCCTGATTATCAAAAGTTAAGGATTATCAGATATAACAACACATCTATTTTAACCTTAATCAAATAAACCAACCTTATATATCTCCCTTTTACTTTTAACAATCTTGATCTTTAGTACCTTTGCATAGTGTCCTAAAACTTATTTTCTTTTCATTTCTTTTGTCTCTTCTCACAAAGTTCTTCAAATCATTAACATTTTTTGGAAACACACTATAGGAAAATAATATCTCATTTGTTATTTATAAAATGAATAAATCTTTGAGAAAGATCAGCAGTTCAAAAATATGAAACAATTCCAGGTAAATAAATAACTAATTAAATACACATTTTAGTTATCAAAGTATTAGCCAGTTCCTTTTCTATCCATTTTGTATTCTATCATTCTTAAGTCTACTGAGTTTAATTTCAATTTGTCAGGTAAAACCTGTTTCTTTTCTGTAAGTTTTTAAAAATATAATCTATTATAGAAGCAGGCATTCTTAAATTTATCTATTATTCAATAATATAATTTAGTATGCCCCATGTTAAAATATTTTCCTTTACACTCACTGTCCTGCAGTCTTCTCATAAGGAGCAACTGTCTGAAGCACTTGTAGGCCTCGCCTTCAGAAAGAAGAGCTGGTCTACTTGCTGGTTCTTTATTCTGCTGGCATTCATCAGTTCCACTTTCAGTAGAGCTACCTTTGCTATTTCTTCTCTGGAAATCACTACTGGATTAAATCTCAATGTCTGGAAATTTAATGTGGCAATTAACACACAGGATGTCTGGGGTGGAACCACACTGCCTCTTTTTTTGCTTGTAGATGCTTAGAAAATGTCCAAATTAGACTAATGGGAGATTATCAGCAATATGGGGGAGATATTTGCATGGTATATCAGAACAAAAAACCAAAATCCAAATATGAAAGTAACATAATGGCTTAAAGATAAGAATAAGCCACCATAACTGCTATACAGAATAAAATTAAGGCTCCAGGGTTAGACCCAACAGTAAAGTGCAAAACTAAAGTTGATACCATTTCTTATAAAACATAGGAAGGGAGAGATGTACTATATATTTTCCTCTCAAAATAAAAACCTTTAGGACTGAAAGGACCTGAAGGAGAGTGGATAGTTCAAATCAGAAAATCTATAACAAGTCACTTATAGAAAGTACCTGAACTATGGACATATATTAGAAAAATCATATTGAAAGGACTCTTCTCTCTTTTGTTCTAGTCAAGACAGAACTTTTAAAAAGCTCTGACATTTTATTCACTGATACTCCAGGTGCTGAAAGCAATGTGGCAGAGACCTGTAAATCCTCAGTGGTAGATAAGATCTTAAATTATTCAGAGATGAGATACAAGGGGCACCAAGCAATTTTGGAAAGAAGGGAGGACTACTGGAAACAGATGCAGTTGAATCAACCATAATGGCTGTAGACTGCTGGTTTTTTAAAAAAATTGTTCTCAAAGAATGAGTCACAAATGGGATGAGTGACTCAAAGCTATTTAGTAAACACTTGTTTATATGAGTTTGATGCTTGGCTTCCCCAAGGCATAAAAAGCAAATATTCCATCCCTCTATTTGGCACCTGCAGAAAACTCTGAGGCTAGAAAATGATGCCTTTATAAAGATATGAAGATTAGTGAAATAAGATAAAAGTCTAAACATAAAGAATCCATCATGAAGAATGAATACCTGATCACTGTGGGAGTTGCAGAGTAGAAGTAATACTGTTCTTACCAGTTCATGCTATGCACAAAGGAGGCACCTTCCCAGAAATTGATGTGCTTTGCAAGTTTTCACTAGCTCTTGGCAGGCAGATATTCCCAGTGTGCAAGGGGATAACTGTAACGACCAGACTCAGAGGCTTAGCCCCCTCAGAGGCTAAGAATGAACTTTTGAAAACTGGGAATTTCAAAAGGAATTCTTTATTGAAAAGGAAGACAGCAAGTCCACATTCAAAGCAGGATCTGATATCCTTCCAGGCATGCAGCTTAGATAAAGGGATTTTGAACCCCTCCCTTTAGTCTGATGTGGATTTCATCAATACAAAGAAGCAACATGTTAACCCCCCCCCCCCAATTTTCTGGGAATGTAGTTGAGAAGAGATTCCCAGGAAGTATCTTTTGGAATTGAAATTTTTATGACCCCTTCTCCTCTTGTTATTTCTCCAAGAGGCGACAAGTTTCCAGGCATGGAGAGGCTCCAACCCACAGTTGTAAATCGTGAAAAGACCATACAAATTCAGTACAAGAATTAGGATATTCAGGTTACATCAAAAAGGATTATTTGTATCCACCACCACCCTTCTTCCATTGAAGAATGTCAGATGCATGGATCTGACATATTGTCCCCTCCCCTCCCCCCAAAAAAAGAGAAATTCACCTGGAAGACATAAAACATGTGTTACATTTACAATTTAGGATGGTTTGTGAGGTTATTTCTGGTGGAACTTCCATAGTAATGTGGAGGTTTTTACATGCTGTTTGGCTAACCACTCATTTTGTGAGGAGGGAAGGTGTGGGTCCACAGTGGGTGCATGAGTAAAGGATATCTTTAATTTCAAAATGTTGTTCCCCATGTACCTTAATGGGAGTTGGAGGTGTGGGAAGGGGAGGTCTAATTTTTGAAGTGATCTCTGGTTTGAGTAGGCTGCAATGAAATACTAGTTGAGTCTGTATAAGTGTCTTGGGGAGTAGGAGCTCTACAGTAACAGGGTTGATGATTCTGGAGATGGAAAATGGGCCAATCAATTTAGGTCCCAATTTATTAGAGGGTTGTAATGATTTTAGGAACTTTGTAGATAGATATACGTGGTCCCCAACTTTGAACGGTTTAGGTTCACAGTGTTTTTTTTCAGCTTGAGTTGTAAATGCTGCTCTAGCCTTTTGTAAGGCTACTCTGACCACTGGCCAAGTGGTTTGTAAATTATTTATCCCCTCCTTAAGGGAGAGGATTTCCGGTTCCTTGGTAGGTAACTCTGGCATGGGGTTGAATTCTTGTCCGGCTACCTGGAATGGGGTGAAACCAGTGCTACTGTGTACCGAGTTATTGTACACTACCTCTGCAAAAGATAGAAGGTCAGTCCAATTGTCCTGTTGGTAATTAATAAAGCACCTTAAATATTGTTCTAATACACCATTGGCTTTCTCTATCCCACCATTGGTTGGAGGGTGATTCGAAGAGGACAACCCCTGGGCGAATCCCAATAGGTTTAAAAATGCCCGCCAAAATGTGGAAGTGAATTGTACATCCCTATCTGAGATAATCATGGGGAGCTCCATGGAGGTGATAAATGTATACTAAAACATATTTGCTAATGCCTTGGCTGTTGGGATCTTTTAGCAGGGTATAAAATGAACCTGTTTTGAAAAAAGGTCCATTACAACCTAAATAACAGTATTTCCTGCACTTTCTGCGAGCTCCATTATAAAGTCCATAGAGATCTCTCTCCAGGGTGCTGAAGGTTCTGCTGCTGTTTGTATCTCCCTTGTCTTCTTTTTGCAGCCACGCAGATAGAGCAACTAGCAACATAGCTTTCAATGTCTTTTTTGAGAGACAGCATTGTCTTTTGATGAGGTGCAAGATTTTTACAAATCCAGCTATTTTGGAGTTGTGGCATTGTTTCATGAGGTCCAGTCTCTGGCTGGAGATATTTGAGAGTAAAATTAAAATGTTTAAAATATTGTGCCCAATATACTTGTTTGGGGGAGAGTTTCCATGGATTTTTCAGGGCTTCTAGATTTTTATGATCAGTCCAGACTTCGAAGGGGATTTTGTTTCCTTCTAGGAAGTGTCTCCATGAAACGAGTGTCCATCACGCACTATATGCCTCTTTCTCCCATATGGCCCATCTTTGTTTGATTTCTGTCAATTTCTTGGAAGTATAAGCACATGGTTGCAACTGTCCACATTCATTCTTTTGGAGCTCCTACTGCTACATTGCTAGTGTCCACTTGGATGACAAATGGCTGCTCTGGATCTGGGTGGTTCAAGATTGGTTCTGCTGAGAATAGTTGTTTAAGTTTATCGAATGCTCCTTGGCATTCCATTGTCCAGTTAAGGGGTTGCATGGCTTTGGTTCCCCCCCCCCAATTTCATTTTCAACAAGCTCGTGATGGGGAGGGTGATATATGCAAAAGCCAGAATGAACTGATGGTAAAAGTTTGCAAAACCCAGGAAGCTTTGCAGTTGTTTGCAAGTATGGGGTGGCTCCCAATTGATGACAACTTTTACTTTTTGTGGGTCCATCTCTGTTCCCTCATGGGATATTCTGTATCCCAGGTAGTCAATTTTTTCTTGATGGAACTCACATTTAGAGAGTTTTGCATGTAGTTTGGCATTTCGGAGTTTCATGAGAACTGCTCAGAGTAACTTTATGTGCTCTTCTTTTGTTTTTGTATAAGTTAAAATGTAATCAAGATAAACTAGGACTCTTTAATACAAAAAAATCATGGAGCACCTCATTAATTAGTTGCATAAATACGGCAGGGGCTCCTTGTAGTCTGAAAGGGAGTACTTTAAACTGGTAGCACCCCAGTGCGGTATTAAAAGCAGTCTTCCACTCATCCCCTTCCATTATTCTGATGCAGTAGTATGGCTCTTGTAGATCTAACTTTGAAAACATTGTTCCTTTTGAGAGGTGAGCTAGCATGTCCTTCATGAGGGGAAATGGGAGATATTTTTCATGCTGATGGTGTTCAGGTTATGGAAATCCACGCAAAGGCATAGTGTGCCATCTTTCTTTTTGCGGAATAATACTGGGGCTGCTAGTTTTGCTCGGGTAGGTTTGATGAAACCCTGTTTTAGATTTTTATCAATAAATGCTCTGAGTTCATTTAGTTCTCTGGAGGACATGCAATATATTTTCAGTTTTAGAAGTTTAGCCCTCGGCAGGATCTCAATGGCACAGTCTGTGGTGCGATGAGGCGGGAGTTCATCAGAAGCCTCCTCGCTAAATACTTCAGCCAAATCCTGGTATTCTTTGGGGATATTAATAGGTTCGGCAGGCTTTTCTTTCCTCCCCCCCCCCCAGGATGTTTGCAAGTGTCACATGTTTCTGGAAATGTATGGTTTCTCTCTTCCAGCTTGTTTTTGGTTTCCATTTCCATAGCCATGTGAGTCCTAGAACTAGTGGCCTTTCCATTCCCGGGGCTACAAATAGAAAATGAACATGAGCATCTTGCTATGTTCCCCAGTTCTATTTGCAATGGTTCTGTGATGAAATTGGCTGGCTCCCCCCATCGCTATAGTTCCATCTAATTGACAAAATGCAATGGGGTTTTCCATTCTCCTTAGCTGGATTCCCAATTTCCCTACTAAGGTGGGGCTGATTAGGCACCGGGTACATCCCGAATCCAATAATGCTGCTACTTCCTCCCCCTTCTCTCAGCTGGGGATAAACAGTCTTAGGGGTAAAGTGAGTGGTTCAATTGGGTTGCTTACTAGCGGGTCATCTTCCAGATCGCTTTTGGACTGGCTCAGATCTTCTCAGGGCATTGGAGAGTCTTCCTCTGGGTTTGGGAGGGACCAAAACATCATGGCTTCTCAGCTTCTCAGGGCAGTTTATTTTCCTCCGAGGTTGGATTTTCCAGGTTTCCCTCCTGATGGGTGGTCTGGTTTTCTGGCAGGGTTTTTTGAATGGCACTCCATTGTGTTGTGCGTCTCCTCTTTCCACACTTGAAACAGCCAGATGAACTTGGAGTCATGGTAGTTTGGGGTTTGAAAAACTTCCACTTCCCCTGGGATGGGGATCTTCTCCAAACCCTGCCGGTGTGATACTGGTTATAGGCCATGTCGATCTCCGCCTCCTCTGCCATCAGGTACCATTTATGAAGAAGGTTAGGGGCCCTGCAGGCCAAGCAGGCAGTGTAGAGGTCGTCGTTGAGTCCATCTTTGAACAAGCAGAGTAGAATATCTTCTGGCCAGTCGACTCAGCTGGCCAGGTCACGAAAATCCTCAGTGTATTCGGCTACATGACGATGGCCTTGCTTTATGACCCTAATGCAGTTGCAGGATTTTCTATCAGCGAGGTCTTCGAAGTGGTGGCGTAGGGCTGTCATGAATTGATCGAAGTTCCTCAACTCTGGGGCATTGACATTGTGGAGGATTACTATCCATCTGGCAGCTGCCCCTTCTAAGGCTAGGGTAATGACTCGCACTTGGGCCCCTGGGTTGGGAAGTTCCACCCGTATTCTTGCATGTAGGTGAGGACTTGTGCCAGGAAAAACCCCAATTTCTGGAGATCCCTGTCGAATTTCACCCCCAAGGGCAGGATCTTTCTCTGCAGTTGTAGGTCCCTGGGTTGGTTGGGGTTAATCCCCTGCTCTGGAACGGCAAGGGGTCGGATACCTGGTGCGGTTGCTGGTCCTAGGCTTGATCAATTGCTCAATCAGTCAAAGCTGGATCAGGGGTGACGGCTCAGGTTCTCTCGATTACTGGTTCACTCGCTCTCCTTCATTGGCGACCTGATTCCTGCACATTGAAGTCCTCCAGGGCTTCCCTCACGAGGCAATTTATATACCATTTCATCTGCCACCGGTTCCTCAATCCATTCTTCCCGATCGGAAAGGGCTTCTGGCTCCATTTTTCACCTGGGTTTATGGTTACCATGGGTGAGGGTTACTCCCTTAGCTCTTCCATCCCACTGTCTCTCTTTCCCAGGGGTGGGATGCTAGGATGCTGCCCAGCTCTATAGAACTGGTCGCTCTGAAGAGCAGCAGACATCGAACTGGTTTTGTGTTTGCTGCTGTTTGGCCCACCTGCCCTCCTGGGCTCTTACCTGTCCTTTATTTCCTGGTTTTTCAACCTCAGCTGGCTTTTCAAATGCTATGCACCTGCACACTGCGCTTTTCAGCTGTCCGGGTGGCACAGCTTAAAATTTTTTACACACATGCGCAGCAAAACGTAGTCACTGAACTGATAGTAACACTGGTTGAAACCCATCTTTCCTACGCCTCTAGATTATTGGGGCTTCATGGAACTTTCGCAGACAGCTTCGATGTCTTTGATAGGGCACATGAATCTAGTGTCTGGTTGGGTAGTTGTTGAGGTTTCTCCCCAGCATTCGGCTTCCCTTTTCTCACTGCTATGTACAGACATTTTTTCTTTTCCTTTCCTTTTCTTTTTGCAGGGTTCCCTTGGTGGAGTAAAATTTTGGAAGGGAAAAATTGTTTTTCTCTCGAGATCCTGCTTTATGTAAGGACCAGACTCTCTTCCCCATAGAGGATAAGAATGAAGTTTTGAAAACTGGGTATTTCAAAAGGAATTCTTTATTGAAAAGGAAGACAGCAAGTCCACATTCATAGTAGGATTTGATATACTTCCAGGCATGCAGCTTAGATAAAAGGAGTTAGAGCTATCTCTCCAAGAGGTGACAAGTTTTCAGGCATCGGGGATTTCCAGCCCACAGTTATAAATCATGTGAAGGCCATACAAATTCAGTACAAGAATTAGGATATTCAGGTTACATAAAAAATGATTATTTGTATCCACCACCACCCCTTTCTTCTTCCATTGAAGAATGGCAGGCCATTGATCTGAAAATAATTATGTAAGTCACCAGGAGATGAGCTGTATGGGACAACGAGTCATATAATTCCTCACTTCAGAATCTCAAGTTAAAAAAGATTCCATTATAATGTGAGATTAAAAATAAGGAAACAAATGCAAATTAATACTTAGCCATGAAGCTCATGTTGCACATTTGAATCTACTCTCTGAGCTGAGTTTGTTCACCATATTTCCTTAGCTACAGTTTTTCTATTCAATCCAATTGCTTGAGTTCACACAATAGATTGAACTATGATCTAGGAAATTATATTTTAACTTATGTAACTTATTACAGTTAGAATAAAATAGACTAAAATATGGAACTAATAAATGAAAGTGAAATGAAAATGAAACTATAATGCTATCTTGAACTCCTTGGAATTAAGGCTGGATAAAAATGTATTTGATTGTACTAAATAAGGTATGGAAAGAATAATTCCAAATTTATCTTCTAATAAACTGGGGTGTCAAACTCAAGTCATGGTGGCAGCACGTGACATATTGGGACTTGTCCCCCCTTCGTTAAACTGAGCATGACATGATGCATCCGGCCCATGGGCCAGGAGTTTGACAGCTCTGTTCTATGATATGCTCTGCAAGTCCCTGGCAGACAAGAAATACAGAAATACTGACTTCCTTGTCCCCATGCAAACAGTACTTGGAAGTACTTGGCATTGTGAAAATAAATTTTGCTTGTAGTAGCACCATGTTTAAAAATAGTTTTCAGAGTAAAAAGGGTTACCAAAGCAGCACACACCTTGTTATTAGTTTGAAGATTACTTGTAAATAAACCAAAATCTTGGATTTTCCTATAAATTATCAAGGCTGAATGTCTTTTCCTAAATACATGAGAAGCATTACCTGAGCTAAATAACACTTGACTCAAGCCATATAATATCAAGTGTCTACATAATGCTTAACTTCCCGTTGTTATTACTCTTCCTTTTTAAAACAGTATTTTTTTAAGAAAACCTATTCAACCCTTTTACCGTCATCTCCAAATTTAACTAGTCATAACTTCCACAATTAGTTACTAGACTTTCAACTAGTGATATTGCCTTCAGAAAAAAAATGCATTTGTTTTCTGAATTTTGGGGCAAAATAGTAGTATTACTAAATTATTTCTTTACTCAGCCACTGCATTTTCTTATCTTTTGCTTGGTATTATCTCATTTCAGTCCCTTTTCTGTTCATTAGCTGTCAAAATAAGTGTCTTCTTGCTTTGCTTATGTAATGCTGCTCTTTGTATCACTATGTTTATTTGTGTTCTTGAATCCAGCACAACCTTCAGAGTCCTCATAGCTTTGGAAAAAATGTGTTATATGAACTCTAATACAAACAGTGTACTATCTTCAATGGTACCAGGCTGATCTCCAAACCTTCAATCAAGTCAGGCTCGTTTTCAACCAAAACCACAAAAAAAGGTGAACTTATGCTCTTCAGGAATAATATTCACAGTTGCTTAAGGGATTTTAAAGTACAGGTAGTCCTCGACTTACGACCACAATTGAGCCCCAAAATTATGTTATTAAGTGAGAAATTTGTTGAGAGTTTTGCCCCATTTTATGACTTTTTGGGCCCAGTTGTTAAGTAAATTACTGCACTTGTTAAGTTAGTAACACAGTGAATCTGGCTTCCCCATTGACTTTGCTTGTCAGAAGGTCACTAAAGGGGATCACATGACACTTCAAGGTCATTGTGAGTCAGTTGTCAAGCATCCAAATGTAGGTAAGTCATATGATGATGGGGATACTGCAACAATCATAAATGTCAGAAATAGTCATAAGTCACCTTTTTCAGTGCCATTGTAACTTCAAACGGTCACCCAATGAACTATTGTAAGTCAAGGACTACCTGTACTGAATTATGTCTACTCATTCAAAATTAGTTGAGGTACAATAAAAAAATAGGCTTTTGCAATAGCAGTTTCTTGGAACTTCTATCCTGCAGGAAATCAAAAGCTCAGTTTTAGACACTGGTTAAAACTCTTCTTTTGAAAGATCAAGAATAGAATTATTGGAAAGTAAATATGGCTTTATTATTTAAAAATTTGTTGACTTCTGCTTTATCATTTAGTTTTATATATTTTTTCTTAACTATCTTGCATTCCTTGTTACACAAATAAATATTTAGTCAGAGTAGAGTCACTGAAGTTAATGATATTTAAGTTAGTCATTGTTTACTTATCACATGAATTTTATTGTGTCTATTCTAAGCACAATTTAATCTAAATCTGCAATTTCTTAAATAAATAAAATAATTATTCTTACCTCACCAACCATTTTCACATCATCCCGGCCATACCAATCAGGTTCATATACTTCATGAAGAGACTCTGTAAGCTTTTTGGAAGCATCTTGCATGCCTAAAATTTTGAGCAGAAAGACTGTTGTTCACACCTGTAATCTCAAGGTTGGATTCCATTTGATCTGCCTTTAGCAGTGTCATCTTTGAAGTTCATAAACATTCAATAAGGCTATGAAACATGATTTTGTGAGAATTTATTATTTTGAATAAATAATATTTCATTAGAGAGATTATTGTAATTGATTAATTGGTGTGATATTGGCTATATTGATTACCCAAAATTGTTTTCTTAAGCAATTTAATCAATGTACGATCTCAACAAACCCACGCCAGTAAAAAAATCCAATACCAAACAACAACCTAAAGAAAAAAATCCCCACCAATGAACCACAAGACTCCTGCACATGCTTTATATGCTCTATAACTCTAAAGGTTAATGAAAATTCCATCAAATGTTCCCTATGTGAAAAATATGCTCATCATGACTGCCTGGAATTACCCAAGCAAATGACTCAATTCCTAGAAACATCCAATGATGCATTTCCATTTTTCTGCCCACCATGCAAACCCAAACTGGACAAACATAGAGCCCTGTTTGAAAGAGTTGACTCTATAGAAACGCAAATAGCATCCTTTGACACCATAGTAGCATCCCTGGACACTTTAAATGAAAGATTAACTAACCTTGAAAAAAGAACAAGACACAACACAAAAACCTGAACAGCCAATAGCTACAAACCAACAACTGCAACCTAATCCAATAGCTACAAACCAACAACTGCAACCTAATCCACATAAAAACATAAATCCAACAAATAATTATATCCCAATCCTCATCAAAGAAGCTGTCGAGCGCGAAAGAAAGTGTCCTAACACCATCTTATTTGGTCTAGAGGACATCAATAACAATGATATTACAATTGTCCGCAACATCATCAGTGACTATCAAGCATCAACCATCTCCCCTGATGACATTTGACTTGAAATTTCCTGCATTGGCCGAGCTCAAAAACAGAAACGGCTCTGTGGCCCCACGCTTGTGCAGAGTCATTTGCAAAAATGAATTAAGCAAACATAAATTCATTTATACTATAAATTCACTCGCCAAAAACACCACCAACCATAAAAACCCCTGATCTCATCCTGACCTAACCTTACAGCAACGTGCCCGCTCCCGTATACTATGCACAGAACTCAAAAATAGTCTAGAAAATGGAGATAAGGACCTGTACATTGATTACCGTACAGACTGTATCAAAAGAAAGTCATACAACCCACAACTCAGCATCCTACTTCAACCAATCCACCATTACCCAAGACTAGGCACGCCCCCAACTACCTCAATTAAACTACAACTAGCCTTAAATGCAAGCTACTCAATGCAAGAAGCCTTGTAAATAAAATATCTGAATTTCTCCTCTTACTAAATACGACTAAATTCAACATCATATTTGTCTGTGAAACATGGCTCAAAGCATCTCTCCCTGACACCATTACCTCAGTAAGAGACTATCATGTTTACCGATCTGATCGTGAAATCCATAGAGGAGGTGGTGTTGCTATCTTCTATAAAAAGCCCTTACATCTAAAAAACATCCAAGTTACCGAAGAGCTTGCTCTTCCTAAGACCATTATCTGTGAACTGACCTTAAATATCACATTTCGGTTCTTACTATGTTACAGAGCCCCTGATTATGACATCGAACATGTAAACAAGCTAAATACACTACTAACATGGACAGCATCCTGCCCACACACTTTTATCTTTCTTGGTGACTTCAATCTACCTCATATTAACTGGACCCTTAAACAAATGTACAACTGAACCAATACATGCAATCTTCTACAATGCTGTAACAAATCTGGGACTGGAACAACTAGTAACCAACAATACTAGACTTAACAACAGCCTCGATCTCATCTTCTGCAATAGTTTGAATTTAATTTGTGGAATACAAATTAAAGAACCTTTTTCCAACAGTGACCACAACATGATTGACTTTTGTCTCAACATACATCCACACAAAAATCATCACAATGACAAAATCCCCAATTATAATTTTTAAAAAGGCAACTATGATCTTATAATCAACTATCTATCTTCCCTTGATTGGCAATTTCTATTCACTGGATGCAATACTATTGAAGACCATTACAACATATTCTCACTAGAAATCAAAAGAGCCATCAAACTATATGTACCAATAACAACTCCCAAAACCAGGAAAAACAGATTACCCATAACAATAAGGAAGCTTCAATCCAAAAAGGGATCACTTCGGCGAAAAAACAAATCTGGTCACGTTGCCAACTTCAAAAGCCGATACAAAAATCTATGCCACCAGATAAAAACTGAATGCACTAATTATCACATTAAACAAGAGGAAACCTTCTATGCACAAATTCCACCCGTGCTTTCCATAATTTTGTAAACAACAAACTAAAAGACTCAAGGTCCATTCCATCCCTGAAAGGACCTAATGGCAAAGACGACACCATCAAAGCAAACCTCTTTAACACATTCTTTGGCTCAGTATTTGTAAACAGCAATGGATCAAGCCCAGTACTTCCTAGTCGAACCACAGGCAACTACAATGATCTAATACATATCGATTTTACAGAAGACAATGTTGAAAAAGCACTGCGCACTCTAAAACCATCCCTATCTATTGGATCGGACGGAATATGTGCCTACTTCTTCTTAAAAAAGCTATCCACTGCCATAGCCTAACCTCTAAGCATAATCTTTGAAAACTCTTTCAGGACCAGCTCCTTGCCAAAACTATGGTCATAAGCCACAGTCATCCTCATCTTCAAAAAGGGAGACCCCAGCCTAGTTGAAAATTATAGACCAATCTCCTTATGCTGCGTCACCTGTAAAGTCATGGAATCAATGATTAACCAATCCATTATTCTCCACTTAGAGACAAACAACCTGCTCTCTAATAAACAATTTGGTTTCAGAAAAAAACTATCCTGTAATCTGCAACTCTTACACTGCAAAACATATTCTTTGGCTCAGTATTTGTAAACAGCAATGGATCAAGCCCAGTACTTCCTAGTCGAACCACAGGCAACTACAATGATCTAATACATATCGATTTAACACATTCTTTGGCTCAGTATTTGTAAACAGCAATGGATCAAGCCCAGTACTTCCTAGTCGAACCACAGGCAACTACAATGATCTAATACATATCGATTTTACAGAAGACAATGTTGAAAAAGCACTGCGCACTCTAAAACCATCCCTATCTATTGGATCGGACGGAATATGTGCCTACTTCTTCTTAAAAAAGCTATCCACTGCCATAGCCTAACCTCTAAGCATAATCTTTGAAAACTCTTTCAGGACCAGCTCCTTGCCAAAACTATGGTCATAAGCCACAGTCATCCTCATCTTCAAAAAGGGAGACCCCAGCCTAGTTGAAAATTATAGACCAATCTCCTTATGCTGCGTCACCTGTAAAGTCATGGAATCAATGATTAACCAATCCATTATCCTCCACTTAGAGACAAACAACCTGCTCTCTAATAAACAATTTGGTTTCAGAAAAAAACTATCCTGTAATCTGCAACTCTTACACTGCAAAACATATGGACTACACAACTCGATCAGGGCAAAGCAATAGACACAATCTACATAGACTTCTGTAAAGCCTTTGATTCAAGTGGTACACGGCAAACTACTTCTAAAACTAAAATCTTATGGTATCTCTGGACACCTACATAACTGGATAGAAGCATTCCTGTCAAACAGACAAAAACTGGTCAAAATTGGGAGCGTCCTATCAAATTCTGTACCTGTCAACAGTGGTGTCCCCCAAGGCAGTGTTCTAGGACCAACTCTCTTCATACTCTACATAAATGACCTCTGTGATCATATTAAGAGCAACTGTGTTCTCTTTGCTGATGATGTAAAGCTATTCAACACCACAAACAATACTGCTACCCTCCAAAAAGACCTTGACTATGTATCAGAATGGTCAATCAAATGGCAACTTCAAATCTCAACAAATAAATGCTCTGTCTTACATATTGGCAAAAAAAATATATCAGAAAATAAAATACAAGCTAAATAGTCAAGACCTTGTTGAGGATCCAAACTCTGTCAAGGACCTTGGAGTACTCATCTCTAATGATCTAAGTACTAGAACCCACTGTAACTACATAGCCAAAAAGGCATTAAGAGTTTTTAATCTAATCCTACGTAGCTTCTTCTCTGGTAATATCACACTACTAACTAGAGCATACAAAACATTTGCTAGACCTATACTTGAATACAGCTCATCAGTTTGGAACCCATATCATGTATCTGATATTAACACAATTGAAAAAGTCCAGAAATATTTCACAAGAAGTGTTCTCCGCTCCTCTACTCATTGCAGAATACTTTATGCCACCAGACCTGAAACTCTAGACCTAGAAAACCTAGAACTACGCCACCTCCAGGTCCGATCTAAGTATAGTATATAAAATCATACATTGCAATATCCTACCTGCAAATGAATACTTCAGCTTCAATCATAACAATACAAGAGCACACAATAGATACAAACTCAAGGTTAACCGCACCAAACTTGACTGCAGAAAATACGACTTCAGCAACAGAGTGGTCAATGTTTGGAATACTCTACCTGACTCTGTAGTTTCTTTCCTAAACCCCAAAAAATTTAACCTTAGACTGTCTACTATTGACCTCACCCCCTTCCTAAGAGGCCTGTAGGGGCGTGCATAAGCGCACCAATCATGCCTACTGTCCCTGTCCTATTGTTTATTTTTATTTTTCTTATAAGTATCTATCTGATGTATTCAAAACTATGTTCATTCTTATACCTGTATCTTGTAAGCGATTGACAAATCAAATAAATACTAAAATACTAAATAATAAAATGATAAAAAAATTAATAGTGATTGGATATCTATTGACAAATGTGAATACTAAAAATGAATGAGTTTGACTATATATTTTTTCTATATAAAACTATAATCACTTCTTATTTAGCTTCTGTCTTTTCTTTATTGCCCGTATAAATGCTAAGTTATGCTTAGCAGAAAAATTATTTCTATAGGGTTCCTTTTTGTGTGTATTTTCTGCTGACTCCAAGTTTTGTCTGGATTCCATTATGCAAGAAATCTTCAGATTTAGTTACACACAATGGATGGACAAAGGTAAATAGGTCAAGGCAACAGCTCTGCTATTTGCTTTGTTTACACCTGCATAAAAGTCTAGTTCAAAACATACAGCTCAAACCTACCATATGGCATTTGATGAAAAATAGCTCTTATATGTCGCTAGATTTTCAGTGGTATCAATCAAATAATCAAATTATAAGCCATAAATTATTATATAACAATTGCTGATTGAAAAATTGGATCATTTATTAATTCTTTTAATCTGTTGTTTCAAGAGGATCCTCATTTGAGGATCATTTGAAAAACATTTTCCACTCTAATGCTCCCCTTGATTTTTGGCTCATCTGCTTCTCTTTACTTTTTGAGCTTCTTCTTTGGCAACCTCTCTGTTCTAAACATCTCTCCCTACTTTTCTAAAACCATTTCTATACCATTTTCACTTCATGACCCTTGCTTTTCCAAGTCTATAAGGACAAATCTGACAGGCAGGTTTAATATAATCAGGATTGGACCTGATGAATGATCATCAAGAAATACCCAGTTGTAGGCCAACCACTTCCATATTTTTGCCACCACGCTCAACTCAAGGCAAACATGATGGTCATATCATACAGCAGGCATCTGCAATCACATACCTGTCAGACTCATAAGGAAGGATTTCAGTGTCCCTTTCACAGTGCAAGATTTCTTTCATCACCACTTAAATGAGCATTAAGATAGCATGCTAGAAAAAAACCCCTCTACTACTTTGTTGTTTCTTTGTTCACTTGGGGAAAAAAATATCTCCATGAACTCTTTGATAAATTAAATGAAACTATACACTAGACCTGTGGTGGTGAATCTATGGCAGGTGTGCCACAGGTGGCATGCAGAGCCCTCTCTGTGGGCATATGCGCCATCATCCCAGCTCAGCTCCACCGTGCATGTGTGCATGCCTCCCGCCAGCCAGCTGGCCTTTAGGTCTCTGCCACACACATGCAATGGTGGGGCATATGTGCAGGGGCACATGCATGGGAGGCAGGCAAATATGCAGGGAGCGCCTTGCATTTTAGGTATGTGTGCATGCCTGCGCACACACACTTTGGGCACTTGGGTTCACCATCACTGCACTAGACTGATGAAAATTAAACTCTATCTTATCTAAACTTGGGGAAAGTTCAGAAGAATGAATATTTTAAAAAAATATTTCTGAACAATGCCAATTCAGTTGCTGGTTATACTTTATCCCACTAGCAGTTAAATATGTGACTTAAATCTGAAAAATGAAAAATTGGGAAGTCAGAGATCTTCCCATTATGAAGTATTTACAGTACTGTGCTAAAGTGTTAGGCAGTTGTGCAAATATGCTGTAAATTAAGAATGCTTTCAGAAATAGAAGTGTTAATTGTTTATTTTTATCAATTAACAACATGAAAAGTAAATGAACAGAAGAAAAATCCAAATGAAATCAATATTGTTGTGATCACCCTTTGCCTTCAAAACTGCAATAATTTCTATTCTTGCCCACTGTCAGGGATTCAGTCAGGTGGATTAGCCAATATATCAAGCAGGTGCTAATGACCATCAATTTCATATGTAGCTCATTAACTGAAACAGTAATAGTCATTAACTGAAATAGTAACAGCTGTGTAGGAGGTTTATGCCAAACCCAAAGTTGAAGTTCTGGAGGATAGTTTCATGTCACAACCCATACACTATGGCAACACTAAGCATAAAAACAAGATGAAAGATCTATGAAAGATAACCTATATGATAGAACAAAAGAAGATTATTGCCCAAAACTACTTTAAAATGCTATATAGTCAAGATGACTTACCAGAAGAAAAGATTATAAAATATTTAACCGAGAGGAATTTACCTATAATTCCAGAATTTACAAAGGAAATGTTAAGCTCTAAAATTACTATATCAGAGATGAATCAAAAAGCAAAAAAGCAATAAAACACCTGGACCAGATGGAATTCCCTCAGAAATATATAAAGAAATCCAAAGCCCTTTAAAACAATTAATGTTGGACTTACATAATGAAATAATAGAGCAAGCAAAGCTTCCCAATTCATTGACAGAGGCATATATTGCACTTATTCCAAAAGAGAATTCAGATGCCCAACAGATCAAAAATTATACACCAAATTCATTATTAAATGTTGATTATAAGATATTTGCTACAATAATTGCAGAGAGAGTTAAAAAAAATCTTAAATGAATATATACATTCAGATCAAAATGGATTTGTACCAAAAAGACATTTAAGAAACAATACAAGAATGATAATGGACATATCAGAATATTATGAAGTACACTCAGATAAAGAAATGGCATTGATATTTATGGATGCGCAAAAAGCATTTGATAATTTGAATTGGAAATTTTTCAGTTTTGGAGTACTGCAAGTACTTTTGGAGAAAATTTTATAGGGTTGATCAAACGGCAAAGATAATATTGAACAGTGAATTGGCTGAAAAAATTAATATATTTAAAGGAGTAAGACAGGGATGCCCATTATCGCCACTATTGTATATCTTAGCAGCAGAGATACTATTAACACAAATTAGGCAAAATCAGGAAATTAAAGGACTGAGAATCAAAAAAAGAAGAATATAAAACACAAGCCTTTGCGGATGACATGGTGTTTATCATAGAGGATCCTCTTGAAACAGGAAGTATATTATTACAAGAAATAGAGAAATATGGTACAGTTGCTGGATTGAAGATAAATAAAGATAAAACAAAGATGTTAATTAAAAATCTCACTAAAAAACAAAGGTGTTGGAAGGAAAATTAGAGATATAGACGAATAAGGTGAAATATCTTGCGGTTTGGTTAACAGCAAAATGTTCATCTATAAAAAGAGATAATTATGACAAATTATTAATACAAATACAAAAAGATTTGGATAATTGGGGGAAACTGCATCTGTCATTGATAGAAAGAATTGCCACAATAAAAATGAATATTCTGCCCAAATTATTATTCCTTTTTCAAGCAATTCCAATAAAATTAGGAAAAAAGTTTTTTGAAGAACTAAATAAGACAAGTTTATTTGGCAAGGGAAAAAGGCGCAAATAAAATTGAAACTTTTGCAGGATAGTAGAAACAAGAGAGGTTTTGGACTCCCAGATTGTGAGCTCTATTACCAGGCCACAGTCTTAATGTGGATTAAGGATTGGGTAAATCTAAAAAATAAATGAGTATTAACAATAGAGGGGCACAATCTGCAGATTGGTTGGCATGCATTTATATTGGAAGGAAAAATACATTCCATTCATACTTCCAGAGGCACAAAGTTAGAGACACTTTATTATCTGTATGGGAGAGAATTAAGACAAACCATTACATGAAGATCCCAATTTAATTATCCACCATAAGAGAAATGGTGTATCCCAATGACCTTGACTTAAATATATTACTGAGCTATAAAAATTATTGGATGAACAGGGAAAATTGAAAACTAATCAAGAACTGAAGGAACAAGGGATAAAAATAGACTGCTGGTCCTATTTACAAATTCAAACAAGATATAAAAAAATATATAGAAGAATTTTGAATATATAAAGATCAGCAGGAATTAGATAAAATATTACAAGGGTCAGATGAAAAAATGATTACCAAAATATATAATTATCTCCTAAGATGCAGAATGGAAGAGGAAGTGGTAAAGGAGACCATGATAATTTGGGTGAAAAATTTTGGTTACAGCATTAATTTGGAAGATTGGGAAAAATTATGGGAAATAAACTATAAACTAACTCTGCAGCATACAAAGAGAATTTATACAAAATGTTTTACCGTTGGCATTTACCAGCAAGATTGGCTAAGATGTTCCATAATAGATCATCAAATTGTTGGAAATGTAATTATAAACAGGGAACCTATTTCCATATGTGGTGGACATGCCCTCAAGCTAAAAATTATTGGTTTAAAATTAGGAAATGGCTGGAGGAAATTACAAAACAGAAAATTGAATTGAGGCCAGAGACATTCGTATTGGGTATATTAAGAGATAAGATAAGTAAGAAACTCCAATATATTATATTCCATATAATAACTGCAGCAAGAATAGCCTTTGCCCAGAATTGGAAAAATGACAGCATTCCCTCTGATATTATGATAATGAAAAAGGTTTTAGAGTGTTTAGAAATGGATAGGCATTAAATGGAAATGAAGGAGAGAGAAGAGACAGAGTACTACAAAATTTGGAATTTGTGATATAATTGTTTGCAAAGTAGACACAAAATAGAGAGATGAAATGAAAGGTTATGGTGTGATGAAATAATTTGGTATGAATAGTTACAACTATGTATACTTATGTATAAATATGTAAATAATCACATAAATATATGAAAATATGACACAAATCAAATGTAAAATAATTGTAATAATATTTAGTAATATTCTATATACTTAAGAATATATCAAGGTGAGTGAACACTACTACAAATATGCTGCAATGAATGGAAATATGTTTAATTGTTTTTAATTGTAGAATTTGTTTAATAAAGTTTTTTAAATATTAAAAAAAGATGAAAGTTTGCATCTTTAGCAAGGTCATTCCCAGGCAAAGGTTTCAAAACAGACTGGGATCAATCAGAATAAAGCTGGAAGAGACCTTGGAGGCCTTCTAGTCCAACCCCCTGATCAAACAGGAGACCCTATACCATTTCAGACAAGTAACTATCCAATCTCTTAAAAACTCCAGTGATGAAGCACCCACAACTTCTGAAGGCTAGCTATTCCACTGGTTCATTGTCCTCACTGTTAGGAAGTTTCTCCTTAATTCTAGGTTCTTCTTTCCTTGATTAGTTTCCATCTATTGTTTCTTATCCTGCCCTATGGTACTTTGGAAAATAAGTTGATTCCCTCCTCTTTGTGGGAGCCTCTCAAATACTGGAATACTGCTATCATGTCACCCCTAGTCCTTCTTTTCTCTAGACTAGCCAAACCCAAATCCTGCAACTGATCTTCATATGTTTTTGTCTCCAGTCCTTTAATCATCTTAGTTACTCTTTTTGCATTTTCCCCCCCGAGACTCAACATCTTTTTTGTAATGTGGTGACCAAAACTGGATGCAGTATTCCAGATGTGGCCTTACTATGGCTTTATCAATCAGTACTAATACTTCATATGATTTTGATTCTATGCCTCTGCTTATACAACCAAGAATTGTATTAGCTTCTTTGGCTGCTGCAGTATGCTGCTGACTCATATTTAAGTGATTGTCCATTAGGACTCCAAGGTCCTGCTCAGCTACTGTTTTTTGAACCAGGTTTTGCTAATCTGTACTTGTACCTTTAGTTTTTCCTGCCTAGGTGCAAAACCTTGGTTTTCTCCACATTAAATTTCATTTTGTTGGATAGGGTCCATTGTTCAAGTCTGTCAATTGATCTTTTTGGATCCTGAGCTTGTGTTCTGGAATGTTGGCTATTCCTGCCAGTTTACTGTCATCTGCAATTTTGATGAGTTCCCCTTCTATTCCCTCATCTAAGTCATTTGTGAGATATTGAAGAGTACTGGGCCTAAGATGGAACCTTGTAGTATCCCACTACTTACGTCCCTCCATGAAGTTGTAGTACCATTAAGGACTACTTGTTGAGTATGGTTTATCAGCCAATTACAAATCCATCTGGTGGTGATGCTATCTATCCTACATTTTTCTAGCTTACCGAAAAGTAGTTATGGTCTACTTTGTCAAATGTAGGTGGACTGGTTGCTTTCATGGTGTGGAGACAATAATGTGGTCCCCAATAAGACCAAGGAGCTTATAGTGGACTATAGAAGGAATAGATCAGACATCCAGTCCAATGGAGACTGTGTGGAGCAAGTGGCCAGTTTTAAATTTTGAGGTGTTTATCATAAAAGAGGATCTGACCTAGAGACTCACATTGCATGACTGGTCAAAAGGCTCCAGCAGAGATTATACTACATGAGACTTCTCAGGAAACAACTGAATGAAAAACTGCTGGTGACCTTCTACCACTGCACCATAGAGAGTATTTTAACTTTCTGCACCTGTGTATGGTTTGCCAATTGCACAGTGGCAGATAGAATAGCACTCCAGAGGGTTAACACCATTGCCCAGAGGATCATTGGTTGCCCTTTCCCCTCTTCGGAAGAGTTTTAAAGCTCCCGCTGCCTTAAGAAAGTTCAAAACATTCTTAAAGATCCATCTCATCCTGGGCAACCTTTTCTTGAACAACTACCATCTGGCAGACAGTACAGGATAATAAAAACAAGGACAAATAGGCTGAAAAACAGCTTCTATCCCAGGGCAGTAACTATATTGAATTTTACTGTATAGTGCAATATTAATGCAATATCGGGTTCTCAGTTCAATTGGATAGATGTGTGTGTTGAGGTAATTCCCCATTAGGAGAATGAGCGCACACAGGGAGACGTAGTGAGAGTAGTGAAGAATAACACACACACAGCACACAGATACACTGTATCGTAAAATGTAGGTTTTTTACTTCCAGTAAACGGTTAAGCAAAGCCCAAACAAGCAGTCCAAGTCATTCACAGTTAAAGCAGTCAGTTTTCAGTCCAGGGATAATCCAGTAACAAAGTCCAGTATCAAAAACAGTTCAGTAACAGACTTACATCAAATCCAAGACGAACTATGATCAGTAACACTCAATAGGAACGGCAACACTCTCCAGAACAACAGAACTTAACTGAAACAACCCAGGTTTCTGGCTCCATCTTATGGCCGTTTGAGGAACCACACCCAATTACAGTTTTAGCATTTTCTTAAAGAGACAGTATTAAAATGTCTATCCTGGTTTATATATTTTTCCAACCCAACTATTAGGTGACTTACATTCCTAACAGTGCGTTTGTGTTTTATTTTTATAGTTATAATGTACACTGAAGATGGCATTTAATTTTGTTGTACGAGGTGCAATGGCAATAAACTAAACTAAACTAAATGCCTTGCTGAAGTCTAAATATACTATGTCCACAGCATTTCGCTTATCTACTAATTTAGTCACTTTGTCAAGGAATGAAATAAGATTGGTTTGGCATGATCTGTTTTTAACAAACCCGTGCTGATGCCTAGTTATTTCTTTATTCATTTCCAAATGTTTGCAGATCTATTTTTTGATTATATTTTCCAGTATCTTTCTAGGTATTGACACTAGGTTGATTGGTCTGTAGTTTCCTAGGTCTGTTTTTTTCCCTTTTTTGAAGATGGGGACCACATCAGCTCTTTTCCAATTCTCTGTTAGTTCCATGATGCTCCAAGATTTTTTAAAGATATAATACAATGGTTCTGAGATAACATCTGCCAGCTTCTTTAGAACTCTGGGATGTAATCCATCAGGTCCTGGTGATTTATATTCATGAAGGTCAGTCAAATGTTTTCTTACCGTTGTCTTGCCTATTTTAATTTTTGTTTTTAGTCTGTTTTTAATAATTATGTTTTTAGTAGTTGGGCTATACTCTCTTTTTGTGTGAAGATTGATGCAAAGAATGAGTTAAGCAGCTCTGCTTTCTCTCTACTGTCTGCTACTTCCTGGCCATCTTCTCTCTTTAGAGAACCAACTGTTCATTGACTTTTTTCTTGTTATTTATATGTCGAAAGAAACTTTTTAAAATTATATTTGACTTTTGTTGCAAGTCTTTGTTCATCCTAATGGTTTCTGCTGTTCAAACTCTTGAAGAAGTACAAAGAAATGGGCAAGGTTAAGGATTGTAGATGCAGTGGTTGGCCAGGAAATTAATGTAGCAGATGAAAGACATGCCATGCTTACTTTCCTTTGACATTGGAAGATGTCCAGCAGTGCCATCAGCATAGAACTGATGGAAACCAGTGTGACCCAAATACACTCATCTACTGTCTGGAGAAGTCTGCCCAGAAATTATTTTCATGGAAGAATTACAGCCAAAAAGCCATATCTTTAATGTGAAAACAAGGCTAAGTGATTCAACTACACAGTAAAACATAGGAATTAGCTTGCAAAAAAAATGGCAAGAGGTTGTCTGGACTGAGAAGTCAACATTTGAAAGATTTGGCTGTAACTGGAGAGCAGTAAATAATGAGTTTCTGTAGGCAATAGTGTAGCATGGTTGTCAGAGTATATTCATGAACTGGAATAGAGCATGGTAACAAGGTCAGCCAATAAATAGGTATAGCAACTAAGTTGGCCAATGAGTACTGTTTGGAAACTGAAACTAGAAGTAGCCTAGACATGGCTCTATATTAAGCTCTGCAACTCTGAAGCTATGTTAAGCTGCGTCTGTCTATTGAAAATGAAACTTCTTCTCTCCTCTGCTGCGTATCTTGCTTGCCTGCTGAACTAAAGTGAAACTGATATCTGTTTCTCAGCTGAAGTTGAGTTGCCATTCTGCTCTGAACCTGTAACATGTCTGCTCTTTGAGTTTGCTCCATGTCGGAAAAATCTACAACTGGTATTGTAAACTTTATGTGTTTATAAAGAAGATAAATGAAGCCTCAGTCATCTGTGTTTACTTTTCGGGCACTGAATTTATGCTGCAATACTCTGAAAAATTGTGGATCCTTGAAAGCCTGTGATTGTATTTCTGCAAATGGAGTTGGAGATTTGGTCAAAATCAATGATTCCTCAATGCTGAGAAACACAGGCAGATACTTATCCATCATGCCATATTATCAGGAAGGTGTGTAATTAATCCCAAATGTATTCTGCAGCAGGACAATGGCCTCAAATATATAGCTAATGTCATTCAGAAATATCTTCAGCATAAAGAAAAACCAGACGTCCTGGAAGTGATGATTTGGCCTCCATAAGAGCCCTGATTTCAAGTCTGTTTTGGATTACATGAAGGGACAAAAGGATTTGATGCAGCCTATATCCATAGAAGATTGTGCTTATTTCTCCAAGATGTTTGGACCTTGAAGGAACTTTGCTGAATTCCTTCAAAAACTGAGTGCAAATGTACCTAGAAAAATTGATGCTGTTTTTAAAGGAAAGGATAGTCACACCAAATGTTGGTTTGATTTGAATTTCTTTTCTGTACATTTATTTGGGGACACTGCTACAATTTAGTAATAATAATGACTGAGCTGTTTCTCATATCTCAGGTGGACTAGCAGTTTCACTCTTCTATTAGTCTGTTTGCTTAATGGGACATTGGTGACACCTGAACAAAAAAACTTCATAAGCTTACAAAGAAACTAATTAAATTATACATTTAAACTTTGCAGCAAAAATCTAAAATGTGTTGTTTTCATTGCAATTACCTTTAATTGCAGCTAAATATCCTCGAAGTTCTTTTTGAAGTCTGGAACCTTCTGCCTGAAATACAAAATAGAAATAAAATAAAATCCTATAAGCAACTCAGATCCATGAAGAAAATAACTGAATTCTCATATGTGATTATTATATATATTATATGCAGTATATAGCTGAATTAATATTGTATATCAATTCAGTCAAATTTAATCTCTTAAAAAACTAAATGAAAAAGTTCTCTAGAAAGCAGCTAAAAATCCCCACATATTTACTAAGTGACTCTATTATGTAACAGACTTGAAATCAGGGCTCTATACAGTAATGCAAAACATTTTTCTACAATATACTAGGCTTCAATGCAAGTCATTTGATGTCTATGGACATTCTCAATCATCCATATCATAATTATCCCAAAAATGATTTTCAAAAGGGAAGTTAATTTTTTTCCTTGAAAACGTTTTGCTTCTCATCCAAGAAACAGAATGTTGCCTTTTAAAAAGCACCTTTGGGACAAGTCATTTGATGTTTCTGGCTCTGCTCCTTGGAACTGTGAAGCAACTGACATGGCCAGAAGACTTAAAATGATCTGCAGAGGCCTATTGTTTACACAGGAAATGAGCAATGCACATATTAATGTACTGCACTGTATTGTACTATACTAGTGTAGGTATAGTGGTTAACAGTGCTGCAGTGAGTTTTAGTCCTTTATTAGGAATGGAAACTGGAAGTCATGCAAAAACATTAACTGTATAAAACCTGTACTCAACTTAGTTCTGAGAGGCAATTTTTCACCATATGTTTGTCCAATCTAATACAGGCAATCCTCAACTTACGAGCACAATTCAGCCCCAAATTTATGTTGCTAAATGAGAAATTTGTTAAGTGAGCTTTGCCCCATTTTATGACTTTTCTTGCCATATTTGTTAACTGAATCACTGCAATTGCTAAGTTAGTAACATGGTTGTTAAATGAATCTGGGTTCCCCATTGACTTTGCTTGTTAAAATGTCGCAAAAGATTACATGACCTCAGGACACTGCAACCATCATAAATATGAACCCATTGTCTAGTATCCAAATTTAAATCACATGACCATGGGGATGCTGCAGTGGTCTTAAGTGTGAAAAATGGTCATATGTCACTTCAAATGGTCATTAAACTGTTGTAAGTCAAGGACTACCTGTACCATTTTCTCTCTCCCAGCCAATAGAAAGGCTTCATTAATCAAGTTCTATTTAAAACAAGCCCAGAAATGTTTAAAAAGGGAAAAAATAAGCATCAAAGCTACTATAATATACTATATACTATAATATCATTCTGAATATATTAGGAGCAAATATTTCAAGTACACTCATGAGTATAGACCAAAAAATGACAACTTTTGAGAAAGATCATTTCTTAGTTTAACATATTTGTAATCAACAGTAAATTCAGTCCTAAGTATCTCACTCATAATTTAGTCACATTTTTTTCGTTCAGGTTTTTGAAAACTGCTCCCATAACATCAAACACAATTTTAACTTCAAACCCTGATACTTCGTTTGGTTGGATCTATTCTTTTGGGTTTTATACTGAATAGATAATAAATAAAATCTACAACAAGAGAGTACAGCAAGTTCTACTTGATAGATGAATTAATTACAAACATTTGGAGTTATGTAACATTGCCCAACTTTTACTTTCAGAATATAATTAGTTACAGGAAGGTACTTACTTTGCTGTAATTTAGAGCAATGCAAATTTCACTTAAGTTAAAAAGGTCTATCGTTATGTTTTTATGATCTATTTTCTAATTTAATAATCCTTAGAATTATTAATTGGCCAAATTTTGCATTGTATGTAATAATTTGTATGTAATAATTTTCTAGGTACTCCATGACATGAGATCTAAGATTCAAAGAATGGGATCTTGCTTAGGTTTCCCAGGGAAATAACATTAGATCAGGGATCCCCAACTCCTGGTTGGAAACTGGGCCGCCAAACAGTGAGTGACCAGTGAAGTTTCATTTGTGCATCCATGAGATACAGGTTGTGTGTGTGAAACTGCTGCCAAAACCATCAAAGCCACTGCTGCTGCTTGTCTGCAAAACCAAAAATGTTGAGGATCTCTTTTTTGACAAATATTAAGCCAAGAATTTCCCCCAGGATTTCTCACTAATCATCAATGCTACATTTAAGTATGACTTGAGTGACTGTAGTTTGCATCTCTTAACATAATATTTACACTAATGCCTTGAAAAGTGGACAATAGAGGAAGCTGTTACAAAGGCCAACTGAAATGCTTCAGTTGACCTGAATCATGCAAGGAATTCTAGAAACATCAGAACAACCTAATCAGGCAGTGTCCCTAAACATTTTTTTACAAACATTCACAAATCAATTATGTTAGGTTGACTAAAGAGAAACAATTGAAATAAAATACAATTAGTACAAGCTATGAAGCACAGATAGGCTCCATGACCTTTTTTTAAAGAAGAAAAGAAATCCATTAAATTAAGGTATTTGGCAGATCTGTCATCTACTGGATTAAATACAAATATCAGGCTGTTTTCATTTTTACCAAATTCCAATATGTAATGTATTCCAGCCATGAACATTATAGCTCCGTGAGATCAATTGGAAATTAGAAATAAAATGTAAATTTATTATATATATTGATTGATTGATTAGCCCTTGGGCCATGTACAATTTAAAATGAAATTGGAATAAAATACAATACTTTAAGTAGATAAAATATGATAAAATAATATTTTGGTATTACGCCTACCCCAATCAGTCCCACATATGCTGATCTCAACCAAATCATTTTGCTTAAGTACTGTGCTCTATTAAATGTTATTTTCAGATTCTGGCCACACATAAAGTAAGTTGTTTTGATATGGGGATCCCAATGGGTCATTTGTTTGATATATAGACTGAGGTACCTGTCTCTTATACAGGTAACAATCAAATAGGATGTGAGCCAGGTTTTCTACCTCTCCCACTCCACAAATGCAGAGACATTGATTGTATGCTGTAGAATGGAACCTCCCATATCTGACCATTGTGTCAAGCTGTTCGAATTTCGCTCCCATAAATATTTTCCTAAGATTTTTTGACACTTGTAACTTCAAACAGCTGTCTATTTGAAAGGTAAGTTTGTATTTGCGCAGCAGTGGTAGGATTCAAAATTTTTTACCACTAGTTCTGTGGGCATGGCTTGGTGGGCATAGCAGGGTATTTTGGATAGTGTATGAATTGTATGAATTCCCAATTTAGTTCTAACTGCTGCAGCAGATGTTCTTAGATCTACATCCAAAATACATCTCAAATGCTGGGACTGTGTTTGTTCTAGTACTGTCGTTGAGTATAGACCACATACGTCTACGCCATACAAGAGCATGGGGTAATCTTAGCTTTATATACTTTGATTAATGGGACTAGGGACCCTGGGTAACTATGATTCTTTAATTTAAGCAGTAAGTTTTAACAAGCTTTTAACAAGTGTACTCTGTTGATGATGGCAAGCCCAAGATCCAGTCTTGGAAAAAGTTATGCCTAAATACACAAAGGTGTTAATCTGTTCAAATGGTTCACCATCTAACTGCCATCTATGTCTCTGATCATGTTTTCCAAATATCATGATTTTTTATTTAGATTTACTAATGGTTAGGGAGTTGTCCTGGCAATAGGAGTAGAAGCTTCTTAATAGCCTACGTAATCTTACTTGTGAATACGACAATAAAATCATATAATCAGCATACAGCAAGCTATTACAGTATGTATTTAGGATCACAGGCATGTGTACTATGGGATCCTTCATTAACCCTGGCAAGTCACTGATATATAAACTAAATATTAATGGGGCCAGGATACACTCTTGCCTTACCCCTTTATTTGTGTGAATCCTGTTAGTGAGAGCCCCATTAACCCCATACCATACCCTCAAACAGGTACTTGTGTAAAAGGCTTTAATCAAAGCCAGCAGTCTAGGTTCTATTTTAAGGGGATATTTTCATTTTTACCAAATTCCAATATGTAATGTATTCCAGTCATGAACATTATAGCTCCATGAGATCAATTGGAAATTAGAAATCAAATATAAATAAGTTTGCTGCAAGGGGTGGGAGAAGAAGCTGAGCTGGCTCCAGCTTTGCACAGCCACTGCGCATTCCTTCAGTTGGCAGGTAGCTGTAAAAGGGCAAGAGGAGATAGTGTTTTTCTGCACCTGTGCAGTGTTTGCCCCTTGCAAGAAACAGCCTGAGGTGTTGGCAGCAATCACTCCATGAGGAGAACCAGGCTTGGCCACCCACTATCGCTTTGGTCAAAGTAGGAACAAGTGGGTGGAGGGCAGCCAGGAGTTATTTCACAATTGTCCCAGTTCCTCTTATGGCTCCTTAGGAAAGTTAATTGCCCACTCCTGAGTTAGATCAAAACTGAAAACAAGCACTTTGTCCAGATGAATGTAAATATTCGAGGGGGAGGAGGAGGAGGAGAAGAAGAAGAAATAGGGGGAAATGCCAAATCCAACCTAAACATCTGTCCGACAGCCCATAATAATAATTGGCATTAACAAATTCTTCATTGGTCAATTGTGAAAGACAGCTTTATTCAGAACAGCTTACATTCTTTGGCAATATATCTAACATCATCAAACATGAAAATCAGTCTACCCCAAATATTTGGGAAGGATTGATAATTAGACAAAAATGCCAAATCCAGTCTGGACATCTGGCTGATTGTGCAGTAAATCATAACAATGACAACAGTAATAACCACCTTAGAAGGCTGCTTGAGATAAATATATGAAACATAATATTCACATTATCTCTACTATAATTTTCCAACCAAACAAACTAATCTATTTCACGCTCACTCTTTAATACAAATTCATACTAAAGCATTTGGTTTGAATGCAGATGATTCTAAACAGTAGGAAATACAGGTAGTCCTCAACTTACAACCACAATCATTTGAAGTTGTAACAACACTGAAAAATATGAATTATAATAGGTTCCCATACTTACAACCATCGCAGCATCCCCCTAGTCACATGATCATAGTTCAGGTGTTTGGCAACTAGCACATATTTACAATAGTTGTGATCCCTGTTTGTGACCTTCCCAGCTGGCTTGAGGATGAATAGGCTGTGCTTTAGTAAAAAAAATGTGGATTTCTACACTAGATTATCTGTATTTAGTTGACATAATTCAGCCTAAAGGATTTTATTGGCACTTTACTGGATATAATCTGAGGTTTGTTTCTGGTAAACCATGGTTGATCTTAAAAATTTGGCAGAACTTCTGAAACATGAGGGTTTCATCCAGATTAGAAACCAAATGTATGTTCTATTTTATTTCTCAGTTATAGTCATAAGTTTCATAAGTTGAAAGGTGATCAAGAAAAAGCATTAAGTACCTAAACATAGAATAAATTATATACATTTCTAGTTAATGTATTTGTTAGTCTATGGGCTAGCTAGGATCTAGTGAATTAATATCTTATATGATAATCAAACCAACAAAAACCTACCTCTTGCCGTTTGAAGTTCTGAACATATTCTTCAAATTGTTCATCTTTTGTTTCATCAGCTTTGCCTAGCTTCTGAAGCACCTGTAAGTGAAGAATAGGATAATTCATTGTTATTTTGAGCAGGTCTCATCAAATATCAGTGGAGTGATTATATTGTTTTGACATTATCGGTGCTTCATCTCATTTTGATAATGTTTTACTATTTTTTTCTCACCAATTTATATCACAATACTAATACAATAGAAGCTATGATACTACTATTAAAAACACTCTCTAAGAAGAAAATATTGATTAATCATTTTATCTCCCTGTATCAATAGCCTGTCAATGTTTTAAAAATTAGCAAGGGTCTTGGCATATTTTTTTGTAATAAATCTTTCTGTTGATGAATGAAATTTCTGTTGATGAATGAAAGGCAACACAATAGAGAAAGATCTGACACTGTGCCAGTCAGGATGTTGAAGACCAAACTTTATTAAGCTTTCTCTTATATATTATGGTTCATTATTCCTGACAGTAATAACATTACTTCAATCTGTGTCTAATTTTAAACATATAGCAATAGAGAATCAGGAAAATAAATTGATTTGCCAGTTAATGAGATATGAAATCTTAAACATGAACTGACAAGTGAGTTTTGGGATTTATCCCCCACGTTAATCTTCAAATATATTTAATGCAATACAAATATGTACAAAAGCATTATGGTGAATATTTGCATTGCTCAGAAGTATGCTGAAGGGACCAAGATGCAGGATCTCAATTAAGTAAGGCATAACATCTGTGGGTGATTTTATAACACAGTGATAATAGCAGCACTTCATTAATGCACAAGTTGAAATAAAATGGAATGAGATTTGAAACAAGTGCAAAGCAAAACATACATCTTTCACCAGAAAGAGACTTCAAACTCCTTAGGCACTGAAGAGAGTTTGGCTCTGCTATTCATAGAATATTGTGAAGATGAGCTGTATATGAATCAGAGAAAATTGAAGCATGAACTTTCTAGATGGCAGAATTCAGTTACACTGTTTTAATGGAAGTGTGGAACTTCACACTTCCATTAAAACAGAAGAGCATTTAAAGTTTGTTCTGCAAACTCTTATTCTAACCAATGCACCCTCACTCTGTTCTTTCTTGGCTGTTTTCCTTTTTAAGAAAAGGAGGTGGAAGAGAGAAAGAGCTGAAAGAGGTAAGAATATGTAGTGACATTTAAAAACCCAGGACAATCTTGAATTTAACAAGACTTAAGATTCAAATTTTAGATAATCTGGTTTTAAAATTCAATTGGAGATTATCCAAGATTTAATCGAAGTAAAAAAGAGGTTTTGATTGAGTTCTTTTTCCATATAAAAAGATGACAGCATGTGAGTAGAGACTGTGTGCATGTGTGTACATATACACACACACCACATACGCGACACTCTCTCTCTCTCTTAAAAAAAAAATCAACAGACAGTTTTCTGAAATAAAGAACTGTCCTTTATAACAGAGGACAAAGGGTGTGACATCTATGCTCCCTTTTTTAGGGGTATTATAGGTTGTACACAACTTAACAATCTTCATTTAGTGATCATTTGAAGTTGTAACAACATTGAAAAATTGTCTTACAATCAGTCATTGCATTTATTAGTCAGAGGTCACATGATCAAAATTTGGTTGCTTAGCAATTGACATGTATTTATAATAGATACAGTATTCTGGGGTCGTATGATCACCATTTCCAACCTTTCTAGCTGACTTCAATCAACCAAAGTCAATGGAGAAAGCCAGATTCACTTAACAACCATGTGATTCACTTAACAGTGGCAAAAAGTAACATTGGGCATGACTCATTTAACAACAGACTTTCTTAGCAACAGAAATTCTGGTTGCAATAAAGAACAACCTTATACCGTATTACAAGATATCATGTTGCACTATATCACTATAATAAAATCTAGTTCTAGCTTTTGCATAGGGTGCATTCAAGATTTTTCTCTCCCTAGTTTTCTTCTTTTTGCAGTTCCGGTTGGATCAGTTATATATGCATCTTATATGTTAAATTCCATGAATTTAACTGCAATGATTGAATCTAGCTGACTTAATTTAAGTTGCCATTTTGAGTAAGTGGTTAATGAATAACAAAAGTAATATTTCAAAAGGAAATATTTGTGTCATAGATTTCAGGAATTATTGCTTTTTCTCACTTCATATACTTTAAGATCCCAATATTTAACAGTATCTCTGGTTAAAAATAAACTGTTTTTTTACTTTTGGATTTTATGTTTTTAAAAACATGTTTATATTCAATTGTTGTTTATAAAATATAAAGTTTTTACACCAGAAGCTATATCGATAAACTGTGGTACTGACTAGAAACAGGCCTGAACACAGAAACGGACATATTTAACAATATTATTGTTTTGATTTATATTCTATCTTTCAGGATTTTGATTTATATTCTATCTTTCAGGATGAACATTAAATATAATGCAAGCACAGAACACTCAAAAGGGGTGCACGCATATGGCTCCTCTTCAAAATTGTATATTCTGGAAGATGTCTGTATATGGACATAAAAACAATACTTCTGCTGGGTCTCAAATTCAAGTTGAAATGTTTGTCTATTTTTTTATAAATCAAGACTGAGATGGGTGAACAATAGATGATATTATTATCTGTGGCCTCCTAGCTAGTGTTGCAGTTAATATTTTAGCATCTACATTAATGAAACATATCAATCTATAGCTTGCATACTTCATAGAGTGTTTCTCTATTAATATTAGCATAATATAAACCTCAAAAATAACCGAAATATGGAATATTAAATTATTGATTATAATCCTATTTCCCATTGGAACTAGTGATGGTTACCCTAACCCCTCAGGTCAGAACGTGTCCAATATGCTACTGGGGAAGAGCAAAGGGCTAGTACTAGTAGCACCAGAAAGAGTGAAGCGACTGGGCAAAGCCGAAAGGACACTCAACTGTGGATGCATCTGGTGGTGAAAGGAAAGTCCGATGCTGTAAAAATCTATTCTCCATAGGAACCTGGAATGTAAGATCTAAGAATCAAGGCAAGCTGGACGTGGTCAAACAAGAGATGACAAGATTGAACATCTTAGGAATTAGTGAACTAAGATGGACAGGAATGGGTGAATTTAATTCAGATGACCATGAAATATACTACTGCAGGCAAGAATCCCTCAGAAGAAATTGAGTAGCCTTCGTAGTCAATAAAAGAGTAGGAAAATCAGTTATTATATGTATGATTAAATATGTAAGTCTTTTATTGTGTTTCCCTGCAATTATCCCTAATAAAAATAGTTCTGGTTTCAGGTCTATTTGCTGTTTTATCATCTCTTCTAGTCAATTCTTTATCTTCAAGCAATATTTTTTCACTGCCGGACAGGTCCACGACATGTAGTAGTAGGATCCCAACCTTTGTTTGCACTTCCAACATTTCGGTGACATATTTGAAAACATTTTTTGACAATCTTGCTGGTGGCAAGTGCCATCTATAAAATATTTTGTATAGGTTCTCTTTGTACACTGTTGACAATATTAATTTATAATTTCTCTCCCAGTTTTTGCCAGTTATCTAATTCTATGGTATATCCAAAAATTTTTGCCCAAACAATCATTGTTTCTTTTACATATTCTTCCATTTTAAAGTTCAATAGGTAATTATACATTTTATTAATTTTTCATCTGTTCCTAACAGTATTTTATCTAGTTCTTGGGGTTCCTTATAGAATCCATACATTCCTAAATCTTTCTTGTATCTCATTTGGATTTGGGTATATTGTCACCAGTCCAAATCAATTCCGTTTTTTAAAATTCCTGTTTAGATTTCAAACCTCCCTGTTTATTTTGTATGTATTTATATCTTATAATCTTATTGAGCTAAACATTAGGGTATATTAATGCTTCCATCGTGGATAACCTGACCAGTATTTTCATGTAGTGGTTTTGTTTCATTTTTTCCCATACTGACACCTGAGTATTTCTAGTATAGTGTTTTTGAAAATATCTGTGTGATTTATTTTTCCTGTACCATATGAATGTGTGCCAACCCAGTTGTAGACCTTGTCCTTCTATTGTCAATTTTTTTTTTTTAAATTTATCTACTCCTTCACCCATGTAAGAATTGAAGCCTGATATTACAGCTCCCAATCCGGGAGTCCAAACCCACCCTTGTTTTTCGTGTCTTGTAGCATTTTTCAGTAGTATATTCTGATATGCCTTTTTTTTTTTGGAACAGAAATTTCTATCTATGTTCTTTTTGCAACATTTTGGTTTATAGTTAGGCTGCAGTTTTCATAGGCAGATGGCTGCTGATTGCAATTTGGAATAGGGAAGGGAAAAGAAAGTAAGTTTAGAAAGGTGTTAACTAACACTAAAAAAATAAGGATTTTTTTGATTTATTATTTAAAATATTGTAAAAAAAATAAAGACCATGGAACAATAAAAAAAAACAAAACACCAGTGACACTGTAAAGAACCAATTGCTTGGCATTTACAAGAAATAACTACAGCCAAGTTGAGAAATTTTTCAAAAGTTCCCCATTGTTTACATAAAAAATAAATAAGTCAGCATGGGTAGACGGGCAATAAAGAATTAGTGAGCTTATCCCATTTTACTCTGAATCAGTTTTTCAACTTCTTCGGTGTATAGCTCTTGGATTTCTTAGTGATATTCTTTCCATATAGTTAACAGATCCACCTATTCAGTCTTTTTGAGAGCTGCCAAGGTCTACTACGTGCTGCTCCTTGCTGTATAGTAACATCTGCAGAAATGTAAGATTGCATTCTGGCATTATATTGTTGAAAAATCAGTTGAAATCAGCAAGGTCCTTTAGAACAAACATGTGTATTTATTGAATAGGCTTATATCTCACTTCTCTTCCAGAAGCATAAGGCACCCTATAGAGAATCTCTCTTCCAATGTTTCTCCATAATAATATTTCTATGAAATAGGTTAGGCTCAGAAATAATGATTTCATCAAAACATTTATGTTTGGAAATGGAGTTGAACCTGATTCTTTCTTCTTTAATCCAATATTTAAATCACTAGTCTGCATGGAGTTTTCCTAAAACAGCATTAAAGTCAGGTGATTTACTATATTATTATTACGGTTGATTTTTTAGACTACATTTGGTATTTTTATCCATCTGCCAAGTCCTTCCCAGTGATCTGAGACAGATGAATGTTTGACGGTATTGCAATATGTAAGCTATTATAAAGCTGCCTTTTGCAATTGACTAATTGTGATTTTGTCAATGCTGATAACATTTAAGTGGTGCTCCAGATGTTTTGGGATTGCACCTAAGGCACCTTCTACTATTGGAACTATTTTTGCTTTCTTTTGCCACAATAATTTCACTTCTACTGTATTTGTGGATCTTCGTATGTTGTATTTTTCAATAGTTCTTTCTCTTCTGCTATCTCCAAGTATTGCAATGTCCACTGTTTGTTTATTTTGTGGCCACACCAGTTTTGATTGCAGGCAAGTGATATTTCTTCAAACAACACACTATTGTTGCTACTTTGTCATGCCTTTGTAATTAGCCAATATGATTTTCTTGCAGCAGCTAAGTAATTTATTCACTGTTTCTTGCACTTCTATGCAGAGATGTCATTTGTCTCAGATGTCTCAACCAAAAACCATTTATCTTCACCTAGTGTTAACCAGTTTTTGACCCTCCTTGCCCTGTTCTGTACCATATCTGCTTTTATTGCCAATTCTTTCATTTCAGCATCTTTAAATTCTTATTTACCTTCTTTAGTCAATAACAATAGCACTTAAACTTATATATTACTTTACAGTGCTTTACAGCCCTCTCCTAACCGGTTTACACAGTTAGCATATTGCCTCCAATAATCTGGGTCCTCATTTTACCCACCTTGGAAGGATGGAAGGCTGAGTCAACCCTGAGCCTGGCTGATTCACTGCAATCTCTCTATTGATAGACTGGTAGAAATATTTCTGATTTAACTATATTTGAAGATTCTGCTTACAGTATGCAATTCAAGCTTCATATCTGCTGATCTTCTTGACTATAGTTGTTTTTTGCCTCTTTATTATTTCCAATGTTCCCTCAATCTTCCTTGATTCTAGATGATATTTCTTTATAAGATATTATTTGGTCTTCTTGTTCTTCAGCTTTTCTTTCATCTGTTCTAGCTTGATTTCACATGATCTTAACATGATGATCTTATGTTCCAGTGAGATATTCCATTTTGATAGTGCACTTGGCTTTATTTCCTCTTGGCTAATTTTGCATCCCAGGCATTCAGCTATAACCTCAGTTGTGCTACACATTAGTTGGGTTGTTTCTTGCAATGAGATGATAATTATCTTCAATATTACAGTATTAACATATTTTAATATTTGTGCTAGCTGTTTTTTGGAATACATTTCAGTGCAGGCAGTCTTATTCTGTTGTTTTTCTCCTGTTCTAGATGCTCAGTTATTCCTTTTTTTCATTTCTTCTTCTTCTTCTTCCTCTATTCTTTCTGAAGAGAAAGCAGAAGAGAGGTTGTCTGCTTTGGGAATGAAAACTATTTTATATCTTTACTGTCTCTCTCTGGTTTACCTCTATAGTCTGAGTTACTTCTGGCAAAGCTTCACTTTCTTTGCCCCAGTTAGGCCAATTCTACTGCTGTGAATTCTTTATTTCATATTATAAATCAATGTTGATTATGCTAGCCTCTATTATTTCTGATTCCAGATGTTGTACTTTTAACAATAAGTGAATTCTTTTCAGACATCCTCTTCTCACTGAACTTGATTTGTAATAACAGGCCATTATTTCTTTAAAGCCCATTGTTGTATGTTTGCAACAGATAACATCTTTTCTTTCAAAAGGCTTGCAGTTGCTCAGCCAATGTTTTCAGTTCTGTAGCTCACTTGTCATCAGATGCCCAGAAACCCAATATCTAATGTGGTATTTGTTAGTCTGGGTGATTTACATCTCACTATATTGTTTATAGGAATCGTGGCCCCATTCCGGACCAATTCCCTCTGAACTGGACACTCTTTGTCTGGCTCCAGTGTTGAGATCTGTCCAGTATGGATGAACCTCTGGCATAGCTGTCATCTTCCTTAGAGTAGACAAGTCCCATAACCACATCAAGGTAGTACCTCACTAGGGAATTATCATTGTTACAACACTACATAATTGCAAAATGAAACATACTGAAATAATATTAAGCTTATCAAGATATAAAATACAAAAGAAAATGAAAATAGTGGAAAAATGGAGAGGGAAAAGTGAAGAGTAAGATTAGGTTAACAAGGGAAAAAGAAAACATTGACTTCTGACTCTTTTTAGTGCAGTAGAATAAAATACTAACATTACAGCCTCAATTTACATATTTAATATATACTAGTCATTTCTATAACAACAAAACTTAACTAATCACCAAAACCCAAATCAAACTTTCATTTTTTTTCCATCTCAAGCACAAAATCCAGAAGTGGTTTCCAAGTTGGATGTGTTATTTTCTTTGATTAAAGCAGTTAATTTAGCCATCTCTGCTATTCCACCATTTTTTGCAGCCATTCACCCATTGTGGGAATTAAAGTATCTTTTCATTTTTGTGCACAAAGATTTCTTGCTGCTGTCAACATATACAATAGCAAAGTTCCAATTTATTTCCAAGTTCTTCATCCATTAAGCCTAAAAGAAAAATCTCTGGTTCGATTTTTATATACCCTTTAAGACAGGGGTCACCAACCTTTTGGACCTCAGGGACTACCAAACTCATACTTTTAAATCCCGAGGACCACTAATACAAATTTTAAAAAAGAATATATTTAATATAAATTTTTTAATATTTAATATATATGTTATGTATATATGTATGTATGTATGTATGTATATATGTATATATGTGTGTGTGTATATATATATATATATATATATATATATATATATATATATATATATATATATATATATATATATGGCATTCAACTTTGTTCAGGTATTTTCACGTCATTGTAGTTGTGCTTTTAAAGTTGTAGCAACGTTTCGGCAGAATCTCATCTGCCATCATCAGGCTTCTGTACAGAAACGTTGCTACAACTTTAAAAGCACAACTACAATGACGTGGGAAAATACCCGAACAAAGCTGAATGCCATACATGTAAGTACCAAAAACTTAACACACACACACACACACACACACACATATACCAAACTATTCTAAAAATATGAGTTCCATATATATATGCATATATATATATATATATATATATATATATATATATATATATATATATATATATATATGCTTATTTTATTATAACAAAATCATAAATGCTTAATCATAACTGTGGGGTAGAGCGAAGGAAAGGAGGGGCCTCTCTCATCCTTTGAGGGAAAGAGGGAGGATTTAATACTGCTGGGATTCAAAAGAAGCCACGTGGTGCCTGGAGGCTGGGAAGATCTGGGTGGGAAGGAACCGGCTCCCCCTCAAATGGAAGAAAAGCAGAGCATCCCCCCACCAATCTGGTCTCCTGTCATTTCATATCTCCCCAAGTCAGAGGAAACCTCTCCTCATTTGCCAGGTGTGACTGCCTGGAATTGGGGGAGGGGAGGAGGGCCAGGCTGGAAGTGCCGAGGAAGACAGGCTCTAATATAGGCAACACCCCCCCCCCCGCTTTGGCCTCCTTACAAAAGGACTCCCTGAGGCTAAGCTCCAGGTTTTTCCTGCTCTGCTTCCAAGCAATGAATGATCCCTCCCTGTGTGGAGGCTGAAGGGGAGGGGGGTCGGGCCCAGAAAAGCTTGAGCTCTCACCTGCACAAACAGGCTGGTTATTATGAATCCATCTTCCTCGGCGCTCTTTTGGTCTGGGCATTTGGTCTTCCTCCCTGCCCCATGCCAAAGGAAAGCCAGCCAGGTTTCTCCTTCCCTCCTACCCTTCCCCCTGCTCCCTTCCCCCCACTCAATCCTACTTTGGGACAGAGGAGAGCGCACTGGAAACATGTGTTGGCATTTCCAACATGCCTTTCTCTGGTGCCCGCCTGCAATTCTTCGCGTTCCTCCAGGCCTGGCTTACTGAGGGTGGAGAGCAGTCTTGACATCTCTGCTGCCCCCCCCCCCACAAGGCCCCTGCCATCGCTGCCTGGGGAGGGCACAGGAAAAGAAAGCGAGCAGAAACATAGCTCTCACTGGGGTGAAAGAATGGAGATCGGGGAAGGTACAGGCAACAGAAAGCAGTGCTTTTCAAAGGCGACAGCTTGTGACTTCTGTTGCCTGTGGACTTCCTCAATCTCAGCTCTTTTGCCCAGCAAGAGCTATGTTTCTGCTCACTTTTCCTGTGCCTTCCCTGGGCAGTGATGGCTGGGTCTGTGGGGGGAAGGGGGCAGCAGAACAGAGCGCCAAGAGCGATGAGAAAACTGACACCATGCTACTGTCATCCCATTCTGGACCTTTGAACTGGATGTTGAGCACAGACTTGCCCACTCTGCCCCCTCCCACCATCACCATCTAGTACTTTTCCTGCCCTGGGCCATCCCTACAGCCCGTGACCATTGAGGAAGAACCCAGGCCAGGAGAGGTGAGCTGGAAGGTGCGGGAGTGCCATGCAAATGCAAGTAGCATGGCGTTCCTGCAGCTTCCGGCCATCTCCATTGCCACTTCAGCCTGCCTGTGCCGCCAACCCCCTCTTGCTGCAACAGCACCATTACCTCATCCTGGCCGGCGAGGTCTGCACTGCTTTTTGCAGGTTTGCCCTCGGCCAAAGGGTGGGGGCCAGCAGGTGGGCGGGCCATATGGGCGGCACAATCTTGTATTCCCATGTAGCCTGGATTAATTGCTTTGAGGATACTTGGGGGGGCATTTCTCTGTGGACCACCAAAATTTTCTCATGGACCACCAGTGGCCACGGCCCACCGGTTGGCAACCACTGTTTTAAGATAGTTAAAGGGAATATAGCTTTCCAGGTCATTCTGAGTGACTCCAGATAGTTTGCAACAGGGTGCCAAACTCAAGGACCATGGGATGCTAAAATCTGGCCCGTGGGGCTGGCCTGGAAATAGCAAAGGACAGCCTCCTGTAGCACTCTGCCAGCCAAAACATGTTGTCAGGGCGGGGGGCACACATGGAACCCCTGTGCCCTGTTTTGGCTGGCAAAATGCTGCAGGAGGCCATCCAGGCCAAAAACAGGCTTCGGGGGCACCTGCGCCTTGTTTTGACTGGCAGGGTGCTGCAGGAGACGTCTCCTTCCTCTCCCTGGCTGGTCCAAAGAGGAAACCCGCAATGCTGCTCTGGCCTTCCAAGAAATCCAGTTTGATTTTGTACAAGGATAAAATTCCAATAAACAATATAAAAAGCAATAAGCCCTTGCCTTTCTTATGACAACAATCAAATTCAACCAATCAAAGTCCGTGGTGTCCAATGGGTTATTCTCTCACACCAAGGAGAGTTGAGGATTTATAACAATGGGGCACGAGTCTTGCTAAACTGAACTTAGCTGATCAGAGCAGGGTCTTCAAAGCTTAATTCTTCACTGACTCAAAGATTGCCTTTGCCTTTTTTGCAGCAGCTTCATGAGTTGTTTCATGTTCAACCAAAATCAGAAATCGGTAACAATGTTTTAAGATTTTGCTTATACAGGTATTCCTTGACTTACAACCACAATTAATCCCCAAATTCCTGTTGCTAAGCAGGACAATTGTTCGATGAGTTTTGTCCCATTTTATGACCTTTCTCAACACAGTATTGAGAGAAGAGTTGCAGTTGTTAACTTAGTCACATGGTCGTTAAATGAATCTGGTTTCCCCTATTGACTTTGCTTGTCAGGTCACAAAAGAGATCACATGACCCCCAGGTCATAAAATGCAACCATCATAGATATGAGTCTGTTGCCAAGCATCTAAATTTTGATTACCTGACCACGGAGATGCTGCAACAGTCCTAAGTATGAAAATGAGATCGGAGGTTTTTATGGTTGGTGGTGTTTTGGGCGAGTGAATTTATAGTATAAATGAATTTATGTTTGCTTAATTCATTTTTGCAAATGACTCTACACAAGCGTGGGGCCACAGAGCCGTTTCTGTTTTTGAGCTCTCGGCCAATGCAGGAAATGTCAAGTCAAATGTCATCAGGGGAGATGGTTGATGCTTGATAGTCACCAATGATGTTGCGGACAATTGTGATATCATCATTGTTATTGATGTCCTCTAGACCAAATAAGATGGTGTTAGGATGCTTTCGTTCACGCTCGACAGCTTCTCTGATGAGGATTGGGATATCATTATTTGTTGGATTTATGTTTTTTTGTGGATTAGGTTGCAGTTGTTGGTTTGTAGCTATTGGATGTTCAGGTTTTTATGTTGTGTCTTCTTTTTTTTTTTTCAAGGTTAGTTAATCTTTCATTTAAAGTGCCCAATTAAATTACATTAATTTACATTACATTAGTTGTATTAAATTACATTAAGCCTATTTTTTAAAATCTTAATCAGTAATCATAGTTTGCATTAAACACGCTAATCACACTTATTAATTAAAACAATAAATCCATTAAACAATTGATAAATTAATTATTTTTAGAAATTGATTATCTAATCATTGATATAGGTTTTAGTGGTAGAATTAGAAAAGGCTTTCTTTAAATCGCTGGTTGAATGTTGAAAATCTCTCTTTAAGGGTGGAAAAACACAGCCCGTTTCTATGGAGGCGGCTGATTTAAAGTGTTTGCTGGTTTTGCATTTTGTCATCAAAAAGGGGTGAATCACAGCCTCTTCCTCTCAAGAAAAGATTAATAACTTTGGAGCTAGCAGGCAGATTGTTTCAATGGAGGCGAGGAATGCAAGAGATTTTTTTTAATTGGTTACTTCCTGTTGAAGAACAGAGGAAACCAACTATTCTTCTCTCCCTTTTGCAAGCAGACTTTGACTCAGCAGAGACAAACAGAACAATTCACAGGGAGGCAACAGGAAACGTTTTGTTTTTGTTTTCCCTTGATGAATGGGATTTCTGGCCCCCTCCTAGTCAATTGAAATACACTTTTAAAGTTTGTTGCTTTTAAAAGAGAGTACATAGATAGTCTTGCACTGGCAATTCAAACAGTTTATATTTTTACTATGTAGACTCAGATTTGTAATGAGCATTCACTCCTGGCTTCAATATACTTCTGCTTCTATCACAAAATTGCTTCCAATCTTCACAGGAGTTTATTTACTGTCCTTTTAAAGAGGGAGTCTGGATTAGCAATTTGGTGAAGAGGGAAGAGGGAAGGAGGGGCAGCGGGGGGGGGAATGGGCGTTGGTTCTTACCTGATACGCCTCTTCTCGTGGAACTGCGTAGAGCATCCAGAGAGTGGGAGGTGCTTCAGTCCTTCCTTCTCACAGGCTGAGTTATAATTGAAGAACGCTCCTCCTTCCTCCACGTGGCTCCTCCATGCGTTCTCCCAGTTTCACGAAGACGAGAGGACAACCACAATCCTCTAACTGAACTAGTAAACAACTCAAGTATATACAATAACGATCATTGGCAAAAACAGAATTCCCTACCAGACGGACCAAGAAGGGTGGGGCTGGATGCTCTACGCAGTTCCACGAGAAGAGGCGTATCAGGTAAGAACCAACGCCCATTCTCCGTAGAACTGCTGCGAGCATCCAGAGAGTGGGACATACCAAAGCATGTTTGTCCTACGGGCGGGACTCCGTCTGGATCGGAATCTCCTTAGGATCCCCAACCACTTGCTGTAGGACTCGCCTGCCAAAGGACGCTTCAGCCGAAGCAAAAGTGTCAATCTTATAGTGGCGTATGAAAGGTGACGGAGAGGCCCAAGTGGCCGCCCGGCAAATGTCAAGAAGCGAGGCTTGAGTAGCCCAAGCTATTGATGTAGCTGCGCTCCTGGTGGAATGAGCCGTTATCCCACTGGGGATTGGAAGAGCTTGAACTGAATAGGCCTTGGAAATGGTCGCCTAATCCACCGGCCTAATCCACCGGTTTTAGGCTGAAATGACAAAAACAGGGACTCCGATCTCCTGATGGATTGCGTGCGACATATGTAAATACGCAACGCCCTTCGAACATCGAGGTGTGCCATTGCCTCTCCCTATCATGCAGAGGCTTTGGACAAAAATTAGGTAGGACCAACTCCTGCGCCCTGTGAAAAGCAGAATTGATTTTTGGTAAAAGGAGGGGTCTGGTCTCAAGACAACTCGATCAGAATGAAAAATGCACAAGTCCTTCCTCACGGATAGAGCTGCAATTTCAGATATCCTTCTAGCTGAGGTGATCGCTACAAGAAAGACCACCTTAAAGGTGAGAAACTGGAGTGGTACCTCCCGAGAGGTTCAAAGGGAGGCCTAGTCAAGGCCAGGAGAACTTTGTTAAGGTCCCATGTTGGATATCTATGCACTACCGGTGGGCGCAAATTAGAAGCCCCTTTTAAAAGACCTTAATGCGAGGGTGGTGGGAAAGAGAGCTGAAGGAGCATAGCCACCACCGTTGAGAGGGCCGCGACCTGTCTTCTCAACGTGTTGGGAGAGAGACCTTCATTTAGGCCATCCTGTAAAAAGGCTAGAATTTGTGCTATAGAAGGAGAGCGAGGATTGACAGAGGATTTTCGGCACCACTTACAGAAACTGTTCCAAGTTGAATCATAAATTCGAGTAGTGGAAGGCCTCCTGGCAGCCAGAATGGTATCTATGACCTGGGTAGACAAGCCTTCTTCAATCATCGTTTCCGCTCAACCTCCAGACGGCTAGCTGCAGCCACTGTGGTTCTGGATGAAGCAGAGGTCCCTGTGATAGGGAGATCTGGTCCAGCAGGATCCTCCACGGCGGAACCACCGATAGACCGTGAAGATCCGCAAACCACGGCCTCCTGGGCCAATATGGGGCCACTAGTAGGATCTCCGCCTCTCGAACAGCAACTTCCGAATTACCCTGGGGATCAGCGGAAGCGGAGGGAAGGCGTACAGGAGGCCGGGAGGCCACGGGCAACGCAGGGCGTCGTGGTTCTCTGCCCCGTGGGAAGGGAACCGAGAGAAGAACCTTGTGTCTGCGTGTTGAGCGGCGAGGCAAAGAGGTCTACCAGAGGAGACCCGAACCTGTCTGCTGCTTCCCTGAACAACCGCGGATGCAGGCGCCACTCTGCTGGGTCCAACGTGGCCCTGCTCAGCCAGTCTGCCTGGACGTTGGAGACCCCGGAAATGTGCTCTGCCCTGATGGAGGAAAGATGCGTCTCTGCCCACCGACATAGTCGTTCGGCTTCTCTCATGAGGATGATGGAGTGGGTGCCTCCCTGACGGTTGATATGGGCTTTGGTGGTGGTGTTGTATGTGAGGACCAGAATGTGGTGCCTTCTCACCTGAGGAGCGAAAGCTCGCAGGGCTAGGTATACCGCATGAAGCTCCAACCAGTTGATGTTGTGTCGTCGTTCGAAGGAGACCAAACTCCTGGGCTGACAGAGACTGCAGATGGGCCCCCATCCGGAAAGGCTTGCGTCTGTCGTAGAGTGACCCTTTGGGGCTCCTTGAATAGATGACCTCTGTTGGTAGAAGGTCGAGTCCACCAAAGAAGGGATGAGAGAACCCTTGGAGGTATCCTTACCACTGACTTGATGTGCTCCTTCCCGAGCGCTGGTACGGCAGAAGGAACCACTGCAAGGATCTGGAATGCAAACGAGCCCATGGGATAATAGAAATGCAGGAAACAAGTTTCCCAAAAGCTTGGATAAACTGAGCAAGGACGCTTTACCAGTTCGCCTGATAGTCCGGATAGCAGTATGAATACTATGAAGCCTCTCCTGGGAGAGGAAGACCTTACCCTTAACAGAGTCAATTACAGCTCTTAGGTGAGCTATGCGGGTGGAAGGGCTAAGTTGGCTCTTCTCCCAATTCACTAAAAACCCGTGATCTTGCAGCACTGAAAGGGTAACACTAGTATCCCTCTCGGCCTGCTGTCGGGAAGGGGATACGATAAGGATATCGTCGAGGTAACAATGGATGCGGATGGGAACCTGTCTAAGATGGGCGCCAGAGCTGCCAGCACCTTCGTGAAAGACCTCGGGGCTGAAACAAGGCCGAAAGGGAGGGCCACATACTGGAAATGTTGGTTATTACAACAGAATCTCAAATACTTTGAGTATGAGGGATGAATGGGAATATGGAGGTATGCCTCCGACAGGTCAACTGACGTGAGCCAGTCCCCTTCCCTGATACCCTGTAAAATAGACTGTAGAGTCTGCATCTTGAACTTCTGGCGCCTGACAAAGCGATTAAGTCACTTGAGATCTAAAATAGGTCTCCAACCCCCTGAATGTTTAGGCACCAAGAACAAGAGAGAATAAAAACCTCTTCCTCGTTGAGAGGATGGGACAGGTTGGATGGCCCTAATGTCAGCCAGATGTTTAATGGCGGAATCCATAAGAGCCCGCTTTGTAGGATCCCTAGAGACAGGTGAAATCCTGAAATGTTCAGGGGGGGGGAGAGGAATTGTAGAACGAGTCCAAAACGCACGGAACTCCTCACCCAGGCATCCGAAGTGGACCTCTCCCAGAGGTCTGCAAAATGCCTGAGACGACCGCCTATGGGGAGAAGGTCTGAGGCCCTATCTGGGCTGGCGGGAGGCCTGTGACCGGAGCCTCTAAAGGGTCTCCTAAAGCTGCCTCCTCTTCGGCTCCTGTCTCCTGTATCACTTCGGGTCGTGGTAGGATGACCGAAACGACGGGAACCCTGGAATCTAGGGAGAATGACGACTGGTATGGGGGCGAAAGGAGCCCCTCCGAAAGGGCTGGGACCCTCTAGACTCCTGCCTGCGCGAAGCAAGGAAGAAACTTCTTCTTACTTGAGTTTCCAAAAGCAAGGGTTCAAGGGCAGGCCCGAACAGCTTCCCTTCTGCCAAGGGGGCTGAAGCCAACTTGGATTTATTTCTAACATCGGCCTGCCAATGCCGAAGCCAAAGTAATCTCCTAGCTGTAACATGGGAGGAGATGGCCCGTGAAGCGAACTTAACTGAATGAAAGGTGGCATCAGCCGCGAACTCCGCCGCTGCTGTGATTTTTGCAATATCCTGATGGGCCCTGGTATTAGTCGGGGGATATGCTGCTTGAGCTGCCTGAGCCACTTGATGGAGGAACGGGTGAAAAAGGAGGCGGCCGTGGCCGACCTGATGGCCCAGGCATCGGACTGGTGAGCTCGCCAAGAGCCATCTCCGCCCGCTTGTCCTCTGGCTTCAGCGCCTCAACGCATCCGTAGGGTTGGAAGAGGAGGTCAGCGTCACAATTGGATCGTCTACCTCCGGGGTGTCTAACATAGAAGAGAATGCTGGGTCCAGATTAAACATCCTCTTATCCTGACTAGAGGGGCGGGTGTAGGACCCACCGAGGCCAACTGCCTCGCAACCAAGTCTGAGAAGATTGGGGGCCGAATAACTTCTGCTTCCACAATCGGTTGCCTGAACATGAGGTCATCTGGATCCTCCGGTTGATGGCGGTGGATCAGAAGGAGATTGAGAGGCCAGGCCTGAGCTATTCTTAGCCTTAAATAATAAGGACTTAAATAACTGGGGTTTAAAGAGGCCCACAACCGTCGGTTGTTCGGGAGAAATGCCCTCGTCCTCTGACATTTCCCCCTCCATAGGGTCCCCGAGAAGGAAATCAGAATACTGCGAGGACCCCCTCTCAGAGCCTTCCTCCTCCCCGAAGGGCTCAAAGCCCATTTCCTCCTGTTCCTGCGAGACCTCCTGAGGCTCCTCCCTCCTGGGGATGGGGCATCCGTATGAGAAGGTACCTGACCCTGCTGGGCGCCTGCCCGGAGAGAGATCGACCAGATAAAGATTCAACGTCGGAAATCCTCCTCGAGAACCAGGTCTGGATAGCTGCTGCATTCCATCAGCTATACCCTGACGGATAGCAAATTGCATCCATTCCCTGATACTATCAGGGATGATGGTTGACGGCGGCTCCTCAGGGCGAAGACCTGCAGCGGTTGGCGTGAAGGTCGCCTCTGGAGCACGGGATGGCTGGCGGCTCCGGGTGGATGTACTGCACCTGGAGGGGGAAGAACGACTCGGCAGGGGAGGGGGATGGGCAGAGGTAGAAGGTGGGGTAGTTATAGTGTGCAGTTCTTTAGATCGTTTGCTGAACTCCTTTTCCAGAGCTTTGTGACGCCTTAAGGCGTCCTTTTGAGAAGCACTGGAGGAGTCCTTGTCCCTCTTACGAAGATAGTGCGTCTTCGATTTGGCCTTCAGGGAAGAGCCAGTTGGATTGTTCTCTGCCATGGTATCAAGGAAAAAAACCTTACAACAAATATGGCGGTTGGCACGCCTAGGAGTTCGGCTTACAAACGCAAACCGGTTTTCCCAAAACCAGATCACGTCCCCCTTTCAATAAAAATAAATTAATTTATTAATTTATTAATTTATTAATTTATTAATTTATTTATTTATTTATTTATTTATTTATTTATTTATTTATTTATTTATTTATTTAATTTGTTTTTTAAAACACCAAGTACTAAAAAACACAAGGAGAAAACTATCCAAAAATATCTACACAAAAGCTTGCTGGAATATATTATAAAATAACTAATAATAATAATTTCTTTCTTTCTTTTTTTTTTTTTTTTAAGGGCGGGGCCGAGGACAGGGCCAAATAGGCACAAGGAGAAAATAATAATAAAAATTATTAAATACAAATCCAAATGAGCCAAATGAACGCAGAGAGGCCAAAAATAAGTATAATAGGTAGGCCTCTTTAGGCAGCCTCCCAACACAATGGGAAGTACGTGCCCGCGCCTCTGAACAAGCTGATTGATACAGACAGAAAAAGCCAACAAGAAAAAACCTCTAAAGGAAAGACAGCAGGGCCGGAACCACAGTGTCCTCCAATAAAAAAACGGGCTCCACGCGGCCTGACGGTCCCGCTTAGGGCCTCAATCCACACAGCTTAAATCCAAAAATAAAAATTACACACAGCCAGGAAAAAATATTATTTAAAATAAAACAAAATGGCGCCGGCCACGAGGCGGTTCCAAAATGGCCGCCCGGCACGGCACGCGAGGCAATCAGAGGCGCACCAGCCCTATTCGCTACCAGGCAATCAGGAACAACGAAAAGCCAGGGCTGGGAGAGGAAGCGTTGCTTCCTCTAAAGCGTTCTGGGGGGAATGATGATAGTGCAATAAATCAAGGCACGGAGACAAGCGGCTGGATAAAGGCACGCTCGGAAATGCAGAGAAAGGGAGGAGGGGTGGGGGGGGCGAAGTAAAGCTCCGAGCCCTTAAACCCCTTCCTACAGGCAAAAAAACGCCTCACCAATTAAATTTAAGAGCACACTATCAACGCAGGGACAAGGAGGAAAGGAATAAAGGCAAACCTGAACACTTAGAAGCAAAAACTCTGAAAACGGCCAAGGAACAAGAGATCGCTGCCTGCTTTCTCGAAGGCTGAGTGAAAACTGGGAGAACGCATGGAGGAGCCACGTGGAGGAAGGAGGAGCGTTCTTCAATTATAACTCAGCCTGTGAGAAGGAAGGACTGAAGCACCTCCCACTCTCTGGATGCTTGCAGCAGTTCTACGGAGAAGCAGTCTGCTGCAAACATCTGAAGACCAACTCACAGCTTCCAGTGCTCACTGCCCTGCAAGGATGGGATGAATTTCACTGTCTCACCGCCCTGCAAGGATGATTATAGAGCCCCCGGTACTGATGAGCTCCACTGCCTTACCTTCTAGTAAGGATGGGTCGAATTGTAGATCGTTGAGCGCTTTTGAATTTAGTGCTTTCCAAGGAATGAGCTCTTTTCTGGTCAAGGATGGGAGGAATAGAAAATCGCCAAGTACTTACACAAAATCACATGGGCCACCGCATTTTGAGCTAACTAAAGCTTTAAATTTTCAAAGGCAGCTCCATGTAAAGAACATTGCAATAGTCAAGATAAATGATTAGAGTGTGGGTGACTGTAATCAGGGATTGTTATCACAAGTCCATCAAAGATGTTAGAAAGTTTCTTCTTTACATTTACATTTCCAATATACATTTGAAATACTTTTATATATTTTTGACAATTTATCAGATCTTAAATACCAATGGTACATTATTTTATTAAAAATATTTTAAATTATAATTTAATGTAAATTTTAAATCCTTCATCCACATTTTCCCATTGTTCAAACATTATGTTATACCCCAAAATTCTTTGCCCATTAGACCATGCATGCTTCACATATTCATTCTCCACATTCAATTTCAATAACAATTTACAAACCTTGGCAATAACATGTTTATCATTACCACAATTTCAAATTCATTTTTTAACAAAGTCAAATCCATAACTTTTAAAATTTAATTTAAACCTTTCTTTCAATGGCAAATATGACAACAACTAGATGGTCAATTCTGGCTGCCAAAATCTTTTTTTTTTAAAAAAAGATAATAAGATCAGCAACTCATGATCTGGGCTCTCTGGGTTTGGTTATTTTCACTAGTAATGAAACATCTGTAAGAAAACATCCAAGCGCAGACAGCACAAAGGAGCCCTCCGTATGAAAGTGATCTGGCATTGCTATCTTCCAAGTTGCATTTGATTTTAAGACTGAACTAAATGCTATCCAAATCTTCTTTGGGGTGGCAAAAATATTTTGCATCTTATAGCTCAGTGGCCCTGTCTAGTAATAGAACTCAGTGGGGTACATTTTTGAACATATCTACATAGATATCTACTAATTCATCCTAATATTGTTCAACCTTTAAGGAAGGTTTTTCATTTATATTAATTCTCAATGAGAGTAAGGTCAAAAATGACCAATGAACCTATGTATTATTCAAACAAGTTCGGGAGAGCTTTAAAATGACCACATGTGATAAATGTAGAGTTAAAAAAGAATGTTTCAAGTTTAAATGCCAGACATAATGGATCCAATCAACATATGATGGACTACAGATTCTCCACCTCTGCAGTCTTTTCAAGATTAAAGAAATCCTTAATATAGTAGTTTCCAAATTTGCCTCTCATATTGTTTGAAAATCCTTCAGACTTTTGTAAGATACTTCCTCTTTGGATAGCTATTCTTAAAATTCTATTTCTTGCCCACCTGTTTTGGATGTAAATGTAAGCTTACAATCAGCCAATCCTTTTTTGCATAATACTTATATTCTATGACTGGCTTGTAATGTAAAATGTATTATTTCTAGCCCTTTCCTATTGCCTAGATCAGGGGTTGCCAACCTCAGGGACCACCAGACTCATAATTTTAAATCCCAGGGACAACTAACCAGTTCTGTGGACATGGCCTAATTTGTGGGTGTGGCTTGGTGGTCATGTGACTGACTGGGCATAGCTTGTATGTAAATATTATCAATATTTATATAAATATTGAATTTTTTATAAAAAAAACAGCAACTTTTACCCAAAATCAGGCAAAGCAGGCAGGCAGATTGAGTTGCTCACAGATTCATTCAGAGATCTATCTATCTGCCATTGGCTAGCTCAGTTTGTCACATAAAATTTGCTTGCAAGCAAACTCATAAAATTTGCTAGCAAGCAAACTCACAAAATTAACTCACAACACACCACGTATGTAAATATTGAATTTTTTATTTAAAAAAGAGCAACTTTTATCCAAAATGAGGCAAAGCAGTCAGGCAGATTGAGTTGCTCACAGAACCATTCAGTGATCTATCTGCCATCGGCTATCTCAGTATCTCAAATTTGCTTGCCGTGAGTCTGCACTGAATAAGAGAACCTTCAGTCCTAAGGGAGGTTCAGCTGTGCTTAAAAGCAGAGCTGAAGATCTAAAGACTAGCTAGAAAGCAAGAAATCCAACCATTTCCTGCTTCCTAGCTAATCTAAATCTCCTGGCACAGCAGAACAGCTGATGGTTGGAAAAAGGAAAAATAGCAATTAAACAGGCAAGTTTGCCAGGTAAGGAGTGAGTGGGCGGGGAGGGTTCCCACGGGCCATTATATATATATACAAAGTTTTGATAAACTCTCCAAGAACAGCTTTTCTGTCCCCCGTGCCTTAAACTAAGCAGTGCAATGTGGGCTTGGCTATATTTTTTAACATAATGAGCTTACTGAAACAGAATTCCAGATAATTTCCTACAGGCTTTGCAGGGCAACATTAGTTTTAGTGGTACAGTTCAGTTCTTTAGGTTTATTCTAGATGACTGCATTTTGCAATCTCTTTCTCATTACAGAAGAACAAATGGTCTTCTGCTGATGGTTTCATAAATATACCAAAAGGGAACAAAGTAGTTTTTTTCTATATTAAATTTCATAAATTGCTTATCAGAAAAACTGTATAGATATTTGAAATATGTTTTTTTACAATCCTTCACTGCTGTTGTTTTTTTTGTCTGTTTTTTTGTGTTATTTTCTTAGAAATGGTCGTATTTTTATCTGGTTCTCTAGCTTTTCCATGTACTGTATGCTGCTTTGGGACTTTATATGAAGAGTTTAATTTACAATAAAACTGAAAAAAAAAACATGCAGAACAGACTACTTTTCATTTTTTGTAGATAAAATCCACAAGACTGGTAACATTTCAGCTGATTAATATAACTATGTCCATAAAAAATGGATAAATAGACATAATCATATGCCAAGAACATTATTTGGATCTGCTAATTTACATTACACCTAAATTTTCAATGACTTTTCTATGATTCAGATTGCACAGTATGCTGAATGCAGTCAACTGAAAACTATGCAATTGCATTGGTACAGCAAGCCTAGTTAACTTTGTATTTTGGTGGTTTAGTATTTATACAAATCCATCTTGCTTGTTTAGGGTATTTAATGTTCATTTAAAAGCGTATCAGTTAATTTGGACTTCCAGCTGATGTCACAGCGCTGTCGGACATGAGGAGCGGGTCTCCATGCTCCCATGCCGAGTTCTCCCTGTTGGAGAGCTCTGAAAGGAGCTAAAGCCACCCTGTAGGGGTGCCCTGCAGTCTGCAGCAACCCTCCTGCTGGACTCAGGGCTTCTTCCCTCTCCCTCAATGAGAAGAGGCAGCCAACATGGCTGCCAGGAAGCTGGAACAGCCGAGGCAACTAAGAAATGGACAGGAGTGGTAAACAGTGACTGGAGCTGGATGAGAAAATTCCTTTTTATCTAGACCCTAAACTTAAAGAAAAAAAAGAAAGGCGAAAATCTAGACAAAGAAACTCTTAGAACTATTTTTCAAAGCAGCAAACTACTGTAGAGAGAAAAATCCTAGACGTGAAAGAGGAATTAAGGGGAGAGAAGCTAAAGATCTTTTCAAACATAGAAAATTGTACTCTTAAAGTGGGAAGGCATTGTTTTGGAAAGGTATTATAAAATGCTGGACTATCTACTTGAATCTATTTGAATAGCTGACTTTTTTCCCCATAAATTGAACTAATTTTGGATTAATTGTTAAGATATTGAAACCTAAGCCGAGGGTGCCATATACTGGTGAATGGTATATACCAGACCCCTACAAGTTTAGAAAACAAAATTTTGAGGAGGAAAATAAACAACATTCATTTGGAGGATAGCGGTGACATTGACTGTTCTATAACTAGTTACTTTATGATCACTGGATACTCTATTATGAAAGACTTTTAAGTAAAGCAAAGTGATCTTTGATTTGTGGAACTGGGTTTGCAAAGGTAAAATGACAGATAAACTCCCTGTCATTGGGAGCATGGACTGTCATGCTAAAATCCACAGACAATACGATAACATTCATTCAGGTCCAGTTCTTTATTTGTTTAAAATTTATTATACAGAATCTTGTCAAACTAACCTTCAAATCTACACAGATTTGAAGATACAAATCTATTCCAGGCCACACCTGGAATAGTGCATCCAATTTTGGTCACATTACAAAAAAGATGTTGAGATTTTGGAAAAAGTGCGAGAACAACTAAGATTATTAAAGGCCTACCTGGAGACTAAAACATATGAAGAATGGTTGCAGGATTTGGTTTTGGCTAGTCTAGAGAAAAGAAGGATTAGGGATGACATGATAGCAGTATTCCAGTATTTCAGGGGCTGCCACAAAGAAGAGGAGGTCAACTTATTTACTAAACCCCCTTAGGTAGGACAAGAAACAATGGATGGAAACTAATCAAGGAGAGAAGCAACCTGAAACTAAGGAGAAACTACCTAACATTGAGGAGAATTAACCAGTGGAGCAGCTTGCCTTCAGAAGTTGTAGGTGCTTCATCTTAAGAGGTTTTTAAGAAGAGACTGGACAGTCCCTTGTATAAAATGGTATATGGTATCCTGCTTGAGCAGGTGGTTGGATTAGAAGACTTCCAAGGTCCATTCCAGGTCTGATTGATTGAGATATAACCTGAGAGACATGGTCACCCTGAATCTCTTCTTATCAGTCAATAGAAGTCCCGATTTACCACTAGTGTTCTGCTTATTATTCTCTGGATGGTATAAAGCAGACAAAGTAACTCCACAAAACATCCATAACAAAGTTTTTTTTATTGGTTCATCAGGTATCCTCATAACTTACATTTGTGACAAAATTCTTCTTAACGTCCAATCCTTTGCATATCTGTCTTGTAGTGTAGAAAGATATAAAGGTCTCAACCCCATGATGATTGAAGCATGGTATAGTATGGTGGTTTCAGGCAAGAGTGAGGGAGCCTCCCCCAACCCAACAAAGGTCAATGTAGTGACCAATCAGAATTACAGATGTGGTCACATGACATGGACTACAATTCCCAGGATACCTTTAACTACATTTACCATGATGCATTCCCTTAAGGGGACAGCTCACAATTCCTAAGTAACTATCCCAAATCCCATTAACTCTAAACTGTCTGGACAGCACAACTAGCTTATCAGGTATTTAGGAACCAAGGACACAATAGCACAAGAAAAAACAACTAATGACTTAATAGCCAGCCTCCAACAGCCTAATTAGCAGACATGATACAAATAAAATGTATAGAACAGCCCAGTGTACACATTCTGCAGAGACACAAGTTCCCTGAAGAGGGACTCCAGTATGAACCTGAAAGCTTGGAAGAATAAATTTTTGGTCCCAGTGACCAACAAATTGGCCTGAAACTCTTCCTTCCTTTCCCATCTAGCTTGGGACTGCAAAGTCTCTTAATTTAGGCTTTTTGGGGGGGATATATTGCCTCTTCTCTGGGAAAATATGGTGTTTTGTCAAAAGCCCTCCCTCCCCCTTCTTCAGGTGCACATTTCATCGCAGGATTAAGCATCTACTTTCTTCTGCCATTTCATCATGACAATTTATTTAACAACCTAATTTTCAAGCATATGGTAAACTTTTATATCAGAACCACAGAAAAGATCTTACAATACCTCACTTTATTCATCTACATGGATTATCCCTGTCTGTTCTGATTGACTTTTGTTCTCAAGCCCCTAAAGAGCTTCATGTTGTGTTCTAAAACCTGGTGTTGGACCTTGTGGTTTCTGCATGGAATGAATAACTCCGTCCTAATAGACCTTTAGTCTTTATTTTTTGGTGGCCCAGTTGTTAGAATGCAGTATTGGAGGCTAATTCTGCTGACTGACGGCTACCAGCAGTTTGATTCTAACCTGCTCAAGGTTGACTGAGCCTTCCACCTTCCGAGGATGGTAAAATGAGGACCCAAATTGTTGGGGGCAATATGCTGACTCTCTAAACCGCTTAGAGAGGGCTGTAAAGCACTGTGAAATGGTATATAAGTCTAAGTGCTATTGCTATTAATTGTTTAAATTTAGACTTGATATGGAAAAATATATAAATGTCATTTAAAATGTTAATCCATCTGTACATTGATTTTCTGGTAACAATGCATCATAATGTAATGACACTAAATGCTGTTTTCATTTCTTAAAACTATAAGAACAGTACATGTCATATATTGTAGAAAAGGGGAAGCAAGGGGAAAAGATTAAATGCAGCAACTGTAGCAAACAGCTTGGAACAGATGTATTAAGTCTTTTGTGTGTGGGTGTCTGTTTACGGAACTGGAGGCAGGACTGAGGGAAGTAAATGTCCATACTGCCCTTCCAAATATTAAAAATAAAGATAGCTTGGACATTTTGCTGCACTGTACACAGAGCAGTAGAATGGGCTGTCATTGCTTTGTTGGCAGAGATACAATCTGTTGAACATCTTGTGGAATCAGCAAAAACGCTAACAGGCAAAAACTGCAGCATGACTCACTGTCATTCTGCAAACCAAAGGTCACAAGTGAATATTTTAGGAAAGGCTGCTTATCTAGAGCAGTTACAGTCTGGGGGTCCAAGGATCTTTTCACCAAATTCAGTTCTGTTAAATTTGTAACAGGAAATCCCAGGCTGAGAAAATAATATAGTATTAAACGTCTAGTTCTCAATAGCTAAAAAGATGAAAATTGAAGAAGACGACAAAGGGGTTAATTCTGACTGCACAAGTTCAAGCCTTAAAAACAAAGCAAGAATTGAGAAGACAGCAATAGACAGAAAGTGCCACCTCTGCAAAGAAGCTGAAGAAGGACCCCCTGGCTAGCTGCTGTAAAAAGTCCAGAGACTGATGACAAACAACAGCACAGCAAAGTAGAAACAGTGATGCATTGGAAGATCTAAAAGAAATACTATTTGTCTGCAAGCCAAAACTTTCTGTATAAAATGAAGTAATGGAAAATAAAGAAGCTAAATTACTCTGAGACTTTAGAATTCAAACAGGGACCTGCCACATAACACACCAGGCTTACTAAGAACATGTTGATAAGAAGGACAAAAGTCTGGATAATGGATGTAGCAGTACCTGAAGGCAGGAGAATAGAAGAGACAACTGAAGAAGATAACAAAATACAAAGATCTGCAAATAGAAATAGAAATATTGTGGCAAAAGAAAGCAAAAGTAGTATCACTAGTGATTGGCACGTTGGATGCAATCACAAAACAACTGGTGCATCATTTGAACACTACTGGCATTGACAAATTCACTATCAGTCTATTGCAAAAGGCAGCTTTACTGGGAAAGCTTACATCCTACAACAGGACCTTTAACACCATCAAATATCCATATCTACCTATCAGAGGTCCTTGGAAAAGATTTTTCAGGTGGATAACAATGCTAAATCCAGTTAATATCTGGCTGATTACGTAATGAATCATAATAGTTATATATTTGATTTTATAGTAACTTCACAGCTTACCAATTTGCAACTCCTGTTCAAATTCTCACTCCATTGGACAATCTCTAAATACCAATTTACTGATCTGAGAAATTCTGTGTTTTTTCTCCCCAAGTCTGTTAAGAAAGGTCATCATAATGACAACCTTTTCAACTCTCCTTTCCTGGTATATTGAAATTTCAAATTTTCTACTTGACCTCACCTACAGCACTTGGGAGAGTGGGTAATGCCAAAATCAAATATCAGCATTGTTGTGTCTTGTTCTCACTTTGCTCCGTTCCCCTAGGGCAGGGGTCTGCAACCTTAAACACTTGGACTGGTTTCCCACAGAAAACACAGGGAGCCACAAAACCTGGGTGGGTGTGGCCAACTTGACGCCACTCCTACCCAGTCACATGACTCCCAGCCTACCCAGGTTTTGTGGTTCCTAGTTTTCTTTTCTGTGGGAAATGGTTATCTGTGTGTGTGTGTCCCTCTCCCTCTTTCTGTCTCTGTCTCATCTATCCCTCCATCTATCCCTCCCTCCCTCCATCTATCCCTCCCTCCCTCCATCCCCCTCCCTCCCCATCTATCCCTCTATCTATCCCTCCATCCCTGAATCCATCCTTCCATCCCTAAATCCATCCGTCCGTCCATCTATTTATCCATCCCTGCATCTATCTACCTATCTATCCCTCCATCGATCCCTCCCTCCCTCCCTCCCTCCATCTATCTGTGCTCTCCTGCCCAGCTTCACGTGTTGTGTAAATTCAACTTGGGCTGCGAAGGCTGGCAGGCAAAGCCAAGTGTTGGAGATCCATACAAAATAAGGCAACTCCAACCTGCATTCTGTTGGGGAGACACCTTTCCTTTCCTCTCCCTCTCTTCCCGCAGTGGTGACCCAGGTAGCCTGAGCACAGCTCCCTCCTCTGAGGCAGCCAGCAAGCAAACAAATTTAAGTCTCCAGCTAGGAGGCTGCAGGACAGAGCCCCAGTTGGTGAGAGCAGAGCAGGCAGCACGTGCACCTTGACTGCCACCGCAATGGCACTGGCTGGGAGGAATGCATGAGCTGAACGGTTGGAGCTGTGCTCGGTGGAGTTTGCAAGCGAGCTTGGCAGTGCTGTGGCGGGCCTGGGATGGTGCACATGTGCAGGAAACCTTCCTCAAGCAAGCAGCTGGGCTCGGCCAAAGTGCAGCAAAGGCACTCATGCTGCTAGCTTGAGGATAGCTGCTTGCTTGAGGAGAGTCTTCCCACATGTGTGCAGCTTCCCGGCCCCACCACAGCCAGCCAGGGGGTCACCTGAAGGGAAGCCTCCACCACGGCTCCTGCTCATTCCTCAGCCAGCCCAGATTTCCAAAAAGAAAAGGAGTAGCAAAGAGCCCCAAGGAGAGCTCTGCGGCTTGGCCCAACCTTGGCTTTCAGAGAGAGAGAGATGCAGAGACAGACAGACAGATGAGGGCATTCTGGCTTTCTCTGAGTTTGACCCCTGGGATAGGCATGCGAGGTTCGGTGGGGCCAGTCCCCTTTTCCCGCTTTCCTGGGCTTCTTAAAGCTGCATCTGGGCACTGCGGCCCCATCCCCCTTTCCAAAGTCCCCTCCTCCCATTCCCACCTCGCTAGCCCTCATGTTAGCAAGGCCAGCGTCGGTTGTGTGGCATGCCCAGCACCAAGCAGCAAGAGTGAGGCACCGGAAAATCAGCCCTGGCTGCTTCTCCATTCCTCACCATTGCCCTTATTTTCTCAGGCCAGGTGAGGGATGGTGAGGGGTGGGACTAGCCAGTGATGGGACAGAGAGCTGCAGCAGAGGGTCCAAAGAGCCACATGCAGCTCTGAAGCCATGGGTTGCCGACCGCCTTAGCAGGAATGGAAAAGTGTTCCGATTGGTTGATGACTCCAATAGCAGAGTATAAAAGGGCTGTCAGATGGGTTGAGGGGCTGCTGTTGTTGTGAGCCGAGCTGCCATGGTTAGCAAACTTGGTTAGCACAATAAACTGTTAACGTTATTTCCAAGCCTTCGCCACTGTTCTTGGTACTGAACAAGCATTAGCCTTGACTTAATACTACTCACTACTGTTAATGCAAGTGACAGGTCTTTCAACACTTGTATAACTCAGGTGGCTTTTTCCAAAAGGAAAAAGTGCTACTTTAGGTCTAGCTGTTGTAGTTGTTACTTATTCAATTAACTGCTGAACATGACTTAATGGACATCATTTCATCCGTCTGTTTGTCTGCCGTTTTGTATTTTTATAAATTCAATCTTGTGATAGGATGTTATCCAGCCACCTTTATCTTCTGCCAATCTTTTTTTTAACCTTCCATTTTTTCAGGTATCAAGTTTTTGTCTTCACTATAACATATTTAAGCTTGAATTTCATTATTAGTACTTCCAGTAAACAGTTTGGTTCTACTTTTAATTTGCTTTATTGCTTTGTCTTCTTCTTGAAGTCCAAGACATTCTCAACCATTCTCTCAAGCACTGCAATTCAGAGGAATTATAATATTTTGTCTAGATCTCTTACAGCTTGTCTCTGAGAGTACTTTTTTATGTCATCATCCCTATAAATTTGTGTTTATAGGAATATAAAAAATGTTCATACTTCCACTATTTCTATCTCAATGTTTCTCAAACTTAGCAACTTTAGGATGTATGGATTTCATGCTGGCTGGAAATCTCAGCATTAAAGTCCCCCTGTCTTAAAATTGCCAAGCCTGAGAATTACTGCACCATCTATTTGCATTGGGTTGAGCTACTGCAATCAATTTTTTCTTTGAATAAAAAAAAAAATCTTCTTTTTCACTTCTGGCCATTTAGTTATATCATTAAAAAAAAGTACCAGTTCCTCAGGCCACTTCTTTTATAAAATGCCACTTTAATTGTATTATCTTGTAATATTTTTAAAACAATTCTATTAGCTACTGAAGCTTTGCTTCTAGGATTATTTTCTATGGCTCATTTAATTTTTCAGAAAATCTGCCTCTAATTTAATATAAATCTACATATATTGGCTCATTTTTGTATAGTATTGTATATCCTTGCATCATTTCTTTTTTCTATTTTCTCTTTCTGGTGGGTCTTTGCTTTTACCATATCCATTCTTTCCATAAATTTCACTTGATTTTTATAATTTTCTTGGATAAACCTTTTGTGCTTGACTAAATCTATTCTTTATTTTATTACATAAGTCTTATGGAAATTCTTGAAGATGTATATTATTGATACAATGATTTTATGGTTACTCTTAAGTTATAATTTTGCAAGATTTTCAAAATCGAATCCATAATTGGTATCAAATGCGTTTACTTAATAATCTTTCCATCTGTAAGTACTACTATACTATGTACATAATCAACTTAATTTTTGTATTGTTCATTCAATAATGTCCATGTATTGTATGGTATTTAAATTGTTGAAAGAAAGTCAATTTATATGCATTAATTTTTACTGACAAAACTACTTTAGATTGTTTTCTCTTTTTATGTTCAAATTTTGGCATTATTCTGGACACCGCGTTATTTTATCATAGTATTTCTTTAATTAATATGACTTTTTAAAAAATGTGTATTGATAATGTATTGCAAGTTGCCCCAGAACTATTCTTTCTTTCTGTCTGCAGTTGAACCTGGATCGCTATAACATTGTTTGGCTTGTAATGAAACTGCATTGTAATCTTTATCACATTCTACATTGTAGAGCAGAGGTTGCCAATCATTTGGATCTCAGGGACCACCAAACTCATAATTTTAAATCCCACGGACCAGAGACCGTGAGAAAATCTTCAAAAAAGTCTGCAGGAAAATCCCCCACCCCGTTTTCCTACTGATCGATCATTCTTTATTTGGGATCGCAGGATACCGTCTCCAGCTCCATTCTCAGGGGAGGGGAGAGAGAGGGACTTTTGGCTTAATGCAAGGAAAGCAGCAGAAGTCTTTCTTTCTCTCCCCCAAACTTCACCAGAAATGAGTCTTTGTGAGACTTGACATGCTGGCGCAACCTCTTGGGACAGGATCCCTTGCAGGGTCCCAAAGACTCATTTCTGATGGAGTTTGAAGGAGGGAAAGAAAGACCTTTGCTGCTTTCCTTGCGTGCAGCCAAAAGCAGAAGCAGAAAGAAGCAGCCTGGTAGCCAGGTGAGGCGCGTGGAACGAGTGGGGCAAGTTCCCCCCTTTGCCCTTTCTCCCCCTCCCCTCACTACCTCATGTTGTTCACAATGCAAGCGATGCAAGCCTTGTGTTGCCTTGGGCCATGTGGGCAGTGCAGCCTTGTGTTCCCGCACAGCCTAGATTAATTGCTTTGGGGAGTGCTTTAGGGGTGATATTTCTCTCCGGACCACCAAAATTTTCTCGCAGACCACCAGTGGTCCCTGGCCCACTGGTTGGCGACCACTGTTGTAGAGAGCACCTACTGACTCCCTTTTTAAAACAATAATGGCTCTCTACTTCCATAGTTTTTTTGTGTCCTTGGTAGAATATCTGATGTTCCTGTGATATGAAGTAAGTGATACTAGTCCATTTCAGATCATTGATTTCTTGAATATCAATATTTAATCTTAACATTTCTGTTCTGACATTAATCATATTTTATGATTTCCATATTCCACATACCACTGGTATAACTATTTTTTTAGCATCAAAATTTCCTTCTTTCTATGGCCATATCAACTCTGCATATCCTTTCAACTTTCATTCAATCGCATCACAAATGCTGAACTTATATTTGCCTTCAACCCTTTCTTATTAGCTTCTAGGATAATTTCCAATATAAAATTTCCATTTTCCAGTGGTATGTTAACATTATACTGGGTATGAATATCCTTTTTTTTCTTGGAAGAACACTTGAGTAGTTTGCCATGTTATTCTCCAATTAAGTATAACTAGTTACACTTAAAATTAATTTCCTTTCTCTACAATTCTACAACTATCTATTTATGATCCTTCATATTAATCTATATAAGTCATACTATCCAGGGGTAGGGTTCAACCAGTGTTACTACAGTGGTACACGCTGCATGCATGTGTAAATACAACGAAAGCTGCACCTCCTGGACAGCTGCTAAGCGCTGTGCATGGATGCGTAGCATTTGAAAAGTCTTTTTTTATTGATTTTTCAGCCTCAGCTGTGCCATGCAAAGCAGCTGAGGTTGGAAAGGCAGGAAATAAAGGTCAGGTAAGACCCCAGGCAGGCGGGTGGGCCAAACCGGTTCTGTATCTGCTACTCTTCAGAGCTACTGGTTCTACAGAGCCGGGCAGAACTGGTAGCATCCCACCCGATACTATTCTTCTCCAACTTTATGTTCTCCAAATGCTCAGGATAACAACATCTAGGTTATCATGATTGAGATCACTAGATTACCGAAGTCACACACATAAGACTGAAGTCTAAATGGTTTCATGCAAGCAAACCATTTGCATCCAGCTTTAACTAATTCATAGGGCGCTTTTTAAAATGTGGATGTGTTACTACCCAGATACAAATTGCTGGATTACTAGAAAGATCCAAATGCTTACTAAACTGCACAGCTGGATCTATGTATATAAATGCAAATTTAAGACTCTCTCTCTCCCTCCCTCCCCCTCTCCTTTTGTTATCCAACATGTTATCCAATGACCTGGTTACACTGATTAAAGAGACAGGATATCAACAATATCTAAATTAATAGTTAAATGTAGTAGTAATTTTCAAGTTGTGCAATCCATACTGAAAAATTGAAGTGATATATTTTGAAAGTAATTTGAGGCTTTAGAGTATTTACAGAATATCTAGCTGGCTTTAAAGACCCAACTGCTTTTAAAGTATGCATAGTATATCAGTCTTATATACTAGAAGATAAGTGAATTAGATATGAGGATGTCTGTAGTGGGTGATAGTTGTTTGCACACATTCACAACAGCTAAATAGAAGTTTGCTATATTAAAGATGAGAACACTTTTCTTCTCTGATAAGGTTAAAGTCACATGAAATTAAGGATAATTTGGGTAGATTCAGCTAAACTAAGTTTTGACAGAATTTGGGATGAGTCCTCTTTCATTCCAGGCTTCAATATCTAAAGTCCTTCCTTAATAATCTTCCTAGCTTAAGTGATATCAACAGAACAAAGGGAATCAAAGGAGAGGCCATATGTATACATTTAGTTTTATGCAGAGCTTCAGTAAAGGATGGTCATATTTAATTTTGAATATAGTCTGTGTGCAAGTAACTCATTTATAAGTTGCAAGTATCTGGGCTTTAATTCATAGGGTAATTTGGGCTAGAAAGATTTTCAACATTAAATAATGTTTACTATTAAATAATAGTAAAAAGGAGGGAAAGAATTCACTATCAGTTGTCAACTGCCATATAATGTATGTATTGTTTCAAAGAGTATGAATGTCCAAAATTATTAAAATCTCTTTTAAAGTCAAATTAATGCATGTAACACTTCCATAAACATAGCCATTTTATGATACACACCCCATGCCCAATGGTTGCATTTATTTTAGCAAATGAACCCTTGCATTTTTACAAGTATATATACAATGTAAGCAATATAACATTGTCTACCTACTTCACCTCATTTTGACTTTAAAAGATCATAAAGAAAATGCAGCAAAAAAGAAAGAAGGGCAATTAAATGACAGCAGAATATATAATTCAATGTCTTTCTGTCAGAAACTTCAGAAATAACCTCCGGTGAACAGAAACTAATGTGTCAAACTTAACAAGACACTATAATAAGAAAAAAAAATCCCCATAACACATTTTCAGGCTTAATAAAAAGGCTCTGGGTCAAAGAAAGCTACTGTACAAGTTAAGGTGTTGGCCTAGAAACCAGGACTCTGTGACTTCTAATCTTACCTTAGACAAAAAATTGGCTGAATTGACTTTGGCCTAGTTGCTCTCTCTCAATCTAACCTACCTCACAGGGTTGTTATTGTGGGGGATATAGGAAGAGAAAGGAGTTAAGTATATTTACCACCTTGAGTTATTTATAGAAGAAACAGGGCAGTATAAAAGTCTAAAAAATACATACATAAATGGCACTTTCAAGAACATATGGACAAGAGGTCTTGACAAAAAATGCTACTATTAAAAATATTATCTGTTCACAGCTGTTCTTTAGCTGATGTTGGCTTTTATATATATATGAGCTCTTTCCAAGAACTAGGATAACATAATTTATCAGCAGTTTATGTGTGGATCCAAGAAATGTGGCCATTTGTAATTACTGAGAGATGTCAATATAGAGATTGTTTAAATGCTGTTGACGATTTTAAACACACAGTGTTTGATATAAGTATGGGTGCCAATATAGCACCCAGTGTTCCTATCACTACTTGGACCACAGCTAGTTCATGTCTTACTCTTTCCATTTTGATGTTAAGATCTTGATATTTTGTGATGTTGTCCAATTCTTTGTCTTCTATTCTATTATCTATCATCATCATCAGTCAGCCAGATGTTCAGACTGGGTTTGGCATTTTTGTGTACCTATCAAGTTGTTGTTATTGTTATATTATTATTGTTGTTGTTGGTTGCAGAGTCAGCCAGACATTTAGACTTGATCTGGCATTTTTATTCACTTATTGACCTGGGATAGGAAGATGTGGATGTTTGATAATATTAAAGGTACTGTTGTTGTAAGGTGTAAGCTGATCTGAGTAAAGCCACTTTTTGCAACTGACTGATGATTAATTTGTCAATGCTGATAGTATTCAACTAGTGCTCCAGTTCATTTGGGATTGTACCTAAGGTGCCTATTATTATTGGTATTATTTTTGCTTTCTTTTGCCACAATCATTCTATTTCTATTTGCAGGTCTTTGTATTTAGTTATCTTCTCCAGTTCCTTTTCTTCTATTCTGCTATTTCTGATATTGCCATGTCAACTATCCAGATTTTTTATCAACAATTGTTAAGTCTCTCATGTTATGCAGGAGGTGCCTATTTGAATTCTAAAGTCACAGAGCACTTCAGCTTCTTCATTTTCTATTATTTTCTTTGTTGTTGTTGTTGTTGTTGTTGTTGTTGTTGTTGTTGTTGTTGTTGTTGTGATGATCATGATCATCACAAATACTGCAGGGTTAATGTCTTTTAAAGGGACTATCATTCCTGATATTTTTATCTCAAGGGGTAGGGGGAAGAAACCTCAAACATTTTGATATTACTATCATAGCCCATGAATCAATAAAATCTTGAATAAGTTCAAACTGGATTCTCTGACAACTCCTCCTGCTGTAGTCTGGATTTGGAAAAAAGCCTGCTAATTGGGATCCTGGAATTGAAGACCAGCATATGTTATATACAGTAGGTTGCAGAAATCTTTATAAAGTAATAAAGCTTCAAGATGGAAACGAAAGGTATCCATTAGTTTTTGGTATTTATGTGTTTAATACATAAAATCCACAAGATAATTTAGTAATAACTAGATTTACATTCCATAGATCTGAACTAAAAATAAGTGAATCTAATTTAGCCTGGATTCTACCTTTAATATTTGGTCTGGATTGTTGTTCTGTATTGATGTGCACAACTTTGGATGTAACTTTATGGAAATGCAGCAATAATAAAGAAAAGGAGCTTACTTTTAAGCTGATATATTAGAACTATGCTGCATTTCCATAAAGTTTGATATCTAATATTACATTAATAGGCAATGACATCTAATATTACATTAGTAGACTATATATAATTGCAATGTAGATTTTTTTTAAAAAAAATAAGCATTTGTTGCAGTAGTACCTTAAATAATCAAGGTTAACACAAGACTAATACAGGTAGGACTAATGTATATGTAACAGATGGCTATAGCATACAGATCAGGTTTACTAAGCATGAGTTTGCCCCTTTTCTTCACAAAAATTATTTCATATGGACCAATCTCTTCTGCTTTACTCATATCCATTTAGGAATACCCATATTGCCAAAATACAATCAATTCATCCAAATGTGCTTTAAATCTTCCCAGAACTGAGCAAAATCTTTAAGGGAATTGGGCAATGAGTATTTTAGGTGCAGTTCCTCCTCTTCTATATTAGCAGACAAACCTGTGCACTGGCTCCTTTTACTTGGCCTAAAGAATAGAATACAGAATAACACATTTGGAAAGGGACTTTGGAGTCTTCTAATCCAGTGATCCCCAACCTTTTTTATGCCGCGGCCCGGTATCCCCAACCTTTTTTATGGCGTGGCCCGGTACCGGCATCAGCTGGGCGCCGCCATCTTGTTTTGATGAAAAAGTGCTTCCGGTGAGCTTTCTACCCGGAAAAGCTCACCGGAAGCACTTTTTCATCAAAACAAGATGGTGGCGCCCAGCAAACCAGCGGCCCGGTAGGACTTGTTCCACGGACCGGTACCGATCCGCGGACCGGTGGTTGGGGACCCCTGTTCTAATCCACCCCAAGGCTTCAAGAGGGCATCCTATACCTGTGATGGCAAACCTATGCCACACGTGCCGGAAGTGGCACGCAGAGCCATCTCTCTGGGCATGCCAGCCGTTGCCCGTTGCTCTTCCGGGTTCTGGTGCACAGCTGGTCTTCATGCACACAGGACTGCTAGAAACCAGAAGAGCAACTCCCCAAGCAAATGCACGCACTGGCCAGCTTGTCTTCGTGCATGTGGGAGTGCCGGAAACCGGAAGAGCAGCTCCCCGGAGTGCATGCATGTGCCAGCCAGCTGGTCTTTGCATGTGCATTAGAAACCAGAAGATCAGGTGGTTGGCATGCATGCATGTGCCAGAAAGCTAAGCTTCCGGTTTCCAGTGTTCATGCACATGGGCGAACTGCTCTTCCGGTTTCCGGAGTACACTCTATCCTGTTTCAGCACTTGGTGCCAAAAAGGTTAGCTACCACTGTTCTATACTATTTTGGACAAATGGCTCTACAATCTTTTTTTTTTTACAGTATATCCAGCACCCACAACTTTAGAGACAAGCTATTCCATTATTAATTGTTCTCACTGTCAGGAAATTTGTCTTTAGTTCCAGGTTGAATCTCTTTTTGATAATATTGTTACTTCTTGTCATGTCCTCAGATGCTTTGAAGAATAGATCGATCCCGTTCTCTGTGAAAGCCTCACAAATATATTGGAAGACAGCTATTGTGTAACTCTTAGTCCTTCCTTCATTAAACTAGACATAACTAGTTTGCACAATCTTTCATCAGTTTAGTCTCCAGTCCCCTAATCATCTTTGTTCCTCATCTATGCATTCTTTCAAGAGTCTCAACGTTTTTTGTTTTTTTTTTGTATCATGGTGACCAAACTGGATGCAATCTTCAAGTATATACCAAGACAGTATAAAGTGGTACTAACACTTCACGTAATCTTGATACTATTCCTCTGTTGATACAGCCTAGGATTGCAGTGGCTTTTTTGGAAGTAGCAGCATGCTACTAACATTGTTCACCATCTCCTTAAGGTCCACTCCTACTGGTCTAATGTGTAAACTATTTAATGCAAGAAGCCTCGTAAACGAAATGTTGGAATTCCTTTTGCTCTTGAGCACGTCTCTTTTTGACCTCATTTTTGTTGATTGGTTGAATGTCTTTTCTAGACACTTTTTTTTTTTTTTACCACAAGTGAAAAATAGTTTATCATGTTTTTTGGTCAGACCGTGAAAATCATAGAGGTGTTGTTGTTGCAATTTTTTACAAAAAGTCCCTAGGATTGAAAAAGATTAATGTTACTCCTGAGCTTGCTTTCCCAGAGTCCATTGTTTGTGACCTGACTCTAAATACTACAGTTCGCTTCTTCTTTTATGTTACAGAGCCCCTGATTATGATCTTGGCCATATGAATAAGTTAATTGAACTATTAACCTGGGTGACTCCCTGCCCACATCCCTTTGTTCTTCTTGGTGATTTTAATTTGCCATTATTTAATTGGGCCTTAAATGAATTAACAAATGAACTGATACATGTAACTTTTTACAATCTGTTACAACCTTGGGGCTAGAGCAGTTAGTTGTTGACAACATTAGGCACAAAAATGGCCTAGATCTAATTCTCTGTAATGGCTTAAATTTAATGTATGGCTTACACATTAAAGAACCCTTTTCTGACAGCGATCATAATATGATTGACTTTTGCATTAATCTGCATCCTCCTGAACTGGGTCTTAATGACTGTTCTTCAAATTATAATTTTAAAATGGCAAACTCTGATTTAAGAGCTGCAGATTTTGAATATTTAAATTGGCACCATCTGTTTTTAGATTGTAAAAATGTAGAAGATTTTTATAACATTTTTTTTGCTTGAAATTAATCAATTTATAAATTTACCCAAAAAACCCAAAATGATAAAGAATAAATTACCCAAGGCAATAACAAAATTACAATCTAAAAAAAATCTCTTTGGCGGAACAACAAGACAGGTTACATTGCCAACTTCAAAAGCTGCTACAAAACCTTATATCATCAAATTAAAGATGAATGCACCAATTACTTCTGCAAACAGGAGGAAAAGCTATTAAACTCTATGCAAGCCTTTTAGAACTTTATTAACTCAAAATTTAAAGACTCGCAAGTGATTCCGCCCTTAAAAGGGCAAAACGGGGTTGATTGTAATGACAATGTTGGTCAGGCCAATTTCTTCAATTCATTTTTTTAGTTCAGTTTTTGTGAATAGCAATGATTGCAGTTCCTCATTAGCAAGTCATACCATAAATAGTTGTAGCAATTTGCAATTTTAAATTTACAGTAGATAAAATTGAATTAGCATTATGTAATCTAAAACCATTGCTATCTACCAGATCAGGGATCACCAACCTTTTGGACCTCAGGGACCACCAAACTCATAATTTTAAATCCCAGGGACCACTAACCAGTTCTGTGGGCATGGCCTAATTTGTGGGTGTGGCTTGGTGGTCATGTGACTGGCTGGGCATGGCTTGTATGTAAATATTATAAATATTTATATAAATATTGATTTTTTTATTAAAAAAGAGCAACTTTTACCCAAAATCAGGCAAAGCAGGCAGGCAGATTGAGTTGCTCACAGAATCACAGATTCATTCAGAGATCTATCTATCTGCCACTGGCTAGCTCAGTCTGTCAGATAAAATTTTCTTGCAAGCAAACTCACAAAATTAACTCACATGTATGTAACATATATGTAACATGTATGTAACCCACACCATGTATGCAAATATTTAATTTTTTATTTAAAAAAAGAGCAACTTTTACCCAAAATCAGGCAAAGCAGGCAGGCAGATTGAGTTGCTCATAGAATCATTCAGTGATCTATCTGCCATCATCTAGCTCAGTCTCTCAAATTTGCTTGCCGTGAATCTGCACTGAATAATAGAACCTTCAGTCTGAAGGGAGGTAAGGCTGTGCTTAAAAGCAGAGCCGAATATCTGAAGACTAGCTCGAAAGCAAGAAATCCAACCATTTCCTGCTTCCTAGCTAATCTAAATCTCCCAGAACAGTGGAACGGATGATGGTCGGAAAAAGGAAAAATAGCAATTTAGCAGGCAAGGTTGCCGAGTAAGGAATGAGTGGGCGGGAGGTTCCCACGTGCCATGTGGGCTGCACAGCCTTGTGTTTCTGCAGTCTGGATTAATTGCTTTGGGGGTGCTCTGGGGTGAGATTTCTCTGCAGCCCACCAAAATGTTCTCATGGCCCACCAGTAGGCCGCGGCCCACTGCTGCACCAGATGGTTTGTGTAGACCAGATGGTTTATGTGTTTTTTTCTTGAAAAAGCTTGCTACCGTCTTACCTGAACCTTTGTGTACAATTTTTGAAGTATCATTTCAAACTAGTCCTATGCCTGATCTTTTGTCATCAGCTATATTTATACCAATTTTTAAAAAGGCTGACCCTAGTTCAGTTGAAAATTATAGACCAATCTCTTTATGTTGTCTTACATGCAAAGTTATGGAATCAATCATAAACCAATCCATGGTTCACCACTTAGAGACAAACAACTTGCTATTCGACAGTTTGGCTTTAGGAAAAACTCATCCTGTAATCTACAACTTTTGCACTGTAAAAACATCTAAAGTACATGTCTTAATCAAGGCAAAGCTGTAGATACAATTTACATAGATTTTTCTAAGGTTTTTCATACCTACATGATAAACTGCTGTTGAAATTAAACTTTTACAGCATTTCTGGTCCTTTGCACAAGTGGATTGCTGCTTTCCTGTCTACTAGACTGCAGAAAGTCAAAATAAGGAACTTGCTGTCTAATCCTGCATCAGTTAACAGTAGTGTACTGCAAAGTAGCATCTTAGGTCCCACACTTTTCTTGCTCTATATCAACAATTTATGTGATCAACTTAAAAGCAGTTGCATCCTTTTTGCCGATGACATAAAATTATCCTACAGATAATTCGGTTGTTTTGCAAAGCGATCTCGACTATTTGTCTGAATGGTCATCTATTTGACAACTTCAAATTTTGATCAATAAATACTTTGTCTTACATATTGGTAAATGTAATCAGAATGTCAAGTATAAATTAGGTGGCACTCAACTAGCTCATGACCCTCACTTTGTCAAGGACCTAGGTGTATTTATCTCTGATGATATATGCCCCAAAGTTCACTGTAACAGTGTTGCTAAAAAAGCATTAAGAATTGTAAATTTAATTTTGCAGTTTTTCCCCCTGAAAACATTGTATTGCTAATTAGAGCTTATAAAACTTATGCTAGTATTATTTAACTGTTTGGAATCCCCACCATATATCTGACATCAGCACAACTGAACGGGTTCAGAAGTATTTCACAGAAAAGTCTTGCAGTCTTCTGTATACAATAATAATATTGAATTGCTAACTTAGGGCATACAAAACCTTTGCCAGATCAATTCTTGAATTCAGCTCATCCACCTGGAACCCACACTGTATATTGGACATTAACACAATTGAGTGGGTTCAGAAGTATTTCTCGAGAAAAGTACTCCACTCCTCCACTCACAAGAGAATTTTTCTATGCCTCCAAGCTCAAACTTTTGGGCTTGGACAATCTGAAACTGTGCCGCCTGCGATCTGATCTAAGCATAGTATACAAAATTGTCCGCTACAATGTCTTGCCTGTTAACAATTTCTTCAGCTTCAACCACAATAACACATGGGCAAACAATCGATACAAACTAAAGGTAAACCACTTCAAACTGGACTGCAGAAAATATGACTTCAGCAACAGAGCTGTCAACGCCTGGAATGCCCTATCTGACTCTGTTGTTACAGACTCAAACCCTCACAGCTTCAATCTCAAACTGTCTACTGTGAATCTCACTCCATTCTTAAGAAGTCCTTAAAAAAGGCGTGCATAAGCGCACCTGCGTGCCTACCATCCCTGTTTTACTGTCCCCATTTATCTGTATTTACTTCCTTTGTTCATATTTATGTTCATACCTATACTAGTTATCTTGTACGTGTTTGACAAACAAATAAAGTAAAACAAATAGAATTCCCTATGCTACTAGGCTTGAAATTCTCGGTTTGGATAACTTAGAACTGTGTCGCTTACAGTCAAACCTAGGTATTGCATACAAGATTATAGGTAGTAATGTTTTACCTTGTAAATGACTTTTTTAAAATTGCAATAATACATGTGCTAACAACTGCTTTAAACTCAATGTAAATCGTTCTAAACTTGACTGTAAAAAATATTATTTCTGTAATAGAGTTGTCAAAGTCTGGAATGCTTACTTGATTCAGTTGTTTCAACTACAAATTTTCAGTTTCAGTCACAAATTGACTTCTGTGGACCTTACATCATACTTTTTTTAAATAAGTTTTTTTTATTTTTATACAAACATTCCATCTTCAGTTGAACAGTATGTTGTCTGGGTACAAGCATCTTTGTTAAACAATAATCAAAACTATAACATCCTTCATTAAATATTAATTCTACATATTTAACAAAGTAATACCCACCTATTAATTATATGAATTAATTTATAATTCCTATCCCACAGTTTTTGTCATTTATCTAGTTCAATTGTGTGATCAATTTTTTTTGCCCATGTTATCATTGTTTCCTTTACTTGTTCCTCTTCCAGTTTGATGTATAGAAAATAACTATACATTTTGGTAAGTTTTTTTTCTACCCCTGTTAATATCTAATTCTGTAAAAACCGTACAATTTTGCATCTTTCTCATATCTAGACTGTATCTGCAGTTGTAAATACTGTGTCAAGTCAATCCCTTAATCACTCAGCTCTTGTTCATTTTTAAGTTCCCCCTTCTCATTTGATATATCTTTGTATCTAACAATATTTTCTATGTTAAGAACATTTGAGTGAACCAATGCTTCTATTGTCCAGAGCCAGACTGGTATCCTCAAATAGTGCTGTTCTCTAATTTTCAGCCATACTAACAATAATGCATACCTAATATAGTGCCTTTGAAAGTAACTATGTATTTTATTTTTCCTATACCACAAGAAGGCGTGCCAATCATGTCCCTCCAAAGCCAGTAATCTTTTGTTCCCCAATGCAATCCATTCTTTCACCCAAGTAAGTACCACAGCCTGATAATATAATTCCCAGTTCGGTAACCCAAAGCCTTTTCTGTTTCTCAAATCTTGCACCATTTTTAAACTTATTCTTGCTTTTTCCCTTGCCAAATATATCTTAATATTACTTTATTAAGTTCCTCAAAATATTTTTTCTCGTTATCAGAATTGTTTAAATACATATAATAATCTTGGCAATATATACATTTTTATTGTAGCTATCCTACCTATCAGTGATAATTGCAGGTTTTCCATTTCTCCATGTTTTAATTTGTTACACGAGTTTATAATAATTATCTTCCTTAATAGTTACACGTTAGGTTGATCCCTAATATTTTACTTTCTTTGTAATCTGAATGTCTATTCTCTTTATTAACTTTTTTCTGCATTTCTGCAAGATTTTTAACTCTTTATTTTCAATCCTATCATTTTACCATATTCCTCTATTTTTATTAACTTAGGGCCTGTTTTTAATGATCTTCCAAAATAAAAACTAAATTATCTGTGATTGCCTGTAATTTATATTTTTCTTTTTTTATTTCCAAACCTTTTATCTCTATATCTTTTCTGATATTTCTATTTAATACCTCCAATGTCAATATAAATAATAGTGGCAATAAGGAACACCCTTGTCGTGTACCTTTTTAAATAGCAACCTTTTCTGTCATATCTCTATTTACCATCACTTTTGCTGTTTGCTTGTAATATATCGCCTTAATCATATTAATAAATCTTTCCCCAAAATCCATACTTACACCGTACTTAAGTGGTTAGTAGAGGGGGCACGCATAAGTGCACTAACATGCCTATTGTTCCTGTCATTGTATTTTTATTCTTTTATTCTTGTTCTCATTTTTGTTTGACAAATTCAAATAAATAAATGCTGCTGATTCATATTTAAAGTCATTGTCCACTAAGACACTTAGATCCCTCTCACAGTTACTTTCAGTTACCATTGAAGAAGGTGCCAACTATTCTATACTCAACTATTCTGTGAATTTGATTTTTCTTGCTTAAATGATAGTCCTTACTTTTCCCACCAATGAATTGCATTTTATTGGGTACATCCCAGTGTTCAAGTCTGTCAAAATACTATTGAAACTTGACTCTATTCTAAAGTGTTTGCTATTCCCCACAACTTGGATGTTGTCTGCAAATTTGATTAGCTCCCCTTCTATTCCCTCATCTAAATCATTTATGGACATATTGGAATACTGGGCCTAAGACAGAAACTTGAGGTACCCTACTGCATACTTAACCTTCATTTAGATGTAATCCCATTGAGAACTAGGTGATGAATGTAGTCAGCCATCTCATGGTGATACTGTCTATCCCACATTTTTATATCTTACCAAAAAGTAGATTGTGGTCTATTTTATCAATTGACCTACTGATGTCTAAGTAAATTATTACCATAGTATTTCCATATTATTCACTTTAATAAAGTATCACTTTGTTAAAGAACGCAGCAATGTTTGTTTGCTATGATCTGCTTTTGACAAAAAGCATGTTAGCTTAGTTTAGCTTGTTTCTAGGTGTTTATAGATTCATTGCTTGATCATCTTTTTCAGCATCTTCACAAGAATTGGTGTCAAGCTGATTGATCTATAATTTCCTGGATTCATTTTTCACTTTTTTGAAGGTCAGTTTTCCAGTCCTCAAATAGTTTCCCAGTACTCCAGAATCTTTGAAAAATATGGTTCAATGATTTTGAGATCATATTTGCTAGCTCTTTCAAAACCCTGGAATGTAATCCATCTGATCAGGGAAATTTGAGCTCATCTGAAGAATAGATGTTCTCTTTTCTTAACTATCTGTAGAGTTGTAATTGCAGGAATGTTCCAATCTCGGATGGCAAACCTCAGATAAAGAATGTTTCCAAGCAAATACAACTCAGGCAAACAAAGTCACTAATCTATGGATAAAGGAGGATTAGAGAGGGGAAGTAAACATATGTTAGACTTTAACTAGAGATAATTAATTGTATGGATTACTGTACTAAACAGTAACAAAAGTTAAACAGTAACCAAAGTTAACCAATGATGACGGATAACTAAAAATATATATAAATGCAAGACTATACTCCAATAAAGATAATCATAATTCAGTTGTTCATGATCAAACAACTCGACTGCCTCATCATTACAACAAGTGGCGCTTGAACAGGGACCCTCTTACTTTGTCCGGCAAGGATTTGGTGCACTTTCAACACTTTGTGGTTTCTTCAACCTTTTGGTTTCTGTAAGTATGGGGTCTTCACTTTCCGAGGAACAAAGGAAGCATGTAGATGAATTAGGCTATTTGTTGAAGAAAAATAATACCGAGGTACCACAGAGAAATCTTTTAAGGCTGGTCCAGGAGATTGCAGCTCAGTGCCTATGGTACCCAGAAAAGGGGTCTTTAAAATTAACTGATTGGGAACGTATTGGGAAAACAATGCATACTGAACCTCGAGCAAAAGTAGAAGTTTTGCATGTGTGGCATTTATGTAGGCATGCAATTGAAACATTTGGTCACAATGAACTTTCTCTTTTAACACCTCCACCTTCACGTTATACTAATGCTGTCATTTGTCCCCCTTCTTCACCTGAATATATGTCTTCAATTCCCTCAGCTCCTGCAAATACAGGGCAAAACCCTCCTGACTCTATTGTTCAGTTTTCTTTTCAGAAAATGGACTTGTAAAAGGGATGCCTCTGTCTCAGGAACAGAACTTGCAGAATTACTGTCTGTTTGTCCAGTACAATATCGTCCTGGTCAGGGGCCACAGCTTGGACTGCAAGTAGCAGAATGGGAGGGCTGCCTTATCAGATCTTAAGAGAGTTAAAAAAAGGCAGTTACAGACTATGGGATTAGTGGTAATTTTACAAGAGGACTTGTAGAAGGAATAAAAAATGGTTATACAATGATCCCTGAAGATTGGAAGCAAATATTTTGCATGATTTTAACATCCATGCAACAGGTGGTTTGGGAGAGTGAATATATGAGACATGCTCAAGCTGCTGCTTTAGGAGGGGGAGGAGCATATACAGTTGAGCAGCTATTTGGTTCTGGACCATTTGATACAATTCCTACTCAAGTTGTTCTTCCTCCAGCTACGTTAACTATTGTTTCTGAATGTGCCTTTCATGCTTTTCTTAAGGTACCCCAAGCTGGAGAACCTAGAGCAAATTTTTCAAACATTTGACAGAATGCCAATGAGCCTTATGCTGACTTTGTTGAGCGTCTATCCAAAGCAATTGGACAGCAGTTTGATCATCAGGAAGCTGCTGGTGAACTTCTTCGCCAGTTAGCTATTGAAAATGCTAATGCAGATTGTAAAAGAGCTTTACAGCTGTTAAAGGCTACTGCTCATTACACTCTGGCAGATATGCTGCGAGTCTGCCAGGATATTGGATCACAAACTTATAAAATGCATATGTTAGCAGCTGCTATTCAGAAAGGACAGCAACCAATTAATAACTGTTTTAAGTGTAAGAAGCCTGGCCACTTTCAGAAGGACTGTCATTCTACACCTTCTATGCCTCAGAATCGTCCTTCTAAGAAGTGCCCTATTTGTAAAAAGGGATTTCATTGGGCCAATCAAAGTCAGTTTCAGTCGGGAAACTTGCCAATGGGTGTGGCACCCACCCAGAATCCAAAGCGTGCCTTTCTCATCACTCTGACTCCTCCAGCAGTCTTTCTCACTCCTTCCCAGCCACAGCCGGTAGTGCTGGGATTGATTTAATCACTCAAGAGGAAATTGAGTTTAAATTTCCCATGGAAGTTAAAATAGTTCCTGTTAGGAATAACATAGGTTACCTAACGTGGTTTGGGTAAAATAATATATATAGATTATGATAGCGAGTTTAAGTGTGTGTCACTTTAACTGTAAAACATGTAATTTTGGGTGCGGTTGTAAAATCGCCATAAGAGGGAGCAAGAGAACTAGATTGAATGCTGGCTTACTGGATTGCTTGCTGACGATGATGGATTGTTAACTGCGTGTTCTCTGCTGTTGCTGAAGGAAGAAAAGAGGTTTGATTACTTCATATCTCTACTGCGAAGAGATATATTATTGGACTGATATTGTAAGTTTACTGATCTCTTTTTCGACACTGGACTTTGCAACTGAATAATCCCCGGACGGACTGAACTTGTGAATGATATATGGACTGTTTGACTATGCTAAAAATCTTACTGGAATAAACTATTTAACTAGCACAGTGTATCTGTTTTACTGAGTGTAAGCTACAAAAACGTTTGTCTCACATATTTGCCTGCCTGCCTGACTGCCGTGCAGATTCTGCTAGGGTGTATATCCCTAACAGTTCCATCTCAATTTAAAGGTCCTCTTCCTTCGGGATTAGTTGGCTTAATTTTGCCTTGTTCTTCTGCACACAAAAAGGGCTATTTTGTTGTGCCTGGGGTAAGATTCAGATTACACTGGTATCCTCATGATTCAGATTTGGGTGAATCTTCAAGTTCTTCCTTGTAATTCTTCTGTTGTTCAATTGCTTCTTCTTCCGTATGAAATTCCATCTCCTGGTATAGGTAATCGTGGGGATGCAGGATTTGGATCAACTTCTTTATCTGTAGGCTTACTTCATCAGCTGAACTCCTCTCGTCCTTTGTTAATGCTCTTCCTTAATAAGCAACCATTTCAAGGGTTATTGGATACTGGAGACAATGTTACTGTCATCTCCTCTTTACAATGGCCAGTACAGTAGCCAAAAATGACAGTTTCTTCATTGTGGGGAATAGGAGGTTCTACAGCTGCTTGGCAGAGTGTTCAAGAAATTAATGTTACAACATCTTCTGGTAAGTCCTTTTTCCTACAACCATATATTCTAGATATTAATACTAATATTTGGGGCCGTGATATCCTTTCTCTTCTTAATGCCCATTTGATTCTTGATGATGGCTCTTCCTCTTAAATGGCTCTGTTCTACGCTGGTTTGGGTGGAACAATGGCCATTATCAAGGGAAAAACTCGCTGCTTTACAACAATTGATTCAAGAACAATTGGCTGCTGGTCATATAGAACCTTCTACTAGTCCTTGGAATACTCCTGTTTTTGTTATAAAAAAGAAAAATGGGGAATAGCCTCAGACAAAATTCAAAAGCTAGAACCTTATACCTACTTAGGACATAGAATGTTGCACAATTCCTCCATTCCAATTCTTCCTGAATTACAAGTACAGAAATCATATACATTAGTACAAAGGCAAAAATTACTTGGCATTATTAATTGGGCACGCCCATTCTTCTACATTACATCTGGTGATATGTTGCCCTTATTTCAGTCTTTGAAGGGAGCACAATCACCAGGAGATCTAGTTGTATTAACTGATCTTCAAAGAAAATGCCTTCAAGAAATATTGAATAAGTTTAAGCATCGATATGTGGACAGGATAACATCCTTAACAATAGGACTTTGCTTAGCTATTCTTCCCACTACACCCTTACCCACGGGATGTCTTTATTCTAATGCGTCCCCACAAGCGGTCAACATTCATGAATGGATTAATCTGTCAGCTACTCCATCTAGAAACATTTATCCTTATCAATCAGCATTAGAGGATTTGATTATTAAAGGTTGTAAACGAGCCTTACATCTTACAGGACAGGATCTCATTAGCATAGCTTTCACTCGTACAAAAGTTGAACATGAGCATTTGATGATGATTTCAGAATCATATCAGATAGCCTTTTCTCAATATGTGGGAAACTTGTATTCTTTACCCAAGGTTCCTAGAATAGTGGTTACTACTACTTTAAATCCGGCCTTTTCTTCCATTTTTGTGCGAAATCCTATTTCTAAAGCTTTTACAGTCTTTACAGATGGATCATCTACAAGGGGTGTGGTTGTCTGGCAGATTCAACAACAATGGTATTCTAAATTTACCGCCACGCAGACTTCAGCTCAACATGCTGAGCTGGCTGCTGTGATTTTGGCTTTACGATTGTTCAATGACCAACCTATTAATTTGTTCGTTGATACTCAATATGTGTATTTAGCTATGCAATCTCTTCCCTTTTCTTATTGTGCTCTCTCTTTGGATAAGAATTTGTTATCCTTGTTTTTATCTTTAAAGAATAGTTTGGAAACTCGCTTGTATTCTTTGTATGTAGAACACATGCGAAGTCATACTCCCTTTACTAATGCCTTGACTGAAGGAATCAGAAGGCAGATGAATCCTTAAAGGATGTTGCGTCTTTGTTTGCTGATCCTATTGCCAGTCATTCTTATTTTCATCAAAATGCCAAATCGCTTGCAAAGCAATTTAAAATTTCATTATCTCAAGCCGGGGATATTGTCCGTGCTTGTCCAGCTTGTCAGCAACTGGCAGTTCCCTTTCCAGTGGGTGTCAGCTCACGAGGAACCCAAGCTAATCAAATTTGGCAAATGGATGTAACTCAATTTTCAACCTTTAAGCCATATTGTTATCTTCATATGTCTATTGACACTCATTCACACTTCCTTTGGGTTACTGCTTCAAAACATGAACGTACTTCAGATGTTATTTCTCATTGCCTATCCTCTTTTGCTGTCATGGGTCGGCCTTCTCAGTTTAAAACTGACAACTGCCCCGCTTATATTAGTAAGGAACTTCAAACCTTTTGTCAGAAATGGAATATTACTTTAGTGCACGGAATTCCTTACAATTCTCAGGGTCAAGCTATAGTTGAGCGAGCTCATCGTACTTTTAAGGCATTGCTTCAGAAACAATTACAAACTGAGTCTGGCCCTTACCATCTGCGAAAGATTCAAAATCTCATTGCTGTAGCATTATATACTTGACCTTTTTAGATTCTCTTGCAGACTCACCTGTTAATTTGCATTTTCAAACTACTGAATCTTTAGCAAGGCCTTTGGTAAAGTATCGCCAAGCTCCAGATCCAATCTGGAAAGGCCCTACACCACTGATCACCTGGGGTCGCGGTTACACCGCCGTGGAATATCCTTCTACTCGACAAGCAGTGTGGGTTCCAGCGCGCTGTGTTCATCCGTAGCATGGCATGGCATCAGGGCCTTCACAACCTGATTCCAGATTTCAATCTTCATCTGAACACGGAAGTCCGTCTTCCAAGGTCGACGCGCCCGCAACCCATCACTTGAGGCCAGGTTAAATCTACTACATATCAAGCTCAACAACAACTGCAACAGGCCTCATTACCTCAGACTCCTGAAAATCTTGTTGCTGCTGTTTTTGCTATTATTACTGCTAACTCTGTTACCATTTTACTTTGTATTTTCTTGTTTATGGTTAATGATGTTTCTGCTCAAAATGACACTTCTGTGGTTTGTCTTAACCCTAATTTGTGGGTTCGTCATGCCCAATACATGTTTATGACCCATGGCACAAATATTACTTTATACTATGAGCCCCCAATGGCATTTGGTCAAATTTCTTTTACCCCTAACTTGATCATGTCTTCTACATTTATTGTCTCACAACTACAATCTATTTCACACTCCTGGCTATTTTCTACACCCCCTATGCAATTGAATTCTGTCCACTGGCATTACTTGAAAGTTAGTCAATTTACAAGGGGTCTGTGTTTCTGTTGTTACACTAAACACACTTGGCTTCATAATTGGTCTGATTATGATGCTGCTCAGCACATATTAAAAAAGCTAGGGAATTATAGTTATTGTTCTGACTACTATTGGTTGTCAAGTACCTTTAATTCTTCTTTGCATGGAATTAATATAGCTCCTGATATGTATCCTGACAATTTTCCTATTTTTAATGCCTCTGATCAATCTAATACAGGATCGATATGCGCTGGTTGGCAGCTTAAGGATCCTAATATGTGGTTCTTTTTGATAAATATGCTACTAATGTTCATCCTCAGAATTATCAATGTGCAACTATAGGTTATTTTACTCTACCTGTTCAAATAGGTACGCTCCCATCAACTGGACAGCGGCATTCCTCTCTGGGGCCTACATGTAATGATGAAGTCATTATTGACACACAATTGTCTTCTGGTTCTACATTTGGCCGTGCATTGGCAGGGGCCGTTACAGGAGTCCTTACTCTAGGCTCTTATCCTGGCATAATTGCTCAAAACAGATGATCTATTCTTGGTCTCACCTGCAGACTTGAAAAATCCATCAATGCTACTGCTGCTATTATTTGTGATTTGCAGCATGAAATAGAAGACTTAAATCAAGATGTCTTACAGCAGCGTTTTGCCATAGACTATCTTTTAGCCCGTCAGGGAGGGTTCTGTACGTTAGTTGGACGCCGTGGATGTGCTGTGCATTTTCATTCTTTGAATAAAACTATTGAGGATGAGCTTGCCAATTTACAATCATACATTCAAAATAATATCCATGCTCATTACTCACCTTTTGAGTGGCTAACTAATTGGCTCCCTGATTGGTCTTGGCTTAGACAGTTTTTCTTTTATGCTATAATTATTATTATTGTGCTAATTGCAACCTGTTGTTTTATTCAATGTATTCCAAATTTATTCGCATTGTTTCGTCCCACTTTCCCCCTCTCTTAACCCTCTACAATTGTGATACATTCATAAATCTTTGAATCCTCCATTTAAAATAAAAAAACGAGGATATGTAGAGTTGTAATTGCAGGAATGTTCCAATCTTGGATGGCAAACCTCAGATAAAGAATGTTTCCAAGCAAATACAACTCAGGCAAACAAAGTCACTAATCTATGGATAAAGGAGGATTCGAAAGGAGAAGTAAACATATGTTAGACTTTAACTAGAGATAATTAATTGTATGGATTACTGTACTAAACAGTAACGAAAGTTAAGCAGTAACCAAAGTTAACCAATGATGGAGGATAACTAAAAATGTATATAAATGCAAGACTATACTCCAATAACGATCATCATAATTCAGTTGTTCATGATCAAACAACTCGACTGCCTCGTCATTACAACAACTATTTTGACTTGTATTCATAATCAATCTTTTGATAGATTGGATTGTTTTTCCTTTTGTGTAAAGATAGATGCAAAGAATGAATTAAATTAGTTTGAGTTCTAGTTAAGGCATCAGGCTAAAAGCTAGGAGACTATTACTTCAAGACCCATTTTAATAGCTGGGTCACCTTGGGCCAGTCACTGTCTCTCAGCCCTAAGAAGGTGGCAGTGGCAATCACTTCTGAAATCTTGCCAAAAAAACCAGTAGGCATTATTCTACGCAGATGTTAGTAATCCATCTCGCCTCAAAGACACAGATACACAAACATAAGATAAGGGAGTATATAAATACCATTGTTCCATTGTGAGTAAATGACTACAAAAGAATAGTACAAAAGATTTGTAACCAACTGACATACTGTATGTATATAAAATAGAAAATGATTCTATGTTTTTATGTTTTGTATGTGTATGTTTGTTTTTAAAAATAAAAATTCTTTAAAAAAAAAACCATTGTTCCCTTCTTACCTGCCAGATGAAACAATTAGAAATAATGACAGTCAACTAACATACATATTATAAAACTATCTCACCAAGAAAGCAGGTATGTCATCAGTACATCATGATCACATTTTTCTTTAAAAAAAAATTTTTTTTCTAAGAATGTTTGTACGTCTGCATACCCTAACTCTGATGCTGATGATGCGGTAGTATCATTTTGTTCTATATTAGCTATGCCACTCATGAATGAGCATTAAAAACAGGCAGAATGAGACCTTATGTCTGTTTACAAGTATAGGAAAAGGAGTGTTGGCAGGGTCTTCTAGACTTGGCATTTGTTGCTTGTGAAAAGGAAGTCTTTAACATAGAAATACTGGATTCATGGTATAAATGAGTGGATGGCCTTTTAGTGTTGTAAAGAAATGTGCTAGTAAAAATAATGTTTTCCAATCTCTTCACATGGTTTTGTAAAAGAATAATTTCCAGCTAAAGGGGAGGCAGGAAGAATCTGTCTGCACTTGGTCTGATTTTCTTGTGCTCTGGCTTTTTCCTCTTTCAAAGAGTTTACTGGTCTAGGTTTTGTTTTTAAAATAAGGGGGAGATGTTAAAACTGTGTTTGGATCTGATTGTTTTTTTATGCTGTAATCCATCTTAAAATATTGAACTCTACTGTATGAACATAAATACATCATAGCTGATTGTGCTGTTTATCTTGCTTAACTCTCAAATAATGTAGGATCTGGGCACAGATTCAGCATCTCATTAAGCTGAATGCTTAAACATCTCAAAAAGAGCTCATCATCTTCTCAGGCAGGCTGTTTCTATCTCAAACAATGTTTGCTATTAGGAATGAGCTAAACATTTAACTAATATCTCGTTTCAATTAATGATCACTTTTGTTTTTTGGTGAAATGGAGAACAGGATTATTCCACTTTCTACATAATAATTTTTACAGATCTTTGAAGATTGCAATAATTTCTTCTCTTGATTCCTCCTTCCCAAAATAAAGTTGTGTAGCTCATTCATGGGCATTCCATTACATGAGGTTTTTAAGAAGAGACTATACCGTTACTTGTTTGAAATGGTATATATTCTCCTGCTTGAGCAGGGGGCTGGACTAGAAAACCTCCAAAGCCCCTTCCAGCTCCATACTATTCTGTTCTATATTCTACTCTATCCACTCATCTCTATTTTTCCAATTTAGGCATTGCCAGATTCTCAAAGGACTCTGGGCAACTCACAAACAGAACAAAACAGAACAAAAAAAATAACCAAATAGAAAATGAATAAATAAGTTGGAAATACAAACACTCAACTAAAAAAAAAAGTTGCAAAACAAATCCTAAACAAGCTCCATCAATGACTTAATTTCTAGGTACTTACTCATAACAACATACACACAAATGCCCACATATACACACAGCCATGATGTGGTTTCTTTGGTTTTAAATCTAGAATATCACATTATGTAGGAACTAGATTGTTACAGTTCAGTCAACAAATCATGATTAGCTTAGCTGGTCTATAAAACCATCAAATAAGTTGCATACTGACTTAAGTTTGCTATTAATGGATCAGGGAAAACAATATCACACTAATTTTCCATTGATTTCCATAGATCTTGGATCCAATCAACTGTCATTTGAACCTAATGCAGGAATGTTTATATTTATTTATTTATTTATTTAGTGGCAGCAGCCCTCCAGCAGGGATGGGGCCCGACCGATATAACAACCGGTTCTGTTGCTGTGTTGTGCGTGCATGCGCGCACAAGCGCGAGTTCAATTTACAACCTGCTGAGCTGCCCGGACAGTTGAGCAGTGCAAGTGCACAGTGGTTGGAAAAGCCCTTTTTTCCTGCCTTTTCAACCACAGCTATGTCACACAAAGCAGCTGCAGTTGAAAACACAGGAAATAAAGGTCAGGTAAGAGCCCAGGCAGGCGGGTGGGCCAGAACAGCAGCAGACATAGAACTGGTTCTATGTATGCTCTCTGATTGCTGCTCTTCAGAGCAATCAGTTCTACAGAAGTGGACAGAACCGGTAGAATCCCACCCTTGCCCTCCAGCCTTCTCTAAAGATATCAATAATTGAATGTGGAAGCCTGTGTGATTATAGTAATCAAGCATTCACACCACCATAGAATATATGTGGATGGTGGCTTGATTTTCCTTGTTTATGGAGCATCTGTACCTACATCAAATTGCAGATCCAATATGAAATAGTCAGCATTGACTATGTATTAATATTGAAGAGTTTAGAGTCAAAAAGGATTGCATTGTGGAGCCCACACATTAGAATTCAAACAAACTTTTTGAAGATTAATCTTAACAGTCTTGAGGACAACTGTGAGGCAAGGAGAGGATTTTAACACTCTCGTTTTGTGGGTTTGCTAGGTTTTAAACAAGTATCATTTTTTAAAAAAGTACCGTATTTGCCGGCGTATAAGACGACTGGGCGTATAAGACGACCCCCCAACATTTCCACTCAAAATATAGAGTTTGTTATATACTTGCCGTATAAGACGACCCCCCCACTTGGAGGCGGTGCCAGCGGAGTCCGGCCTCTTAGGAAGTACTTTTGTTGCATGCCCAGATATGGTGCTGCCTGCGTTGGTGGGGAACTTCATATCGGGAGACCTTCCACCGTTGCTTTCCCTTCTCCCTTGCTGCCGCCCGTCTTCCCTTTGCTTTCAAAGGTAAAGCGAATTATTTTACAAAGCCTCCCCTGCCCGAGAGGGCAGCCCAACCCAACGTGGGAAGCTAATTTCCGGTGCCTCTTCCATTCCTCCCCGACCTCCTACACTGCGCGCCTCTGACGCGCCGGTCCCTTCAGCCCAGCGACCTTTTCCACCTCAAAGAAAGGCCAGGCGGGAGCCGCTCGCAGCGGAAACAGCCACCACCCTTAGCCCGACGCAGGGAGAACGGGCGAGGTTAGCGCCCGCCAGCCCGTCCTTCCTGCCTTTGGAGGCACCTGCACGGAGTGCCTCCGCGGCTCAGTTTCCCCTACCGGCGGGTCCTCCTTTCATGCGGAGGGCTGCGGGGGAAGGCGCTCGCCCGAGAGGATCTCTCCCTCTCTCTCCCCACAAGGTCAACATCTGCGCTGCAGAGGAGAGGGCTGCAGCCGGTTCCTCCTGCTTGCTGAGTGGTGGGGAAGCCGCGGCCCGCCCGTGCGAGATTTGGCAACGAGGGGCAGGAGGAGGCACGCACACACCCGCGGCTCACTTTCCCAGCTCTGCCCAACCCTTATGGCTCTGGCGCGGCCCTGGCGGGCAGCGAGCACCTCCCCGCTGGACCCTCCGCTCATCCTGCCAGGGCCGCGCCAGAGCCATAAGGGTTGGGCAGAGCTGGGAAAGTGAGCCGCGGGTGTGTGCGTGCCTCCTCCTGCCCCTCGTGCAACTCGCACGGGCGGGCCGCGGCTTCCCCACCACTCAGCAAGCAGGAGGAACCGGCTGCAGCCTCTCCTCTGCAGCGCAGATGTTGACCTTGGGGGAGAGAGGGAGAGATCCTCTCGGGCGAGCGCCTTCCCCGCAGCCCTCCGCATGAAAGGAGGACCCGCCGGTAGGGGAAACTGAGCCGCTGGAGGCGCTCCGTGCAGGTGCCTCCAAAGGCAGGAAGGACGGGCTGGCGGGCGCTAACCTCGCCCGCTTCTCCCGCGCGGCTGGCTAAGGATGGTGGCTGTTTCCGCTGGAGCTGCTCCCGCCTGGCCTTTCTTTGAGGTGGAAAAGGTCGCTGGGCTGAAGGGACCGGCGCGTCAGAGGCGCGCAGTGTAGGGAGGTCGGGAGGAACGGAAGAGGCCCCAGGAAATTAGCTTCCCACGTTATTGGGTTGCCCTCTCGGGCAGGGGAGGCTTTGTAAAATAATTCGCTTTACCTTTGAAAGCAAAGGGAAGACGGGAGCGCCTGAAGCCAAGTGTCTCCTCAGGGCTTCGGTTGCAGGGAGGAGCCCTGACTGGCCACACGTGACGCACCCGGCGTATAAGACGACCCCCCCAGTTGGAGGCATGTTTTTTAGGGCAAAAAAGTCGTCTTATACGCCGGCAAATACGGTATATTTCAGATTGCAAAATGTATTCCAATAACTCTGCAGAGTTATTCAGTCACCATATACCTGAGCTATTTAATTCAGACCTACAGGAAACTATTCTGTCTTACTAAGAGAAAAAGCACTGCTTTTAAATATGGCAAAACATCAAAAGTTGATTTCCCTGAATATAAGACCAAAGCCCACCCATTCTTCCATCTCATGTTTCTACCAGAATCTTTTATACCCCATTTCTATCATCTCTTATTTGTCTCTATTGGTCCATTGTTCCTAAGAATTAGAACTGCTGCAGTTTCAGTTGCAAATCATTAGGAACCTGAGTAATGTGGATTTTGTTTCCTTTTAATATATTTTAAACAGCCAGAACTCTGAATTTTGAATAAAAACCTGGCAATAGTTTTGATAAAACTTGGCAATGTTTGATAAAACACTGGAATATGGGGTGTTTGGTGGCCATTGTGGATTAGTGACAGAAGCCATTTAGAGAAGACCTCTCTGATCAATGCTGCTTTAGTTTCTAGATGAATGCAGCCAGGAGATCAAATAACTTTACATTAAGCTTGGGCTGTTATTAAAAGAAACATAATCCTCTTATAATCTAGTGAAATGGTCACATAAAGATGGGGCTTAGGGAGAACTGAATCTTTATTTATGCAGAGACAACTATAGTTCCAATCCTCCTTCCAAGCTGCAGATTATCAAAATCCTTTGATAGCAGCTGCAATATTATCAAAGCACCAGAATGCTGGAAAAGGAAAGTGGGAAGTGTAAGACAGAATGGCCCAATGTCTTTCCCAAATAAAAAATAGATGGTCTTAGCAAGACTATCTCCATAAGGTAGCCAAGTCATATATCTCTAGGGGTCTTATTATTAATGAAAAGGATCAAAAGTGTTTTCTATGGAGCACACAAACAGCTCACAGAATATACAGTTTTTTTCATGAGCCAAGAGGCTGCAAAAATCTGGAGCCACTATCTCTTGGCAAACATTATTTGACTCTGAGCAAGCTGATCCCAAAAGCAAAACTAAATATTAAAGCAAGGCCCAACCTTTGGCCCAGGCAAAACAGCACACTGCAACTGTTTGATTTTCTGTGATAAGAAATAATACATAATTCTTGAGTTAATGATAGAACAGGTATAAGGCAGTCTAAATCTAACTCTTCCCTACATCTTTCCTCCGATTAAAAGGGTTCATGAATATGGTAATCATTCAATGGGCCAAGGGATATTATATAACACTATTGATGAGGGCAGCTTGCCAACAGAAGAGGGAGGAGCACGGTAATTATAGACGAAGTATTAACTAAAAGTTCCTTGGGGAGGGGGCATCTTTCCGCGGTCCACCATCTCTTTATCAAGATTTATTTATACAGGGAGCACTTCAGGCACACAAACGAGCAAGGAATCAAGTCCACGCCAGTATTTCTGTGCCGCAGCTCCCCAGCCCACTGAGCCCGAATTCAACCATTTTTCCAAAGGGTGCTGTTCTGTTCACGAGCAGGGAACGCGGTTTTGATGGTGCGCAACGTCACCTTTAACTGCCCTGCAAGGCATTGAAGCAAATGGGGCAACAAAAGTCAGACGGCCTTGAATATTTCTTTTTAGTTTCCCGCGGGGAGGGATTCAATACAGCCCTTAAAATGCTCGTGTCCTTCTGATTAATTCAGATACTTGGTTCTCGCTCGCCCTAACGGGCTTCCACCCCATCTTGTAAGAGCTCCAATTAATACAGGTATAATGCACTCTGTACAAACCATTCTCGAAAAAGCGAATCGGGCGAGGGCGGCAGCTTAGTTATGGAAAGCCTGACGTTGATCCACGCCGGCATCCGCAGCCGCGGCCTTGCCCGAGATCGCGATGAAAGCGCTCAGCGTTTGCATTTGCAACGCCGTAGCAGCGCTGCATGTCTTCTGGCTCGGCTTGGTTGTGCAGCTCTTCTCAAATGGATCCGCGGGGTGCTGATTTCTATCCCTCGCATTTACTGAAGGATCTGTTGCAACCTGCCACCCCCTTCCCCTCGCACTTCTACGCTTCTTCATCGCCGTGGAATCCCAAAGCGCAGACTCCGCTTTTTCTCCAGCAGTTGCAGTTGTCTTCGCTTACCTTTTCCTGTGCCCTGTTCAGCCTCTTTTGAACATTTTTCGCAAAGATGCCCGTTTTTATGTCAGCCATAGTGGCTGGTTCAGGAATCCTGACGCGGAGGCAATTCAAGAACACAATTGCAAGAAGAAGGAGGAGAGAAACGAATCCGACTTGCAGAGATCGAGAGAGAGCGCGCGCAAGAGAAGGGGAGGATCATGGGGAAGAAAGAGAGGGGGGTACTTAAAGAGAGGTGGCGTCGAGAAGACTCGGATATGGGAACACGCATGACACAATCCGACAGACTGGGAGGATCAAGTTTGAAGACTACGGTTTTAAGTATACTTCTTAAAAATTAGCTTGCATCAGTGTGGTAACTTCTAGCGCATCTTGACTGTTCTTTTAGCCCCCCCCCCCCTAAAAAAACATGCGTGAGTCCAGGAGGAATTCCATGGGATTACGATTTTTAGGTTAGGCCGACACGTATTTTTTAAAAGTCATGAAAGTATGCAAGAAGAGAGTTATCTTCCATATTAGGCATACTAGCAATTGAGCCTTCTCTTTATTTTGTTACAGAATTACACGACAATTAGTTTCAAGAAAAAGTTTGAAGGAATCCTCTGTTTTCACCTGTATAGAATTAAAGTGGAGAGGCGAAAAGCAATCTACGTTGACTGAAATTGGGATCTCTTCGTCCATTTGCTCAGTCCAGAGGGATGCTGGGAATTGAAGTCCATCAAAGCTAAAGAAATTCAGGTTGTCCACTCCTGTACTAAAATAACACAACTTGTGTCTTTTTCTCCAGTTCTTATTAATTGTATTTACAAGTGCATGTTTAAAATCAAGTTAAGGCAAATCATTCAAATAATATGTGTCCAAAGTCTATGATTCTGCAGGATATGTCCTGGATAACTCTTAGTCATTAAACCCTCCCCCACAAAATATGTACTTTGAACTGAGTTGGCTCTTTACTGAAACCCTATAGAAAGTTGGTATAGGAACCCAACATACCAGAAAGCTAATATGTTAGAAAGCAAGGCACTAGAGCTTTCAGCTCCATATATATGTTTGCTTCTGGCTCCAAACAATCCCAACCGTCAGTCTTATCAAATAAAACTGATGAATGGCATAAGCTCAGTTATATGTTTAGAACGGTGCTCTCAGTTCTGTAAAGAAATAAGTTTCCCTCAGTAGCCATTCTGCATGTGTTCTTAACATTTCAAAAGTCCCAAATAGTGAGTTAGCAATGTAGCTGTCCAAGGTACTGATCTATGATGCTTGCAACAGGAAACATATTTATAGTTCAATCTGGATTTTGTAATGCTACATAGAACTAAGGACTCCTGAATTTTATGGGATTTATTGATCAACAGACATATAATATATGGCTTTTCTATTATTATAAGGTTTTCATGGGCAGCCTCTTTTCTAGGAATCTTAGGCCAAATCTGGAGAGTTGAAGAAATAAAAGAAGTTAGATAGTAACAAATGATACAAGGTGATCAAATTAAAGTAGCAGAATGTGGATAGATGGCTAGGATTTTTAAAGAGTTGATAAAATCATACTGTTGTCATACTGTTGTCATAACAGTTTTAGATTATACTGATGTGTCAATTCCCAGTTGAAATGTACAGGATTATAATGCGAGAAATGTATTATTTTTAAGTTTTACAATTAGACTTGCATTATATTTTGTCCAGTGAGAGTTAAGCTATCTTTTGTTTTCCTGTTACAGAGGGCATAATTCTAATACTAGAGGAGAGTTGTTTATCTTGTAGGCTTATCTATTTAAGTAAGTTTTCCTCTTGAGGTGATTGAGTGCCATGAGAAACCTTATATTTCACCATAACACGAATGTTATGTGTTTAATAACAATCTCATGTTCTGCCCCATTGCACTCACATCATTTTCCTAGTCAGCAGATCTGTGGTGGCCCTGGACTGCTGCTTTTAAATGTGAGATAAGCTTGCAATAAAGCTAGCCTTATTGCTGATTTGATCCTTGAAGAGAAGGCTGATCTATAACTGAAACTTGGCGGAGCTCAGAGGGAGGCGTTCCTCTTGCAGAAATGTGCCCAGTGGGTTATCAAGCATGGCACCAGTCTAGACCTCAGGGCTGGGGAGAAGGTGTGGCTGTTGTTATCAGAGAATCTCTGGTAGCCTCCAGAGGCACTGTTCAACAAGTCCTCGGCTGTGAGATCCTTTTTCTTAGATTGGGCTCAAGGGATCAGGTGGGATTGCTGCTGCTATACCAGCCTCTCTGCTGCATGGCAGTTTCCCTACCTGGGCTCCTGGACCTCACCGCAGGACTGGCAGTGGAATTCCACAGGCTTATAGTTCTAGGGGATTTCAACCTGTCTTCTCTGGGGTTGGGATTGGAGGTAGCCCAATATTTTATAGAAACCATGACTTCCATGGGCCTGTCCCAGATTATCCAGAGCCCGACTAGTAATAAAGGTCACACTCCCAATTTGGTGTTCTTGTCGGAGCAGTGTCTATGTGACCTGGAATTGGTCCTTGGTCCCCTTGTCATGGTCAGATCACGGTCTGGTGGCAATGAGTTTCTCAAAAGCTGCATCCCCCTGCAGGGAGCCAGGACCTATTAGATTGGTCCTCCCCCATCAACTATGGACCCAGATAGGTTCCAGAAAGATCTGGGGGTTATAACTACAGATCTATTATGCAGTCCAGCCGAACTCTTAGTCACTGTTTGGAATAGGAAGGTGATTGAGGCTCTGGATAGGATTGCACCCTTGTGACCTCTCCTCACTCATAGACCTCTCTGTGGCCCATGGTATACAGAGAAACTGAGAGGGATGAAACGCATGAGGAGACATCTAGAGCGTGCTGGTGGAAGACAGGAGATGAACTCAATCGAACACGGGTAAGAGCTGCTACTAAGGCCTACCTTGTGGCGATTCGTGAGGTGAAGTGTAAATACTTCTCCACACTAATTGCATCTGCAGATAATCACCCAGCAACCCTCTTTAAGATGAGCTGTCTCCTCTTAGGGAAGGAGGAGATTGAGGTCCACCTGAAGGGGCGCGCTGAGGAATTTGTGGATTTTCTGGAAGACAAAATCGTTCAACTTCATTCCCAGTTAGATGCCGACGTGGTTGCTGATCCAGTGGAAGCTTCTGAGGCAGGTTCTTGCCCTGTTATCTGGGAACAGTTTGACCCTGTTGCTCCTGAGAAAGTGGACAGGATCCTAGGGAGTATGCGCGCAAGCACCTGTATTTTAGACTCATGTCCCTCCTGGTTTGTGAAAACTTCCCAGGAGGTGACAGGCGGGTGGACTCTGGCGGTGATTAATGGTTCTCTACAAGAGGGGACAGTGCCCAAGCACTTTAAGGAGGCTGTGGTCTGCCATCTTCTTAAGAAGCCATCGCTTGACTCCACCCGGTTGGATAATTTCCGACCAGTCTCCAATCTTACCTTTTTTGGGAAGGTTGTTAAGAAGGTGGTTGCGCAGCAGCTCCAGAGGTTTCTGAATGAAACGGATTATCTCGACCCCTACCACTCAGGCCTGGATTTGGGACAGAAACAGCATTGATTACACTTTTGGATGATCTCTGACAGGAGTGGGATGGGGGTAGTGCATCCATCCTTGCTCTACTTGACCTCTCGGCGGCTTTTATACCATTGACCATGGGATTTTCCTGGGATGGCTTCAGGGGATGGGAGTGGGAGGCCTTGTGCTGTCTTGGTTCACTTCCTTCCTCTGCGGCTGCTTTCAGTCAGTGTTAATAGGAGGGGAGAAATCCAACTCTTGTCCGCTGCTTTACGGGGTTATGCAAGGCTTGGTACTCTCTCCGCTCCTGTTCAACATTTATATGAAACCACTGGGTGAGATCATCCGTCACCATGGACTGAGGTATCACCAATATGCTGATGATACTCAGCTGTATGTCTCGGCCCGTGGTGAGTTAAGTGTTGCTGTGTCCTCCCTCTTGCAATGCCTGGGGGCTGTTAGGGGCTGCATTGGGAGCAACAGGTTGAAACTAAACCCATGTAAGACTGAGTGGCTCTGGGTCTGGGGTTCGTTGGTTCAGGGAGAATTACCACCTTTAGTCTTGGATGGGGTGGCACTACCCCAAACAGACCATGTGCATAATCTAGGGGTTTTCCTGGACTGATGACTCCTGCTCAAAGAGTAGGTGGCAGTCATGGCCGGAAGGGCCTTTGCACAACTGCGGGTTGTGCACCAGTTACACCCTTTCCTGGATTAGCGGTCCCTACTTACAGTCACTCATGCCCTGGTCACTTCCCGTCTTGATTATTACAATGTGCTCTACATGGGGCTGCCCTTAAAGAGCATCTGGAAGTTCCAGTTGGTGCAAAATGCAGCTGCCCGCATGGTTTTATGCAGACCACGGTGTGTGCATGTATCACCTCTCCTGCAGGAGCTGCATTGGCTGCCAATTTGCTTCCAGGTGCAATTCAAGGTGCTGGTTGTTACCTTTAAAGCCTTTCATGGCTTGGGTCTGGGTTATCTGAGGAAACATCTCTTGCAAGTGACATCTGTCTGACCCATTAGAGTGAGGAGGCAGGGCATGCTGCAGGTCCCACCCCTGAGGGAGATACACCGGGTGGGACCTAGAAGAAGGGCCTTCTCTGTGGTGGCTCCATCTCTCTGCAACATCATTCCCCCAGAGATTAGAATGCCCCCCTCATTAATACTATTCTGAAAGGCACTGAAGACCTGGTTTATGCCAGCGGGGCTGGGGAACCCAGAGAGGGATGGAACTCATCAAATGGCTAGTGTGACCCGCTGTTGTTGGGGTGGGGGGGTGGGAGTTGGCTTTTATTTATTTTTTTGTTTTTTGTTTTCCCAAATTTTGATCTATTGTACTTTACTAATTTATTTGATTCTTTTTGTTCTTTTTGTTTTTATTTTTATTCTTTGTTTTAAATATGATTCTACATTGTGTAAGCCGCCTTGAGTCACCATGGGTGAATAGGCGGCAATATAAATCAAATAAATAAATAAATAAATAATATGTAAGGCTATTAAATTATAGAATTAAATTATAGATATTAATCATGGATAAAATATATTACAACTTAGTATTTCTCCTGAGAGATATCCTTTAGATTCAGAATAAGGGTCTTCAAACTTGGCAAGTTTGTGGACTTCAACTCCCAGAATTCCTGAGACTTGGCCAATAAAGTATTCTATTCTATTCTATTCTATTCTATTCTATTCTATTCTATTCTATTCTATTCTATTCTAGTCTAGTCTAGTCTATTTTATTCTATTCTATTCTAACATGACTGGAGGAGGAATTCTGGGAGTTGAAGTCCACAAGTCTTAAAGCTGTCAAGTTTGAAGACCCCTGCTTTAAAATTTAGGATAGAATAAAATTACTGATTATTATAATTCCCAAAATGTCATGCAAAAATGTAAGAATTAAAATTAGTCTTTGCTTCTTTTAAGCTTATAACAAATTTTGAAAACTTTATTTCCTGAGGGATTAATACTGGTTTTATGAATTTTCTAGTTGGTCTGTTGAAACATAAATAGTGATAGAAATGGCATATATCAGCAGAGAACTTGGTTTTAAGTACTAAAATTCTCTATTACACAATCTCACCAGAATATAAATAGGCTCCTAAATAGGCTCACCAATTAAAATGGGCCCTTAGTGATTAATCAATCCATCTTATGTGATATATCAAATTAAGCACACATTATTAAATGCTTTGAAAATCAAAAGGATAATTTTACATTAAAAAAAGCATAACCACACAACCAAAGATGGCATGTATTAATGAAAATAGTTAACTGTTCATTGTGGCATGTAAGTAAGCTGCTGTGAGTCCCATTTTTATCCTTTCCACTTGGCACATTTTCAGCACTACAGTGACTGCAGGCTTGAGGTGACCATGATATTTTAATGCCAGCTTGCATTACAGATACTATTTACATGGTATGGGGCTAGACTACCTATGGAACAGTTTTGACCCATTACAATGGCCTATCCCACCATGTCAGGTAAAGAACCTATGTTGCAGGCACCATTAGTTGAAGAACTTTGACTGGTAGGGTCCAAGAAGAAAGTGTTCTATGCTGTTGCCTCCAGCCTGTGAAATATCCCTCTGCTCACCTTGCAGATAGGGCAGGCCTCTTCTAAGACCTGATCATTTGCATCCTTTATTTACCCAACAAATTTGATCTGACATCTATCTACTTTTTTATATTATAATTTTTTTTATTTTATAAAAGAAACCCTACTTTATATGAAAAAGAAATATATGAAAATGAAAAATAAAACTTCAAAATGTGCACTTAAAATGTGATAATAAAACAAACAGCAAAAAGGAAAAGATGGAGATCTGATCCTCCAGCCGCTCCTACCAAAAATTGGAATCATTGAGATTCCTCTTCCCAAGTAGGTCCATAGTCATTGAAGGTCATCTTTGGTCATTCCTAGTTGTTGCTGTTCGAATCCACCGCCAAAAAAACAGCTGTCAGCAAAATTAGCTGTTTGTCATCAGGAAAAACCCCCCTGGTGCTCAGCACACCATTTTTGGAGCCATCTCTTTCCTATACACATATATATTAATATACTTTTCTCATACCCACACATTATACACATAGCAATATAGCTCCCCTAGCATTATCTTAAAAAGAGGAAATTGGGATCTTAATTTTTTTTCTTGCATGCATCTATAACTTGAAGTAATTTCCGTGCTGCCCAGGGGGTTGATTGTGGTTATGTTGCTTAAATCAAAATTGGCAGGCAACAATGCAAAAGTTCAGCAAGGATTTTCTTTTTCAGAATCTGGAATCTTCTGCAGGCAAAACAGGACTTCTGCCAACCAGAAATTTTAGCTTATTGCTTTTTTCTCAGGAAACAAGTAATTCAAATGTTAACTGATAACGATATAGAATGTGTGTATGTGACAAATCGAAGATATATATTTCTTCTTCCAGTGTTGTATGAGGATTCTTTTAGGCAAGTTCCATGCCAGAATAATCTACGATTCTTGATCCAGAACCTACTTTCCAGTCCTCTTTCCATTTTTCTTCTATCATTATTTTTATTGTGATGATTCATTGGGAAATTACATTATTGTCTGATATATTTATTCTGATTTTTTGTTAATCAGTTTAGCATAATAATATTTAGTGTAATAGCAATTTTTATAAAAACAAGTTTTCAGTGATTTACTAAGCAAAGACTGAAATATCAATTATGTAATGATCCAGTCCAAATTGTGAAATTCATTCTTTGGTTTTGTTTATTTGTTTACTGTGTGTCATAACTGAGAAAACTCTCAATACTTACACTAATTAAGAAGAAGAAAAATAGAGCATTAAAAATTAAAACAACCATCAAGCTAAAATTATAATTAAAATCATGAAATCTTAAATATAAAGAAAAATTACTGAACTTCTTATTATCCATTGTAAACTCTCCTGAATAGTTCAGTGTTCAAAAGCTTCTGGAAGGCTAAGACTGTGGTAGCCAGATTTACGAGATTTTCCCATAAAATAGACAGCACCATCAAAAAGCAGTGCTTATGGATCTCTGCACCATACAGTAGACTTTGAAGAAAGGGAGTCTACCAATAGCTTCCAACATGATGCACACATTGGGGTGGGAAAGGGTTGGTTCCATGTTTTGCAAGCTCCTTGGTAGCACAGCATATCAGGTTATAGAGGTAGCAGTTAATTACATCATGAGTTAATAGCTTGGAGCATGAATGGATTAACTCAAAAGATGCAAAATTCCCAGTTGATTCTTTGAACATGCTGTACTTCTTGATTACTTGTAATATAAATCAGGCTGATTTTCAGAAGAATACTAAATATGTCTTTTGGAGACTGACTCTAAAGCATTGCTTGACAAAGTCCTTGTCACCTCTTAAGTTTATCGTTGTTTTTCAGATACTCATATTTTCATTATTATGAAGGTGAAGAATTATATTTAGGTAGGATCTATAGAGTTTGTTATGATTTTCAAAATCCACAGGACAAAAGATTGGTGATGTATCAGGAAAAAGGTTGTGTGTGTGTGCATGTGTGTGGAAAGTTGGGGATTTTTTTAAAAGGGAAAAATAGGTATGCTGGTTTGGACTTAACAGTCCAAATATTGCACCCATGAATTTTGTACCTTCCAAGAAAAATAGGGGGCAGAGGGTTATTGCAAATCCATTAAACTGTAGAAGAAGAAAAACGAAGTTTGAATGATTATGTGAACCAAAGTACCGAAAAATTGCTGCAGGGTGGGAAAATTTTATATAAACAACAGAAACAAAGAAAAAATATAAGGAAAAACAGCTGGATGACAGATTAAATAGATGGAAAACCAAAGCTTTGCATGGACAGCACTTGAAAAATGTTGAAGGAAAATGTGATGACAACTTGACATGGGCATGGCTTAAGATGGGAACCTTCAAGAAAGAAACGGAAGATTTAATACTTGCTGCTCAAGAACAAGCACTACAAACTAATGCCATGAAAGCGAAGATACAAAAAACCTCCAATAATCCAAACTGTTGGCTTTGCAATGACAAAGTCGAAACTGTTTCACATTTAATATGCGAATGAGCAAAATTGCACAAACTGATTACAAAGCTAGACAGGACCGAGTTGCTAAATTAATCCACTGGTTATTATGTAAAAAATACGACTTATCTGTATCTGAAAAGTCATGGGAATGTAAAGTGGAAAAAGTTATCAAAAATGAGAAAGTGAAGATCTTGTGGGACTTTCGAATACAGATTGTCATTTGGAACACAGTATGCCAGATATCACAGTTGTTGAAAACTGAAATGTACAATTTATTTATATTGTGGTATCAGGAGACACCAAAGTTGAAGAAAAAGAATTGGAAAAAATCACGAAATATGGTGAACTGGCCATCTAAACTATGTGATTATGGATGAAACATGTAACAATTGTATCCATTGTTATTGGGGCACTTGGTATCATGTCCAATAATTTTATAAAATACACCAAGAAATTGCAGCTTCCTGCAATAACACCAGCGGAACTGCAAAAAACTGCACTACCTGGAACATTGTACATCTTAAGAAGGTACTTAGTTGATACCTAGGATGCTGGCAGCAACCCGTATCAACTATTAGCATCAGTCAAATAATATTTGTGATGCATTTTTGAATATTCAGTAGGAAAACTGAAAAACCTGAGAAAATGGCAACTACTCAGTTTTGGAAAGATCTGTGGAAGACTGAGAAATGTTACAACAAAAATGCTGGGTGGATCAGGGACTTTGAGACGAAATTCTCCAAGAACAAAATGGACCAACTAGAAATAACTACTGAAATGATAAGCAACGGAGTGAAAAAAGTGAAGAACTGGACATCGCCTGGCAATGATCAACTGCATGGCTTTTGGCTCAAATACCTGACCAGCCTGCGTGGAAAAATGACTGAACAATTCAATGAGATGCTGTAGACAGGAAACATCAGTGAATGGTTAACAGCTGGGAAAACCTACTTGATACAGAAGGATCCAGCAAAAGGGGCAACACCTGTAAATTAGAGGCCAATATCGTGTCTGCCAACCATGTTCAAGCTCCTGACTGGCATCATAGCTGACAGGATCCAGGACTACCTACAAGCAAATAACATCTTGCCAGTAGAGCAAAAAGGAAACAAATGAGGAAGCAGAGGCACAAAAGATCAGCTCCTGATCAACAAAATGATTCTAGAGAACTGCAGAAGCCGAAAAACAAATCTGCATACAACTTGGCTTGACTACAAGAAAGCATTTGATTCACTACCACACAGCTGGATCATCAAGTGCCTGGATGTCAACGGAATATGCAAGTGTACTGGTACTTTCACTGCAAATGCAACGAAGCACTGGAAAACAGGACTGTTTATTGGAAGTGAAAGCTACGGACTGGTCAACATCAAAGGATGTTGGATAGGAAAACAAGAAAACTGATGACCATACACTATGTGTTGCACCTGCATAGTGACGTCGATAGGCTAAATTTGCCCAGAAAAGCAAGGGAGTGAAGTGAAGCAGACAGTCGAAGAAGAGAAACATGCTCTGGCAGATTATGTGAAAGACAGTATTGAACCAGCTTTGATGGAGGTCAACAAGAGGAAGCTGCTCAAAGTGCAGCAAAGCAAGAATCAATATAGGAAAACAACGATACAAACTTGGGCTGACAGCTGGTGTAACAAAGCACTGCATGGACAGTTCCTTGAAAAGATCCAAGGAAAAGTAGATAAGGAAAAGACCTGGTTATGACTGACCAATGGAACACTGAAGAAACAGAAGGCCTGATTCTTGCAGCCCAAGAACAAACCATCAGAACGAAAGCAATCAAAGCCAGAATAGAAAAATCTGCTGATGACCCCAAATGCAGACTCTGCAAAGAAGTGGATGAAACCATCGATCACATACTGAGCTGTTGCAAGACTATTGCTCAGACTGATTACAAACAACATCACAACACAGTGGCTCAGATGGTCCACTGGAACTTGTGTCACAACTACCATCTATCTGCCTGTAGCAAAGAACTAGTGGGATCATAAGCCTAAAAAAGTGGTTGAAAATGAGCATGCAAAACTACTATGGGACTTCCGAATACAGACTGACAAAGTTTTGGAACACAATACCCCGGATATCATGATTGTGGAGAAGAAAAAAGTGTGGATCATCGACATTGCCATACCTGGTGACAGCAGAATCGACAAGAAACAACTTGAAAAAGTCACCAGATATCAGGACTTAAGAATCGAACTGCAGAGACTGGCATAAACCAGTATAGGTGGTTCCACTTGGCACACTGGGTGCTGTGCCTAAAGATCTAGGAAAGCACTTAAAAACAATTGGCACTGATAAGATCACCATTGGTCAATTGCAGATGGCCACCTTACTGGGATCTGCTCACATAATCCGCCAATACATCACACAGTCCTAAACACTTGGGAAGTGTTCAATTAATGATTTGTGATATGAAACCCAGTATAGTTATCTCATTTGCTGTGTACACTGTCATTTTTGAATAATAATAATAATAATAATAATAATAATAATAATAATAATAATAATAATAATAATAATAATAATAATAATAATAATAATAATGTTTTTAAAAGTTCAGTTGACTTAATTTCATGTTTAACCTCTGACTAACAAAATGGATGAATTAAGGCTACAGATTGCAAAGACTAAATTAATTGAGAACTGTGTTTTGCTAATCACAAAAACTTGGCTTCATTCATTCATTCCAGATGGAAGCTGTTGAGCTGGAAGGCTACTTAGCTCACCAGCAGGACAGGAGTAGAGATTCTGGCAAGATCAAAGGGGGAGGTTTAAGCCTTTATGTGAACAAAAGCTGGTGTATCAATACAAAGACTGTAGACAGCCACTGCTCCATAGATCTGGAGTATGACTCTTAAATATAGACCCATATATCTTCCATGGGAATTCAGCATGGTTTTGATTACTGCAGTCTATATCCCACCTGATGCCAATACTACCATAGCTTTGGGATTCTTGTATAACATTGTTAGTAATCAGTGGAATAAGTATCCTGATGCTGTGCATATCATAGTGGGGGACTTTAATCAAGCAGATTTAAAAGCAGTGCTCCCTAAATTCTATCAGCATGTTAAGTTTGCTACTAGAGGACTGTGCTGATCAGTTGGCTGGAGTCTTTACCAGGATCTTCAATCGGTCTTTACCCCAGTCTACTATTCCATCTTGTTTGAAGGCTTCCACCACTGTTCCGCTGCCAAAGAAGTTCCCTATCAATAACCTCAATGATTACAGACCAGTGGCACTCACTCACTATCATCATGAAGTGCTTTGAGAAATTGGTCTGCCGGCACATCATTTCTGGTCTTCCGCACACATTTGATAAACACCAGTTTGCATACAGAAGAAATAGGTCTACAGAGGATGATATAGCCATCACTTTTCACACTACTCTGACTCACCTAGAACAGTGGGGGGTTATGTGAGGATGCTTTTTGTAGATTTTAGTTCTGCATTTAACTCAATTCTTCCACATAGACTAATGTCTATACTTCTGGACCTTGGCCTTTCTTATTCAATCTGTCTTTGGATTTCCTGTCTGGCTGCTCACAGAGGGTCAGATTAGGTAATCATACCTCTTCAGCCCTTATTCTTAACACTAGTACACCACAGGGTTGCGTGTTGAGTCCCTTTTTATGTGCATGACTGCATTCAACTCATGCTAGTAATAATATTGCTAAATTTGCAAGTGATACAACAGTGGTGGTACTTATCCCCAGGAGGTGATGAGGTGGACCGGTTGCTTTTGTGGTGTGGAGACGATAACTTGGTCCTCAACACCAATAAGACCAAGGAGCTTATAGTGACTATAGAAGGAACAGATCAGACATCCAGCCCTTGCTTATCAATGGAGACCGAGTGGAGCAAGTGGCCAGTTTTAAGTTTGCAGCACTGGTCAAAAGGGCCCAGCAGAGATTATACTACCTGAGACTTCTCAGAAAACAACAACTGAATGAAAAACTTCCACCTTCTACCGCTGCACCATAGAGAGTATCTTTACTGCACCTCTGTATGGTTTGCCAATTGAACAGTGGCAGATAGGAAAGCACTCCAGAGGGTTAACGTCATTGCCCAGAAAATCATTGGTTGCCCTCTATGCAAGAGCTTTATAGCTCCCGCTGCCTTAAAAAAGTTCAAAACATTCTCAAAGATTCATCTCATCCTGGGCACCCTTTTTTTGAACTATTACCATCTGGCAGATGGTACAGAATAATAAAAACAAGCACAAATAGGCTGAAAAACAGCTTCTATCCCAGGGCAGTAGCTCTTTTGAATTCAACTGTATAGTGCAGTGTTGGTGGGGTGTTGAGGGTTTTCGGTTGAATGTGTGGAGGGTGAAGGATGTGTGTTTGTGTTTATTTTCATGGTAATGGTCATGATGTGCACTGAAGATAGTGTTTGATTTCGTTGTACGAGGTGCAATGACAATAAAGTAAACTAAACTAAACTAATGAATAAAAGAAATAATATAGAAGTAGAAATAATAAAGGTTGACAATAAAATATATAAAATAAAACAATAAAACCTAGTCATTTCAACAAATTTTTAAGAGATAAATAAGAACAGGTATTTATGTGGATTATGAGACCATCATCATTATTTATAGATTACTTGGAATTTGCCTACATGGTAGAACTTATTTGCAACTCAAATATCCACATTTGCAGCATTTTCATGGTCATTGTTACTCTACAGAGTAATTAAAAAATTGAGTCATTCAATCTGCATGTTCCATTTGAGGTTTAGTACTGCATTAACTAGTTCAGTGTTTGTGATGATTTTATAGAATATAACTGCCACAAATGAGAATTAATTTTAAAAATAAGTTTGTTATGTATTGTCTATTGTTATTAATTGTTGTTGTTTTAATACCATTTTCAGGATTTTAAGCTTCTTGAAGTCAGTTAAAAATTGGAGTGGTATATGAGCCCAGGAAAAAAATAAACAAGATTTGGAAACACTTTACACAGTGAACAATAGATTAGCAATACTTCAATCACTTCTTTAATACCTTCTACCATTAGCCACACCCAGAAACCTATGTTCTCTCTTTAAGACATAAGACATAAGAATTTATTTGTCATTACACTCGCTAGTGGGTGCAACGAAATGTCTGATATATTTCCAGAATGCTCTAAACTACCAATTTTCCATACAAAATCAGTTATTTTGTATTTTGAAGAGCATAGGGGAATCTCCATTTGAAATGGGATGTTTAAATTTAAAATGGGCCATGTTTTGCATATCATCTGACATCTTATAAGGTCTCCTGATTATGTGCAATGCATATTTAATCTATCATTGTACTCAGTCGCACATCTAAATTGTCTGCCCCAAACCCTTTCATACAGAGAAAAGTCCCATTAATTTCAATGTTCTACTTGGACAAATGGATTCAGGGCATTATTTGTGGTCATGCAGGAAACATACACAAAGTAAATAAAACTTTAGAAAGATGCTCTATACCAGATGAAAGTCATCAACCTGATTCATCACTTAGTGCCTATAGTTCTTTTCATCAAAGAAGCTACAAGATTGATTAGGATACAGATTAAGATCTTTTACATTAAAGCATTTCCCTGCTTACTGATATATGTAAAAAATAATTATGAGCTTCTTATAGATCTTCATTCATATTCTATTGCTTTACTAATTGAGTGAATGTAAAAAATGTCATTTTTTCTTTATTAATCCCATATTAAGTTCTAAGCACTTATTTACAAATTATATTCTTTAAAAGTTCATTTAAAGCATGTCTTTATTGAAAATTTAACACATAAATACATGGATATTGTTTAACAATCTGTTATCCATTTCCACTATAACTTTGTCCAGCCTTGTTACTTTTTGAATGTTCTGTACCTAGAGGATCAGCAGCTGCTCTTTGTTTATTTCTTCCACAAATTACTAATATATTTGGATAGTTCAAGTCAGAAGTGAGGAAAAGTACATTCTTGAGATCTGCTTAGCATCATTTTCATTTTGAAAAAAATCATAAAAGATAACTATCATGGCTAACTAATAGAAGTTTTGATCAGCCTCTTCCTGCTGAAATCTTTCTAGAAGTTTAAATTATAATTTTCATCATCCTGTATTTTCAATGGTCAATGATACTAGGATCAGTTGTTCTCTGAATCAGTTCTGTAAATTCCTAAGGGATTCCAAGTGTATGTAATAGCACAATAAATTTGCCTAACCCTTTAAGTATAATATATAATTCTGAAGATTAGATTATTTCAAGTGACAAAAGGGAAAATCTTGTCTTTAAGCTTTTTAAAGGCACCTGCCTGCATCTAGTATCACTGGAATATTTAAATATGTAAGCATATTTAAATATTCTTAACACTGACTGTCTTGCTACCAACAAAAACTGTTTGGAATCCTCAGAAGAAAAAAATGAGTAATATCTAAATGGTGACTAATGTTTGAACCTGTCCATAAATATAGATTCAAAATGCATTCTGCATAACATGATTTAGTTTGCAGTCATACTGTATCAACACTATTAATTTTTCCATAGACATTTATATTATGTTATATAAGTTTGGCCAAACAGGTGACCAATTTGAACTGCAGCAATAATGAGTCAGTAACAATAGCCTGCATGTGGGCATAGGACTTTAAATTTGTATAGGAAATATCAGTGAGATGTAAGATTAAAGGCCTTCTTATCATATAGTTAAATAAAGAAAGATATATATGAAGTGCTGTTTTTTTGTCCCACATGAAAGCAGTCACATACACAGACAGATGTTTTTGATATGCCATAGAAGGTTATTTTTTCATCTCCAAGATGGCGCTGCCTGGCCCACGGTGTTTAGCACTGCAAATATTACAGAAGTGTAATGAAGATTCCTGGAAATAAAAAAATATTGATTGGTTTTATAATATTACTGCATATTTGGCAGCAAATGAAAGCAAAACATCTGACAAGATTATGACATTTTTTTTAGAAGTGCAACCAACAGAATTGAAATAAGAGATTATAGTTGTTTTGTTTGTTTTATTTAATAAAGGTAGAAGTATAAAAGAGAAAATTTGGCCAGAGCATTACAACATTCATTCTTAAGTAAAAATTCATATACATGGTCTATGGTTCAAATCCATTAGGTTTGCCAAATTAGTTAAGTGTCCAGTGAACTTTGGATTTCATTTCCTTCTCTCTTTTTTGCATACGTGTGTGTGTGAGTATATGTGTGTGTGTATACTAATAACATATATATTTAATATAAATAGCTACATGCTTAATGACTGAAATTACGACAGACCCACAAAGTTATGACCCATCCTCAAAATTACAGCTGCCACACAACAACCTCCCAGCCCATGGTGCTTGGCAACTGGCTTGCATTTACAACTGGCTGCAACATCCTGCAGTCACATAACAATGATTTGTGATATTTTTTGGTCAGTTTCCAGCAAAAAAGAAAAAAAATGCTCTTCACAACCATATGATAATCACTGCTGATGTTAAGCAAATCATATGGCTGTGAAGGAATTCCATTTATGACTATCATAAAAAAGATTGTAAACTTGAGTCAGTGACCCACTTAATGACTCCAATGACTGGAGATTCTTTCAGTTGTGCTTGTTAAGTGAGGATTACCTGTATATATTTTATTATATTGCTTTATTATATATCATGTCTCGGTGGCACAGTGGTTAAAGTGCAGTACTGTAAACTACTTCTGCTGGCAGTCACCTGCCTGCAATTTGACAGATCGAATCCCATTAGGCTCAAGGTTGATTCAGCCTTCCATCCTTCTGAGGTGGGTAAAATGAGGACTCAGATTGTTGGAGGCAATATGCTAACTCTGTAAACTGCTTAGAGAGGGCTGTAAAGCAGTATATAAATCTAAGTGCTATTGCTATTGCTATGTTCATATTCTTTGAATTACAGGCTTTAATATAATTAGAAACCACTTATGATAGCCGTTTACTTTAAGGATGATGGATTGTACTGTTGTTTGAGAAGCACAAATTCAGATTTCCGTTGCATGAATGGGGTTAGTCAAATGCTTTTTAAAAGATTAATCAATATTTATGAAATGTGCTCAGTATGAAATGTGACACCTTACTCTGTGAGCTTCACTGATTCTCAGTTTGCTTCTAGATGTGATTCACTATGCTAGTTATTACCAATAAAGCCTTACAGAGCATAGGGTCTGGTTACTGGGGGACTGTTTGTCTCCCATAGCATCTGTCTGGTTGATTAAATGTGGCAGGATTGAAGTGCTCTGGATATCTTCAATTAAACAATAATCTATAAAAAAAACCAACATTTTCTCTACTGTAGCTCATGCCCTCTAGAATCAGATTCCTCTAAAATCTGGATGGCCCCCACCTTGTTGGTATTTCAGAGAGCTTTGAAGATTTGGTTTTGTATCCAGGCCTTTGGCAAGGGTGATTGAGGCCCCCTTCCACAAAACATGGGTGTGGTTTGGATGTTGCCTGGTTTGTGCTATGTTTTGTTCTTTGTTTTTATCATTGTTTTATTTTATGTCCTGTGTGTTTTTATCTGCAAACTATCCAGAGTGATTGAGAATCAAGGTATAAAATTAAATGAATAAATGCCTCTCAAACATATACAACCATATACAACTGGGTTTATTTACTCCAGTAACAAAATAACAGTTGTAATCTTAAAATCTACAACTTGAATTTCAACACTGCAAAACACATGAAAATATTCCATATTTATTTTTAAGAAGATGCTTAAATATAGGGAGAAATAGAATCTAAATGTACTTCAGTTCTTAGAAATGAAATTGATCTTGCTCAAGGGGACTCTAATATTTTGCCTGTTAACTGCAAGGAATAAGCTGGTTAAAATCGCTTCTGTGATTCAAGACAGGAATTAATTAGAAAATGACTTCTCCAATAATCTTTTCAGTCCCAGAAGTAATTGTCACTGAACTGATTGAGAATCCCAGTTAAATATGTACAGTATTGCAACATGCATTTTGAGTGCTAAATTATGCAACAAGTATTTTGACCCTATTGTGGGAAAATCATTTTTTTCCACAGATTAAAATGCCTCCCTAACCATTCAATCATTAAACTAGTAGGTTTTACTAAAGCTATCAAAATATATGCAGCTTACTAGATAATTTGATTTTTAAGTGCCCATACTATTAAATGATATAAAAAAACCTTTTGTTAAAGTTTCCTTTTGCTATCTGAGTTACAGTTAGATTCATAGAATAATACAACTGTTAAAAAAACACAGTGTATAATACAGATGGAAGTGGGAAAAGAAAGATTATTTTGAATCACCATAATATTGTAACTTGCAACTCCTGCACAGATCCAGGTAAGAATTAATAATAATCCTCAGTAAACACATGCTCTTCTCAGTAGCTGGCAAAAATATTTCATTTGTCCTTTTGCCTTTGACTAGGATACAAATAGATTAAACTGGTCACTTACTGTGTTAGGTTCAGGAAAACATTCTTTGTGGAACATATGCCTGCAATGAAATACTATTACACTGAAAGATTTAGATGCATCTGGCAAGGGAAAAGAGAAAAATACATGATGTACAGTAATGTAAGTAACAAAAATCAGCAAAAGATTGTACTATGACAAAATATTAATACTTTGTTAATGAGGAGATATTTATGAACATTTTCAAATTTCTTTTACCAATTAGATAAACTGAGTTTTGTTTGTGCATTTATGGAGATATCCTGTAACTATGTAGCATTATGTGGAAATGCTAATATCTGAAAGTCCTTAGAAATACCATGACGTTTTCTACTGTTTTATGGCTTTGTCCACGAAAAAATATCTTGTAATGTTCTGTGATTGTGACTACATCTTTGAGTCAATCCTAACTCCTCGTGATTATTTATACAGGTCCATGTAATTTTTAGCATTTTCAGAAGTGGTTTCCCATTGCCTACTTCCTAAGACTTTTGAACAGCACAAAATCAACCACCTTGCTTAATGGCACAAAAAAATCACTCTCCTAATTTCTAGCCTAGTGCCTTTAACCACTATAGCATACTGGCTCTCTAATATCCTCCTTATAAATGCAAATATTCCCTCCCCCTCCCCAAAAATCTTTATTAAGAACCCCATTCTTTTTAAAACATTCCTTAGGCAATCTAATGAAAGTATCTTGTAATATTGTGATTCCATTGTTGGCAGTTGAAGATAAAATAATATTTATCAGGAACAGAGATTATTTTTCTTCTTGAAAAAGTCATGTTTATCCATGGAAGCAGGTAGACATCTACGATTCCAAGATGAACATACGTTGTGAGAAATTAACTAGATATGACACATCTAGATTAGTAAAATATCCTATCTCGAGATCTCTTTCCATAAAATGGATTATTATGGCCTCTTGAAATACAGCAGTGAAATTCAAAATCATCCATTATTTCTTTTCCTACTTAATTTTATATAGCTTCTCAATTCAATTAAATAGTAATTAATTTGTTAATGAATGGTGAAATTGCACAGTCATACTGTAAATGGGATTTCTTTATCATATAAAATAGCATAGCCCTAATCTTTTTTAAAAGGAAGCAAAGGTAATAGGATTATCACTAACTCTGGGAGGCAACATTTTGATAGCAGAGACTACAGTTATGAATTTTGGAGAACCATGGGCTACAAAGCTAGGATACTTTCATATTTGGAACTGAAGTGTACTGTCTTCTTAATTCTGCAAAATTTCTAAAAGGAGTCTTGTTGTAAGTTGAGAACTACCTATAATTTGAAATGTTTTATATATCTCTTGAAGCAATACCAACCGTTTCAAGCAAGTATCAGAAAGGGTTCCAATGGTATTAGAAAGGATCACATTTAGATTACTCAACATTTTTGTTTGAATTTATGTGAGAAATAATGCAAATGGAAAAGAAGAGAAGATATGGCTAGGTTTACTGGTGGGGCACTAAAAGAACATTTCTAAGAATTAACATTACAGCAACCAGATATTCTAAACCAGTGATTCCCAAAGTGGGTCGTACCACCCCCTGGGGGTGGGTGGGATGACTTAAGAGGGCACTAAGAGGCAAGGGGGGTGGCAGAAGCGTGCTGGAGGTGGGCCCCTCACAGGGCGCAATTCAGGGGTGGGATTCTACTGGTTCATTACCATTCCTGGTAGTTTGGAGAACCGGGAAAATGGGCCCCCGGCTGGCCCCACATCTCTCCGCCTGCTCCTCCGTTTTCTGCCCAGTCAGTCCTTACTGCACATGCATGACATCGCGTGCATCGCTGATGGCCACAGTGGCATGTTGGAGAAGTGGAGCAAGCAAAGCTGGAGGTAAGTAATTTTCACTGCAAAAAGCCTCCAGACGCCGTGTCTTTTTTTCAGTGTGGCTGCAGTCCAGCCGTATCGAAAAAAACATGCGGTGACTGCAGGCTTTTTGCAATGAAAATTACCAACTTCTGGCTTTGCTCTGCTTCTCCAATGCACCACTGCCTCCGCGTTCTAGGCACCAGCCATGCAGGCCTAACCCCATTGACTGCTGTACTACTCCGCTCAGACTTGCTTGAGCAAGTCCCTCCAGTGCAGTGGGCTCAATAGGGCAGATCTGCGGGGCCGGCACCTAGAATGTGGCCGCAGCAGCACGTTGGAGAAGCAGAGTAAAGCTGGAGGTTGGTAATTTTTGCTGCAAAAAGCCTCCTACCACCGCAGAGGAAGGTAAAGTCAAGGCCATGGGATGACGAAAGAGGTGGTCGTGGAAGAGGAAATGGGGCCTCTGAATGGGGAAACAGGGTAATGCAGGATTAGCCCAGGCCTTTGACAGATTAGGCCATGCCTGCCTGGGCAGAAAATAGGTAGATAGGTTAGGGAAGGGACAGAGAGAGAGAGAAAGAGAGAGAGAAAGGGAAAGAGAGAGAAAGAGAGAGGGAACAGACAAGAAAGTAAAGAAAGAAAATGGGAGAGAGAAAGGAAGAGAAAGGAAGAGAAGGGATAGACAAAGAAAGGGGGATGGAAGGAAGGGACAGAAAGAGAGGGGGAAAAAGGAAAGAGAGAAGGAAAGAGAGAAAAAAGAGCTAGTGAAAGAGAAAGAAAGAGGGAGGGAAGGAGGAGAAAGTGAATGCGATAGGGAGGGAAGGAGGGAGGGAGAGAAAGAGAGGGAAAGGGAGAAAGAGAGAGAAGGAAGAGACAAGAAAGAAAAGAGAAAAGGTAAAGAAAAAGGGAGAAAGGAAGAAAATGGATAGACAAAGAAAGAGTGGGGAATGGAAGGAAGAGACAAAAAGAAAGAGAAAGAAAAAAGAAAGAAAAGAAAAGAAAAGAAAAGAAAGAAAGAAAGAAAGAAAGAAAGGGAGAGAGGGAGGAGAAAGTGAATGAGATATCTAGTCCAACCACCTGCTTCAGCAGGGTTAGAAGGGAGTGTGTGTGTTTGTGTGTGTGCGCACGTGCACCCGCGCATGGCTGTCAAAACTCCAAAAACAGGTCAAGTTGCTCTGGGGAGGTCAGTCATAAATTAGAACACTTGCTAAGCAACCGGCCATTAAGCAAGGACCACTTGTATTTGGTTTGCCAGTCACCTGGCCACGCCCACCCAGTCATGTGATCACCAAACCACACCCACCCGATTATGTGACCAGCAAGCCACGCCCAGCCAGTGGGCACTGAGGATGAGTTTATAGCACCAAAGGGGCGGTGGACTGAAAAAGTTTGGAAACCACTGTTCTAAACAGATTCCAGCCAGAACACGTACAATATAGTAAATGCAAAGTACAGCCATATAATCCCACCTGTAGGCAGTATAGGAGACAGGCATATTTCACAGATATTTTCCTCTATAAGAAAAAATAATGAAATACAAAGGTTAATATAATATATTGGTTTCTTTTTTGAGCAGTAATTCTCAAAGTTGAAAAATCTTTAGTAGTCCTTGACTTACAACCATTTGTTTAGTAACCATTTGAAGTTACAACAGCATTGAAAAAAGTTAATTTAGTGCCATTTTTTACATGTACAACTATTGCAGCATCTCCATGGTCACATGATCAAAATGTGGATGCTTGGCAACTGACATGCATTTATGATGGTTGCAATGTTCCAGGGTCATGTAATTACCATTTATAACCTTCCCAGCCAGTTTCCAACAAGCAAGGTGAATGGGGGAAGCTAGATTTGCTTAAGCAATGTATGATTCAATTAACAACTGTGGCAAGAAAGGTCATAAATTGGGAGAAAATTCACGTAATTGTTTTGCTTAGCAACAGCAATTTTGGGCTCAATTGTTATTATCAACCAAGGATTACTTGTATAAGAAAAATAGGTTTAGATATCAATGAAAATATTAATATATATTCGGTGCCTATAAATATCTCATGAACTACTGTCTTTGGTAGACTAAATAATACAATTGAGAAATCATGCGCTCAACTATTGTTGTAGCAATAGTTGTACCTCATAAATCTGTTAGTTGAATGAAATGAGAGATAATCCCAAAAACTCTTCAACTGCCAAGATAGGTTTTAATAGAAGAGAATATGTGTAGCTCAGGGATAAACTGTGAAGTCCTTGGTGCTCAGAGAGCTCAGAGATAGACTTATATTTTAGTATTTGCAACAATTTATAGAACTTACCATCCACAAGCAGTCCACGCATTTGTGTTCGGTGCATCTTTTTCAATAATGAAAGAGAGTCAGCCACAAGAATCTTCTTGCAACCTTCTCGAAGCAAAATCTAAAAAGGACAAAGACACAACTATATGATAATTTGTAAACAGGCTTTCAAATCTTATTACTAAGTCTAAATATTATTACTAAAGACAAGGATTTTTGGAGCTTTAAAAAAGGAATAATTAAAATTAAGCATTATCAATGTTAAATATGTGCCATAGTACTTAATTATATGTAGAATCCTACTAGAATTTCAGGATAAAACTTTTTTCTATAAGTTTCCTTAAGAAAGACATGGATATCTGCAAATGACCTATTCTTATTTTCTGATACATTTTAATGTCATTTTTGACAGCAGCATTTAATGTCATTTTTGACAACAGCATTTACATTTTCTTAATAATCATTTGCATTATAATAAATGAAATCTGTACCAGTAGCAATATAACCTTCTAACAAATAGCTACCGAATCAAATTTAGATGAAATTTCCTAATTGGTTAATCAATTAAATTTTATTTAATCTTTTACATTAGTGATATCTATTGTTCCTTCTTATTGCAATGTTTTTCATTCTATCTCTTGTTTAAAATTTCCTTTTGCTAAAGCTTTGCCTTTGAAGAATAAGAGATTAATTATTCCCAAATTATTATTTGAAGCCATGCACTAATGGCAGATTATTTGGGTTTGGACCAAGTAATCAAAAGGAGAAATAAAAGCAAGTGTCTGAACATATTTAATAATTTTTAATGTGAAAAGCATCAGATCTTTGGATTTCTAAGAACAATGGGGAACAGAATAATGCATGTGGTTTCCTCCACTCTAATATTGCTTGCAAAGTCATTAAAAGCCATGTTAATGGTATTTCCTGTAAATTCAAAAAGTGATTTCAGAACATTGAGGAGTAATAGTGGTTTTTTTGTTATTGATGTTTATTTCCTTTAGATTAGTTCAGTGTTACCATTGAAGTCCACATTTCTTAAGAGTAGCTGAATTAGGAGAATAAACATATAATGTTTATGTGTTACATAAATGATACCAGAAATTTTGCATGGGTTTTATAAAGAGCAAAGTAGAATTTTAACACAAATATTTACAATTTTAACTGAAAGTTGACAATTTGAACCAAGGATTATCACTGAATACTGATGATGAAGAAATGATCAGACACAGTAAATAATATGAATAGTTGATAATAAATAAAAGATAAATCAGAATTGTAACAGTAAACAGTAGATCCTAACTAGAGAGATAAATAAAAGTTTATCTGTCAAATAAGTGGAGGAGCCAACTTGGCCTGAAAAATCCCTGCTAGTTGAAAATTGAATATCTGAAAGTTAAAGAAAGCAAGAATATATTTATGTAAAATTTAGTTTACCAGTGTTAGAAATCCTACGGCTCACCCTGAAAGATCATTTTTTTCATATTTTATGAAAGCAAAATATTCATGTTCTTTGAAAGTTTTGCATGCACGGCTGTTGAAAATACAGGATCTTTGTGTGTGCGTGTATGCACGTACGTGCTTGTGTGCACATGTGAAATGTCAAAATTAGGAAATTATTGCTTTATTGCTTAAAATTCAATGTAATCTTACTCACCCTGGCAGACTTGTCAGAGTGCTGATTGTGATTTAATTATAATAAGAAAATACTGCCAGTGAAACAGCAATTTATTTTCTACTAGCTAAATACTGCTCCAAGGCATGTGTCACTTTTGATGCATGAGTGGCTCTACTTTAAGAGAACGCACAATTTTATGGCTATATACATTAAACTACAGTTGTCAGTACTCTACTTTATTTATGATTTAATATTCACTTCATTGAATAGTGAGATATAAAATTCATTGAATAGTGAGATATAAAATAGTGAAATATGAAAGAAATTTTTAGAATGCAGCTTTAACTTACTTACTTTTTTAATTCCAGATAGACAACTTTGTCTTGCCCTGCCATGAATATTAGGACACCATCTCATAGGCTTAAATTATTGTCAGTGAGGACAATGGCATTACCAAATGTAGTGATCTTCATGCTACTTTTATAAATACAGTGGAAGCACGCTACCTAATGCAAACCACATCTTGATGACAGTATTGCTGGAGCCATATTGTCCAATTTTGTCCAAATTTCATGAGTTTCCTTTGAATGAGGGGCTATCAGTGTATAAATCAAATAATGAACACAGGTGATGATTTGGCAGTTATTATACCCATACTTGATGTTGCCTTGATAGCCATTTTTTTCAAAGAATCATAGTGCTGATATGGATCTTAGATGTACTCTACTCTAACTCTTGCTTGGTATAATATCTTCTAAAGGAATTCAGAGAGATGGTTATTGAATTTCTATTTGAAGATCTCCAAGTAAAATGAAATATATTTCTTTGAGAGGCAGCCTATTCCATTGGTTGATGGCTTTTACTATCAAGAAATAGTTCACTTCTAAGTTGAATCTAGTTTCCTATAGTTAAATTCTGATGCTGCTCTCCTGGACAACATAGAATAAGTCCATATCCTCCTTTATTTGACAACTCTTTCCATATTTGAAGATTGCTATAACATTTCTCTTCAATCTTCTTTTCTGCAAGCTTTTATATTTAATTTCCTTCACCGTTCTTCACAGGACTTGATTTTTATTCTCCTTAGTATCTTGACCCTTCCCTGAACCTTCCCCATTTGTTAACATTCTTTTTAGACTGCGGTACCCAGTATTTAAAGTTGGCCTGATTAGGATGTAGTAGAGTGAGATAATTATTTTTTTATTCTTTAAACTGTCTTCTGTTCCTTAAAAGCTTCTTTTATTCTTCACAAGAATATACATAGTGGTGTCATGAGTGGAGGAATGGATAAAGGAAGCCATAATCTTAAAATTTACCTGCAAATTATAATCCTGAAGAATCTTTACTAATGAATCCCTCAGGTTTGGAATCTCCATACTTTCCTTAATACGATGAATCAGCAGAATAGGGTCAACATGAGTCCCTATATTGTTTAACAAGCCTGTAATAAAAGCTGTACAAACATAGAGGACATTTAAGACAGAATCAGAATGTGGAAGTCTCTTAAGTGGTGTAGATCAGTGGTCGCCTACCGGTGGGCTGTGAGAAAATTTTGGTGGGCCGCAGAGAAATCTCACTCCCAGAGCACCCCTCCCCCATAAGCAATTAATCCAGGCTGCGCAGAAACACAAAGCTGCTCAGCCTACATGGCCCACGGGAACCCTCCCCGCCCACTCACTCCTTACCCAGCAAACTTGTCTGCTAAGTTGCTATTTTTCCTTTTTCCGACCATCATCTGTTCTGCTCTGCCGGGAGATTTAGATTAGCAGGAAATGGTTGGATTTCTTGCTTTCTAGCTAAGCACAGCTGAACCTCCCTTAGGACTGAAGGTTTGCATGCAAGCAAATTCAGTGCAGACTCACAGCAAGCAAATTTGAGACTGAGCTAGCTGATGGCAGATAGATAGATCACTGAATGATTCTGTGAGCAACTCAATCTGCCTGCTTTGCCTGATTTTGGATAAAAGTTGCTCTTTTTTAAAATAAAAAATTCAATATTTACATGCATGGTGTGTTGTGAGTTAATTTTGTGAGTTTGCTTGCTAGCAAATTTTATGAGTTTGCTTGCAAGCAAATTTTATGTGACAGACTGAGCTAGCCAATTACAGATAGATAGATTTCTGAATGAATCTGTGATTCTGTGACCAACTCAATCTGCACTGCCTGATTTTGGGTAAAAGTTGCTCTTTTTTTAATATAAAAATTCAATATTTATATAAATATTTATAATATTTACATACAATCCATGCCCAGCCAGTCACATGACCACCAAGCCACACCCACAGATTAGGCCATGCCCACAGAACCAGTTAGTGGTCCTTGGGATCTAAAATTATGAGTTTGGGTGGTCCCTGAGGTCCAAAAGGTTGGCAACCCATGGTGTAGATTACTATTAAAAGCAGAGAGTGGGAAATAAATGGAAAACTAAAGATATCTCTATGAAAGATCTAGTTATTTATAGGACTTTAAAAAAAATTAAGCTATACACTTTAATTAAAAAGCTATGCAAAACCATTCTTGATGGTTTCATTGTAATTCATTCTACATCATAAAAATCATATAGGTCTGTTCTTTGTTCACTGCCTAATTTATATCATTATTTTTTCAGTACACCTTGTATAAAAGTTCCTAGACTTCAAACCTGCCAGCTTTTATTTATGTATTTATTTAGATGTATACATTATTGTCTTTTACTAAGTATATTTCCCTTGTCTTTCAAGAAGTTTTCTTACATCCTTTTCCTATTAGTCTCTTTTCCTGGTATACTCTATTATTCTTTAACTCAAGCCTCTGATTTTATCATTTCTGAAGGCTGTGTCTTTGCCTATGATTTTTGTGCCATACTTCTAGTTTCAATTTTTCCGAATTATATTTTCTAATTTTACACTATGTTCCCATATCAGCTTTTGCACTTAAGAAGTCTTTCTCTTCTTCCAATATATATTAAAAGCTCCACCCCCCCGCCCCCCAATCACAGCATCCTATCAGTTCCTCACAATGTATTTACATGCAGAGGGAAATTATTTATCTTTGTGGAATTATTTACAAATGCTATTGATGACTTCACATTTGGGCAGGAAAAACACTAGTAAACATTTCATGAAATTACAGCAGTTCCAGCAATAAAAGATAACACGTTTGCAGATGTACAAGGAGAAGGCACTTTCTTTTCTTAAGACAGTCTTGTCATACTTAAATGAATTTTCATTAGGAAAAAATGTAATACCATTTAAATTTTTTCTATTAAGGAGGGCAAATTGCCTTTATAAAGATGCTTAGGAAAACTCCAAAATTCCTAGCATTTCCCCTAATTTGTTAGACAACAGCAAACGTCACACAACTATGGAATAATGTAATCAGTTGCAATTTTTATGGCCATTATGTTCTTTCAATAATTAAACTGATGTTCAGTTACAGTGATGATATTGCAACTCACTTCTTTCTATTATTCAAGTTGGCATTATTTTCAAATCAATCTGTCTATAATGTCCTCCTTACCATTAATTAAATTCATTCTCATTGACACAAACATAACTGTATTATAATAAACTGGGCAAAGACTACACTGCTTACGAGGTTTGTCTATTGAATATAAAATAAGGTCTTCCCAAAGTTCAGCATCATCTTGCTCCTTAGCAAACTCTATAGCTTTATCAACATCATTTAGATCTTCCATGATCATTTTCAGGGCACTTCGACTATTGCCCATTCGACCTGGAAAGCAAAAAAGCAAACAACAACAACAACAATATTAAAAACAATAACAAAGCACCATTTAATTCTATGAGCAGTACCCCCACTCCCCTTCTGGTTTTATTGTCTTCAATGCCTTCCCTAACCTGGTGGTATTCAGATGTGTTAGACTACAACTTTCATAATCCCTAACAAAAGTAACCTAACCATAAATAGATAAATAATAAAGATAAATAAAGAGAGCAGAATTATTGGACCATCTTTCCAGATTGGGAGAGGCTCTTTTAAAATCTGCAGGTTTTTTCCCTTTTAGGAAAGAGCATCTATTTAAATGAAAGCAATATATTCCATTTCCAAAGAAATCAATAGTCCCAGAGTATATTCAAATGGAATTCAGTTACATACTGAATTATATGCATTATATATATTATATAATTGTATACAGGTTGAAAGAGCAGCATAGAGCTGTGATGGTGAACCTATAGCATGCTGGAGGTGGCACGCACAGCCATCTCTCCAGGCATGCCAGCTCTTTTGGGTTCTCTGTTGCTCTTTTGGGTTCCTGCGCACGCATGTGCGCCGGCCAGCTGCTCTTCACATGTGGGAGTGCTGGAACCAGAAGAGCAGCTCCACAGCATGCATGCGTGTGCTGGCCAGCTGGTCTTCACACATGCACGCACACCAGAAATCGGAAGACTAGCTTCCCAGTGCACACATGCTCCCCCGGTGCACGCACTCAATACCGAAAAGGTTCGCCAACACTGGCATAGAACACTGCTCTATGCCAGTGTTGGCGAACCTTCAGCACCGAGTGCCGAAATGGAAGCGTGCACGTCAGGAATGCTGGAAACCAGAAGAGCAGCTCCACAGTGTGTATGTGCTCTAGAGCAGGGGTCCCCAACCACCGGTCCGCGGACCGGTACCGGTCCGCGGAACAACTCCTACCGGGCCGCTGGCTTGCTGGGCGCCGCCATCTTTTTTTGATGAAAAAGTGCTTCCGGTGAGCTTTTCCGGTAGAAAGCTCACCGGAAGCACGCTTTCATCAAAAAGATGGCGGCGCTTGCTTCGTGAGCTTTTCCGGGTAGAAAGCCATTTCTACCGGAAAAGCTCACGAGCGCGTGTGCCGCCATCTTTTTGATGAAAAAGTGCTTCCAGTGAGGTCACCGGAAGCACTTTTTCATCAAAAAGATGGCGGCGCCAGCTGATGCGATACCGGGCCACGGCGCCCAGCTGATGCCGGTGCCGGGCCGCGGCGTAAAAAGGTTGGGGATCACTGCTCTAGAGTGCAGCCAGGATAAAAATCACTGCCTTCAGATTGCTGCAAAATAGTAACAGTGCAGCTTCCTACCATTTTCAGATGGAGCACTGATTTAAGAACTAAAATTCTTAATTCTAATATTAGCTAACATTAGCTAAATAATAAATTTTAAACAAACAGCTCTGCAGGCAAAAAAACCTCAGAATTTTAGAAAGAGTAGGAAAATTAGACTCATTAATAGCAAAAGATCATATCTGAACAGCCAAGATGTGCAAAAACTCATCTCAGATAGCCATAAGAATCTGGATCATATATCAGCAATGTTTGACATTCATTAGCTAAATACAAATAAATACAAACATTTATTTTGACTGCTTTAAAAATTCTCCCCCAACCTTTTTTCATTTCTGAAGTTCCTATCTTGGTGATAATTTTATACAGTAGTTATAAAAAGTCTATACACCCCTATTAAAAAGCCAGGTGTTTGAGATATAAAAAAATATAGACAAGATATATCACTTCAGAATTTTTTCTATGTTTAAAATAACATATAAGCTATTCTATTCAATTGAAAAATAAACTGAAATCTTTTAGGGCGGAAAATAACAAAAGCACATAAGAAAAGCACAATAAGAAAATAACATGGTTGTATAAGTGTGTACACCCTTGTAAGTAAGGATGTGACAGAATTAACTAGTCACATTCAAACTGTTCTTAAACAATAGTAAATACCTACCTGCCATTAATTAAAATATGCCTGATCAATCCAATTTAAGTTCAGCTGAACTTCTCTGACATTTACTCAGTTGTCTCTTACAGCAAAAGTCATGGTCTGCAAAAAGCTTACATAGTATCAAAGGGATCTTGTTGTTGGAAGTTATCAGTCAAGAAAAGAATACAAAAAATATTCCTAAGCATTGGATATACCATGGAGCACAATGAAGACAGTCATCAACAAGTGGAGAAAATATAGAACAATAGTGACATTACCAAGAATTAGATGTCCCTCCAAAATTGATGAAAAAACAAGAAGAAAACTGGTTTGAGAGACTGCCAAGAGGCCTACAGCAATATTAAAGGAACTGCAGAAATTTCTGGCAAGTACTGGTTGTGTACTGCATAAGAGAACAATCTCCTATATTCTTCATATGTCTGGGCTATGGGGAGGATGCAGGGGTGGGATGTATAACAACCAGTTTGGTGATTGTGCACTTTGCGCGCATGTGCGTGTGAACACTAATACAAAAATCCTTACCTGCTATGTTACTACGGGAGAGTAACATAACTGAGGAGCGGCAATCCGCTCTTCCATGCTGATCAGCTGTGACGATAAAGGTCAGTGCAGCGCAGGGCAGACGGATGGGCTCACATACTCTTTGGAGAAAACTGGTTCACTCCCGGCTGATCTTCAGAGCTAGGGGTTTACCCGAACCAGTCTGAACCAGCAGAATCCCACCCCTGGGACGGTGGCAAGACAAAAGCCTTTTCTTACAAAGAAAAATATTGAAGCCTGGCTATATTTTGCAAAATCCTAAATCAAGTTTGACAAAAGCATGTGGGAAAATGTGTTATGGTCCGATGAGACCAAGACTGAACTTTTTGGCAAAAATTCCAAAAAGCATTTTTGGCGCAAAAACAATACTGAGCATCACCCAAAGTACACCATACCCACAATGACGTATGGTACTGGCAACATTATGCTTCGGATCTGCTTTTCTTCAGATGGAACTGGAGCTAATTTAGTCAAGGTGGAGGAATTATGAACAGTTCCAAATATCAATTAATTTTTACATAAAGCATTCAGGCCTCTGTTAAAAAGCTACAGATGAATTTCACCTTTTAACACAACAATGACCCGAAGCATACCTTCAAATCAATAAAAGAATGGCTTCACCGAAGCCTTGACCTGAATCAATTGAAAATCTGTGGATGAAGAGGGCTGAGTACAGGAGATGCTCTCATAATCTGACAAATTTGAAGCGCAACTGCAAGGAAGAGTGGGCAGATTTCCAAGGTGAGATATGCCATGCTGATAGGTCCTACCCAAAAAGACAGAATGCAGTCATTCATTCATTTATTTTATTTATACCATTTATTGATGTCAATCTTGCCTCAGGGTATCTCTGGGTGTGTCATAAAATCAAAAGGTGCTTCAACAAAGTATTAATTTAAGGGTGTGCACACTTGTGCAATCATATTATTGTAAGATTTTTATTTCCCCCCTAAAATATTTGTTTGCTCTTCAATTCAAATGTACAGTTTAAATGTTATATTAAAGATTGAAAAAATTCTGAAGTGATATATCTTCATCTATTTTTTTTACATGTCAAAAACCTGGCATCTTAATAGGGGTTTATAGTACTTTAGCGTATATCACACTGTATAAGGTGATAAAAATACTGGCTTGATAAGTTGTTAGTAAAAACAAACAAAATGAAACACAATACAGCTACTTACTCAAAAGATAAACAGTCTCTTCCACAAAGACTCTTTGCTGACAAATTTCAAGAGCCTGTTAATTTCAAAAACAAACAACAAATATGAAAGTTTAATATCATGGATAAATAATGACATTAGCTGCACATCTCTAAGGCTGATTGCAGTCAGTTGAATATAACAATGTTACCGAAAGTTAATGAACATCAACTTTTTTCTAGTTTGGTGAATGCTAAAAGAGGACACTTTTTATTCATTGCCGAGTTGACTCATTTCTAAGCATAATGAATAAGAGTACATAGTGATGTTAATTTAAAACTTTTAAATCATTCCAGAAAGACCAGCCAAATGATTTTTTAAAATTATTTTCATAAATAGAAATGCATAGTAAACATAGGCAAGAAGCCTGGAAAATATTAGAAAAGCAAATGCAGGAGGCTAGCATATTATAATAAATTAAATATAATTTAAGGCTTCTCGACTTTCTGCTTCCTTGACACCAAATATAATATAATAGGAGAGAGGGGATAAAGGAAATATTCTAGTTAGATTTATTTATCATCTTTTTAATAGAAATTTCAATTCCTTGGGAGCGGGCAGGGAAGAAGGGAAGCTGCCTTTCATTCTATGAACAACCATTCCACAATAATCAGTATGTTAGACAAACTGAATCAGGAGTGACATCCCTGCTCCAATAGTGGTATGAATCTGGATCCAAGAAGGTAAGAATTTAAGATTTTCCAGATCAGCAAATCTTGTCCTAGAGAAGCTCACTGACTACCAATCAAATTATTGTTTTGCAATGCTAAAAAGCAAAATGGTTGATTTTAGTTTATAAGAAAGTTTTAGCTTAGCGTAAGACTAATTCTCTGTTTTATGCTGCTCCACTATTTTATTGCATACATTGCTTTAAAAATACTGATATTCCTTAGGATTAAACACCTTGATTATTGAATAAATGCATAACTATTAAAGTAAAGAAGAGTGGCCTTCTGCAGTAAGCTCAAGAGCCTTTAGTTCTCAGATTTTCCAGCAGAGGGTAGTATTATATAAAGATTTGCCCCAGGATTTAAAACGGACTGAAAACAAATACCAAACTGATTCTGATTAATATAAAAATCACACACAAAAAAACTTCTACATTGCACATAAAAATAAATAAAACCAATCACTACTATACTTGGTGAAAAAATGTATCTTCCTTACCTTTTCCAATGGGCAATGGGTGCTATTTTTCAAAAAAGGGAGTAAATTTGTCCGGTCATATTCAGCATACAGACTGATTTGCTTCTCATGATACTTTTGTCCTTTATGATGATCTCTCTTGAACAGCTTATGCAAATACTACAAACCAATAAAAAGTATAAAACCATAAGAACTTGTAAAGTAGTCATCACCCCAAATACGGATTTCAAAATAATAACTAATTTAGTTTTCCAATTTCTTTAAGTATAAATCCGAAAGAAAACCAACCCCTCAAAAAAACTATCAGACTAATCAAAACAATATTTCACCTTCCTTAGCCTTGCTAATTAACGGCAAAATTTGATTAAGAACAAGGTATAGAATTTCACCTATATGTCTTTCTTATATCATAAATATAGATAGTCCTCTACTTACAACAGTTCATTTAGTGACCATTCAAAGTTGCAACATTACTGAAAAAAGTGACTTATGACAATTTTTCACACTTATGAGCATTATAGTATTGCCGCGATCACATGATTTACATTCGGATGCTTGACAACTGGTTCATATTTATGATGGTTGCAGTGTCCCAGGGTCTTTTGTGACCTTCTGACAAGCAAAGTCAATGGGAAGTCAGATTCATTTAACAATGTGTTACTAATTTAACAATTGCAGTGATTCACTTAACAAATGTGGCAAGAAAAGTCATAAAGTGGGGCAAACCAGACTTAAGAAATTTTTCACCTAGCAACATAAATTCTGGGCTCAATTATGGTCATAAGTTGAGGACTATCTGTAAAGGGATGAGGAAAGATTGAGGAAAAATCAGTGATGGGAAGTACAATACAGATTGAAATTTTATTCTGTGATGGCCAAAAATCAGGAGGAAGCAGCTTTTCACAATAACAAATGTGTTAAAGAATGTTCATGCTAACTTCATCAGATACATGGAATGCCTAAACTGATGTAAGATTTAAATTGGATGAGGTGGGAGGAAGGAAACAGGAATGTAGATTAATGTTATATGTGAGATACATTAGGATTATAATTTATCAATTAATCATTGTAATGTTAAAAACCCATTATATAGGTTTCAATATATGCTTTTTGATGCATCTGAATTAAACAATTTCTAACTTAATTTTGCTTGTAATTTCTCCTCAGCTCTCCAAAATTAGTTAATTTGATATTTGTAATGGACTTTCTGAGAAGTTATAATGCTCTGTTATTACTCTGTCCTTGTTTTGAGTCCTGATGTCAAACCTGGCTCTATTAATTATTTTGCAAAGTTGGCCTCTCTGACTTATGTAGAATTTACATATGTAGAATAATCTAGTCTATGTAGAGATTTAATTTAGTTTTTCCAGCCTGCTAATTCTTCTTCACAAATATCTCAATTCCCAGAAAGTGGTATATGCAGATGTGTTGACTAAAAATAGCAGTTCCAGATGAATGTCCATGAATATAAGTACACTTTAATACACTGTAACCAGAGATCCTTTTCTGGAACAGCTACTTGAGGGCATTTTCTCATCTAATATAAGGCCAAGAATAATCATTTGCTGAAATTATATATCTTCAAGCTCTTGTATTAAAGATTAGTCCAGTGGTGGCTAACCTTCTTGGGCTCCTGTGCTGAAAATTGCACCCGCACTTGTGCGCCAGCACTCAGAAGGCAATGTGTGCCCCCCACACCCTCTGTACATGCGTGCACGATCCCTCACCCCGCTTACCTGCACTGTGCATGTTCACACCTCCCAACTGATTTTCAGCCCATTTGAGGCCTTTTTCAGTCTCCCAGAGGCTCAAGGGAAGCCTCTGCAGCCTTTGGAGGCTGAAAAATTGGCCCATTTAGTCACTTCCGGTATTTGTGGGGCTCACGTGCCCGCACAAATGGCTCTGCGTGCCACCTGTGACATGTGTGCCATAGGTTTGCTATCATGGGATTAGTCTATCCAAATAGATTTTGCAATATCCTTGAAAGGGTCAGGGTTAATACAAATGTAATAATAGTATGGTATGGCATGGTATAAGTATTAATATTAATATAATACAGTTCAATACAATACATTTATGTTTCATAATATTTAATGTTATAAAATAAAATATAAATATAAATAATATACACATACATAATATAAAATCCTGCCTTATTCATGAAAGCAAACTAGGTGACTTTGGGCCAATCTCAGTGCAACACAGCTCACATGGCCAATGGAGGAAAATGGGGGAAGGAAAGTGTGTTGGAATACTAGTCTTCCCCTTCCCAATGATTTATGATGTTATGAATTAAGCTTCTATATCAGCCAGAATAACTACATCTGGAGGATTAGGGAAGAATGATCTGTGCTATAACTGGCTAATATATTATGGAATTTAATAAGCAGAAAAACTGCAGCAACCTAGGCTAATCCACAATATGTTAAGCAGGGTCAAACGTAGTTAAGATTTTGAGAGCATCATAAAATCCCAGATTCATTAGGGGAAATTTTAAAAATCCAGAAGGAGTCAATTACAAACTGTCTTTACATTGTTGACAAGAAAAACACATGTACATTTTCAGGAACCAAGCTTAACTTGAGGATTTCCCACTTAGACTAATGCAGTGGTGGGATTCAATTTTTTTTACTACCAGTTCTGTGGGTGTGGCTTGGTGGGCATGGGAGGGGAAGGATACTGTAAATTCTGGGGAAGGATACTGTAAAATCTCCAGTCAGAGGTGGTATTTGCCAGTTCTCTGAACTACTCAAAATTTCCACTACTGGTTCTCCAGAACTGGTCAGAACCTGCTGAATACCACCTCTGCTGTAATGTGATGAAATTAGGATTACTTATGTCAGACAGACCCCAGTGAGTTCTCTTGGTCAACCATGTGTTTTTCTTTATTAAGTGTGGTTGAATTTCTATCTTTTAAAGTATTCTATACCACAATAGTACCTATGTTGCTAAAATTGAACTATACAGTTGTGCTACTTATGCTCTTACGTGTTAAGACAAAGAACAAACTAATATACTTACCACATGCTGCAATTCAGGCCTATCTTTTAATTCTTCCACAACTTTATCAATCTAAATCAAAGAGCATTAAGATTTAAGACTTGATTGTTTTTGTGACTAAATATTTGATAATATTTATAAAAGGTGATAGGGCAATCATCCAACAATAATATAATTAGATGTTAAACTCACAGAGATTTTATCTTCATTGTCCAAAAACATGTCAACGGCTTTCTAAAAGAAAGAAAGAAGTCCATGATAGCAAACAGATAGACAAGAGTCATAATGTTAAACATTTACAAACATCTACAGACTCTGATGAGCTGTGTTGAAGAAAAATGACATAGCTATGTCATGATGCCAGTTGCACACCCAGGAAGAAGAATGGTACAAATACGGGTGTAAAATTAGATGGTAATGATGGGATTCTATTACATCTTGGGAGATTGATGTAATAAACTGGCACTTAAAAGCAGGAAATTGTGGGTTATAGTCCTGCTTGGGACCTTAGGTCTCTCAGGAAGAAGGCAAGGGCAAACCATTTTCAAAAATCTTCTCAAGAAAAACATAGATACATGTCCAGACAGTTGCCAGGAGTAAAGATAGAAATCCATCCATGAAAAAACAACCCGCCATCAATTGTGGCCTATGATTTAAATATGTTCACTACGAGTTCACATAGCTGAAGCTTGATGCTTGACAGCAATCAAAAATCTAGTTCATACAACCTAAATCAGCCACTAAAGCAAAATACATAGGAAAGGTGAATGGTACTGTATTTTCCCCAAAATGACATATTTTTTTTGCCTCCAAAAGAGGCACTAGGGCTTATTTTTGTATTTTTTCACATACAGGAGGCGGCGAATGCTAGGGGAGTGAGAGCACTGTTACTGCTGGCCCTGCCCTGTCAATCCTACCATGTGCTCCAAGCTCTCAGCATGCCCTGGCCTCCACCTGCCCTGCCTGTTGGTCTTGCTACAGTTGGGACCCTTCTTGGCCACTGAGCAATTGACCGTATTGCTGCTCGCTGAGCCTATGAGCTGAGCCCAGCACTCTTCAGGCCCTGGCCCTAGTGGGCACTGCAGCTCTCATGCTGGCTGGGCAGGATGGGCGTGGTGCTGTCCCTGGCCTCCTTTGGCCTCTACTCACCTGCAGCTGTTCTGTAGCCAGCTGCTGCTGTCACCTCACCTTCTGCCCAGCCCAGCCTGTCATTAAGCCACAGCTGCTATTCAGCGCCTCCAGTACGTCCTGCTGGAGTCACCCCATGCACCCTGCAGGCTGGGCAACATGCCCCTCCCCTGCCCTGCATGGTTTCAGTGCATGGCAAGGTGAGGGAGGCAGCTCTATCTGCCACCACTTGCCTCACCTCACTGTATGTTGGCATCACTGGCCTGCCAGACAGGCTGGGTGAGGCAGCCACCTCACACAGTTGGCACAACAGCTGCAGCACCCACCACGGCCAAGGCCCAAAATGCAACGGGCTCAGCCCATAGCCTAGCACCTGTAGCGCCAAGTATGTGCAGGACACTATTCAGTAGCCCAAAAATGGTGGTGGGCGAGGCGGCATGGGCAACGTGTCTCTACTGATGGTGGCTGGTGAATCTCACAAGGCTCAAGGTTGACTCACCCTTCCGTCCTTCTGAGGTGGGTAAAATGAGGACCCAAATTGTTGGGGGCAATATGCTGACTCTGTAAACCGCTTAGAGAGGGCTGTAAAGCACTATAAAGCGGTATATAAGTCTAAATGCTATTGCTATTTATCGCAAAGTGCCAACACGGCAATTTAACCTGAATACTGAGGTTTTAGTTTAGAAAAAACAATTCATACGTTAACATATTTTGTCTTAAAAGACAAAACACAATAACAATTTCAATGATACAAACAACTTTTTATTGAAAGGTTTGCATTTGACATACTTTTGGACAACTAATGTGATTTTTGCTGTTGTATGCATGCTGATAACCTGTCTAACCTTGGCTCATACTTCGTAAGTTTAGAGCAACTTTGAGAGCAACATATGCAGCACTCAGGTCATCAGTTAGTCTGTTTCTGGTGTAAGAATGCCCCCAAAATGGCCGTTTTCAGGCCATTTTTGAGGCTGTTTTTGGATCAAAAAACAGCCTGAAAAACACCAAAAAACAGGCTGTTTTTCAGGCCATTTTTCAAATGCTCATTTTGTTTTACATATTTGTGAAACTATTTTTTATCTGCCTTTAACTCTCTTTAATTATGCTCATTAGTATTTAGCAGGTACAGTCAAGGACAACAGCTGTTAGCCATAAATATTCCATTAGTACCATCAGTTCTTTCAATAAGTCATCCAATTCTGTTCCTTTAGCTCAGTGGTTCCCAAACTTTTTCAGTCCACCGCCTCCTTGGTGCTACAAACTCATCTTCAGTGCCCCCCACCCAGGGGTGGAATTCAAATTTCTTAACCAGTTCTGTGGCGTGGCCTAATTTGTGAGTGTGGCTTGGTCGTGTGACTGACTGGGTGTAGCTTGCTGGCTGGGCATGGTATGGTGGTCACGTGATTGGGTGGGCATGGCCAGGTGGCCATATGACTGGCAAACCAAATACAAGTGGTCCTCGCTTAATGGCTGCTTGCTTATGACTGATTTCCCCAGAGCTACCTGACCTGTTTTTGGAGTTTTGACAGCCATGCACACGCACACACACTCTCTCTCTCTCTTCTAACCCCGTTGGAGCCGATGGTTGGACTAGATATCTCATTCACTTACTCCTCCCTCCCTTCCTTCGTCCCTCCCTCCCTCCCTCTTTTCTTCCTTTTTTCCTTTCTTTCTGTCCCTTACTTCCATCCCCCCTTTGTCTAACCCTTTTCTTCCCTTTTCTTTTTTTTGTCTCTCCCTTCTCTCTCTCTCTTTCCTTCTCTTTCTCTCCCTCCCTCCCTCCCTCTCTCCCTCCCTCCATATTCCATTCACTTTCTCCTCCCTCCCTCCCTCTTTCTTTCCTTCCTTCCTTCTTTCTTTCTTTCTTTCCTTTCTTTCTTTTCCCTATTTTTCTCTCTCTTTTTTCTTTCCCTCTCTTTCTCAGATAACAGATGGAACCTTATAGTCCAACCCCCCGCCCAAGTGGGAGACCCTACACCATTTCTGACAAATGGCAGTCCAATCTCTTCTTGAAGGTCTCAAGTGATGGCGCTCCCACAACTTCCGAGGGCAAGCTGTTCCATTGGTTGATTGTTCTTACTGTCAGAAAGTTTCTCCTTATTTCCAGGTTAAATCTCTCCTTGTTCAGTTTTCATCCATTATTCCTTGTCTGGCCAACAGGCATTTTAGAAAATAGCTGGACTTCCTCCTCTCTGTGGCAGCCCCTCAAATATTGGAAGACTGCTATCATGTCTCCCCTGGTCCTTCTTTTCACCAGACTAGCCAAGCTCAGTTCCTGTAACTGTTCTTCATATGTTTTAGTCTCCAGTCCCCTAATCATCCTGGTTGCTCTTCTCTGTACTTTTTCTAGAGTCTCAACATCTTTTTTATAATGTGGTGACCAAAACTGGATGCAGTACTCTAGATGTGGTCTTACTAAGGCTTTATAGAGTGGTATTAGTACCTCCCTTGATCTTATCCCTCTGTTAATGCAACTTAGGATTCCATTAGCTTTTTTGGCTGCTGCTGCACACTGCTGGCTCATATTTAGCTTGTTGTCCACTAAGACTCTAAGATCCCTGTCACAGTTACTCTCTCTTCCCCCCTCTCTTTCTGTCCCTCCCTTCCATCCCCCCTTTCTTTGTCTATCCCTTTTCTTCCTTTCTCTTCCTTTCTCTCTCCCCTTTTCTTTCTTTACTTTCTTGTCTGTTCCTTCTCTCTTTCCCTCTCTCTCTTTTTTCTCTCTCTCTTTCCCCCCCTCTCTCTTTCCCTCTCCCTTCCCTAACCTATCTACCTATTTTCTGCCCAGGCAGGTGTGGCCTAATCTGTCAAAGGCCTGGGCTAATCTTGCATCAACCCATTTCCCCTTTCAGAGGCCCCGGCCCTTAATCTCCCCATTTCCTCCCCCATGACTGCCTCTTTCATCGTCCTATGGCCATGACTTCCATGGCTGGCTGCCAGGGAAGGGCTAAGCCATTGTTGTCACTGGACTGCCCGCCAGCCCACGTCGCCCTTGTCACGAACTGGACTGCAGCCGCACCGAAAAAAACATGTGGCAGCTGGAGGCTATTTGCAGCGGAAATTAACAACTTCCTTCTAGGTGCTGGTCCTGCAGGTCCACCCCATTGAGCCCGCTGCACCGGAGGGACTTGCCCAAGCAAGTCTAAGCGGAGTGGTACAGCAGTCAATGGCCGGAGCCTAGAATGTGGCGGCAGTGGAGCATTGGAGAAGCAGAGAAAAGCCAGAGGTCGGTAATTTTCGCTACAAAAAACCTGCAGCCACCACGTGTTTTTTTCGGTGCAGCCAGACTGCAGCTGCACCGAAAAAAAGACGCAGTGTCTGGAAGCTTTTTGTAGTGAAAATTACCGACCTCGGCTTTGCTTGCTCCGGTTCTCCAATGTGCCGCTGTGGCTGTCAGCGATTGTCGCACATGCACGCGATGTACTGCCCACTTTGGGAACCACTGCTTTAGGTAATTATATCATTCAAATTGCATTCCCACTTTAAAAAATGTCCTTTCTTTTAGTACAAGATGAACAGAGAGAACTTAGATTTTGTAACTGTATGGACTGTGCAATTCAAAAAGTTAAAACCTTTTATCAGTGACGGTTAGCAGACAGATCAGTATTCCAAGAAAAATAATAAAGGCAGAACATCTGCTACAATAATTCTGATTTGATTCAGATATAGATGGATAATTTGAAATCTGATTTAAAGAATATGTCTTATTTTTTAAAAAAATATTATTTTTACTAAAGTTATATCTTAGAGGTGTCCCTGGTCCCCTTATCCCAGAAGCAGCAACTGTTCCCCTGTCTGCTAGCCCCCTACTTCGCACGGATCTCCCAGCAATGAAGACGGAGAGGGAGAAGGGGGTGGTGTTTCTGTGTGCTCTCGTTTCTGTGTGGCACTCTCCCCTGAATGCTAGCGGTCGTCACTGCCCCCTTCTCCCTCTCAGTCTCCACTGCTGGGCGATCCCATGCAAAGAAGGGGGCTAGCAGAGAGGGGAGAGTGCGAGGTTGCTGCTTCTGGGATGAGGGGACCCGGGAAGTGTCTGGGTCTAGCTCACATGGCTACTCTTCCTCTCGCAGCCAGATTTCCCAGTGTAGCTTGATGCAGGATTCCTCCCCAGGCTCCAGTCCATTTTCCTCTGACTGGACAAAGCTAGGCAAAAAGCCAGCCATCACCAGTGCCCAGCCTCATTGACAGCGAGCTTCAAAAGGGCAATGTGAGGTGCACTGCCACCTGTGTCGAGCTAGACTAGGGAGGCAGAATGTGAGCCAGGCAAGAGGGGAGGGGGGAGGGAGGGATGGAGAGAGATGGGGGGGGGGAACTGCTGCCAGCCCTGATATAATTCTCCAAGATTGGATCTCTCTCTCTCTCTCTTTCTCTCTCTCTCTCTCCCTCCCTCCCTCTCTCTCTCACACACACACACGCAGATTGGATCTTTCTTTCCTCCTCCCCCCACCAGAGACCCCTGGATTCCCTCCCAACTCTGTCTGTCCCATACAAGTACCACCCACACAAGTGACAGAGTTGGCCACGGCCACTCAGTCACATGACCTCCTCCCAGCCATGCCTACCCAGCCACACCCACCCAGCCAGTCATTAGGGCAGGGAACCAATTATTAAAAAATTTGCAGCCTATCACTGGCTTTACCTGGAGAAATAAGAAAACACAGGGTTGTCTCCATGTTACACAAAATCTGTTACTAAAATTCACCTTTGCAGCTGCTACAATGCTAGAAAATTCCTTATAGATTTCCTGGCTTCCCTTTGTGGCCCCTAATCCCAACAAAGCCAGTGAACTCTTAAAAGCATCTTCTCAGGCATTTGGAGGACAAACTGAACTTTTGAGAGCGACTGCAAACTTTTCTGAGGAGAAGGGAAGCAAGTTTCTCTCTCTCACACACACACACTCACACTGTCTCTCTCACTGACTCTCACACACACACCACCCATCAATGCCTCCGTCGTCCTCATTCCTGCACCGAGTCAGCCAAGCCCTTCTGGCGAGGAAAGGTCTCAGCATCCCACCACCACCCTCCCCTCCCCAAGCCAGACCCTTTCCAGGCATCCTGCCAAAGTTCCAGGGCAGCCAACCTCCCTTTACCTGCTGCTGCCGCTGGTGTGGGGAGGGTAAGAGGAAGCAGCAGAGCCCAGCTCTGGAGATCAGATGGGCTCCTGAAAGGAGACGGGGGAGCAGTCCTCTTTGGAATATGTCAGGGAAACAGGGTGACTGTGAAGGGTCGCCATAGCACAGGAGAGCAGGAGGGAGCCAGACCAAAGAAGAGCGAAGATAAAGAGTCCTCGTCTCCTTCTCTCCTTTCTATTGCTCTGATGAAGGCTGAAAATTTGCAGGGGTTGATTTAAAAGCCCTAATCCTAGTCTGAACCTTGGGGGGGGCAGGGCCGTTGAACAGTGAAGGCATCATTTGAGACAATCCTGCCAGAGGAAAAGAACATACCAAGGGGACCAAGCACAGGGCGAGGAGGTGGGCAGCGAGGGATCCATTATTGCTGCAGAGATAAGAGAGCGGTATGCTAGACTAGTCTAGTCTTACACCTCCCCCCATTATTTGCAATTAGGTCTCAACAACACACAGGTTATTTGCTTGTGTATCTGTGTCATTTTTGAAAGCAAGCAAGCAAATGACAACTACTGGAGGGAATCAGGGATGGAAAAAGTGAGAGGCTGGGGAGGGCTTTTCAAAACAGAAGGAGCAAGGACCATTTGCAAACAGCCCCCTGACTGTCTATCAACTTAAATGGGAGGCGCAAAATGAAACCTCATCACCAATCAAAGCCCTGTTCTGCCCATCACTTGTTTTAGTGTGTGTCCACCAGCATTTCATCTGTGCTGGGCTGACGGTGCACATGTCCACAGAGAGGACTCTGTGTGCCACCTCTGCCACAAGTGCCACATGTTCATCACCAAAGGCCTAGAGCGTACTTGATTTTTCTTAGGGAAAGAAATGTGAAGATCTAAATTCTTTATGCAGGTTCTTTATACAAATAGAAGTGCAAAACAGAAGCACGAGATAACATATTTAGCTTTTCTTAACCTAGTGTTTTTCTGTATGTTGGACTGCAACAATCATATTCCCCACATATAAACTTTTACCAGTGCTAAAGAGGGATAATATCCAATTTAGGAAGACTACTGTGTTTATTGGAAAAGTCACTGTAATCTGATATTTCTGTCACTTGAGTTCAGCTATCTTAATTCTCTTAGAAATAGCAATACTGGGGAGGGAATGGAGAGTCTCCAGGAAAACCAGAATTGTTATCTCTTGAATCAAGTTATAATAAAAGATTTTTTACAAACAGATCAGCCAACAGGAAAAAGAACAAAATAAAAAGATTCATGTTGCATCTGTGTGCTAAATTAAATTTTTTCCCTCACCATTAAACAGTTTGGCTCACTATCCCTCATGTCCATTTGAAAATAATGGATTCTTTAAGAAAATGCCTGTTGTTTAAAATTGTTTAAGGACTAGGCTATATTTTTACTATTTTGTTCTTTCAACTTGGGAACACTTAAATGATAATTATGGATTAAGATCAGAAAAATGAAGAGTCTCCTCCCAATATAATATTCTGTCCTTTTCCTTAACCCAATGCAGCTTTGCTACTTCTAAAATATTTCAGAAAAAGCAAGCACTATTGTTAATAACAAATATGTGACTGTATAACTAATCTACCTTTCTCAGATAGCATAATAAAAAGTTCAGGTTGTTAAACTCAGTTTATTTTTATCCGCAAGCATTCTTAAAGAGAAAAAAAAGTGTTAGCACATATGTTGAAATCCATCATACCTCTGAATCAAACTCCATTAGTAGAACAATTTTGTCCCTGATGGAACTGAAAAGATTGTGTTTGTGGATCAGCTGGAAAACATCTTTATGTCTCAGTGTGAGGTAAATTTCAAGGGCCTTTCTATAGCGTTGGTCATAGGTGTACCTAATAAGAAAGATGATATGTTATGAATAGACCCAGATGTGGGCCTTTTGAGAAAGCAATCGAATAGCACAGAAATCATTTAGCTAAAACATCCCATAGTTATTTGGAATAATAGAAAACATTTTCGGTCTACATCTATTAGAAAAGTAATAGGATGTCACTTTTTCCTTCAATTTTCTTCCATACAGACCCACAGTGGTCTTTAGCTTTTCTGATTAAGATAGGCTTCAAGGATAGTAAAAACCTTAAATAGTGCAGGCCAACCAGGAATATTGTTAAAGGCATTCTTGAGAAGAACACAAAATAGGACATATTTATATGTGAATATTGCTGTGTAAAAACTGCAAAACTGGAATCTGGAATATTTGTTTTTTGTACCATGATTTCTGTGCTGTGATTTTAATGATACTTTCAACAGTTATCCCTCTCTCTGAATCTATTTAATTCTTTATTAAAACTTCACTGATAGCATGTTCCCCATTAAAACTTTTATTTTAATATCTAAAATAATTCAAGAGAACAGTCAAATACTTTCTCCTTCCCTCCCTCCCTTCCTCCCCCCATTTATCATAAAATACAGACGGGGACAGTTTTCACTGTATCAAGAATTTTATCCAATGCTCTTAAAATAGCTTCTAGATACAATTATTTCAGATATAGTGCAAATGGGAAAGGAGGTGAAGATGGAGTATGGGTCTTACTTTTCAGTTTTCCAGAAGCTAAATCTACATATTTCCTACTGAGACTTAACAAAAAATCTCAGTGTCAATCCCATAGCTGAGCATCTGTTTCCAGCACAAGTAACCAACAAAGAGCTAGTGGCCTAAGATTCTAAGAGTCAAATTGAAAACTATAAAGAGAAGAGGTTGGATAAAACAACAACACTGGGAGATTTTGTTCAACATAATCCCTTAATGCTCAATAAGGTACTATTGATACAGCATGAACAATAGCATTCGTGAACTTGGATTGCAAGAAAAAAGAAGCAAGATACCACATTCTGCTATTTGGGAGCATCCAAATAACATTTCTTTTCCCTGCCTTATAAATTTTATACATCAAAACTAAAGTACAATAATACTATCTCTGAAACAATGTTGCTGTTTATGTAAATCTTTTCAAATGAAATTTCTAATAAATATTTGAACTTCTTCCCCCACCCACAAAAGTAGAGGTGGGAAGAAGTCAAATTAGTTTTATGTGGAAAAACGTATTTAAAATTATTCAAGGAAAGAACTGCAACTGGTTATTTAGATGTTAGTCAATTGTGGGTATCATTTGAATTCATGAGTCAACAGACTTACAATTCTGCTAGAGTTTTCAGCAATGTCCTGTTCTGTGGATCTTTCTTCAGATGGTCCAATACAGCATGGACAATGACTGGATTGTTGTATAGATTCCCAGGCCATTCTTTAATTAATGTTGCAAAACCCTTAAAATAATTGGAAATGTGGGGTTATTTTAAATGTTGCATATACCTGTGCATTGAAATCAATTCCATCTTTTCCTTTTGTTCATTGGTCAATTTGTAACAAAGATTGTCTTTAAAAAAAATTGGAAGCCTATATAATAGTAGAACAAGAAGATCACTTATTGAGGCATATGAATGAACACTTGATAAGTGTTTGAAATGGTTTTTTTTATTTGCCAAGTTGTAATGCCATACCTGTGGTCTCCTTAGATTTCAGATCCTGGAGTGTGAAAATTTCTAGCCCCATGATGGTGAACCTATGGCCCGCGTTCCACAGGTGGCACACAGAGCCATTTGTGCTGGCACGCGAGCTGCAGGCAAACTTACATCACTGCGCATGTGCGCACATCACAGCTGATTTTCGGCTGGTTTGAGGTCTTTTTCAGCCTCCCAAAGGCTTGAGGAAGGCTTCTGCAGGCTTCTACAAGTTTGTAGGCTGAAATCTAGCCCTGTTTCATCACTTCCGTTTTTTTCGGAAAAACAGAAAGTGACGAAACGGGGTTAGATTTCAGCCTAAAAAGCTTGTAGAAGTCTGCAGAAGTCTTCCTCAAGCCTTTGGGAGGCCAAAAAAGGCCTCAAACCAGCCAAAAATCAGCTGTGAGGTGCAGTGCAGGTAAGCGGGCGGTAAGGTGGGTGGGTGGAGGATTGCGCGCGCACGTGTAGGGGATGTGGGGGAGCACGCATTGCTTTCTGGGTGCGGGCAATCACGCACAATTTTTGGCACAGGAGCCCAAAAAGATTAGCCACCACTGATCTAGCCTCAGAGGCTGGGCGATAAGTTTGCTCAATTAGTAGCTTTAGCAATACATTTTGGTGTAATATTGATTAGAAACTGTGCACACACAGTGCAATTAATTATAAAAAAACTCTATATGAGAGATGATTTTATTGAAGAGACAATTTTTGCTTGTTTATAAATAACTTAGATGATAATATCACAATTAATCATTGAAAATCATTCTTCCCCTCTTTTAAAAAGGAGTTTGCTTGCAACCGTATATATTTAGCACGTTCAAATTATTGCAGGTGAGCGCCAGTATAGTGTAGTGATTAAGGAAACTAGGAAACTGTAAGTCCTGCCTTAGGCATGAAAGCTAACGGAATGATTTTGGCCTGGTCCCTTTCTGTTAGCCCTAAGAAGGAGGCAATAGCAAACTAATTCTGAAAAATCTTGCTAAAAAAAGCCAGTGTTCAAGAATTGGTTACGACTGAATAGAAGACAAAAAACTTATACTATACTATTATTATATTATACTAATATTGCGTTGTACAATATATAAAAGGAGAAGGTTTATGTATTGGTTTATGTATACAAGTTTGTACCCATATTCGCTTCCTTTGATGATATTACCTAGTTCAGGGTCGCCAACCTTTTGACCTCAGGGACCACCAAACTCATACTTTTAAATCACGAGGACACTAATACGAAATTTTAAAAAGATAATATATTTAATATTAAAAATTATTTTTATATTAAATTTAAATTTATTCTAAATTAATTAAAATTAAATAAATAAACTTAATTAAATAAAATTAATTCTAATATATATATATATATATATATATATATATATATATATATATATATATATATATATATATATATATATAAAGATATATTTTTAAAAATATAAAAATGCTTATTTAATTATAATAAAATAGTAAATGCTTAATCATAACTGTGGAGCAGAGCGAAGGGAAAGGAGGTGCCTCTTTCATCCTTTGGGGGGGAAAGATGATTTAATACTGCTGGGATTTAAAAGAAGCCACATGGTGCCTGGGAAGATCTGGATGGAGAGGAACCGGCTCCCCCTCAAACAGAAGAAAAGCAGAGCCCCCCCCCCCAATCTGGTCTCCTGTCATCTCATATCTCCCTCAACTCAGAGGAAACCTCTCCCTCCTTTGCCAGGTGTGGCTGCCTGGAGTTGGGGGAGGGAAAGAGGGCCAGGCAGGAAGCGCTGAGGAAGATGGGCTCCTAATAACCAGGCAACACCCCCCCCATGCCAAAGTCTCCCCGAGACTAAGCTCCAGGGTTCTCCTGCAGCTTCCAAGCAGAGAAGGCCGAAGGGGGGGGGGTGTCGAGCCCAGAAAAGCTCAAGCGCTCACCTGCACAAACAGGCTGGTTATTAGGAACTCGTCTTCCTCGGCACTCTTTTAGTCTGGGCATTTGGTCTACCCCCTGCCCCATGCCAAAGGAAAGCCAGCCAGGCTTTTCCTTCCCTCCTACCCTTCCCCCTGCTCCCTTTCCCCAACTCAATCTTACTTCGGGACAGAGGAAAATGCACTGGAAACATGTGTTGGTATTTCCAACACACCTTTCTCCGGTGCTTGCCCGTAATTCTTCACATTCCTCCAGGCCTGGCTTGCTGAGTGGGGAGAGCAGCCCTGAAATCTCTGCTGCCCCCTCCCAGGAAAAGCAAGCGAGTAGAAACAGCTCTCTCTGGCGGGAAAGAGCAGAGATCAGAAGAAGGTATAGGCAACAGAAAGCAGCACTTTTCAAAGGCAGCAGCTTCCGTCTTCTCTTGCCTGTGCTTTCCTCAATCTCAGCTCTTTCGTCCCAGTGAGAGCTATGTTTCTGTTCATTTTTCCTGTGCTTTTCCTGGGCAGCGATGGCTAGGGCCATGGGGGGCGGGGGCAGCAGAGCAGAGCACAGAGAGGGATGAGAAAACTGATGCTGCCGCCCCATTCTGGACCGCTGAACTGGATGGTGAGCTCAGACTTGCCCACTTTGCCCCCTCCCACCACTACCAGCTGGTACTTTTCCTGCCCCAGGCCATCCCTACCATGCATGGCCATTGAGGAAGAGCCCAGGCCAGGAGAGGCAAGCTGGAAGGTGTGGCAGTGTCACACAAATGCAAGTAGCGTGGCGCTCCTGCACCTTCCAGCCATCTCCATCGTTGCCTCAGCCCGCCTGTGCCGTCAGCCCCCTCTTGGTGCAACAGCACCATTACTTCATTCTGGCTGGCAAGGGCTGTGCTGCTTTTTGCAAGTTTGCACTCAGCTGAAGGGTGGGGGCCAGCAGGTGGGCGGGCTATGTGGGAGGCGCAGCCTTGTGTTCCCGCACAACCTGAATTAATTGCTTTTTTGGGGGGGGACATTTCTCTGTGGCCCACCAAAATTTTCTCACGGACCACCAGTGGGCCATGGCCCACCAATTGGCGACCACTGACCTAGTTGGTAATGAAACGAACAATTAAGCTCAAGGAGCACCAAACATGCCACTGATTATATATTACAGAGTTTTTATTACTTATTTAACCAAGCCAAACCAAACTAAACCAGGATCCCTGAATAACAATTACTGCCTGTGAACTATATTATTGGCTTCTGATTCTGATGTTTCAAAACAGCCTTAAGACCTGGCTCTGCCAGATGGCTTGGGGACTCAATGAGGGAGCTTCATACTGGAGTTGATTAATTAAAACTCACCTACCCACCCCCTGTGCGTCCAGCTCCTGCCTTTCCCATCTGGCTTTAGTGGTTTGTAATTGTCAATTATTTTATCTGTTGAGTGTTGATTTAAATGTCTTTTCTGCTTTAATGTTTTATGCTGTAAGCTACCCAGACTCATTGGATATGAGATGGGAAGCAAATAACTTTTCTAAATAAAGAAACAAATAAAATTAAAAGGCTGGGCATTTAGTGATCAAAGGTACTAAGAGAATAATAAAAATCATCATTGTCATCTGGGCAATATGAATTGGACCAATTTAGGCAAATAATCCCTCCCCCTTTAATACTATTGTAGTCCTATTAGGAACTACAATTAGGCCTCCACCATTCCAAGTGGGAAGAACACAAGTGTAAGGACTGCTGTCTGTATCCAGCATATATATTTTTCTGTTTTTTAGAGAACCTTTTTCATGGAGACTCTTTCATGTTCTTAGTGCTAACCCAGTGGTGGGATTCAAATAATTTAACAACCAGTACACCCAGGGTCAGGTTGGCCATCATGGGAGGCATGGCCCATCCCCGTTCTCCAGGGCTACAGCACTTGTAGGACAAGCCTCCCACAACAACCAACCTGACCCTGGACGAACCGGTCATTAAATTACACCACCACCCCCGCTATCTGCAATGGAGAAATGGGAAACGGAGAGGATGGCACGAGGGAAGGAGTAGGAGCAGGGAGAAGAAAGAGGGGAAAGCGGTCCCCTCTTTCCCTTGCCCGGCCGCTCCACTGCCCGTTTCTCCATTGCTTTGCTGCACCACAGAGCTTGCCCCACTCACTACCACGGAGATGCCCTCACTTCCCCCAAGAAAATTGGTCAAAGAAAGAGAATTCCATTACATGCTGAATGCCGTAATTAAATCATGACTTCCTAAGATGCTAGCTCTGTTACTGGATAAAGCGAGGAGGGCTTCTCAAGGCAGAGAGCACCTCCAGGCCCAACAAAGTGATAGAAGAAGAAATGGAAGAGCAGTGCCTGCCCACATTTTCCACCCTCAAACAAGGTGCTTCTCCTAAAGGCCTCTGGTTTGATGTACCCACCTGCTCTGCCTCTACCTGTGGTGCCCCTCTCATGCCTGAACACTGTGGAAAGAGGCAGAGCCGGCTGGTCCGTCAAAGCAGAGGCCTTCAGGAGAACTGTACTGTTTGGGGGAGGAAAAGAGATCTGGGAGGGCGCTGCTCTCACGTTTCTTCTTCTTTCACTTTATCGGGCTTGGAAGTGCTTGCTGCTTAGAGTCGTCCTCCTCACTTTGTCCAGTGACAAAGATGGCATCTTAGAAAGCAATGGTTCTGTTTCAGCTCATGACCCCTTATATAGTTCTAGTCCCATGAGACTACATGTTTGGAACATGCAGAGTTGAGGTCTAGAAGGGCAGGCATTACCCACTCGTTATGATAATCGGTCGTCTGACATGCAGGAATGGGATTTGGGACCTGCTTCTGGAGCTAGGAGCAAATCCCTAGTGGATTTAGGTACTGGATCAGAGTGAGGGAAATTCTATATCCAATTGGAGTGGGCCACTACAAGGGAGGTAGGGTTCCCCTCCTCTGAATGCAACGTTTGATGGAAATGCAGATAAAGTGGCAGTCTTTTGGGGACAGATAATCAATCATTTAGACTTATATGGGCACTATTACCCATCACATTGGGTGGTGGCAGTCACAGGTGTGTTGAAGGGGGAAGCCAATGAGCGGGCTGCAGATTTGCATCGCCAAAGATCGGCTGGATTAAGCAATATTGGTCTTTTCCTGGCTGCCTTGAGAACCCGGTTTGAGGGCAGATCTACTGAACAGCAAGCAGAAGAAGATTTGCTGGCAATAAAACAAAAGGGTTGACCAGCTCATGAATATGTGCAGGAATTCCAATGTGTGGCTGGGAAATTACCATCATGATTCAAAAGGATTCATCCCGTTTTCCATAGTAGCCTACTAAAACCAGCTGACATGACACGGCTAGAACCCTTGAATACTTGATTCCCGTCTGTGAGTAGGGGTGTTACAATATCTGGTCAAATGGAAGGGGTATCCTTTAGCACAGGGGTCGCCAACCTTTTGGACCTCAGGGACCACCAAACTCATAATTTTAGATCCCAGGGACCACTAACCGGTTCTGTGGGTGTAGCCTAATTTGTGGGTGTGGCTTGGTGGTCATGTGACTGGCTGGGCATGGATTGTATGTAAATATTATACATATTTATATAAATATTTAATTTTTTATAAAAAAGAGCAACTTTTACCCAAAATCAGGCAAAGCAGGCAGGCAGATTAAGTTGTTCACAGAATCACAGATTCATTCAGAAATCTATCTGCTATTGGCTAGCTCAATCTGTCACATAAAATTTGCTTGCAAGCAAACTCACAAAATTAACTCACAACACACCATGCATGTAAATATTGAATTTTTTATTTTAAAAAAAGAGCAACTTTTACCCAAAATCAGGCAAGGCAGGTAGGCAGATTTAGTTGCTCACAGAATCATTCAGTGATCTATCTATCTGCCATTGACTAGTTCAGTCTCTCAAATTTGCTTGCTGTGAGTCTGCACTGAATTTGCTTGCAAGCAAACCTTCAGTCCTAAGGGAAGCAGAGCTGGAGATCTAAAGACTAGCTAGAAAGTAAGAAATCCAACCATTTCCTGCTTCCTAGCTAATCTAAATCTCCCAGCACAGCAGAACAGATGATGGTCGGAAAAAGGAAAAATAGCAATTTTAGCAGGCAAGTTTGCCGGGTAAGGAGTGAGTGGGCGGGGAGCATTCCTGCGGGCCATGTGGACAGCGCAGCCTTGTGTTTCTGCACAGCCTGGATTAATTGCTTTGGGAGGATGCTCTGGGGTTGAGATTTCTCTGCGGGCCACCAGTTTTCTCGAGGTCCACCAGTGGGCCGCGCCCACTGGTTGGCGACCACTGCTTTAGCAGATGCTTCCTGGGTACCCCATATAGATGTACCCCATATAGATATATAGCCCCACGACTGCAAAGACTATTCCACTGGCAACATCCTACCAAGGCGGGTGGGAGGGACAAAAGTCGATGGGTAGGGCCTATTAATTCTGTCCCTTGCTTTTTAGGAGGAGCCATGGTAGAGGGGGCCGCATGTCAGGCTCAGAAATCTGGCCAGCTTACAGACGTGAGTCTGGAGTCTGACACATTCTGGCATTCCTCCCCAACTTAGCTGTGCAGCGGCAATGTGATGCCAACATTTCTCCCCAAATCAGCTGTGAAGCGGCAATGCCGACAACGTCCGCACTGGCAGCGTATGGGAGGGCATGACAGAGGTTCTGGAGTTGCGGGCAGATCACTCAGCTGTTGCGCAAGGACGCCGTGGCTGAATGGATTGATTTTCGCTTTTTATTTCGTTCCTGATCCGGATAATGCATTGGAAAGGGGGGGGGGGTTACCTGATAAGAAGAGAATGGTCTAAACGAGTTAGGGGGAATGAGGGTTAGGAGGCAATAGTCATAATTAATTAGGCATGGGGAGGGGGAGCGGGCTATTAGTTAATGAGCGGATGTTAGGCTAGTTGGGATGGGTGGAGAACGGATATAAACAGTGCTGAGAGGCAGTTGCTCTCAACGCTGACTAAGCATGGAGTTCTGTTGTTGTTGCTGATCGTGATTGGAAGAACTGAAATAAACCTAAACATCACATATCTTTATTTGTGACTAACGTGGTTTGTTGTGGAAAGTATCCAGTACTCGACAGAAGCCAACAGACAGTTGGCTTCCAGTGCCAGAGAAGGCAGGGAAGGAAGTGGCTGGGCTGCCGCTGCCTTTCATTGGGGCGTGTGGAGTGAGACGAGACTCCTCTTGCCATCTCTTCTCTCCCCATCGCCAGGCATGGTAGGGCTTCCTGCCCCTCACTTCAGCCAGTTCACCAAGCTCCACAAAAATTTAGCTACCAGTTCTACTGAACCAGTGTGAACTGGCTGAATCTCACCACTGGGCTAACCTATATAGAATATATGCAGTTGTGATATCATCTGTTGCTTTAGCAATGTAGGAAAAGCAGTTATTGTCCATTTCTCAAAAGCAAATGCCACCACAACACACAAAAAGTGCTTCTTTAAGCATACTGGCAGATGGTAGCCAAATGATACTGCTTAGATTAAATTAAACTTTATTGTCATTGCCATGGATACAGGCAACGAAATGCAGTTAGCATCCAACCAGAAGTGCAAAACAACAGTAAAATATAAATATATGTATGCAAATATGCAAGGCATTTATGAATATGTCAATGGAAAACACAACAAAATGTATGTACATGAGCACACAAGGATAAGTGTGACTGCACATATATGAACATATACAACTGTACAAAATGTTTATAGACACATTGAATATAAGTACAAATGCACAAAGAATTATACAAAATACATCAAATATTATCAAGGGATAATTTACATTGTCAGGCCAATATAAAATCTCTCACATTCCAACAGTACTAGCCCATAATGGTCCTTATGTATTTTATTGGTAGATTGCATCAGTGGTGGGATTCAAATTTTTTACTACTGGTTTTGTGGGAGTGGCTTACTTGGTGGGTGTGGCTCTGCAGTCATGTGACTGGGTGGGCGTGGTTTGGCAGTCATGTGTCTAGGCGGTCGTGGCTTGATGGTCATGTGACTGGGTCAGTGTGACTTGGGGATCATGACTGGGTGTCACTCACATCCATGCCCCTTGCGTCCCAGCCATTCCTTGTCACATCCAGCCCCATTCTGTAAAAATGTTGTTCATGTTTTTTTGACTTTATGATCTACATACTACAGATGTACTTTCATGGACCACTGAAAGGAGGAAATGGCTCACGTGCTTTGCCCAAGAGTGTGATAGGCAACACGCTTTTAAGGGGTTGCCAGAAAGTGGGGGGGCAATGTATTTTCCAAAGCACCAGAAGGCAAACAAGAAGCAATGGATGGAAACTGAACAAAGAAGAAACCTAAAACTAAGGAGAAACTTCCTGACAGTGAGAACAATTAACCAGTGGAACTGCTTGTCTCCAGAAGTTCTGGGTGCTCAATCACTGGAAGTTTTTAAGAAAAGACTGGACAGCCATTTCTCTGAAATGGTATAGGGCAGGGGTCCCCAACCGCCGGGCCGCGGACCGGTACCGGGCCGCGGAACAAGCCTTACCGGGCCGCTGGTTGCTGGGCGCCGCCATCTTTTTTGGTAAAAAGCAATTTTTCGTCAAAAGATGGCGGCGCCAGCGCTGGTGAGCTTTTCCGGGTAGAAAGCCATTTCTGACCCAAAAGCTCACCAGAAGCGCTGGCGCCGCCATTTTTTGATGAAAATCACTCCGTGACGCCACCGGAAGTGATTTTTCGTCAAAAAAGATGGCGGCGCCCAGCTGACGCTGGAACCGGGCCGCGGCGCCAGCTGACGCCGGAACCGGGCCGCAGCGTCCGAAAAGGTTGGGGATCCCTGGTATAGGGTTCACCCCAAGGTCCCTTCTAAGTGTTATTCTGTTATTGTGACATCTTTCCTGGGACCTCTACTCAGATTTTGGCATCCTCAGACTCTTAGCTATTTAGCTGAGGAATAACAGATTTGAAAGGGACTTTGGAGGTCTTAGGCAGGAAAACTGAGGATGCCAAAAGTAGAGGTCCTGGGAAAGGTGTCAGAATAACAGAATAATACTTAGAAGGGACCTTGAGGGAACCCTATACTATTTCAGTATTTCAACTGCAGGTTTCTAAAAATCTGAAATTAATATCCTAATAAGATTTTTAGAAACCTGCAGTTGAAATCTCCTTATCCCGAAGACCCAATTTCATTTGGAATTTAATCCCAAACTGATTGCCCTCTTAGCATTTCTCTTGACACTTCTCCAAAATGCACTCCCACGAAGCCACATCTCTTCTCTCTCCTCTCTCTCTCTCTCTCTCTCTCTCTCTCTCTCTCTCTTTCTCTCTCTCTGGGGAGAAACTACAGTACTACTGGCATTAATACTCTTTCCAACGACATGTACAAGAGTTTAAACAGAAAATATAAGCAGGAGCCAGCAAATATTAGCATACAGTCACAAATCCCTCCAGGAAAATCAGTATTGATTTAATATTTCCCAAATGCAATCCTTTGTAAAGAAAAATGTTCTGGACTACAGACATTGAACACATGTAAATCACACACACACACACACACACACCTATCTCTTTCTCACACACACACATACACCTGGTCTGACTGGGATGGCGTGAGAAGACATAAAGTGAGCGGCCGTGGCTGTAGCACGCCGCCACTGTGTCCACTTGCTTTGTTTATTTTGTCCCTCGGGAGAAAGGCAGAAAGTGAGTGGCTACAGCGGTGGTGGCAGTATTCCTGGAGGACAGGCGGAAGTACCAGGGCTGCTGCACATGTGCAGTTGTGCACCTCTGCTGCCCCTCTCAGCCCCCATCACAGTGGATGCCTCCCAAGGGCCATCTGCCCACCCACTGGCCAGGCTAGGCTGGAAGCAGCGCAAACCCAAGGAGGAGGCAGAAAGTGGGCGGCGACCGGAGCATGGAGCCACCGTGGCTGCTCTTTTTGTTCATTTCATGCCCTGGGAGAAGGCAGAAAGCGAGCAGCTATGGCGGCCACAGCATGCAGCCGCCTGGCCACTCGCTTTCTTCCTGGGAGAAGGAAGACACAGGTGGCGGAGGCCGAAGCATGCTGTGGCCGTGCCTTTCTTCCTTTTGCTCTCCGGAGAAGGAAGACGTGGGCGGCAGCAGTCCCAGGGACGAGAGGAAGAAAGCGAACATCTGCAGTGGCAGTATTCTGGGAGGGCAGGGAGGGCAGAAGTACTGGGGCTGCTGCACATGGCCATCTCTGCTGCCCCCTCAGCCCCAGCACAGCAGAGATGCCCCCCAAGGACTGCCTGCCCACCCACCCGCCAGGCCAGGCCAGAAGCGGCACGTCCCCTGGGAGAAGGAAGAAAACAAGTGCTGCTACTGCTCCGTGAGCCATGTCCCGTTGATGCTGCAAATTGTGCACAACATGGGCAGCCCAGGACATCCGCCCACCCTCCCAGTCCCGCCAAGTGAGCCCGGAGATGGGGGAAACAGCTAGCTAGGCCGCAGCCAGCGCTCCCGCCTGGGATAGGGCCACTCCAGCAACTAAGCCAGCTAAGTGAGCTTGGGAATGGTGGGGAGCCATCAACAAGCTCAGGGGATGGTGGGGGAGGGGAGGAAGCTCCAGAGACGGGGGAGGCTAGTGCGACTTGCAGGCTTACCTGTGAACAGGAAGATCAGAGCTGCTCAGTTGGGGCACAGGCACCATGTGGGAAGCCATGTTAAGCCACAAGGACCCAGTGTGGAGTGACTGGGTGGGGCAAGCAAGAGTCAGGTGGGTGGGGCAAATGAGTGAGTGGTGACCAGGCAACAGGTTCAGGGATGTGACCAGCCAGAAGTCACTACCGGTTCAGTGACCCATGCCAAATTATCACTACCGGTTCTCCTGAACCGGTGAGAACTGGTTGAACACCACCACTGGATTGCATGTCTCATCTTAATCTCTACCAATATAGTGACAAATTTAGAGGTGTTGCTCTGTTGCAGTGGTATTACAACAAATAATACTTTACCTCATAATCGCTCTCTAGAAATTCATGCAGAACCATTTCATAAATGAAAGGCTTCAGAATCAAATCTTGTCTTGGCAAATAGTGGCTAATTGCCTAAGGAAAGAAACAATTAAAATATGCTTAATCTTTCCAAATTGTTTAGAAAGCATTACTAGAAACAAAGCTAGAAGATGTGACAATATTCCAGTTGAGCTATTTAAAATCCTAATGTTAAAATTCTTCACTCAATATGCCAGCAAACTCTGAAAACTCAACAATGAACACAGGATTGGAAATGGTCACTTTAGGTTCCAATTCCAAAGAAAGCCAATGCCAAAAAATGTTCAAATTACCATACAACTGCATAAACTAGCAAGGTCATGCTCAAAATTCTACAACTAGACTTTAGTAATATGTGAACCAAGAACTACCAGAAGTAAAAACTGTGTTTCAAATAGGCAGAGGAACTAGAAATTAAATTTCCAACATTTGCTGGATCTTGCTTTCTTCCTGGGAGAAGGAAGATGCGGGTGGCGGAGGCTGGAGCAAGGCAGTTCAAAAAAAAAAATCTACTTCTGCTTCATTGACTACGTTAAAGTCTTGATTGTGTAGATCAGTGGTTCTTAACCTGGGTGATATTGCCCCCCAGGGGGCGATTTCATTTTTCAGGGGGGCAATGGAACGAAAAAGGGGCGATGCGGGGCGAAGGAATGGAAGGGGGGCGATATGGGGGCGATGGAGCGAGAAGTTTTGGGGACACTTTTGAGACTTTTTTCGTACAGTGAACCACTGTATATCTGTTGTACAAAAACATCAGATCGCTCACTATTAGTAGATTAAACTGTGTTTTAAAATGTTCCTCCAGCTAGCTTCAGTACAGAATGCCGTACATATGTGAATATGCATCGCTCATCTTCATGCGTGTTGCCCAGCAGCCTCTATCACTCTACCCATTAAATTTGTCGCTCTGATTTTTGTTGCTTTCCTTCTGTAAAAATATTCTTTGTGTCTTTTTCACCCTTTTTACAGTGTGCATGAATATATATTTTCCTCGAATCTTAATTTAGTTTCAGAGTTTTCGTCTTGAAATTCTTAGTTCCTGCATTGCGGTTTGTTCTTATGCTCTTTTTATATTTCTTTTTGCGTCTTAAAATTCACTTGTAATTAAATCATTAAATGTTACTGTTTTTTTTCAGGCATTTCATTTTTTTGCAATTGAATTTTGTTTTCAGTGGTCATTGCATTTAAGTGTCTTGAATAAATAAGATAATAATGAAATATATGCATCATGAAGTTTGGGAGTAAAGTGATGGGTGGCATCAGAATTTTTCACACAGTTGAGATATGGGAAAAAGACTGGAAATAAATTATTTGCATTGATATGTCCTGATGACAATTTTAAAGAAAACAAAAAACATGTTTGCATAAATTGAAGAATTATTTCTCTGTGTTGTGATTGAGAGGTTATGTTGGGGGAGGGGGCCGATGATAACTTCCTCAATGGTTCAAGGGGGCGATTCTTTTAAAAAGGTTAAAAACCACTGGTGTAGATCATAATAAAGTGTGTCAAGTTCTTAAAAAGATGGTAGTACCAGACCACCGTACCTGTCGCCTGAGAAACCTGAGGGTCAAGACGCAACAGTGAACGACCGTGGAACAAAAGATTGCTTCAAAATAGGGAAAGGAGTGTAAGAGGGCTGTATATTGTCATCCTGCTTATTTAACTTATATGCAGACTAATGTGAAATGCTGGGCTGGATAAATCACAATCCAGAATTAAGATTGTCATGAGAAATATAAACAATCTAAGATATGTTGATGATACTTCTCTAACGGCAGAAAGTGAAGAGGAACTAAAGCGCTCCTTGATGGGGAGAGGAGAGTGCAAAAGTCAGCTTGAAACTCAATATTAAAAAAACTAAGACCATGTAATCTGATCCTATCACTTCCTGGCAAATAGAAGGAAAAGAACTGAAAGCAGTTACAGAGTTTATTTTCTTGAGCTCCTAGAGTATTGAAGATAGCAACTGCAGCCATGAAATTAAAAGATGCCTGAAAAAGCAGAGATAAGTTATGGTTTTCCCAGTAGTTTTATATGATTGTGAGAGTTGGACTCAGGCTCAGTGCTGAAGAATTGATGCTTTTCAATTGTGATGTTGGAGAAGACTTAAAAATCCCTTGGACTTCAAGGAGGTCACACCAGTCAATCCTAAAGAAAATCAATCCTGACTATTCTTTGGAAGAACAATTACTGAAGCTGAAGCTCAAATCCTTTGGCCACTAAATGACAAGAGAGGACTCACTCGGAAAAAAAATGATATTGAGAATGATTGAAGACAAAAGGAGAAGGGACAGCAGAGGATGAGAAGGTTAGATGATGTCACTGATGCAACGAACATCAATTTCAATGGGCATTCTTTGGAAGACAGTAGAGGACAGGGGCCTGGTGGGCTGTATAGTCCATGGGATTACGAAGAGTTGGATACGACTTAGTGATTGAATAACAACAAAAACAATCAACACTTTGGAAAGGCAATAATTTCCCTGACAGGCTTTTTGGACAATCTACAAAGATTTTCTAAATTTAAAAGGGTTCCGGATAGCATAAAGCTTTGGTGTTAAATTTTATACCCAAGTTTAAAATAAATCTAGAAGGGATTGGTGGTGGCAGAAATAGTACATCACCCATTTATCCATACATCTTTTAGGATGAAGTGAAATAAAGGAAGGCAAGCAAACCTGAGAGGCTATCTTCTAATCTGGCAAAATGTCTGCCTGCTAACCTGCTCTCCCCCCATAAATAGTGCTGTTGTCTTGCCATCCATCTTTAATTCTGTACGAAGGCAGCTGCTATGAGAAAAACTGCAGTTTTGCAATACTTTCGCACTCTTGAACAAAATTTAACAGCTCAAAAGGACTACCTACTGTGAGATCTTAATAATATGCTCCTTTTGGTTCATTGAGTTTGAGTAGGAAGACATAAAATTCGTAGAGAGAATATGGATATGCAATCAATACACATGTTCATAAGTGCTTTCTACTGTCTGAGAAGTAACAGCCTTTTAGCAATTTGCCATGGTCAATCTATTAACTTTGATGCTTGCTAACAAATATGTCCCTTAAAATTTCCTGCTCTGCTCTGCCAGTAATTGAATCTCATGAGTTCTTTTTAATCTTGCAGTACACAACAGGCCCAAAATCTGTCATGTTGAAACATAATTAATTTCTGAATATATTATTAATGAATCCATCTACAAGCTCTTGAATCATGAAACCATAAGTGTCTATGATGCTTTTAAAAACTTCTAAAATCTAAAGACTCTTGAAAGGTTACAACTCTCTGAAGTATGAAAGAGAATTGACAAACTCAGATGGACATAATTCAGCTTCCATATCTGATATATAAAAAAATGTACAAGCAACCAAAACACTATATTTTGTTAAGTTTCATGTTTCAAAAATGATTAATAGCATGTTTCAACTTTTTATTAGGCCATGAATATCGACTTATTTCAGTTTTAGATTCTAGGATGTAATGCTATTTCTTGAAATTCAATTAATAAGCTTACCCTATTGTGCATTAAAGAAATATAGAATCCACACAGACCCAACTCACATGGAGAAAATAACAGATGAAACAAATAGATAAAGACAGACCCAATGGAGCAAATTTTGAATATGCCTACTTTTGGGGAAAGTAATAAAGACATAATGACTATATGATTTATTAACTTCTACATGTGTCAAGTAAGCAGTGTTCAGTCATACAAACCTTAAGTTGCCCAATTTCTTTAAATCTATATACTTCACATTCCCATAAATTTGTGTTTTTGCCAAGTATCTTCTGGCATTTTCTGAAGAGAAAATATATAATAAGCAAAGTGTTCATAAATCATATTTTCAATGTTAAAGAATGTTTCTTGCACACGTCAATATTTGTAAAGTAACAGCAGTAATTTGAAATTAATTATGAATTACTTTTTAATCTGACTAAGGGCAATCAAAAACATAAAATTCAGCAACCATGATCATATATATATATATTTATATATATTTATATATATTTATATTTATATTTATATTTATATTTATATTTATATTTATATTTGTATGTGCACAAAAATAAGCTAAAAACATTACCTTGAGGCCAAATCATAATCTCCAATTTCTAATAGATGGTTTATGTATGCTAAACCTATATCCTAAGATAAAACAAAATCGGTCAAAATTAGTTAAAAGTCAAAGGTAGCACTCAGTAATGAACTTTGTTTTCAAGTACTGTAACCTGTTTGTTAAATATAATGATTTGGTTTATCCCTGATAGTATACAAATTTACATATTAACAAAAACACTTGTCAAAAAGTACTGTTAAAATAAATTTTGAAAAAAATGGGCTCAGTCTGAATGTTATGTTGTCTGATCAAAACTAATGATCAAAACAAATGGTCATGGAAAAAGACCATATTCTTCATCTATTCATTGGATGTAATTGTGCTCCCTTCAATGCTCTTAATCTGTTAGTCACATATAATATTGAAGATAATAAAGACATGAAAAAAGAAACACAGGATCAAATTGTTTGATCAGTTTCAAGATATGCATCTTCTTATCCAGACCTAAACTCAATAGATTTTAAAGACAGAATATACTTTTATTATATACATGACTACCTCATATTTTCAGATATGGGACAAATTAAAACAATGAGTCATGTTAAAGTATCATTTCTCTACCATATGTGGAGATGATAATGAAGTGTGAGGTATCCAAATGATACCAAAAATAGTGATTTTAATTCAAGCATAAATATGCATATTATTCTTTTATACATGACTTAGAGAAAAATCAGTATTGGGAAGTGAAAGACTCCAAACTCCCTATACCCAGCTTATTATCTTCCCTTTTCAGCCCTGAGACAGAACTTCTATCTTGGCAAGATGATTCTAAGAAGAAAAAGTATTACAGAGAAGCAAGGCATTATTACAAAGGATTAAATGTGCCATCATTCCTGCATACATAAAATGCATTCTTTTCATGCTTCCACGAGATCTGTCTTCTTCTTTGATATGTCCAAAGTATTTTGCTTCAACCACTTCAGGCTATAATAAACTACTATCATTCTTTCTATAAGTAAATATTGTTTTACTGGTTTCAATTGACAACTTTATAACAAGCTTTGAGAAATGTTTTTGTTCCAGGAACACTGCCTCCCAGTAGGGGTAAGGCTGAATCTGTTGGGAATGAGATGGGCAGTAAAAATTCTACATTTTTGTTGGAGGTATCTCTACTCCTGTGCATGCTTCAATAAAAAGCTCTGTGAGGACTATTTGCATGTTCAAATGAAAATACAAATTAAGCACACAAAAAAACCCTGCATTTTCTTGGGAGTATATTATGGATTAATATTACTATGGCTTCAAGAATGGTTAGAGCATTAAAATAGCTTTCCTATTTTGGTCATATTGAATCAGATGAAATAATACTGATTATTGCAGCTGGTATGAGAAAGGTATGAGCACCATTTATCATTTGTGTAAGCTCTTAATCCTACCTTTGAAGAATACAAAGATTTTTTCACTCTTATTGTTCCATGATCTCAGAATACAAGGTTTTTGTTATGCTATATGTTATGTTATATTTGTAACAATAAGCATGATTAACATTCAATAAGATTGTGATCCGAGGATACTTGAAAATTCGATAGTTCAACATCTTTATATCTAGGATACAACTGTGCTCACTGGTACCCTGACAACTATGTATGCCCTTTTCTCTTCAAATCTTTGATAATATTATTCTAGATCTCTAATTATCTGGATACAAATTTAGGTTGAAAGGAGAGGATGAAAACAAGTATTAATCAATAGCCATTATTCCCTTCCTAGGGAAGGTGCCAGAGCAGAAGATGGCCAATCGACTCCAGGATGTACGTATGAAATTTATTTTCTAAATTCATTTTAATCTGCCTTCAGGCCTGGCTGTGGAACAGAAAATGTTTTGTTCTGTTTTGCTCTGTAGGATAATCTACAACAGGAAAAAGACAGGGGAAGTGTAAGTGTCTTAGTCCTCCTCCTGACTCCTCTCAGTGATTTTCCATGGTATTCTGCTGGAAAGGACAGAGTATCAGAATTGTGATAAGGAGGCACTATACTATGGGGTTCCACTCTTATTTGGATGTTTGGATTACAGAATGTGGTGCTGTGTTGTCGCAAAGTTCCAATTTATCCCCTATGGCCTTTAACATCTACATGAGAGTCACAACTGTGATCTTATCCAGTAAGTTATTCATGCTCTGGTGACTTTTTAGATAGACTGCTGCAGAGCACTGTATGTGAGTTTGTCATTGAAAATGGTCCCCAATATCAGTTACTTCAGAATAGAGCAGCTAGACTGCTTATTGGGATTGGCAGATCTGGACATTTTATTCTAGTTCTTCACCACTTCCAGACCCAATTCAAACAACTGATTTTGATTGAAAGCGCTAAATGTCTTACTGTAGAATCAGGCAACCCAAAGGAGTCCTTTATCCCATATGTACCTACTTGCAGCTACAACTATTTCCAAACCAATATATTTTATTGTAATTTATTTAGATTATTATAAGCTGCCCACAATCATTTTTAGTCAGGTGGAATATAGGTTTAATGAGTTGTTGCTGCTGCTGTAATTATAACTGATCTCACAGTTAGTCAAATGTTTAAATTGGATTTGGCATTTTTGTCCACCTATTGAGAATAAAGGACATTTTTGGGTGGATATAAGCTGTTCCAGTTAAGGCTGCCTTTTGCAATTGTCGGATCATGACTTTGTCAAGATAATCCTGCTCAAGTGGTGCTTCAGCTGTATTGGCATTGCACCCATGGTACCTATTACTATTGGTATGATTTTTGCTTTTTTTGCCATAGATATTTTAATTTTATTGGCAGGTCTTTGTATTTTGTGATTTTCTCTAGTTTTTTTTCTTTTAGTCTGCTGTCTATAACAGCAAATGAAAATTAAAAAGTAGAGCTGGATAATCATTAAAAAAGAGAGAATACTGTAGTTATATAGCTTTCTGTAATCAGTTTGTAAAACAAGCATTCCATGGCTTAATATTTCCTTGAAGGAATAACCTCTTTAATGTGATTACATCTAATTTCACAGGCACAGCTAATAGAGAGTATTTAGTGGTGAGAGATATGCATTGTGCGTGTTTAGAAATAATGTCTTCTGTGACTTTATGCAATTAGAGACTGAAACATATTTGTCACAGCTAAGAATAAACAAACACTAGTTAAAATACAACACTGGGAATCTTCATATTAGCATTATTAGTTAAGTAGATTGCATACATTAGATAAATCACATAATGCTCCTTGGCTGATGATTATTATTATTCTTGATTGGGCCAAAACAGATGGGATGTTAAAGCAATTCCCTGCTATTGACATAATACTTATGTGCTTGGCTTTTTTAATATGTCATAACATTTAATTCTTTTAACCATATCTTGATGGTTAAGTATGCATTTTCCCATGCCCATTTCAGATCACTAGCTGCCATTGACAAAAAGAAGGGAAACTCAAAATACTAACACCATGTCACAAGTTTGGAAATATTCAATGTTTAAGAGAAAGTTGGGAAATTAGAAATTTGAAGATATATGTTTAATCTAGCAATGCTGATAGACACTGTTTATTTACACAGTATATATCTGACATATCTGAAGCAGTTAAATTTCAAAAGTCAAGTTTGTAGACTTACCTGAATCTTGTGCTTTTTAATAGTCTTCTGACTGATTTCAGCTGCCATCAAAGCTTCCTATATAATAAAGTAAAAAAATGACATCTACTGAACATTTCAATAGAAAAAACATAGATCTTCTTTTGTTTCTTGTATCTTCTGCATGAATGTACTAGAATGTTTAATGTCATGGTAAAACAAACAGAATCAAATTTATAATCAGCAAAAGCAATGGTTATTCTCCCCAAACCTCCTCTGGGTTCACTCCATGTTAATATCACAAGACCAAATCTCAGAAGATTGGCACTATATGTAGTACAATCAAAAGAAATATTTTTGTAAACTAACATCTGCATTAGAAAGATACCTTAATCTTGACTTGTTTTCCTAATGTTTCACTAACATTGAATAAATGTATTCTTCATTAGTTGGAAAATTATTTTTCATCAAGTTTAATTTGTAGCTCATTTACTACATAACTCCATAAGTCCATGATGTCAAAATGAAACTGATTTATTGCAACTTAAAATGAGAAGTGAAAGCTTAATAGGGATTATAAGAAAAATTATTAAAGTATATTAATACTAGAACAGATTATGTGAAATATACAAATATCCACAGCTTTAAGAAAAACCCAGTTTCTATGAAAGACATTTGTCACAAATTACTAGGATGTATCTTAAAATTTCAGATAACATTAAATAACATAATAAATTTGGATGCTTCATCTCTTTGCACCATGTCATACCTTTGATAATTGAAATACCCAAGAAATTATTTAAATAATATAAATGACTAAAGCTTGAAATTAAAAGCTATGCTGTATATTCAGTCAGCTAAACTAACTAGTATTCGTAATGAAGTAAGTAAATGTAGCAAATTAACTACACTTTATACTTATTTGTTTCATATTTTATTTTGATTATCACTTTTATGTGCTGTCTCAGATTCAAAATACTGCATCTGCAGTCTTTTTCTCTCTCTCTCTATACAATAGAACCTTCAACTGGCTCCTTCTTAGAGCCGAGTGCTGACATAAAAAAAAAATTCTGGCCTTTCAGACACTACAATGCAATGTTCCTCCCTATCTTCACTATGCTCCTCTGATTAGAAATTTATAGGATTCTGACCTGACTTATATCATAGACTTCCCTGACTTTTATATTATGCATTGTTTAATTTTAGTAGATTTAATTAGCTATGCAGTGTTATTGTATGGTCTAGCTTATCATCTCTTTTTATTATAAACACTTGCTTGGTATATTTTAATTAACTGATGTCCCTTTATTTTTGTGCTTATATTTGTGCACAATATAAAATACTAATTGTGAAGTTAATTCTAATAGTATTCATGACTGCTATTGGCAAGTCCAGTCAGATATTTTTAGAGGCAAATGCAACCAAAACAAAGACTCTATTGTTTAGATAAAAAAACATGTGTCTGATAGAGTAATGCAGTGGGGATTTGGCTAAATCTTATCTCCCTAGACAAACTGGGCACTTCTGGATTGATTTTGGTAAGTGTGGTAATAGGTAAAATCATTCAAGTACTGAGCACATGAAATGGTAAAAGATTATTTTTGGGAACAGTACAAAAGTAATTTGAAAAATCAACACACAGATTTATTTGAAATAAGTATTTTTCAACATATAATTTCTATATGCTCTAATACATTTCATCTTATTTTGATGAAAAACAAAATATTAATGGATGTTAACATTTTAATAACTTACTATAGCACAGCATGTGACAGATTATATTCTGTAAATAAAGTTTTAATATCCTTCGAACTATGTACCATTATAATAAAAAGAACCAAAGTTGTATATGGATTACCAATTTATTTCATGCTAGATAAGGAGTGGACAAAGCTTCAGTTGTCTTTGATTTCCAAAATCACAACATATTGAAACAAGTTATTCTTTGGATCAATACAAGGTAATCTGGCTCTTTAAAATAAGAATTAGTTCCTGAAGCAGTGAGAAGCCTAATATTTATTATTTTAGCCCATTCTTTTGAAAACTAAAAAAATTACAACTATTTCTGGTCCACTGAAAAAGGAGGAAGCACATATATAGGATTATGTCTGATTCAGTTCAAGTCAAATCAGATTATCAAACTGAATATAAACTTTTTACTATTTTCAAGTATGAATCTTTATTATCTGGCATCACAGCTGACTTTCAGATATTAGAATCAAAAGCTTGGGTTTGAATAAATGAGTCAAAAGTCATATTCATCTACTTAAAAAAAAATAAGTAAGTTTACACATGGAAATGCAAATATTTAAGTAACTATGGTCCTTTTACTGTCTAACTGACATATTTAAGTAACTATTTATCAGAATGTTACGTATGAATAACATTGGATGCTACATTCATACATATAACTCAGGGATAATGGCAGATGCATGGTTCGTGGATTGTTATTATGAAAATAAAGCTATGGTGTGTGTGTGTGTGTGTGTGTGTGTTTTGCCTTTGAGTCATTGCTGACTCTTGAAGATTGCTTGGAGTATCCTTGAAATTTTATTTAGCAATATTTCAGATATGGCTTGTTACTGCTTCTTCCTAGGACTGAGAGAAAACTGGCCCAAAGTCTCCCATCTGCTTTTATACCAAAGATGAAATTAGAACTTACAGACTCTTTGATTTCTAGCCCAGCACCTTAATTAGTATAGCAAAATGGCTACCTCTCATTATCTCAAGTTATCTAAATAAATAAATGTAACTAGAGAGAATATAATTTGGTCTAAAACCACGGCACCTATTAAAATTCCTAAACATAACAATTACTTTTGTTGTAACAATTAGAAAATAGAGAACTGTTTTTCTCATGGCATCATTAAGAAGAAAAGATGGAAAAGGTTTAATAATTACTTCATATTTCTTTTTCTCCAAGAGCCATTCAATGTGATCATCTTGATCTCGTTCTTTGGCCACTACCACATCGCTTGGGCTGACAATATAAAAAAGTGATTCACCTTCAGAATATTCTGTAAAAGATAGACAACTGAATCAATTTCCCTTCAAATTTCTAGCATTACAATACAGTCGTGGAATATTCACATGTGCAACCAACTATACAGGATGCTTTGTATTAAACTCAGCACTACTCATATTGCCACTCTCTACAGCAGCCTCCCTCATTCACAAATTAATACCTCAAAGGGGGAGTGATCACATGCAAATACTAGATTTTATTATCTTACTTAAGAAATTATGATTAAGAATCTGGGACCAACAATGAGATCAATTTCAGAACAAAATCCTCTCTTTAAAGTGTTACAAATTATCAATAACAGCAATTCTCATATACAAACTGAAAGGACAGGTTACTCATCAGTGAACATTCTTCAGTTAGTCCTCTCTGTTTATATTCACATGTGTAGATTCTGCACATGTGCAGATTTTCATCATTGAAAACCTTTTAGAAAGATTTCTGGCAGGAAATCCTGAAAGTATCACAAGGAGTATCACAATGAATGTTATAAAAATTCAGAATCTTCTTTGGAAAAAAAAGAATGCTTTCAAAATTTCCAGATGTGATAAATGGAAGAGAACTGAGTAGAAACATGGGATCCATATTGCATATGTACACTTTGAAGCAGGTTTTGCCAAAACTCCTTAGTTCTCAGTGAATCTCAAGGAGGCTTCAGGCAGGCACTTCACTCATACATGCGATAAGTAGCAATTACAAAGAAAACGTATTATATGATAAAGTATACACTAAAATATATGATAAATATATGATATGATACATATTGTAACATTTGATTTAAGATAATATAGATCGGAGAATATCATTTTTATCTTTTTGTGATAAATAGGTCAATTTTACTTTAGAATATAGGCGTTAATGTAGACCAAGGGTTCAAACTGGATTTCTTTGGGGACCAGATCAGCATTGTAGTTATCCTCCACGGGCCAGCCTGGGGTGGGTTGGGAGACTGGACAAACGCCTCCTGCAGCACCCTGCTGTCCAAAATGGGATGCAGGGGCCATGTGGAGGCCAGGAGGCCATCCCAAGCAAAAAATGGGCCATGGGGGGTGGGCATGTGTGGCCCCGTGTCCTATTTTCGCTAGCAGAAGCACCACAGGCTGGTCCTTTGCTATTTCCAGGCCAAGCCTGCGGGCCAGATTTAAACACCCCTTGGGCCTTGAGTTTGACACCCTTGATGTAGATTTTAGAATGTAGGCTTTGCTATAAAACTTAGCAAACAGATTGAGAAGAAATTGTTACCTAAACAATAATCTCGACATTCATTTTCTTGAAAGCATCTTACTGTGAGTGCATCGGAAGATATTTCTTCACAAGATTCAGGAAATGGTTGAATTATATCAAGTCTTGGTCGGGCACAACATTCTTTTTCCTGCAGAAAGAAAATAATACTCAGCCTTCAAAATGCTCATCCTATATTAGTGATCTATCTATAAGAATTTATTAATCCCAACTGCAATTGTCTTAAACAGTGTGAATTCTTTATTGTCATTGTACGTATATACACAATATACATACAACAAAATTCACAGTTTCAACCAAACAGTCCATATAAACAAATGTAGTATTTACTTTGTCAGGTTTCTTTCATGTATAAAACAGATGTTTCCATTAATACCTTAAAATTTATTTTCTGACTGGAGAAAGCACAATATACAGAAATAATGGGAATCCTCAGGATTTATGAAAGTTAGAAAAGGAGCATTGGAACTGAAACTTTAAATAATCTTTTATTTATACAATACAGACTCTGAGTGAAAAAGTATGATCTAACAACTTAAAGTAAGCAACTATTGTTTTTATAGTAATGATTTGGACAACCTTTATTGTTGATAATTTTGTAGTTTTATAACCTGATATTTAATATAAAAGGACATTCATAGAATAGCTGAAAATTCATCTCAAACCATTAAAATCTAACTAAATCTAAATCCTTCAGCTAATGAAGAAACGCCCACCCACATCCCCCACATAAATATTTGTTGCCATTTACAACACTGAATGATAATATTGTTGCTTATTGCATACAGCCGGCATGGTTTGGAAATCATTGCCTAAGACTTACCATAATGTATGAGTTTACAGTCAGCTGTGATTTATTTAGCAAACTATGGTTAATAAAATTGTGACTTAACATAATTATTTGAGTCTAGCCACAGTGTGAGAGAGAACTGTTTTATTCCCCAATAGGATTTCTTAACTGTAAACAGCCTTCAGCTGAGTTATAAATGGTTCCTGGGTGTTTTGCTTGAACATTTTACAACATATGTAAAACATCACAAGAATTCAATACATTTTCATATAAAGAACTAATCCTTTGATTTTAATGTCAGCACTAGAAAAAAATAGGCAAAGAATAAGTGAAGAAAAATCTGATTTAAAAAATGGCAATATTGAAACCACTGGCCAAACATTTCAGCTCTGGTAATTACTGCCCTCAGGATGGACACCCTTGAGAAAATCTATCAAATAGCTAAGTTAGGTTTTATCAGGGGTTTTAAGACTATTTCTCAAAGATAATATAAAGACTGTCTTTTCTATTAAAAGTGTTAATCATTTGAACAAGAATGCACCTATCAAATCCATAAGTGTTTCTTAATGGCAACTATACATTCAATTTTCTCAAGTTTTGAATCTTTAATTGTTTCCCTTTTTACCCAACTTCCATTGTCACTGCACAATAGTTATTCATATATAATAGTCCTTTCCCAGGACAATATTCTCTGAATCTGATAAGGTGGATTTAGGTGTTAATAAAGTGCTGCAATGCTAAAATTTAAGTTCCCCCAAATTCTACTGTTTTCATTGTGGCAAAATATCAAGACTATTCCTCCAGTGTATTCTTTAATAAAAAAAATGTCCATGTAAAAAAAATAAACAGTATCAAATGCTTTCCAATGGAGCTTCACAACCTGACTATTAAATACACTTTATAGACTCTAGGTTTTTTCCAATATGGAACTTTAACAATGAGAAATGTAGTCTAATTATTAAAAAAGGTATGTTGCATAGCTATTTCACTTGATGCTAGCAAACTTTATATAATATGCCACATAGGGAACATCAACTTGGCAAAAGGTTTGCAGGCCAAACTTTATACAGGATAAATATAATGCACCACAAGTGTACTATATTTCATCCCAACTTTCACTTATTGGATTCAACTTCACTTTGTAGCTTGATTTTTTTTTTCTAAGACTCAGTCACAGAAAAGGCCTACACTATGAATTTTCCTGGGAAAAACTGCAGCAGTGACTTTGAACCTTCCTTTAAAATAATAAAAAATATCTGCCCATTCTGCATGAGGGTTAGAAGCAGACACTACTTATTTCAATAGATGAGTGTTACTTTGAGTCAATATTGCTTCATTGCTTAGCAACAACATGTACCTACCGTATATGCCGGCGTATAAGACGATCCGGCGTATAAGACGACCCCCCAACATTTCCACTCAAAATATAGTTTGTTATATACTCGCCCCTCTTCCGCACGCCTTCCACTTTTGCACTTTTTTTTTTTGGAGGCACTTTTGTGCACCGTGGAATGGAATCCGTGAAGCCGAAAGGAGCAGCCAGCCTTCTCCCAGCTCCCAAGGAAGCGAGGCTCGCACCGCCCGGGCTCGCTGAGGTATCCGGCTGGGGCTGTCAGGAGTTGTTACCACTGGCGCGGCTCCAGCGCAGCTACAGTCCGTGCCTTGCCTGGAAGGAAAGGCAAAAAGGAAGAGCGCGGCGGCGCTTGCAATGGCAGCAGCGGCTCCTGGTTTTGCCTTTCCTTCCCGAGGCAACGCGGGACTGGAGCCGCACGGAGCCGCGCCAGCGGTAACAACTCCTGACAGCCCCAGCCGGATACCTCAGCGGAGCTCGGGCGGTGCGAGCCTCGCTTCCTTGGGAGCTGGGAGAAGGCTGGCTGCTCCTTTCGGCTTCACGGGATTCGCTTCCACGGTGCGCAAAAGTGCCTCAGCCGCGGCAGCCGCAGTGCTTCCCAATTACGATTTGCCGGCGTATAAGACGACCCGGCATATAAGACGACCCCCCCAATTGGAGGCATGTTTTTCAGGGCAAAAAAGTCGTCTTATACGCCGGCAAATATGGTAGTTGTTCAATGTTACTATAGCAATAACTAATGTCAGTTCGCTATAATGGAGATGAAAAGAATAATCTAAATTTCACAGATTTGTTTCTTCTATACTTCTGTTTCATTTTGTAATGAAAACAATTATCACGATGACTTTGTAGAGTCTCCTGAGAAATGCTAATGATTCAGTATTTTCTCTGTATATCTAGACATTTTCAACTGAAGTAGACATTGTCAAATTGAGACAACTTTATCAAATAGTTCTTGTTTCCATGTGCCTACAATCATTGAGAATAATTATTTTGGCAGACTTTATTTAGAAGAAAGTGCAAAATTAGCAGTCATTTTTATTAAACTTTAATTCCTGTTCAACAGTCTGCATCACTGTGTACCTATTGGACTTTGCACCACTAGAACCTTAGGGTCTCCAGACCTTTTCCCTCATCCTCTTCTTACTGTCACTGAGTATTCACTCCACTTTCTTCAAATGTTTAAGCAGTGATGTGAATGAGATCCTTTTCTCACTTGTTTTCCACATCTCCTCTGCCTCCCCAAAATCTGCTAGGGGTATTGGAAAGGGATGAAGATGTTGTGATTACTCATACCATTTACCCTTTGTTACAGGTTAATAAAACCACTTATTTGATTTCAGTTTGCTATGATTTGGAAAGTTTATGATGCTAAATTGTGTCCTGAGGGTAGTTAATATTAAAATAGACCTGTTGTAATTATTTCAACAGATGAAACGGATGTCTTCAATACTATTTTGCTGGTCAATTTAGATTATTCTAAATTTTCAAAGCTTGCTCCTTGGAAGACTTTTTTAAATTATTGTTTTTTTTCTTTTTTAATACAAAATTAAAACAAATTGGTACTAATAATACCTTGCCTCTTTTTATTAAACAAATACATTTAAATATTTATTTAAATATATCTCTCTTTCCTTTATTCTCTGATTTGGCATCAGGAATCTTCAGTAAAGATAGTCTTTGATTTACAATCATATTGGAACCAGAATTTCTGTTGCTAAGCAAGATGGTGGTTAGGTGAGTCATACCTGATTTTATGATTTTTTCCCCACAATTGTTAATCACTACAGTTGTTAAGCGAATCATGCAATTGTTAAGCAAATCCAGCTTCTCCCATTGACTTTGCTTGTCAGAAGCTGGCTAGGAAGGTTGCAAATGGTAATCACTGTATGCTTTTTTGGCTCAGCATATCAAGCACCTTTTTTAACTTGGAAGATACTAAAATACAAAGTCTTCGACAACATGAATTTTCTATTGCTGTCTTATAAAAGAAGGAGATTGGTCAGTTAATAGCATGCCAAAAGCAGCTAGATGATAATAATCCTGCTATTTAACATTTTTGAGAAATCCACATATGAATATAGAAAGCAAACAGTTCTGTTTAAGAACCAGTATGGAGTACATATCTTAAACCAAGCACCTATGTAACTATCAAGGCAATTCATTAGATTAATCAATGTAGTCACTAAAGGTTGAGTTCCACTCAACAGAGACTTTAATTATTTGCATATAAAAATGTCACTTACCATTTTCTCTGAAATCTCCTTTACAAATGAAAGAATGACAAGCTGGTCACAGAGAGGTGCTATCCCACTGATATAAAATTCAGTGTTGAACTGAGACACTGAGCAGCAGATAAATAAAGAAACAGCTAGTTTACTATTAATTCATATTATTGGTTATGTTTTCATGATGAAATAATATCACAGACATTTCAATATGCAAATGAAGTTAATATCATTATAATAATTTCCTGAGAGACAGATCAGCATGCATTTAATTTTCCTTTAAAATTAATCTCTAAAATTTGACAAGTTGTTTGGCATACAATTGGTATTCTATACCAAAGTTGATTACCATAAAATTGATTGTTAGGGTAATCAACTTTAATTTTTGTAGAAGAAAATTATATGCTCAAGACTGATAAAACCAACCTTCAGTTACCCACAAGGTAGTAATCTAAGATAGTGTGCAATGTGAACACATATTTTGGAAATTTAACAGTTCAAAATAGATCATTATTTTAAGGTTACCAAGAATATTATGGATGTTGTAATTACTGCAGCTTTTCACAAATGGTGGTATTTCCACCATCTGTGGAGAGCTGCAGTAATTACAACATCCAAGCTCCATTGAAAAGAAAAAAGAAGGAACATGGGCTTTACTGAATTTCACAAGAACTTTCTGAATGTCTGGATTATAGATCAAAAGGTTATCCTGTCATAACACTATTATGAATATAAAACTTCACTACATAAGACTTGGATAATGGTACAGAATAAGCTCTAGTTGATATGTGGCCATCACACATGTATTGGTTTTAAGATTTTGGGAGTTTTTTGTAATGTTGAAGCTCTGTAACATTTGTAACAATCTGTTTTTTCTATTATTGGACTTCTTTGCTTTAGCTCCCAGCTTCTAGTGTCAAAAGCAATGTATCTACCCTGGTGTATTTCAGCATCCTACTCATTGATATGTCTCTCTCACTTTCTGCTGTTCTAGACACTAAGCAACAGGCAGCCATGGTTACAATTACTTGGGGGAGGGGGGAGCATGCTGGCAAATTTTGGACATTCTACCCCTTCATTGATAAGTATGAAGAGGCTATTATAGGCAATAGACCAGGGGTTCCCAACCTGGGGTGCTCGGAGATGATATTCCAGGGGGTGCGAGAAAAGTCCAGGTAAATAATAGGATATTGGCTATATGTTGGCATTTTTATTTATTATTTATTTCAGGGGGTGCAAGGTTCGAGTGAAATTTCTTTAGGGGTGCGGGGCGAAAAAAAGGTTGGGAACCACTGCAATAGACGAAAGGTGGCTTGAAAAATTTACAGTATCCTTTCATGGAGGTGTCCTGAGAATTCACCTTTCCATTTTGTATGGAATGGGAATAATGAGATTACAATAACTCCATAATTTGTCTTGGCTCCAGAGTTGGAGTGCTGACTGAATAACATTCTTTACACTCTCCCATTAGTCAACAAGGAAGGAAACAAGATAAGGCTTTCTGTCTGTTGAGATTACCAGAAATGCATATGATGACAGATTGGCTTTGAAGTCTTTTAGTGGGAGTGGGAGTACAAATAGTGGTGGTTAGTTACTTTTAACTAACAAAATAGTCAAATTCAGATTATAATATTACTATACAATATTTCCAACTGAGATTTAATTTTAATCACAAGAACATATATAATCCACTCAGAAAGAATGCATATCTTCTCAAGTTACATTTCTGCTACAACTTTTTTATTGCAAATTAAAAAGAAAGAAATCAAATGAACAGGAAAAGAAAACGCAAAATGAGACCCAAAAAGAGAATATCGCTGGATTTTCCCTACATAAAAGAATACCTATCACAATATTTTCAGTATTGCAACTGGTCAGAATTGATTTTTATATAATTGTAGACATAAATTCAACATAATCTTCTAATACAAAATAAATATACTGTGTATGAAAACTTGTAGTAACTTTAGAACTGGAAAGCAAGGAAATGCTATTTTTAATGCTATGCTCAAGAGATAATAAAACCTAAAAGTATTCAGAGTTTATATCTCTGCACAAACAGTAAATCGGTGTAAAATACATTTATATGATGTCAAACTTGAACTGCATGATAAATACAATTCAAGTACAATGGTTAACTTTAAGTGGGAGTTATTAGTTATTGGGTTAGACTCAGATGCTCAGGAAACAATTGGTTGAATTTAAGGAATCAGTCTGCCTGTCTTGTAGAAATCCTTTTGCCCTGCAAAGACCTGATACTCAGGTATTTGAAAGAAACCATATATTCAGATACAGGGAATAATAAGTCCTCCTCTCCCAACATATTCAAGTTCAAATACAGCCTAGTTTCCTAGATGATATAAAATAACTATACTATTTGAACCTATAAAGATATAAATTGAAATCGGCACTTTTTCCAATTTAATAAGCAGGAATAGTTGGGAAGAGATAACTTCAGCATTATGTAGTGGTTGATGGATTGGATTAAAATTATTAAATCCTATGTACAACATCACGTTTCAATGATGGAAGCTCACTGGGTGAGATTGAATAGTCATACTCTGAACTATTTTGCAGCTTGGCTCTTGTGGGGAAAAATCAGAGTATTATTTATGGGATCCTAAGATCCTGATGAAAAGACAGGATTTAACAGCTATCAAATATATCATTCAAATAAATTTTTGAGTGATTATAAGGCATCTTACAAAATATAATACTTGTATTTAGAATATTTCCTTCACAAGCTAAAATTTTTTAAAGGAAAACAATCATAGATTACTAGAAGGTTGATGGACTCATAAAATTGAAGCATAGAGGAGTATATTTATTATACATTTGAAAATATTATGAACTATCTTTCTGTCCTGTATAAAATAGTTCTCATTCTGGAACAATCCACTCATATGACCTGTAGAGCTACTCCAAGGTGAGCCATTTACTAAATTTTTGCCTACACGCCATCTATATAGAATAAACAGGTCTACAAAATAAACTATTCTATTTAGGAAACTACTTCTAGAAATTATATTCTAATGCACAAGAGTTAACAGGCTGAAATCAGTTTGCCCATGTGATACTACTATATTCAAGCTGCAATCATTTCTAAGTGGACTAGAAATACAATTCAAGCTGCTGGCCATTACCATAACCATTTTATGTCTATTATCTAAGTATTTGAGGGACTGCTTTCCCAGGTGGAATCTGTCCATCTGATAAAAACAAACAGGGAAGTAGAGGAGAGACCCTCGTCCAGACCCTCTTGCAGAAAATCCAGTATTGAACCGAGGTGAGTTCAATGTGGTGTCTCAAACACCAACCGCAGAAAATCTTCTACATTGCATCATAAATCCTAGTAGTGGAAGGCCGCCTGGTCACCTGGATTGTCTGTATGACTTTATTGGAAACTTCTCCTGTCTCAGAAGTCCCCGCTCAAGTGCCAGATGGTCAACTGGAGCCACTGGGACTCCGGATGGTTGATGGGACCCTGGCTGAGGAAGACTCTGTCCAGGGGAATCCTCCAAGGTCTGGAAATCGACAGGCTGACCAGATTGCTGAACCACGATCGTCTGGGCCAGTGGGGAACTAACAACAAGACCTCTGCCCTCTTCGACAACACCTTCCTGATTACCCTTGGAATTAGGGGAAGAGGGAGAAAGGCATACAACACGCCCTGGGGCCACGGGCAGCCTAGTGCACTGAGCCCTTCTGCCCCTGGTGCTGGAAAGTTCACAAAGAATATTGGAAGTTGAGTGTTCAACAGAGAGGCAAAGAGATTCAAGATCGGATGGCCGAACCACTCTGAAAACTCCTTGAAAAGACTGGGATGCAGATGCCACTCTGACTGGTCAACTGTGGCCTTGCTGAGCCAGTCTGCCTGCACATCCGAGACTCCTGAGATGTGCTCAGCCCATATCAATAGGAGGTGTCTCTCTGCCCAAAGGCACAGTTGGGTCGCTTCCTGCATGAGGGACCTGTAACGAGTGCCCCCCTACTGCTTTATGTGGACCTTGGTGGCCACATTGTCTGTGAGAAGGACATGCTGTGCCGAAACCTCCTGCTGGAAACTCCTGAGGGCCAAATGGGCCGCCCTGAGTTCGAGCCACTTTATATTGTGACATAGCTCTTCTTGCGACCACCGCCCCTGGGTTACTTGTGATCCAAGGTGGGCCCCCAGACGAACAGGCTGGCGTTGGCTGTGATGGTCAGCCTTTGTGGTTCCTTTTTTTTCTTCTTTCCCTTTACCTTTTAAACAAAAAAATCTTCTCTACTTTTTCACCCGTTCTTCTTTTTACATTTTTTTCTCCCCTTTTCTTTTTGCATATTACTGGAACCAATTGGATTAAGGTATACAAGTGCCTCAAGATTTTTTCCCCTCCTCTTTTTATTTTTTACTTTATATTTTCTATTGGAGTGGCAGTTGCTTGCTCTTGTTTTCTTTTTTCCTTTCTTTTTTCCTTTTTTTATTGCTAAGTATTACAAGATGAGTAGAAAGACAACAGCTCCAGCTTCTTCAATACCAATAGCTTTCTCTTCACCATCTGGAGGACAACGATCAATACAGATGATGTTACAACAGGAGAAAGAGAAGGAAGTGACATTGCAGATGATTATGCAAGGAATCCAAAAGATTGAAAAGAGAACAGAGAATATTGAGCAAAGAACTGAAAAGACAGATGAGAAAGTAGAGAATATCCAACATATGATGATGAAATATGAAGATAGATTAAAGAAAATTGAAGAACAAGATATACAAAGACATAAGAAAATTGAAGATATTAATACTCGATTGAGCAAAGTTGAAAAGGGCAGGAGTGGACTATAGGGATGGGAAATTGATAGATCAGAATTCTATCTGAGTGAGATTCCAAAATATAGAAGAAAAAAAGGGTGAAAACCTTGCTGAAATAATGATAGGAATACTGGCAGAAGCGTTAGAGATAACTAAAGAGAAGATGATGGATGGGATGGATGAAGTGTTCCATATCTATACAAGATATGCAATGAGAAACAAGTTACCAAGAGAAATTCACATCAGATTTACCAAGAAAACTATTAAAACACAGATATTGCAGGTGGCAAGAGACAAAATGTTAAAGTACAAAGATAAAGAAATTGTGGTACTGAAACAGGTACCAAGAAGACTAAGAGAGATAAATTGACTAAATTGACTAAAGAGTTACTTAAAAGAGGAGTAAATTACAGATGGTTGATACCAGAAGCTCTCCTGTTCACCTGGCAGGAACAAAGACACAGAAATGACACAGTTGAAAAAGCGGAGCTATTCTATCTAGAATATCTTAGAGGAAAGGAGGAAGATACAAGAAAAGAAGAGTCAATCAAATTTTAAGAGGAGTGTATAGCAATAATTGAAAAAGAAAAAGAAGAAGGTGCAGTAGGTGGTGTACCCAGAGAGCAACGAGAACTAAGATCTACTAGAGCAACAAAACCTTCTAATATGGATGAAAGAAAATTGATTATGATTAATATAAATGGATTTAATTTAGTTACTAGAAGAAGAAAAGTATTTCACAAATTAGAGAAATTAAAGTTTGATATAATCTGCCTACAAGAAGTACATATTAAAAAACAACATGAATATATATTGAAACAAAAAAAATAGGGAAATTATTCACGTCGTTGACACAATGTAAAAAAAGAGGTGTGGTCTTATATATCAGAGATACAATTCTGGCAGAAGCAATCTATACAGATGATGATGGAAGGATTTTGATGGTGGAAATAGTGGACATTAATGTAAAAACACTTTTAATAGCAATTTATGCTCCAAATGATAACCAAGAAGAATTCTACAGTAAATTACATATGAAAATAATTGAACTGGACTAAGTTAATATTTGCATGATGGGAGATTTCAATGGAATAATTAATGATCAATTGGATTATAAACACAGAAATCAACGAAGAAAATTAGAAAGACATTACCAAAATCCTTCTTTCAAATGATAGAGGAAACAAACTTAAAAGATGCATGGAGAGAGAAATGTGGAAAACAAGCAATATACTTTTTATTCAAACAGACATGTATTATGGTCTAGAATAGATATGATATGGATGTCAGCACAATTACTTTCTAATATACGAGAAATTGAAATAGAAACAAGTACTTAGGCAGACCATAACCCAATGATAGTTACTTGGAAAGGACAAAAGAGGAGATCTAGATAGACTTTAAATAATACGATATTAAAGGAAAAAGACTTTAAACAGAAAATTGAGAGAGAATTGGTTTTCTTTTTTAAAGAAAATAAAAAAGAGGATACATCTCTACAGAATCTCTGGGACACGATGAAGGCCTACACAAGAGGTTTGATAATAGATTATACAAGGAAAAGGAAGACTTTCAAAATACTGGAAGACGACTATAAGAGACTGGAAAAAGAATTACAGAAATTTCCGCAAAAAAAAGACATTAAAATTAAAATGGACATAACTAAACATAAAATGGGACTAATGGAAAAAGAGGAATTAGCACAAAAAATTAAAAATGCTAAACAGAATTACTTTGAAGATGCAAACAAACCAGGCAGATGGTTAGCCTATAAATTGAGAAAGGAAAGAGAATCAAGAAGGATTAGTCAATTAATAGATGAAGAAGGACATGTTTGCTATGAAAATGAGAAGAAAAATATTATACAAGATTATTATGGAAAACTGTATTATCAAGAGAATATTCAAGAAGAAAAAATTAAGCAATACTTACAGAAAGTGAAGTTACCCCAGATACCCAAAGATATTGAAACAATGTTAGAAGGGAATATAACGATGATGGAATTAACTGAAGCCTTAAAAAAACAGAATGCTGGAAAAGCACCAGGTCCAGATGGATTGCCAGTGGAATTTTATAAGACTTTCCAGGAAATACTGAATCTACAATTATTAGAAGTCATGAATAAAGATATGTCAAAGAAGAGAATACCCAAAACATGGTCAGAAACATATATTACAGTTATACTGAAGGAAGACACAGGCATTGTGGCTGTGCGAGCTGTTCAACAACATCGTCTCCACGGGAATAGTGCCACACGACTGGTACCGCAGCACCACTGTTCCGATCTGGAAGGGAAAGGGCAGCCCAGCGGACTGCTCCAACTACAGACCGGTCAGGTTACTGTCACACACTATGAAGATCTTTGAACGCGTCCTCGATAAGCGCATTCGGGACATCGTCGACATCAGCGCCAACCAGGCCGGATTCATCAAGAACTGCGGCACCACCGATGCCATCTTCGGCGTGCGGATGCTGATGGAGGCTCACAGAGAGAAGAAAATCCCGCCTCCACACCGCCTTCTTGGACTTGGAAAAGGCCTTCGACCGAGTCCCGCACGATCTCATCTGGTACGCACTGCGAGATCACGGCGTGCCCGAGCTACTCGTACAATGGGTCCAACTCCTATACAGATGTCACAAAAGCCGTGTAAAAGCGGCAGCTGGGATATCAGAGGAGTTCAATATCACCGTTGGCGCACACCAGGGCTCTGCTCTCTCACCACTGCTGTTCATTCTGGTGATGGACACAATTACACACGACCTGCACACGCCCGCCCCATGGACGCTGCTCTACGCCGATGATGTGTTCCTGGCCAACCTGCGCAAGGCTGAACTCGAGCACCTAGTCCAACAGTGGCACGACCGCCTCGAGCAGTTCGGGCCCGGTTGAACCTAAAGAAGTCCGAATACCTGACCACTGACAACGAAACGACAGGCTCCATCCACGTGAACGGGCAGGAGCTACCGCGCGCCTCCACCTTCAAGTACCTGGGAACTACTCTTGGGAAGAAGGCCTACTACAAACTGAGGTGGCAGCCAGGATCAACGCAGCGTGGGGCAAATGGAAGTCCGTCACGGGCGTCCCTCTGTGACAAGAAGATGCCGATGCGCCTGAAGGCGAAAATCTATAACTCTGTGGTGCGCCCGTGGCCATATACGGCGCAGAGTGCTGGCCGACGACCAAAGAAGTCGAAAGCAGACTCCAGACAATGGAGATGCGAATGCTCCGATGGTCGGTAGGCCTCACCCTACTCGATCGCGTCAGGAATGAAGAAGTGCGCAGACGGTTCAACGTCGTGCCCATCCCCACGGTCATGAGGCAGTCCCGGCCACGATGGTTCGGCCATGTGAGTCGCGCCAAGGAAGAATCCATCATCAAATCTACGATGAAGGTGATTGTCGGAGGAGCGAGACCGCGTGGTAGACCTAAGCAACGCTGGATGGACACGATCAAGGCCGATCTAGAGACCGCGAAGGCAGACCCGACATACGTGGCAGACAGAGAGGCGTGGAAGCAGTACTCAAGGACATTAGCGGACCTCGCCAGAGCGCGAGACAAACGCTGAAGAAAAAGAAGAAGAAGAAGAAGACTGAAGGAAGACACAGACCCGCAGCAAGTTAAAACTATATAGACCTATATCCCTATTAAATTCAGACTATAAAATTTTTGCTTCAATCCTGGCAGGAAGACTGAAAGGATATTTAAATAATTTTATTCATACTGATCAAAATGGATTTCTGCTAAAGAGACAAATTAAAGACAATATGAGAATAATTCTGGATACTTTGGAATACTATGAGGCACATCCTGAAAAGCAAATGGCTTTGATGTTTTTAGATGCACAAAAAGCCTTTGACAATGTGAGTTGGCGATTTATGTTATTGCAACGAGTACAAATGGGCTTTGGTAAAAAATTATTCAAGCCATTGAAACGATATATCACAAACAAACTGCAAAGGTCATCATAAATGGAGAATTAACAGAGTCTATAGATATAAGAAAAGGGACTAGACAAGGTTGCCCACTGTTGCCTCTGCTGTTTGTGTTAACATTGGAAATGTTGAATAGGAATATTAGAGCAGAAAAAGAAATAAAAGGAATGAAAATTAAAAAAGAAGAGTATAAATTGCAAGCCTTTGCAGATGACCTGGTATTTATATTAGAGGATCCATTGGAAACAGCATCTAATTTAATAGAAAAGATAGAAGAGTATGGAAAAGTAGCAGGTTTGAAAATAAAGATAAAACAAAGGTATTAACAAAGAACATGTTAGCAAGACAAAAGAAAGAGTTGGAGGAAGTTTTAGAAATACAGGTCACAAATAAGGTTAAGTACTTAGGGATATATATTACACCAAGATGTAGTACATTGAAGGAGGATAATTACTTTAAACTCAAACAACAGATTGTGACAGACTTGACAAAATGGGAAAATTTACAATTATCAATGATTGGGAGAATATCTACAATTAAGATGAATGTATTGTCTAGAATTTTATATTTATTCCAGACAATTCCAATTCGATTAGGGAAAGAGTTTTTCGAAGACTTAAATAAAATTGTGGTGAAATATATTTGGCAGGGTAAGAAAGCGAAAATAAAACTTAAACTGTTACAAGATGCAAGAATAAGAGGAGGGTTTGCTTTGCCCAACTGGGAATTGTATTATCAGGCAACAACCTGATGTGGGTAAAGGAATGGATAACATTAAGGAACTGTAAATTATTGACTTTAGAAGGACATGACCTGCTGTTGGGATGGCATGCTTTCCTCTGGTATAAGGGAACTAAAACACAGGAGTATTTTAGAAAACATTATATTCGAGAGGCATTGGGAGAAGATAAGAAAGCAATATTACTTAAAAAATCCATTATGGATATCTACCACTGAAGCTTTTTCTTATCCAATAATATATAAAAAGGAACAAATAGTTAGATATGGTGAGATATTGAATGAAAAGGGTGAACTTAAATCTATGCAAGCGTTGGAAGAACAAGATATAAAAATGAATTGGTTTTCATATTTGCAAGTACAATCTAGATTTGATAAAGATATTAAATTAGAAGGTATTTATGATGAGTTGACTGACTTAGATAAAATCTTGATATATGCTGATGAAAATGTAATCAAAAAATTTTTATGGACATTTACTAGAATTTAAATTGGAGGAGGAACAAGTTAAAGAAACAATGATTGCTTGGTGGAAAAATTTTGGATATGGGATTGATATAGAGAAATGGCAGAAATTATGGTCTCAAAATTATAAAATGACAATCAACTGCTTATAAAGAAAATTTGTATAAGATGTTTTACAGGTGGCATTTACTCCAGACAAGAATTGCGAGAATGTTTAAGAACAAATTGGATAAATGTTGGAAATGTCATCAGATACCTGATTCATATTACCATATGTGGTGGACGTGCTTAGATGCAAAAAGATATTGGACTAAAATCCACACATGGTTGGAAAAAGTGATAAAACAACATATAGACTTTAAGCCAGAGATATTTTTATTGGGAATTATACTGGAAATGTACAATAAAGAATTGAAATATTTGATTGTAAATGTTTTAACAGCGGCTAGGATTGTATTTGCTAAGAATTGGAAAAATGAAAAAATACCTATGCAGGAGGAAGTTATTAAGAAAATTATGGACTGTGCTGAAATAAGTAAATTGACATTTGAAATTAGAGAACAAGAAGATAAACAATTTTACATGATATGGGATTTGTTTTATCAATGGTTGGATAAAAAGACATGGTAATGTAATAGATTACGAAATCTTGTAATAGAAGTTTAATAGATCGATATAAAATATAATATAGATATATATAACCATTGGATGAAAGTACAATATAAATTTCATAATAAAATCTAGAATATCTCGTATAAAATGATGGAATAAATAGTTTAGTCATGAATGATTAATAACTGATAAACATATAAGCATATGTTAGTTTGACAATGTGAGAATTTATTTAATGTGTGAATAGTGACTATGAAAGGATAGCACAAAAGATTTGTAACCAACTGACACACTGTATGTATATAAAATGGAAGATGGGTTTATGTTTTTATGTTTTGTCTGTATATGTTTGTCTTAAAAAATAAAAATTTTTACATAAAAAAAGATAAAATTGATTCCCTGTTTTATAATATTTAGACTCTCCTTTGTCTTTTATTTCTAAAGTTAAACTATCTGATTCTGCACATGCCATAATTTTTCTTATTCTTTCTGTTTCTGAAAGTATGATTTCATTTTTCCAATATTGTGCATATAATATTCTAGCTGCTGCCAATACATGTACTATTAGATACATAATTTCCTTCTCAAATTTTTCTAATATTATACCAAGAAGAAAAAATTCCGGTTTAAATGGAATACATTCTCCCATCATTTGTTCTATCCATGTTGGAATCAAGTCTCCAATATTTTTTGCAGCATTGCAAGTCCACCACATATGAAAAAATGTGCCTGGTACATCTTTACACTTCCAACAATTTAGAGATATATTTTTAAACATTTTAGAAAGCCTTGCTTTGGTGGAAGATGCCACCTGTAAAACATCTTATAAAGATTTTCTTTATAAGCTGTAGTTAATGTTATTTTATTTGTGGTCCAAAGTTTTTGCCATTTAGCCAATTCAATATTATAACCGAAATTTTTGTCCATGCCACCATTGTTTCTTTAACATGTTCTTCCTCAAGTTTATATTCTATTCATCCATCATCTATTCTTGTTCTAAAAACTACACTGCAGCAATCAGAAGAATACAGCACATAACCAAATATTTCCCTGTGCATGACAATGAAATACCCATATATTATATGGGAATATAATTTCTGAGGTAGCCTCATGTATGATTAGGAGACCATGCATCTTCATCCATATTTTGTACATTGGTTAAGTAAATTGGATCTCACATCTATAAGCATGGACTACCATTTTCTAACGACTTCCTATTTACAGAATCATGCCAGAATCATACCTGAAATACATTGATTTGGTTTTTTTATAAGTGTTTTCTTCCATCGATTTGTTTTCATTCTGTTGTTTTTTTTTTAATCAACCAAATGTTGATCAATTGGTTGCAAAAGAAATTTATTGACTAATTTTCCATCTGAGCCTGACACCATAGTCAACTGAGACATTGAGAGAGTAAGTGGCCTAATGTCAGCCAGCCAATTTTCATGCCTAAGATAGGTCCACAACTTACAGTCTCCTGATGTCTTAATTACTAGATCAAATCAGTTCTCCCCTGAAATATTTTGAATGTACTAAATATATAATATTGCAAGTAAAGACCTTTTTAAAAAGAGGGAAACTTTGTGATTTTGAATGTTTAATTGTAAAAACTATTATTTAGTGTAAGTTACTCACAAAAATATTACATTCGTACCTATTTCCACATAACGACTGGGTAGATCCCGCATTTCACTTGCATGCCGTTCTTTCACTGAGCATATCTATAAAGAAAATAATATTAATTATAATTACTTGTTTTAGAAAATAGTGTAAGATCATACTGATGTATTGGCAAAGTAACCACAGTAATGTTAAGATTATAATTTCAGTAAATATTACAATTTAATGCTAGGAGCAGCATATAAAGTACCTAAATGTCTCAGAAATATCTGTAAGCGTTCATTCTTGTTTAAATTTCAAGTATAACATTAAATTTAGTATCATAGCTTTTATAGTTGTCAGATTAGCAACTGTCAGACTGTAATGGTAAAACCTACAAAAGTCTTTTGTCATGAAATCTACCAAATTTATGCTGTTTGTAGTTCTTTCGTAGAATTTTTTTTGCCTCAGATTCATCCAAGAAAGATTTTGTCTATGGAAAGAACTATGATTCTTTGTTACTTATTTTTATTTTTGCCACAAAATAATTCTTTACATGTTTTTAGCACTGTCTTAAATTCATATCAATATATGTTTCGGTTGGTCAAGAAAATAAGCATTTTTATATACATAACATCATACAACTTCCAAACATTACTTAGGATTCAGTCTTACAATGTCTACTCAAGTAGCCATTGTATTTACAATGTCTACTCAAGTATTCAGTGGTATTTACTTCCACAAAGGAAATGTTAAAGTTTTGTCCTTTTTGGTCTTTGGTTAGAAATGAAGGGCAATTGTTTGGTAGAAAACTGTTGTGTCTGCCCACACTATAACCTCTCCAAGAAAGCATGTATTCAACATCCCAGGATTCATTACTCACTAAAGTTAAGGCTGATGGAAAATAGTTGATAAAACATTCAACTTATATACTACCTTTTCAAACTAAGCAGTTAATGAAACCAAAACTCTTTTAGCAGCTCTCAAAGCACACTACTGGAAGACAAAGGAAGAAGATCATCCCAGTCTTGCCTACTCACATGCTTAAGATAAATCTGTCTGACCACTGGGCATTTGTCATTATTCCTTCTTATGAAGGTCAGCCCAATGACATTTCTATGGCAGCAGGAGTTCTCTGCACAGTAGTCAAATCAAATTTTCTCCCCCCCCCTTCCCTATCGCTTTCACTTTTCAGAAATAATCCTCTGTTTGTCTGTGATAGCAGCAAGCATTTATTACAAAGATAGGTAATTGTACCTTTACTGAATTTCCCCAGCCAATAATCAGTGTTAAATTATCTTTCCAGCAAAGGCTGCAGGGATACATATCAGGACGGAGGCTTATATCGTCTCGGGGCACATTGGTGATTCTTTGCTTAGCAGTCATGTCAAATATCTTCACGCCCTGGAATTTTAATACACAGTAAGAGAGTTCTGTGTGACATTTTTTACACAAAACATAGAAGTATTACAGGCTATATCAAGGTGGTAGCACTATTGGAGGCACAAAAAAGATTTTGGTGAACAATTGGAAAAATTTGGCAGGAAAACTTAATGTGAATTCTCTTCTACAGCAAGCTCTTAAAAATGTAGTAAACAAGGGAAGCAGTTATGTAATTTTACTTTGCTGCCGCAGTTTACAAACAAAACTCACGTATACATACATGCACATTGATCTTTCTTTTTTGTATTTCTTATTATACAAGAAAACTACAAATGTGTGATAAGATTTACAAAATACATGAAATAATTAGTTTTTCTCTGTTCTTTAAATTGTGAGAATTAAGTTGTGCTATCTTCTAAACATGTTGTTTAGAACTAATTTCTTTCTTGAAGTTAGCTTTGTCTAAGCTAGCAAAATTGATTACAAATTCTTTACAAATGTATCATGTTTTCTGACATGGAAACTGAACAAGATGTGGTTATGACCAAGAGATGAAACTCTTTATGCTTCCACTTTTGTAATTACAAAACTGTAAATTATTTGGACAATATCTCCTCTTGGACAAGAATTTCAAATCACAGTATACAGAAGTGAATGCTACAATTTCTTCCTTTCAGGAGAAAAAACATATACTAACAAGATGTTCCATTGTTTTAACACTGATTGCCAAAATTAAACTAGAAATGTTTGAAGTAGAAATATCTGTCTCTTAAACTTATGGGAAGACTCTACAAAATTGCTCTAAAACTACTTTATGTAGGGGGGGAAGCCCCTTCTTTCCTTAAACTTTTTTAGAATATTTATTAGCCTTATACATGACTGAATACTCTCACAAGATGTAGTATTTAAAAGGTCCTACATAATGACTTTTCTGGTTGCACATCTTAGTCTCCCTTTAAATGTTTCTAAACTACAGCTCCCAGAATTTTTCACCATTGATTATGATGTGAGGAAATTTGAAGCATTCAAATGTCCAAATTAGAATATTTGGAAGGTACAGGTCTCCTAGTTCTGCCTTAAAGAAAACGCACTGATTTTGGGAGGGAAATCGTGAAGGAATGTGATGGTATTACGTTTCCCAGAAAAGTGAGTAAGAGTACATTTTTCTTCTGAACTTTGAGGAGTTATTCTACAGATTTATGTTTTCCTACTAGCAAAAAGTGAGAATTACATTAAAACCATGGCAGAGGGTAAGAGAAATATTTAAGACTTCATATGACAGTAAGTCAACAGTTCTTGTTCATAAAGCAATCTACAATCTATGGTTTTGGGCTGAAGAATCCTAAATAAGAGTTTATTCTACAATCCTCTGCAAATTAAATTTCTAAACATTTCCTAAATGACGATAACAATGTGTCTCTTGAACAAGTTACAGGCTTATCTTTTCTGCCTTCAGTTTTAAAATACACATGCTCACACATATGAAATCACTTTAAGATGAATTAAGGTAATGACACCAGAGAAGTACACTATCAACCCAGCAGAACTCACCATATTGTTGGCCCATGCAATCAGATTTCCTCTCCATTTCACACTCCTTATAGGTCCCTCTCCTTCATGTAAAACAGAATGCTTCCATCTATTCATCCAATTCTTTTCAAATAACAATAACTGGGTAGAAGAGTAATTTTTAAGTTTTTAAAATAAATTAATATAAATAGGTATATCATATATATAAAGTTCACTGTAAAATAAAAAGTACAGGAGAAAATGTCTTCAGTTTTTAAATGACCGCAACAAGAAAGACAATATAGGCAAAGAAATACAAGCAGAACTAAAAGTGTAAGATTTTAGTTCATTACATAAAATCTAGGATAGGCAAAAATGTAATCCAGAATTTTTGCTTTTGAATGGTTTGATAAAGTTAATCACCCAGTATGATTTAAATGTCATACTTTCAAAATATTAACCTGTGTAAAGTGGACAATATCAATTACTACAGCAAATACGTATAAACAAGGAGATTCATAAAGATTTACATACTTTGTCTTCATGTTTTATTCCTTCCTTCTCATGTAACCATGGGAAGAAAACTAGAGTGCTTCTCTTCACTTTTCATCTAAATACACATAATTGCTCTTTCTATGGTTCATAAAATATATTATTAGATGCAGCTTACATTATTTGAACTGGTGACTCCTAAGGAAATGGACAGTGCTTTCTGTGCTGTCAGTTTGGCACCTGGATCCTGGCCCCCTACTCAGCTGTAAAAGCAGCCAGGGAGATGAACCACAATTGTGCCCATACAGTAAATTAGCTCCTTTGACAAAGAAGTGGCCCCTCGTCACCACCTCTTTGGCAGTGATGTGTCCCACTTCAGGAAGCTGTCCTTGGCATGGATGAAAGATTTTGGATATAGTATAAATTTGGATGGATGGCAAAATTTATGGGAACAAAATAAAAAAATGACTTTGGCCACATTGTTTAAAGAAAATTTATATAAATTGTTTTATAGATGGCATATTCCACCATCAAAATTGGCTAAAATGTACTCAAATCTTTCCCCTGTGTGTTGGAAGTGTAATAAGGAAAATGGAATGTATTATCATCTATGGTGGAATTGCAAAGAAGCCCAAATATTTTGGCAGAAAATCCAGAAATGGTTAGAAGAGATGTGTAAAATTAAAATAGAATATAGACCTGAATTTTTCTTGTTAGGAATTAATGAGGGAAAATATGATAAAGATATTATATACTTCATAATCCATGTAATCACAGCTGCAAGATTAGCCTATGCCCAACAGTGGAAATGTAAGGAAACCCCAGGAGAAACAGAAATAATTAGGAAAATTTGGATGTGCGCAGAAATGGATAAATTGACAAAAGAATTAAAAAATAAGGATGAATCTGATTATTACAAAATATGGGATAAGTTTTATCACTGGTTGGAAAAAAGGAAGGATCAAGAAAATAAGACGATTAAGGTTGATGTATATATTATATACTATGTATATAGAATGTATATATGTATTATTATTTATACAACTTAGCGATGTAAGACAATTATGTGGGTTGGGAGGATTGCACCATGTTCATTGGTTTTAAATGTCTTTTTCTTTCTTTTTTGTGTATGTTTAATAATTTTTTTTTAAAAAAGAATATCTTTGGACCCAGCAAATTTTGATAACTAATTATCAGTCATGAAACTCCCATTCCTTGTGAAGCTTATTGAGAAGATGGTCAGTCAGCAGAATCCTGCAGGAAATTCATTATCTAGACATGGGTTTCAGACTAAGATTTATTATTGAGTTATCATATTAATGACCTCTAGTGGAGTTGGGATGATGATTGTGCCTTGCTCTTCTTGCTCTCTTGGCAACTTTTGATATAGTCAACTACCGTATCCTTCTGACCTGTTTCTCTCTTACAGTGGTTCTCTTCATTTCTTTGGTGCCAGTTCCAGTCAGTTAGTGGCAAGAAGACATTGTTCACTATGCCCCTCACTTATAATCTCTAACCCCTCTTCCCTCCTTTTCAATATCTTCATGAATGGCTTGGTAAATTTATCTGCTGGTTTGGTATTTGGTATAATCAATATGCTGATGATGTCCAAGTATATCTTTTGATCCTGGATTGGCCAAGTGCGCCTGTCAGGGTTCAGTCCCAGAAATGAGAGGCTGTGTGGGTTTGAATGAGGAAGAACTGTCTTCAATTCAGTCCTATCAGGATAAAGTGCCTGTGCATGCTTGTACAGATATGGGATATTCCAACATTGATCCTTCAAGCAGTCATTCCTAATTACCCCCAAAGCAACACATAACAGAGCCACATGGGGCTGCTCTTGAAGACCACCTAGAAGTTTCAGCTGGCCCAGAATACAGCTGCACAGCTGTCAGGGTTCCAAGTAATAAATCCATTTCAAACAACACTCCAAGACAATTAGATTCCTCAAAGAATAGCTTTATTGGAAATACCGTATTGGCACTTATTTAGTGAAAAACCACTCTGAAAAGTCCTGTGGGTTTGCACCTAATTAAAAGTAAAAGTTTTTCTCTCAATCCCAAACAATCAGTCACATGGTCCAATCAAGACGCTATCTGATGGTGCGTGACAACACTCCTCCTTCCTCCAACCAGGTGTAAGAACGTCCTTTGTTCTCAAGAGAAAGTATTATTTTTTAACTACATAAGCCCAGCTATCTCTAATCCCCCTCCCTATTCCTCAACTCTAGTGTGGCAGCACTGAAGCTCCAAGATGGTTTCATCCAGGCAAGCTTCAGGATTGAACAGGCTGCCCCTCTCAATTGAAGTGGATTTCTGGCAAGACAAAGCATATGGGGGAAATTAGTTGACTCATCTTAACCCCCCACCTTCCTCCACCTGGAGGTCCCTTTGGCTTCTGAGAACCCATAATGAAACTGCTTAACCAACCTATCTGCCTTTACATCCCAGCTCTTGAAAAAAGTGGCCTCAGAGAGAGGGTATTGTTAGGAATGTAAGTCACCTAACATTTGGGTTGGAAATATATAAACCAGGATAAACATTTTAATACTGTTTCTTTAAGGGAATGCTAAAATTGTAATTGGGTGTGGTTCCTCAAACAGCCATATGATGGAGCCAGAAACCTGGGTTGTTTAGTTCTGTTGTTGCTGAGAGTGTTGCCGTTCCTGCATTTTTCCTATTGACTGTTGCTGATCATCGTTAGTCTTGGATTTGATGTGAGTCTTTTACTAAACTGTTTATGATACTGGACTTTGTTATTTGGATTATCCCTGGAATGAAAACTGACTGCTTTAACCGTGAATGACTTGGACTGTTTTGTTGGACTTTGCTTAAACATTTATTGGAAGTAAAAACCTACATTTTTATTATACAGTGTATCTGGGTGCTGGTTGTGTGTTATTCAAACACTACTCTCAAATACGTCTCCCTGTATGCGTACATTCGCCTAACGGGGAATTACCTCAACACTGGTTATGGGCCCAGGCCATACCAGGCTCAGATAACTGAGAGTTAGTGTGAATACACAGTACTGTATACAGACAGCTTTTACTGTTTAATTGTGGGTTACTGTCCTGGTAAAGATGGCACAAGACACTTCAACCAGTCTATCACTGATAACCCGGTTGGATGGAACAAACTATGTTTCCTGGTCTATGAAGTGCAGTCTACTTCTGCGTAGAGAAGGTTTATGGAATGTAGTTCAAAATCCACTGGATGTAAATGCTTGGGATCCAAATAATGAGGATGATGCCAAGAAGCTTGCTGACTTTAAACAGAACAACGAACAAGCTCTTTGTATAATTGGACTAACACTGAGTGACCAGCAGCTAGTCCATATTCATGGAGAAGAGTCTGCTGCTAGGTGTTGGGAGAATTTGAAGAGGATTTATGTTTGTGACAGTGTAGGTGCACACATACATCTTACACCTAAACTGTTTAGAGCACGTCTTCTGAAAGGTGGAGATATGTTAGCTCATTTGAACTTCATGAAAAGAACTTTTCAAGAGCTACATGAAAAGGAACTGATATTTTCAGAGCTGCATCAAGTTTACACCATTCTTTCCTCATTGGATGAAAGTTATGATGATTATGTATCTTCACTGGAAGTCCTGACCAGAGATAAACTGACACTGACTGACATAACCGGAAGGTTGTTAGAAGAAGCAAGAAGACGGCTAGATAGGGACCAACTGAGGAAGGAACAACCACAAGAAGAGGATTTGTCTTCAACTGCCTATACTGTTAGGAAATGTTTTTCTTGTGGGGCTAGGGGATGTACAGCTAAATTCTGTAAGAAAGGAAAACAACAGAATACTGGTAATCACCAGAAGGCCAAGAAGAATGTTAGTTTAGCTATGTCTAGCAATTCAACTGTAAACCATGATTTGTGGGTAGTTGATAGTGGAGCATCGTAATGCATTATTAAAGATAGAAAAAAGTTTGTAAAGATGTCCACGAGTAAGCAACATGTATCATTGGCAAATAGATGGAAGATTAAAGCATCAGGTGAAGGCACTGCATATTGTTCTTGTATAAACAAACATTTAACTATGTTATATGTGCCTAAACTGAAATTTAATTTATTATCAGTAAGGGCTTTAGTTAATCTTGGTTATGTAGTAACCTTTAGGGGAGACAACTGTATAATAGAGAAAGAGGGTAAAAGTGTTACTGCTACATTAGAGAATGATTTATATGTGATACATGATGACCAGTTGAAGATGGCTAACTCAGTTTATAACAATGCTAAGCCACATGATGAATGTATACATAGATGTCTAGGGCATATTAATTTCAAAATGCTCAAACAAACTGTTGAATTGTCAGAGGGAGTAAAATTGAAACCCTGTAGCAAGTATTTAAACTGTAATGCCTGTAGCCAAGAGAAGAGCAAGGTTACTCCTGCAAACAGGCTAAATGGGTTTAAGACCAAAGAACCTTTAGAGGTTGTGTTTGCTGACATAATTGGTCCTAAAAAACCAAGTTTAGGAGGTGCCTGCTATATTTTGAGTATTATGGACCATTACTCATGATATGGTTTCTGCTATCTTATGAAACATTCCAACATTTCTTTAACTGGCTAAGGTTTACTGAGAGAAAAATGAAAAGTAAAGCAATTACTTTAGTTACTGATAATGGAACTGAATTTGTTAACAAAAGATTCCAAAATATTTTGAAATTGGCTGGTGTTGAGCATAAACATTCTGCACCTTACAGACCACAACATAACTCATTTGTAGAATGAAGAGGGCAAACATTACAAGCCATGGCTCGCACTATGTTATCTGATTCAGGTTTACCTGAAACACTGTGGGGTAAGGCCATAATGTGTAGTAATCATGTTTTAAACAACGTAGTTAATACAACAACTGGTGAATTGCCATTCACTCGTTGGCATGGCAGAAAACCAAATTTAAGTTACCTACACACATTTGGATCTCCAGCATGGGTTCATATTCCCTCACAAGTAAGACTGAAAGGGCAACATAGAGCTAAGAAGTTATTTTTTGTGGGTTATGAGGCCAACCATAAATCGTTTAGATTCTGGGATCAAGGCACAGCTCATGTTTATTGTAGTGCTAATGCAAAATTTCTTGAGCACGTTGGGTGGAATAAACTGGAACAGGAATCCAGCAATGATATTATTATTGACACCCAAATAATCCCTAAAGATAAAATAAGTAAACCACAAATAGCCATTAAAGAGGAAGAACAGGCAGAGGAGGTTAGCCCTGTATTACCAAGACGTTCAACCCGAGTAACACGACCACCTGACAGATATCAGGCAAGTGTTGTATGCCAAATGAATACAGTTCCAAGTAATTATAGTGAACTAAAACTGTATCCTGCTAAGGATCAGGCTGCTTGGCAGGAAGCAATGGATAAGGAATTAGAATCTTTTAAAAGATTGGAGGTATACGAAAATGTTAAGTTACCACCAGATAAACATGCCATAGGATGTAAATGGATATATAAACTGAAGACAGATGTAGATGGGACTGTTACCCATAAAGCCAGGTTAGTAGCACAAGGGTTTAATCAGACAGCAAATTACTATGATGAGGTGTTTGCACTTAGTCTGAAGGCTACTACATTAAGGGCAGCTTTAGTGTGGGCAGCTAAGGAGAAATACATTGTAAATCATTTGGATGTAGAGACAGCATATCTGCATGCACTGTTGCAACACTATATTTAAAGAAACCTTTAGGTATCAAAACTGATAAAACAACTGATTGCTGGAAATTAAAAAAGACTCTTTATGGTTTGAAGCAATCAGGATATGAGTGGAACCAATGTATAGTTAAAGAATTAACTAAAATAGATTTTGTAGCTGGCATGGCTGATCCATGTTTGTTTAAAAGAGAAAGTAATGGTGTAATTTCATTGCTGTTATTATTTACTGATGACATAGCATTAATCACCAAAACTGAACAAGAAGCTACTGAAATAATTTCACTGTTAGAACAGAAATTTAAGATAAAACAGTTAGGAGAAATCAAACAATATCTTGGTTTAAAGATAGATAAAACTAGGGGAGGATGCAAAATCTCACAGGCAGATAAAATTAACCAATTACTAAAAAGTTTTAAAATGGAACTTTGTAAACCAGCTAAAACACCAATGAGCCAGGAGTTTAGCCATAGTGATGTTCAAAGTCCTATTTTTGATAAGAACATTTATCAGTCCTTGATTGGTAGTTTATCTTATCTCAGTAATTGGTCAAGGCGAGATATAGCATTAGTGTTAACCAATTAGCGAGGTTTAATGCGGAAACAACTGAAAGGCACTGGCAAGCTGCTAAGCGTGTTAAGATATCTAAAACAAAGAACGCATTATGCATTGTATTTGGAGCCTAAGAATGAACTAAGTTTACTGCATATGCCAATGCAAGTTTCACTACAGACATAAATACACGTAAATCTACATCAGGGACTGTAGTATTATTAGGAAAAGTGTTGATTGGATGGAGGTCTATTCCACAGAAACATCTAAGTTTATCAACAATGGAGGCTGAATTATCATGTTTGTCTTTATTATGTACAGATTTAGTTTGTTATAAGCAACTATTGATTGATATGGGAATTGATGTAACAGATTCTATTGTTGTTTCTGAAGATAACCAATCAGCAATACAGATGGCTTCAAATCTTGCTGCTAAGACAAGATCAAAACTCACAGATTTAATATATTTAAATGTGAGACAATATGTGAAAAGTAAGATGATTAAGCTGGAATACTGTATGTCAGAAAATAACATCGCAGATCATTTTACAAAAGCCCTCCAGGAAGTGTCTCCAGGTCAATAAGGCCCAATGAACTATGTACACTTCTTTCTCCCACATGGTCCATCTCCTCTTGCTTTCTGTCAGTTTTTTGGAGGCATATGTGCAGGGTTGAAAATTACTATCAAAGTTTTTCTGGAGAACTGCCATGTTGGCCTGGATGACAAAGTGTTCTCCTGGGTCAGGGTGCCTGACGGTTGGCGCCTAAGCAAACAAGTTCTTTAACTTCTCGAATGCTGACTGGCACTCTAAAGTCCAGTTTAGGGGTTGGCTTGACCATGGCCATTGCAGGCCTCCCCGTCTTCAATAGCTACATGATGAGCAGGGCAATTTCATCAAAGGAAGTAATAAACAGTCGGTAGAAGTTTGCGAACCCCAGGTAGCTCTGAATCTGCTTTCTGGTTCATTGCGGCTGCCAGTCTAAGACTGCTTTGACTTTGGCTGGATCCATCTCCACCTCCTTGTTTGACACTCAGTAGCCATGTAGCGGATTGTATGGAATTCACATTTTGACAGCTTCATGTACAGCTTAGCAGTGAAGAATTTTTCCAGGACCTGGGGCACCAGTTTGATTTGTTCTTCTAAGGTTTCAGTGAAGTTCAGAATGTTGGCCAAGTACACAAGGATTTCTTTGCACCTCGTTTATTAATTGCATGAAGACTGTGGGAGGCCCCTGTAGTCCAAAAGGTATTACTTTGAACTGAAAGCTGCCTAAAGGGCAGTTAAAGGCAGTCTTCCATTCACCACCTTCTTTGATTTGCACTCTATTTTATGCCTCCCACAGGTCTAGTTTGGTGAACACCTCCCTTTTTGCCACCTCACTTTTCCTTCATGAGGGGCAGCAGGAAGGTATTTTCCAAACATACTGGATTAATTCTTCTAAAATCCACACATAATCTCATCAACCCATCTTTTTTCTCTTTGAAGAGGACAGGGGATGCTACTCTGGACTTGGCCAGCTGTATAAACCCTCAGGTTAAGTTGTGTCGATGTAGTCTCTTAATTCTGTCATCCCTTTGGGGTCTTAGAGTACATTTTTTTGCTTGGGCAATTTTGTCCCTGGAACGAATTTATAATATTTTTGATCAAACAGCAACAACAACAATTTTTGATCACACAGTCAGCCAGATGTTTAGATTGCATTTGGCATTTTTATGTCTTAGGAATGACCCAGGATAGGCTGATGATTGAAGTTTAATGATGGTAAAGATATTGTAATAGGAGATAAACTGTTCCAAGTAAACCTGCCTTTTGCAATTGGCTGATCATGATTTTTTCAATGCCAATGGTGTTCAGGTAGTGCTCCAGTTGCTACCCTTGCTCTCTTTTGCCAAGGTTATCTATTTCTGCTTGGAGATCTTTATATTTTATTATTTGCTCTTTTTTATTTGTTTATAATATAAAATACAAAAGCAAACAGTAGGAAAGATAAGGGAAGGAAGAGTGCAGAAAAGAAGGGAAAAAGAAAGAAAAAGCATTGACTTCCGACTGCCTTTGGTGCAGTAAAAAAAGATAGTAACATCAAACCTCAATGTTTAACTTTTACATTGTACTATATATTAGCCATTTCTATATCAACAAATCTATCTAATCAGTAAAACACAAAATCAAAATTTCATTTATTTTCACCTCAAGCATAAAGTCCAGAGCGGTTTCCAAATAGAAATGAAAATACTTCTGCTTTTTTCTTTTCTATTAAGGTTTTGTTTTATTATATAAAATACAAAGAAAATATAAAGATACAAGCAGAAACTTTTCTTTTGGGTTTAATGGAAAAAGAACTGGAAAAAAATTTGGAACTTTGATGTTATATATGTTGATGGTGGCAAGATTACTTTGTGCACAAAAATAAAAGGATATTTCAATGGAAGAATAGCTGCAAAAGTTGATGGAGTTTGCAGAGATGACCAAATTGACTGCTTTGATATCACTTTTTAAAAACTTTCTCTTAATACAGGTACTCTCAAATACATTTTCAATAACATTTGCCTACTTTTAAGTATTACTTAAGCATTATATATATGTAAAAAAATTACAAAAGAAAATGATGTACTAATTTAAAGAAAAATGATGTTAAAAGGATGTAAAAGAAAAAATATATATTATTCCATAAGGGTAGTTTGGAAGGAAGGATCTAAAAGTAATACTGAAGTTTAAATCTTGTATGCTAAGAAGTTAAAGAAAAAGATATATTAGAAAGTGCTGATTTTAAAAAAGTGTGTTTTTTTTTAAAAAAAGTTTAGGTGGGAAAAAATAGGGTTGCACACAGACACCCCTTTTTTGCAGTAAGGTCAAAGAACTTGAAAGAATATAATGAATGTTTGTAAATAAAAATGATGATAATTCACAAAGATTATTAGGTGCAAATAGAAATACATACTATTTTCATAGCAAGGAAGATAATGCAGGAATGGTTAAATTGATTATTTTATTCAAAGAGGAAAATATGTTTTCATTTGGATATCACTTCTGGATGTTGTGCTTGTGATGAAAAAAAATGAAACTTTGATTTTGATTTTGTTGATCAGAAACATTTGTCTTTATAGAAATGGCTAGTTATATATTAATATTTAAAAGCAAAAAGTTGAGGTTGGGGTATTTTTATGTTGTACTGTGCTAAGAAGAGTCAGAAGTCAATGTCCTTTTTTTTCTTTTCCCTTGTATCTCACACCCTCTTTCCAGTGGTGGGATTCAAAATGTTTTACTACCGGTTCTGTGGGTGTGGCTTAATGGGCGTGGTGGGGGAAGTATACTGTAAAATCTTTATTCCCACCCCATTCCAAGGGAAGGATACTGCAATCTCTCCCCACTCCACTAACCTGCTTTCCAGCTCTGTTCTCCTATACAGGGCAAAAAAAGAAGACCCAGCTGATCAGCTGGGACTCAGGAGGCAGAGAATAGAGGGGGCGGGGCCAGTAAGAGGTGGTATTCAGAACTACTCAAAATTTCCGCTACCAGTTCTCTGAACTAGTCAAAATTCCACTACTGGTTCTCCAGAACTGGTCAGAACCTGCTGAATACCACCTCTGTCCCTTTCCCCAACTCCCTTTTTTCCCTTAATTTCTTCTTTTCACTTTAAGAATATTCTGTATTAGAATATGAGTCCTAGTCCAATATTTCTTTGCATTATCACATGTCCACCACAAATGATAAAAAGTCCCTTCTTTACAAATTTTGAAGTATATTCTCGATAACTTATCTGGTATATTTTATTATCTTCTCAAATTCTTCCCCTTCTACCCTGCTATAGAAGATATTACAATATCCACTATACAGACTTTTTATCTTTTTTATCAAGAATTGTTAAGTCTTGAGTGTTATGGGACAGGCTCTGGTCTGTTTGAATTCTAAAGTTCCAGAACACCTTAGCTTCTTTATTTTCTCTGGGAACAGAGTCCTTTACAAAGATTTAGGATAAGCAGATGTTGATGTTTCATAATGATAATAGTATCAATCAATCTATTACAGTTGGAGATCAGCAAAGTGTTAAAAGTATTATTGCAGGATAAGCTGTTCCAATCCTGGTGGTATTAAAATATTTTTAAGTTGTTTTGGGATTGCCCCTGAGGTGCCCATTACTATTGATATTATCTTCTTTTGGCATAATCATTATATACATTATTATGATTTGTTGTACAGTTAGCCAGATGTTCGGACTGGATCTGGCACTTTTATCCACCTATTGAATCCTTCCCAAGATGTTGATGTTTTATAATGTTGAAGGTATCGTCCAGGATATCTTTACTGTTCTGAATAAAATTGCCTTTTGCAATTAATAAATTATGGTTCTGTCAGTCAATTTCTATTTGCAGACCTTTGTCTTGTATTCTGTTGTCTCCAAGTACTGTCATGCCCATCATTGTCATCATCATCATCATCATCATCATCATCATCATCATCATCATCATTTGGTCACACATTATTATTACAGTATAATTAATCAAATTATTGAGTTTACTTACTTCAATCAAACATATATAATACTGTAATAGTTTGCCCAGAATCAAAAATAATTAGAAATTTTCCCTTCACAACAGGAAAGTAAAAGGAATCCATGATTCTGAGTGTTATACATAACTGTTAAACTATGGTATGATTAGTAGTGCTGTGGAATACCACAAATGGGATATCCAATATTCACTTAATCTCTTATTTATTACAGTCCCTGATATCTCCATACTACTATAGCCAGTCTCTCAAAATTCAGCAGATTTTGATAAGGCTGCTGTTAAAGTTAGGTATTTAAGCAATTACATAGATTGAATCAAAAACTACTTGCACTTAGTACAGCTATACGGAACTTAATGTATCAAAATACAATTATGTTCTATTGGTTTCAACATTTACATCTAGATTTAATCTTGGATTTACTCTGTTTTTTTCTGCAGATCATATAATTTTTTTGCCTTTAATCCATAATCCAATTTGAAAGCCAGTAGGGTATGATAATTAAAGCTATTGGATTAGAAGCTGGGAGTTGCATCTATCTTAGGTACAGACACCAATTGGATGACTCTGGCACACTACCTTTCTTTCAGCATTAATAAGACAATCGCAAGCCACTTCTGCAAATGTTACCACGAAAATTACGACGATTTAAGTTGCCAGGAATCCAGATTGACTGAAAGACATACATATTCTAATATATATTTCTTGAATATGTAGTGTTCACCTTTGAGATTTTACAATGAAAAATATTGTGTTTATAATATTAAATAAGATTGTGGGAAGGAAAGACTACTTTGCAACATTTGCTTCGTAAGAAGCTTTTCCCCTAATTTCTATTATAGTTGCTAAAGACAAACCAGTTTGCAAATTGTTATGGAAGAAACAGTGAGGGGGGGGGGGGAATCACCATTAATTGCCTGGATCAAGGCCAGTGTATGAATAGAGAATGAGTAAGCACCAACTCATGGAAACCTGTATGTAATAATTATTATTCAACTATTAAACTGATTTTTTGCTTAAGAAAAATAGAGTGTGATTATTTTATGCACAACCACAAGAAGGTATCAAAAGACAAACATTTTGAAACAAGTTCAAAATTAGTCACAGTAAATTAGATTGAAGAAAGTTGATAAACTAAAACACATACTTGCATTATTAAAGAAACAAAAATTGTGCAGTTTTCACCATTTACATGTATGACTTCAATTGAATGCAGCAAAAATAAATTCATTTCATATTAAATCAACTTAAATTAATGCCTTTCATCAAACGGATTATGAGCAGACTATTGTAAAACAAGAAAACAGAAGGGAGATGAATATTTCTGTTATGCAAAACTGATTACTGTTATTATTTCAATGGCCCTTAGTACTTGTGTAATTGTGTCATAGACATCACAAGAAAACATTTCCCAGGGAAGGGTGAATAGACCATACATTCAGTGTAGGTTGTGGAAATAATTTATATTCAGAATAGAGTCCTCTACATATTATTTTGTTTGCTAATGAGCCAGTTTGCTTCTTTTAGGGGGAGGGGAGAGGCATCACTTTGATTTTATATATTTCACAATTTCACATGATTTTTCAAAAAAATTATCCATATTTTGAAAAATACAAAACACTGCCTTATGCCAAATTATATTGAACTAAATCAACAATGATCTAATCTTCAGTCTTTTCAGCATTACTTGGAGAAGGGAGTGATAAAATCTGGAATATTATTATTGTATATTAAATTTGTACTTGTCCAGTTCCAAAAACCCAGGACAGTCCACAGAAAAGACGTAATGCCCCTCCCCCAATAAATACCCCTCACCAAATACAATGATGAACAAGAATAAAAAGAGGAAATAAATTTTAAAAAGCAGAGATTGTTTCCACTGAGCTATCACTCTTCCTCACCTTGGATTAACATTTTATAGAAATGGTGATACAGTTTATTTATTTAGTTTATGGCTTATCATTCATGGACTAGCAATATATATTAACTTTTCACCTAGATTAGCAAAACACAATAAAATATAAAGGTAAAAAAGATCTAAGTTTAAATATCAAGTCTAGGACATGTAGCCATTGAAGTGCAGCCATGATTATATTTAAAAAAATAAGATACTGGACTGTTCTATGCCTCAGCTTACAGACAGTCATAATATAATCTTGTTCAGAGTATTGCAGCGTAAATTCAGCGCCAGGAAAGTAAACACAGATGACTGAGGCTTCATTTAACTTCTTTATAAACATATAAAATAAATTTTACAATACCAATTGTAGATTTCTCCAACATGGAGCAAACTCAAACAGAAGCATACATGTTACAGGTTCAGAGCAGAACAGCAACTCAACTTCAGCAGAAAACAGACATCAATTTCACTTTAATTCAGCACGCAAGCAAGACACATAGCAGAGAAGAAAAGAAGTTTAATTTTCAATAGACAGACTCAGAGTTTAACATAGCTTCAGAGCTTCATATAGAGCCACACCTAGGGTACTTCTAGTTTCAGTTTCCAAACAATCCTCATTGACTGACTTAGTTGCTATGCCTATTCATTGGCTGTCCTTGTTACCATGTTCTATTCCAATTCATGAATATACTCTGACACTCCTCCCTTCATAACTGGAATAGACATAAATCCAATTAACTTTAATATTCTTCAGATACCTGTATTTAAAGATCCACATTCACAGTTCCCTCCAAATACATGAGAATTCCTTTTTATACCTATCTAACGCATTGATCCCCACCTTTTAACTTTCCAGTGTATATGCAATCATCAGCCTTGCAACTCTTGAACCCAAGACTTTTCAGTGCAGTATCTAAACAGATATTCCAATTCCTGGCTGACTGCTTCCGCCCATAAATGGTCTTGTTCAATTTATATAAGTTTAGACTTGCCACAGAAAAGTTTACAAAGCACCTATTTCAAATAACATTTCTTGATTGTATATTCTTACTTGCCCTCTTGTACTGTATATTGCATTTTGGATTCAAATGCAAAAAAAATATTTTGGAGCACAGAGAAAGGAATGCTGCACCTGTTTGTAATTCTTTAAGGCAGCTGCATTTTTTTCCTGGGATGATGCACCTTCCTGGGATTATGCCTTTCTTCCCCAGAAAAGGCCATATTTTGTTTAAAAAATTGCAGACAAATGCATCCCTGTCCACCATAGCAATGCACAGTCCTGCACTTATAATTGTTCTGCTTTTTTTAAGATAGACTAACGTATTTCTAAAGAAAACACTGGCTGCAGATAATTCTCTTTTTCACATTGCAGGAAAGTTCAGAAATGGCTCAGTGAGTTAGCAACTGACTGGCTGATTTTGTGTCAGTCAATCCCTCTCTCAGCCCAGCCTACCTCATAGGACTGTAGTGCAGAAAATAGGAAGAGGAGGAGGGACATTTGGAATGTTTGCTGCTTTGAATTACTTATAAAAATAATGATTGAATACAAATAAAGAAATAATAGATTTTTTTGGAAGATGGTGTTTTGCTTTGTGGAAAGTCAACTTCCCATTTTTTAAAAAAGTTTTAACATATTTTGAAGAATATAAATACAGGTGGAGTAGATAAATTGCCAAGCATTAAGGTATTAACAGGCATACATTGGTCCTCTGGGTGGTACAAATGGGGACCCCAGGCCTCAGGTAATTAGTATAGAAATCCAATAGTCGTTAAATCACCATTCTCTTGTCTTCTTTTTTAATACTGCAATCCACCCTTCTCAGAGAATCTGATTTCTGCAAATTCAGAGAGCCTATCAAAATAGTCAACATGAACAGTTTCTAGGAAAAATTATCACATGAGCTTATTTAAATAATTGGAAAATACAGTACAAAGTAATTGTGTGGAAACATGGTCCAATATTTTTATTTTCATAAAGCATTGTTGCCAAAAATAGTTGTTTTCAATTCTAAGATACTTGGGGTTTTTTTTGTAAAAGTTTTATTGGGTTTTTACAAAGCATAATGAAATTAAAACATCTTTTTTTGAGAACAGCATGATTCCAGATTATCACATCTCCATACAGACATAATCTCAGTTACATAATCTCAGTTCATTTTATGTATTCAATTCCCTTCCCTTACTTTCCTCAACCTTATTTTATAATTGTCTCATTCCTTTCTAATTCAATTACGTATCTTTTTCTAAATTTCTATATCTTTCTAGTCATTATACTTGTATTTTTGTCTGTCCTGTTTAAAAGTTCATATATTCTTTTTCCATCATCATCCCGAAAGGGAAAGGAAAAAAAATAATTCCCTCCCCTTCCGGGCATTAAAAAGCAAGGTTTCCCCTATGATTACCAAATAGAGTGTATCACCTTTAAATCTTATAATTATTATCCTATCAAATCTCATCAAATATTTAATTTATACATATTATAACATTCAGTTTCTAATATCTATTTGATATCATATAACTCTTATCAACCAAATTCCGCTTGGTACTTTCCCTTAAAAATACACACTAAACTAAGAAAAATATATATAAAAAATAATGAATAAAATGGTTATTCTATTCAAATTCATCCAGGCATCTGGTATTGATTTCATTATAAATCTTTTGCATTTCTTTTCAATTGTATTTTATAAATCATTAAGAACAATTAAAGTATTTTCATTCCTTCCTCTTATTTCCATTTCTTTTGCTTTTATTTCCTTTATCTCTTTATTACATTTAATTATTAGTAAGCATTCCATTACATAACAATACCAGTTTTGTCTTTCACTTTAATCACCTATGTTTCGTATTTTCTAGCACATTACTATTTCTAATATAACAACACTATCTCTTCTACTCTTGCAGAATCCTCTCTTAATTTATATTTTAACCATTATCTCTGTCTTTTAAGTAGGCTAATACCTTTAATTCTTGTACGTTTCCCGTTTCTTTATTTCTTGTTTCTGTCCCTTATAACTTCTTTTCCTTTTTATCTTTCCCCTCTTTTTCTCACCACCCTTTTTGTCCCCCCCTCTCTCTGATTCTCCCTTCTGTAATCCTCCCTTCTGCTTCTTCCTAATGTTGTGTTTACTTTTCAAACTATTCTTTTTTTTAGTTGTTTTCTCAAATCTTGAATTTTTAACTCCTTTTACCCCCCTTTTTCCATTTTACCCCACGTTGCATTGTTTGATAATTAAAGATGCCTTCTTCTTTATCCAACCCTTCTTGTTCTTCAAGCAATTCTTGTTTTTCATAGTTCAAAATCTTCATTTCTAAGAATTGAAGTGTGAAGCCAAAGGATCCTCCTTCCTCTTGCGACTCTTCTTTCATTTTTCAAAGTTCCATTTTTAATTCCTCAAGGAGTACTGCCATTTTAAACACTTTTCAACAACCACCCGATTGATTTTAATTCAAACCACTAAAAATCCAACACCCCAAATTCCAAAGATCACCAAGTAATCCAAAGCTTTTTCTTCTTGCTTCTTTCTTCCACTTTTCCTTTCAGGGGGCTCTGTTATCTTTTAACAAAGTTTCAGTTACAATATATCCTTTGGAAGTCTTTTTAAAGTTCACTGTTAATTCTGTTTATTTCCAGGTGGCATTCTCTGTTGTTTCCAAGTTCCAGCCTTTCTTTTTTCCTCCACTTTCCTCCTTTTAAGGGCTTTAGAGCATCCAAAAAATATTTATTTTCCCCTTGACACTTTAATTTCAGCTTAAAATTGCCTGTTAGTATCAAAGTAAAGTAACACAAATTTCTTACTTAAATTTCTTCTTTTTAGAATTCAAAGCTGATTGTAACTGTCAATAGCACCATGGAGCTTTCCCCACCCAGTGTCAGGATTCAAGCAATCACTCTAGTTAAATCATGATTCCCGAGCCAAACTTCAATAAACTTCAAAGGATTCAATAGAGGCGACATTCACATTCTCCAATTAAATATATTCGCAGGCAAAAACTCTGGTATTTTAGTTACAATCTTTTAAAAATAAGAGTTGGAATGTACTTTCACTTCCCCGCCTTTTTATGGCAATGACTAAAACAGCCATATGAATGTTTTTTGAGTTGACATTCGGCTCCTCTCACTTCTTGAAGATGACCTATATAAAGCAAAAACAAATTGAGTGCAGATATAGAATTTAGGGTTGCGAATCCCCCCTAGGCTTGGGTGGATTTTCTGCATGGAATCTTGCAATAAGGCAATCGGCTTGGACATTCCTACTCAACCCAAATTTACCCAAAATGTCTCTGATAATGGGTAGCCATTCCACTTCATTAAGTATTGGAGTTGTCTCCTGTACCACCTCAAGTCAAAAATTTGCTGCACCTTATAATAGGTTTGGCCTCCTGTGACCACGGGGTCTGGGGGCTCACAACGTTGGGGCCTCAGGGTCGATCCGACCACAGGTTTCAAGAGGCTACTATGGAATACTGAGTGTATCTTCCCTAGAAATTGGGGCAATTTAAACTGCACTGTGACTGGGTTGATAATCTTTACTATGGGAAAGGGTCCCATAAACTTTGGCCCCAGTTTCTTGCTAGGGAGTTTTAGTCTCAGATATTTTGTAGAGAGGTACACCTTCTCCCGCACGTGGAATGATCACTGCGGGACTTGGTGTTTGACTGCCTGTTTTTTATAGGTCTGTGCTGCTTTTTATAGGTCTGTGCTGCTTTAACTAGCACCATTTTTACATTCTCCCAAGTTGCTTTTAGTGTGGACATCCACTTGGTCAGGCTGACTGATGAGGGGGGATCCCTTGGATACTCAGGCATTGGGACGAAGTCCATACTGTTCACTACTCTGAGCGGGGGGGGGGGGTTAGTCCAATGCTACTGTGAAAAGCTTATTAACAGCATTGTGTAATTATTGTACGCAACCTCCATGAAAGGCAGGAGGTCCGCCCAATTGGACTGCTGATAATTCACATAGAACCTCAGGTACTGCTCCACCATGGCATTCAGTCTCTCTGCCCCCCCACAACTGGTGTTCGGATAAAGGCTGAACTAAGGCCCTGGGATGACCCATTAGACTGCAGGAACTCCCTCCAGAACTTAGCCATGAACTGGACCCCTCTGTCTGAGGTAATTCTTCATGGTATTCCATGCAGGCTGTGCTTCAGGAACAGCTTGGCTAACTGGTTGGGCTGAGGGTACTCCGCTGCAAGGTATGAAGTGCACCTCTTTGGAAAATAAGTCTATTACAGTCCAGATCACCATGTTTCCCCCCCCCCATTTTTCAGCAACTCCACTATGAAGTCCATTGTGATCTCCTCCCATGGCCTTGTTGGCTCTGCTACCATTTGTAGCAGTCCAGGAATTTTCCTGGTCATTTTTTCATTGCGGCGCAGATGGTACAACTCTTCATATAACTGTCCACTTCTTTCTTTATGCTGCACCACCAGAATTGCCTCCATGCTAAGTGTAAAGTATTTAGGAACCCAAAGTGGCCTGCTGGTTTGGTGTTGTGGCTCCCCTGGAGGACTAGTGGATTCTGGTACATAGTGTTTCATCCCCTTCCACGTTAGGTCATCTCTTTTTGTCAAGATGTTGATTGAAATTGAACCAGTTGAAATATTGAGCCCAACTGACTTGTTTGGGTGATAGTTTTTGTGGGGTCCTAAGAGCCTCCAGATTTTTTTAGTTGGTCCAGACTTCAAATGAACTCTGTCCTCCTTCCAGCAGGTGGTGGCTGGTTAGGAGTGTCCATCTCACCATGAAAGCTTCTTTTTCCCATGCAGCCCACTGCCTCTTTGTGTCCGTGAGCTTGCGGGAAGTGCAGGCGCAGGGCTGAAGGCTCCCTCCTATCAGCTTTGGAAGCCATATTGAGACCAGATGCTCCCACACTGCCACATTTTGAGACTGGCAAAGTGGGAATTTCTTGGGGTGGAGGTTTGCTGGAATGCTGACACCTTGGTTATTTCTTTGGAGCAGCATTGCTCCCACTGCCACGTCACTGGGGTCAGGATGCTTCAGCACTAGTACTTTTGAAAACAGTTCCTTCAGTGTTTCAAATGCCTTTTAGCATGTTATGTCCCACTGTAGAAGTTGTCCCGGGTGGGGTTTCGTTCTTGGACTCTCTGTTTTCAGGAGGTCAGTCATGGGTTTGGCAATCCTCGTGAAGGAGGGGATGAATTGCCGATAGATGTTTGTGAACTCTAAGAAGCTTTGTCGCTGTCTGTGGGTGTGAGAAGGTTGCCACCCTAGGACAGCTTGTACTTTGGCTGGATCCATCTAGATGCCCTCATTGGAGACTCAGTACCCAGGTAGCTTGAAGTACGGGTTTGCCGCTAGACGTTTTCCCAGTACCTGGCAGACTAGGGGTACGTGGTCATCCATGGCCTCAGTATAGATGAGAGTGTCTTCCTAATAAACAAGGATCCCCTTATAAAAATGCTCATGTAATGCCTTATTTATTAACTGCATGAACACCACCATGGCTTCCTGTAGTCCAAAAGGCATGACTTTGAATTGGACTCTCCCTAGGGGGCAGTTGAATGCTGTTTTCCATTCATCCCCCTCCCTGATGCTGACTTGGTAGTATGCCTCTCTGAGGTCTAATTTGGTAAAGACCTTTTGCTTGGCCAGGTGAGATAGCATGTCCTTCATGAGTGGGTGGTGTTATAGACCGTTGATGCTTCTAAAATCAACGCATAATCTCATAGTCCCATCTTTTTTCTTTTTGAACAGGACTTGACTAGCTCGATGAACCCCCTTGCTAGGTTTTTGTCTATATATTAGTGCATTTCTTCCATTTCCTGTAGCATCATGGCATATATTTTGGGCTTTGGTAGTTTTGCCTCGGGGATGATTTCTATGGCACAATCTGTCTTGCGGTGGGGATGTAGGACGTCACACTCACTCTTGCTGAATACCTCCATACGGTCCTGATATTCCCTCGGGATCTGTCCGGCTCCTGGGGTTTTGTTGGAGGTAGCTGCCAGTTGTTCTGGTTATCCCTCTGGGAAGGTTCCCTGCATGGTCGGTGCTTCTATTTGATGGTGAGGAAGACGTTTGATATCCCCTGCCCCCCTGCCACCAGATGGTTGGGCTCCACTTGTCTAAGCAGGAGTCCCAGTATGACTGTATCTGTCATTTTGGGGGCCACTACGAATCGAATTGTTTCCCAGTGATCGAGTAGCTCTAGCCTCACTGGTTCGGTTAAGTGAGTGGCATGGGCTCCTCCCAATAGGGCTCCTCCCAACATCGACCTGTTCGAATCAGATCAAGTGGGCCAGCCTTTTCGCTCTGATCCCCAGTTTCAGGACTGTGGTTAGGTTGATCAGGCACCTAGTATAGCTTGAATCTATTAGGGCTTGGAAAGTCCCCTAAATCTCTGTTTTTGGAGCTATGAGCCGTGTTGGAAAGACGAAAGTGGGGACCGGCTCACTCACCATTGGGTTGTTTTCACCCTCATCCTCACTGTCATAGAAGTCAGGCGACTGGTCATCATTGTCTGGGGGACCTCCCCCTATGAGTGGGTAGGGAAGGACCTCTGCAGTCTAAAGGGCCTTCTGGGACACATTGGTGGCTTGCTGGGGCCTCGTTCCGGTTGTGCTCTGGGTGGTGGTTCTGGCCTTGGTTTCCGGCCTGGGGTTGTGCACACCGCTGCCATTTGACCCTTCCCCCGCACTGGTAGCATTTAATTGGGCTTTGTAAGAGGGCTAGTTTTGGGACCAGTTGTGGTTTGTCATCGGCTGGGTGGTCTCTGATCTGGCTGATCTCTCTCTTTGGTTTCTGGCAGCTTTCTCGTGTTGTTAGCACATAATGTCCCATTGATTTTAATGGTCACTCAGAACCACTCAGAGAGTCGGTTTGGGATGTCCTGATAGGCAGTTACTTGGCTAATTTGCTCATCTAGGCTTGTTCTGAAAAAATGAACCAGCATCCCTTCAGGCAAAAGAGGTAGCTTCTCACTGATCCTCCTGAAATCACGGATGTGTTCCTTGATGGGTTGCCTTCCCTGCTTTAGGTTGCTGAACTCATCTTCCATGTACAGGTCCTTCTCTACCTCCTCAAATCTGGCCTCTAGCAGTCATAGGAAGTCATCTACGTCCTGCAGTTGGGGGGGGCTTCTCTTGTGGAGGGTTGCTAGCCATTCTCTTGCTTCTTCCTTCAACTCCAGAAATGGCATTCACCATGGCTCTAGGGGAAGGATAGAGGTGTCCATAGTGTTCTAGGTGGATCTCAGCTGAGTCAAGGAATAGAGCTAGCTGTCCTGGGTCCTCATCAAATTTCCCCCTGAACCAGGGCGGTTCATTGAACATTGCTCCTCCCTCCTCCTGTCGCCCTCTGTAAGCCTGTGCTCTAGGTGGCTGGCCTTCTTCACTGGCTCTTCGCACAGGGGGAGGGGGCTGCCTGCTGCGTGGAAGAGGCACTGGCTGCAGCTTCGGACTCCTTTTCTTTCTTGTGAGTGAAGAAGGAGGGCTGTGGTCTCGCCTGTTTCTCCTCACTTCAAAGGGCTCTGTAAAAACTCCCCTCTGTTTTGGGAGCATCCTGAATTGTGACCCAGTCAAGTTCCTCCCACAGTTTCTCCATAGATCTCCCCAGGGATTCCATCAGGGACTTTGGGCCCTGGCCTGTGCCCAATTCCACATCCAATCCACTCTTCCCAGTTCACTCAAGGGCCTTCTCCCTTTTTGGGCCTGGGGATGGGGAAACTCAGCCTCAGACGCTTTAGGAATTTTCTTTTCCCACCAGTACTTATCTGGTTTTCTTTCCTCCACTGAGGCAGATTTCTCCACTTTGGAATTCAAGGGGGGCTAACCTCCAGCATTAATTATGCTATCAGCTTCTGTTTGCTTCTGGCTGGAGGGCAAGTCTGTTTTTCGTCCTGATAGCCCGATCTCTGTCAAGGCTGCCTTAGTTTCTCTCCATGCACCCCAGATGTCAGGGAGCGATCAGAGAGGCCGGGACCCAGGACCCCAGTAATATTGATTTATTATGAGAGTTGGCTTGCTGTCAGGATTCCAGCAATCACTCTAATTAAATAATGATTCTCAAGCCCAACTTAAATAAACTTCAAAGGATTCATTAGAGGCAACATAGTGGTATTGCCCTGTATGAAGCCAACTCTGGCATATGTAATTTACAGTCATCTGTGACCCTGTTTCCCCCCTCCCCCCTGGGTGTCTCACTCCACGTGCCCCAAAGAAGACAGGCAAGCAGGCTGGGCCAAGGGGACTATGTGGGGAGGCAGGTAAACAGGCTGGGCCATGGGGATCACATGGGAGGAAGCAGGGAAGGCAGGGAAGCAGGATGAGCCACAGAGACCATGTGGGAGGCAGCTGGGAGAGAAGCAAAGACTCACCAGGCAAAGAACTGTGTCGCATGTCAAGGCAAGTGAGGGAACCAGAGAACAGCAGCAGCTATGCCTCTGGCATGAGTCTAGGCATCGGCCAAGGCAGGCAAGGAGAGATAAGGAGTGACTGGGAGGGGCAGGGTGGGCAGAGCGAGACAGTGATGCGATTAGCCGGTTCTCCGAACAATGCAAAATCTTAACAACCGGTTTGCCTGAACCAGTCTGAACTGGCTGAATCCCACCTCTGGTCTGTGATCTACACGTCTGAAGTCACCAGTTTACTTAATAAATCTATTTGAATCACAATAGTCAGATATATTTATCTGAATTAAAATGGTTAATATAGCCACTTCTACTGGTTAATAACACAGCACAAGAATTATAAAATTGCATTGTAGAATGAGCCTGCACTTTGAGATGCTATATAGATTAAATGGGTATAGGAGTCAGATGTCCCTACATTCACATGAATAGCTTGACTTGTTTTATGATGAGACAATTATGGGAATTGTAGGAAAACTAATTACTTTGCCTGATTTCTGGGGAAATGGGGAAAGGGTATTTATTGTGTTGGCAACCCTACTTATCAATTATTTTTCCATCCCCCAAAACAGTCTCCATTTATCAGTCTCTATCATAATTATAACATTCTAGAAGAAACCACTACCATAAACAAAAGCATCAAGAATATAATTGGTAACAAAAAAATATAATAATAACATTTTAAAACAGAATAATAGAACTGCTGTTGCTGACAACTTAACTGCCTTATAAATGAAGACCTTTTTCTAAAAAATAATGGAACTCCCCTGGAGTTGCCATCAAAAAGTGGGTTAGTAAACACAGGACACATTTGAAGTGTCTTCAAAGTGTCTTCAAAGTGTCTTCAATTACCCATAACATGGGAGTCCTCACTGCAAATATGTAAGAATTGTTTGGGAGGTAAGGAGCTAAAAAGGCCTGAAGTTGTGTTGTATTCTTTCCAATTACTTCAGCAAGGTTTCATCCAACTCAAGGAAAGCAAAATTGTAACATCAACTTCAAGCAGTCTATGTCTTCTTCCATGCAATGCTTTCTCCTTTTGAGGTCAAGGTAGCTATAACAAATATTTCCCAAGTACAAATCTGTTTTTCTAGATCAGAGATGCATATTAGTCTTCTAGGTCAAAAAGATGCTTCTTAGCCTTTGTGTTATGTATGGCAGCCATATTCCAAACATCAATAAGTGGAGTTAGCACCTAAACATCATTTGCATTTAACTAAACTTAATTATAATTAAGATATATCCTAATTATATACTTTTCTTACTACATTTCAAAATTTACAGTTGAGTACTAGCCTTTAGGCATTATTCCCTGAGGCCTGTACTGTTATTTCTGAAGAATGTCTATAATCTAACCACAACTCTTGTTTTATAGAATAGCCTTGAAAGGTGCTCAATGTCTGTTACCTTTTCTATGAACTGTTAAAAATTATGAGATAAAGTTTCAGTGGTTCAAAGTCTGAACAGCTCATGCTGTAGGCTAAATAGCTCTACTTTTCTGTTTAGAAATACTTGTTACTTAGACCAAGTCTAAGAATTCATAATGCATAACAAATGCACTAGAACAAATCTGGACAGTTATTAAAATCTAGCTTCAGGCAACAGTGAATTAAAATAAGACAGCTGTTTCAATTTAACAAAGTGTTGAAACAAAATTAACACTAATGCTAATTATATATAGTCTAGTCTTGAATATGTCTAAAAGATTCTTCAGTCATCTTAATTAGAAATCTTAAATAAGATACATTATCAGTGGGCTGAAACTTCAACTGAAAAATTGACATTTTAAAAAGTAACAGAAATGGCATTCTAGAACAGGTTTTCAAAGAACAATTAATTTCAAGAAGAAAGTTTTCAAGCTACCTTTCTATTTGTAAGCACCACAAATTACATTTCTATTTCTTTCCTTCTCCAGAAAAATGATTTACTATATTGATCAATTATATTCTGAGTAATTTATATTCTCAATTACAATATAAAGATTTAAGAGAAAAAAAGTTGAATTATTACTGTTCTTTAGCTGCTAGTATGAACATTTAATATGCAAAACTAAATAAAAAATGTTGGCATTGGAATGCACTCTAAGGACAGAAATCCTGATTTATGAAAACTGATGATATTACAAGTCACTTTTTGGACATCATTCTAAAAAGCAGAACATTCACAAATATAGTTAAGTTAGTAATCATCAAAATTAAAAATCATGAACTGGCCATGATGCTCACATCAAATTTACTAAATAAAGAAGATCCAAACTATTTTATAAACCAATAGGATCACAATGGCTGATATACAATGATCCTATTGCCAAACATAACAAAAGCCATCAGAACAAGAGAAAAGAAAGTCAAACAAACAAGTCCAAGAGAGCCAGTTTGATCTAGTAGTTAAGCACCAGACTAGACATGAGGAGACTGTAAGTTCAAGTTCTACTTTAGGAATGTAAGCCAGCTACGTGATTTTGAGCCATGCTCTCTCAGCCCAGCCCAGAGTGGTGGTTGTTGTGGGAAAAGAGGAGAAAGAAGTTTTAGGTAAATTCACTGCCTTGTTTATAAAAATAATAAAAATAGAAATAAATAGAAATGTAGGAAATATGAACAAGGAAATGAGAGTTTTTCCATCAGGGGATTCTGAAATTTTCTTTCCTACTCCAATATTTGCTACATGATTATCTCATATTTGCAACATTTGAATATCAGGTTGGAAAGAGAGATGGAAGTCTGAATGTTTAAGTGAAAGAAAAATACAGATTTTCTAACATATTTTATACCATTTTTATAGCTCATCTCTAGTACTGAAAAAAAGTTTCTGTTTTGGTAGAAGTTTTTTGTAAGAGTAATTGCAGAGTTGACAACTGCATCTATTTCTAAAATTAATGTGCATCTATTTCTAAAATGTGATTCAAATTAAAAGATGGAGATCTCACCTGCTGGCCACTCCCACGCCCAGTTTAGTGAAGGGGAAAAAGTCACAATACGTCATGTGACGATGCTGTGACAATGTGAGTTTAACCCCCCTGACCTAGGGCAACTAGATCTAGTTTTAGCACCAGGTTCCAGATATATCAATAGTGGAAAATATATTTTTGTACTCCTAGTTGTTCAGCACAACTTAGAGATGCACAGAATATTATTTCAACATTTTAAAGGGAATTTATTTCAGACAGCAATTCCAAGCTAAAAGTTACTACAACTATAAAGTGTACACAATTTAAAGTAAATCTTCCAATACCTGAACAGACATTGCTGTGGTATTACTCTTACTTCACTTAAATAGGACTTCTCAGTATTTACTGACTGACATTTTATAGCTTACAAAGCAATCTGCCTTTCTTTTCTGGTCCTCTTCATCTACCAATGCAATATCAAACAGCTGACTACCCTGTTTCTAAAAATGGACTGTCTTGCAAACAGTATAGTGACAATTTAATAATTTGTCAAAGTGATCTAAACAGTTATTATGAAGCACATATTATGGGGTTCAGAAATAAAGGGCACTTACTTACAAAGCATGTATTTGCTGACACTAAAAATCCAGGCAATTAAAAAAAAACCAATATAGTACTTTGCAAGATTATCAGGAAAAATATAAATCCTACAGCTATTCCTGAAATACCAACAACTATTCAAAATATTCCTGCTTCACCTATATTCTGGACTTAATGATCTAATGTAGAAGTGATTCTTTAATTTCACATAGCAGAAATTATTACCCTTTGCTTTTTGTCTAAGATCAATTAACATGTCTTTGTGTGTACATATAAAAAAGACTATATATAATGTGAATTCTTCATACATTTTTCAAATCCACCCTGCAGTTCTACTAGCTCATGAGACATATCATCATGTAGGTCCAGGTATAGTAGAGTGATGTACCATTTCCATGTTATTGGCAAGAAAATTGGCCCGACATGTCAAAAAGATTCTTAGGAGACAAGCTCAACTGAAAGAAACTTTATATTTGCATTAGATTATTTGTCATTCCATTTTTCCCCAGGAAGTGTCAGAGACCTCCCCCTCTGGCAATAATTATTAACAAATTATACTAAAGTTTACTGTAAAACAACTTTCAGAAAATAAGAATCTTAAAACAGTAAGGGGATGAGCAGCATCAACAAACTGGAAAAATGCACTTCTTCAATTAATATACTATCTATTTCTTAGTCATCAATAAAGATGATCATATTCATCAAAAACTGAGTGGAAAGCTATCCAACATTCAACAAAATGTAGACCTATGTTCTTCAATATTTATATTATGCTCTAATTTGTAAACATATTAAGGTAAGATATATTTTATCCAAAAGTTTAAGGTACTTAAAAATCAGCAATCAACAGATTATTTCAAAACTGGTGTGTTGTCAGTTCTTTTTTCCATTTTCAAAATTTTAGCTATTTAATTTTTTTAAACATACTTAAAATAGCTATGTACAAAATTCATTTAAGCTAGAAAGTTAAAAATGTGGCATCTCTTTAAGAGGTAACTGAAGACCTTCCATTTCAGCTTCTCCACCCTCATTTAGCAAGTCTTTTATCCTATTATGTTTTAAGATTAGACCATCTTTTAAGGGTAGAAGGTTATGGCTTACAGTAGCACTATTTATTTTTTCTTTATGCCACAAGATTCCAACAGGGCTAGGAATGCCCTGTTATTTACAATGTATTATTATTGTAAGATTACCATCTTCTGCCAAGTGTTCCATTCAATGTTTCCTATACTTAATTATAGTATGAGAAGAGCAGGAATGGTTCAGTTAGTCAGACCTTTAGCCATTGGTCAAAAGAAGAGCATATTTCTTTTGTATGATACCAAGTTCTCTTGATAACATAAAAGAACACCGTAGTAGAATTCCTATTTGAAATTCCTACTTGATAGCTGTGGTCAATGTGATCTTTGCACAACTTTGACCTGTACTTCATAGACTGGGGGACTCTGTTCATAGTCACTCACACCTAACTTATCTCTTCACTGTACTACTGCAGTATACTGTATATGCCCTTGAAGACCATTCAAAAGGTTCAGTGCAATGGTGCAGATTGTTATGAATATTTCTTGTTATGGTCTTATAAACACCTGTGCTTCACAAGCTGCACAGATCCCAATAAGCTTCTAAGTGTAGTTCAAGGTATTGGTAATTACCTGTAATGCCCTAAATGGCATACGAGTAGCTTAAATGCAAGAGTGATTACTCTCAAGGGTATCTACCCACCCCAAACACTCTGATAGGGAAGGCACATTCTGGGCCCCTTCACTGAAGCATGTCATCTTCTGGGACCCAGAAGGCAGATGATCCCTGTCTTCTGAAACAATTTTCCTGTTGACATATGATAGGCTCCAACCTAAAAGGCCTTTAGGAAGATAATTAATACCTGGTTCTTTCTTGAGGCCTTGAGATTAGGATGAGAACCCAAATGATAAATGTTTCGGTTCTGATTGCACATTTATTGTGTTTTATATTATTTTGTATTTATTACAGTTTTTCTTTTTTTTCTTGTTGTTTGGTATACCACCTAAAGAGCATGTGGTCTCAATTGAAGAGGTGTATAAATGCTTTATAGCAATGATTTGGTGCAATCTCTGGGTTTTTTTTCAAAGGCATCCTTGTGTAAGCTGCATTGCAAAAATCTATTTTGGTGGTGATCAGTATAAAGATTAATGATACCAGATCTGTCCTAGATAGAAAGATGGACATTATTAAATCATGAATAGCTGAAATAAGATATCAATCACTTATGCTCATTTGAGCATTCATAGACCGAATAAAATATAGAAGGACCTCAAGCTGTCAATCTGCTTGTTTAGGATAAGGGTTTTTCCCCAGAATAGGAAAACGACCCTTCAAAAGACAGAATCATCAGGAAAATATTGATTTAGTTTTAGTTTGCTATGCCTTATTTAAGCAATAATCCAGTTCAAAGAGTAACGTTGTATCCATACAAATTTCCTAGCTAAAATACCTTATTCTTTATTAATAGATTTATGCAATTTTTATGCAATCTTTATGCAATTACCATAATGAATAAATCAGAATAATTTTGTTAGAAAAGCCACTTCTATATCCATCACTAGTTAATTTGATTTTGTAATTTAATAATGCCTAATAATTTGTAAATTATAATTTATCTTTTAAATTATCCCAATTATAATATTTGCCTCTTTCATATATACATCTCAATGTTTGGGTAAAATGAAAGGAAGAGGGGGAGAACTACAAAACAATGACCAGAGAATTGGGAGTGCAAAATACAAATGAGAAATATACGTAAGAAAATAAATAACATAATCTATACTGGAAAAAAGCCTTGATGTGAATCAATCAGAATCATAGCCTAGCAAAGTCATACATGCAAGCAACACTAAATATAGTTCAGAATGCAAATTTGTTTGTATGTTCTATCCAACATCATTTTTTTATATTCAAGAATCTACCACCAGTTGACAGCTGCATGCACATTTGGACATTTACTAAGGATTGCACGGTCACACAGCAAGACCTTTTCGATTCCACACAGCAAATAGTTTCACTAAGCTGCAAACCATTTGTCTTCAGGTCAAAGCAAAACACAAATGATATATATCTCCAGGGTGCAATCTTTAGTACCGAGCCTGAGGCCTGTTTGCTTTAATCTGTATTCAAAGTCCTCCATGCACAGCTTTGAGCAGCCACTTCTGTTGTAGGACTCATAGATACCTGCATCCTTTTGCCTGCACAGAGCTATCTCCTTCACTATAATACTGAACAAATCCAAACAAAAAAGATCAGTGTACATACTTATACACAAGATATATACATAAAAATAAATACATCTTGTGCACTGTATATTATACAGTGATGTATATTTCAGAGGTTTAAACATACTCCTAATAAATATGACTTGAGTATATGCTTGTTATAGCTTACCTACTCAAATTTTACAAGTTTATAAAATGAGAAAACTTACTTTGTTTCCTCCTGTTACAAACTGCTTACAATGCGATCTCACAAACTGAGGGTGAACAGCAACAATCTGAATACAATGGAGAAAAAAATAAATACACTTGTATTGCGATGCTAGGATTACAGTAGTCCCTAGTTAATGATTTTCTGAACAAGTAGTACTTATGATCAGTCCTCAAAATTCCACTTGTTACAGCATCCCAGAAGTGAAGTGATCATGATCTGAGCACTTGGTGTGTAATTATCCTGTTTCTTAGAAAATAAGGCAGGGCCTTATTTTCTAGTGACTCACGAACAAACAGCTAGGCTGTCTTTTCAAGGGGTGTCCTATTTTTCCCCTCACATGACTCACTTGATGCCCACTTCTTTCATGGCCAAACCATCGGCCAGGCACTGAAGCTCCGCCACTGCCACTGGGGGAGTGGGGGGAGAGAGAGAGGGAGGGAGTGGGGAGGAAGAGAGAGAGAGATTCAATCTAACCTCAGAGGGCTGGCGGTGATGTTTTCTCTCTTTCTCTCTCTCCCTCTCCCCCTCCCCTTCCCTCTCTCCCTCCTCTCTCTCTCTCTCTCTCACACACACACACACACACAGGTCCCTCACACAAACACACACACACTCCAGGGCAGCCACATTCCTTCACTAACCTGTTTTCCAGCTCCGTTCTTGGCGGGGGAGAGAGAGAGAGATGGTATCCTGCGATCCCAAATAAAGAACGATCGATCGGTAGGAAAACAGAGTGGGGGATTATCCTGTAGATTTTTTTGGAATTTCCCAGGGACTCTGCTGCTTCTGCTTTTGGCTTCATGCAAGGAAAGCAGCAGAAGCAGCAGAAATCTTTCTTTCTCTCCCCCAAACTCCACCAGAAATGAGTCTCTGTGAGACTTGTCATGCCACCACAGCCTCTTGGAGCAGGATGCATTGCAGGGTCTGCTAATTTCTGGCAGAATTTGGGAGAAAGAAAGAAAGACTTCTTCTGCTTTTCTTGCATGCAGCCAAAAGAAGAAGAAGAAACAGAAAGAAGCAGCCCATTGGCCAGGCAAGGCCGCAAAAGAAGTGGCCTGGTGGTGAGGCATGTGGGGCAGGTGAGGCAAGTTACCCCCTCTGCCTTTCCCCCCTCCCCTCACTACCTTGTATTGTCCATAATGCAAGCAATGTGAGAAACTAGCTGCGCATGCACATAAATAGGGCCAAATTTTGGGGACAGGGCTTAATTTTACCCCATGCATACAAAACAGTGCTTGGCCTTCTTTTTTGGGTGGGTCGTGTTTTATGAGAAACATGGTACAATGTCACAGCAATCTGCAGTAATACAATTGTCATTTATATTCTTCACTACTACTATTTGATAGCAAAATCAATGAGGAAGCCAGCAAGAGGTCCTAAATGGCAAACATGTGATATTGCACTTAACGATGTCACAGGATTTGCTTAATGATGACAAATGAAATTGCCAAAAAGATGCTGCCAAGCAACGCAACCTTATGACATTGTGCTTTACAATAGCACTGCTTAGCAACTGACAGCTGTCCTTAATTGACTACTTATATCTGTTATTCCTTCAAAAAGAAAAAGCAAACATTAATTCATACAGAATTATATAGAGTAATATTAATTAAAATCTATTTTCTGAACTTAAAATCAATACTACTTTCTTTTGACTCTATCAATTATCTTTGTCCTAGTTAGTATCTTCCAGCTTTTGGGAGTATCATTCTGGCTAACTGTACTAAGGCCGAGAAATATTGTAACCAACTGAACTATTAGTTCCACAACTGAATTCCATTCTATTGTGGCCTAAGACCCTACACAACCTGGCTCCTAATATAACATATTTCTGGGCTGATGATAAATAAATCACAAAAGATCATTAGGTAACTTTAATTTAACAAGCCACGTTGTCAGTTATTCCTATCTTGTCGGAATAAGTGCAATTATTTTTGAACATAACAGTACTATATTGTTGAAAATGAAGTAAAATATTTAAATAAGTCAAAGAATAAATTAATAACATAATGAATAAATTAACATAAACACATTCCATACTTTAATCGGGCAATCAAATGTTTCATGGAATTCTTCTCCTGTGTACAATCCAAATACCTGCACCTGAGATAAATAATATGTTTTTAGTATTGTATTAATTTATTTATTGTATTAAGTTATGGATCAAATATTTGAAGGTATGACAATTAATGTATGGAAATTCTCTCTCTTAAATGATTAATACTAAGTGAAAATTAGCTTGATTACACTGCAGCTCATACAATGTATAGTTTTTGCAATGGTCTATGGCTACACATGTAATATACCTACATCTGAAACTTAATACTGTTAAAATATGCTTAGCTAGGTACAGTGAGGTTGTTGTTTAATTTGGTACAGACCTGCCAAAGAATTCAATAATAAACAAGCCTGGACCACTTCAGTCAGTCAGACCTTGAGGAGTGGTATCAAATGTACGCAATATACAAGCAATGTTATTTCAAGGAAAGGCATCTGAATAGATTATAGCAGAGTTTTATCACCCTGAATTACTATTAGTCAAGGCTGCTGCACACTTAAAAATAAACAAATAAAGACATTCTAATAAGTGAAGATATCAATCCTCAAAATCACTAAAATGTCACAGCTCTCTGTTCCCGAAAAACATGGGTAATTGTTGGCTGTGCACAAAAATGATGTATGTTCCCAGTCGAGACAGAGGGTGCCACATTTTTTAAAAGAAACAGGGTGTGTGTATGTGTTATTGATTTCACATTTCTTTAATGCTGTAATAGTTCTCTGACTATAAAGCCTGATAGATGATGACTGCTTATCAAAATATTCCAGAAGTAGCAAACATAAAAGTTTTTAAATATATATGGATGAAAAAGTACCAGTCCATAGAAATTTTGCACACAGGAATCCAATTTTCTGGATTTATACCAAAGAAGCATTAAGATATATTCTTGCAGGAACATCAGACTAGTCAGTGAACTATAACTGGCACCACAGCAATAATTGCAGTGACATGTGCCTCTGCCATAGCTGTTAATCAGCTTAATACCAGTAACAGTATTGACATTTTTTGTAATTACTTTTCCAAAAGTAGATTTGAACCGAATATATTTGACTTTAATGATGAGTTTTCTGAAGTGTGTTTTGTAGTAAGGCAGATGCGCCAAGGTAATGTTATTATAGTATTTCACTGTACACAGATCTTCCAGTGGTCTGGAAAAATAACAATTAAGGACCTTTAGAGACAAAGAGAAAAAAGAAAACTTGCTCTTGATATACCTTTCCATCTTCAGAACAGACACCCATGTGCTCACCACTTTCATCAAGACTAATCTGATTGATCTTGACTGGACTCTGTTGAATGTTAACAATCAGAAAAGAAAAATAAATTAAGAAAGAAGTATTACTTAGAATAAGCAAATTGCTTCAGCTTCCTATTCAAGATAAAAACTTACCTGCTATGGTCCTCAACTCATCAAGTTCAGTGCTGTCCATTAATTATATATAATAATTTACTAGAATTTGTAGAAAAGATAGTGCATATAGATGTGTGTTTGTGCGAGTGTGTGTATATATACACATATACATACATACACACACACACACACAAATGTATGTATGTATGTATGTATGTATGTATGTATGTATGTATGTATGTATGTATGTATATACATATACACACACACCGAGAGAGATTCCACTTACCTTTCGCTAGCCTATGCTAACATCATCAAAGTGTAAAATCTACAATTGAAGAGATATTCGCCTTTATGCATCATTGACAATTTGACTGATGCCAAACCAGTTGATTTTGCTGTGGCCCTCGAATCAATAATTTTCCGACTCGAGGTTATCGAAGAGGTGAAAAATTCCATCAGACAATGGCTGATAGGGCTCCTTACCAGCCATAAGCAGAGTGCCATTCTATCAATACCTGAAATGTTGGCCCTCCAGAAATTGAGAAGGGATAATCCCATCGTTGTACTGCCAACAGATAAGGGCAGGGCGACAGTAGTCATGGATAGAACAGATTATAATAGGAAGGTCTATGACCTCCTCAATGACAGGAGCACTTATCAACTTCTGGATAAGGATTCCATGACATTGCTTAAGAACCAAATTAATAACATAGCCGATAAACTTAAGAGGCAGGGGAAAGTTGATGAGGAGGATCTAAAAATGATTCAACCAAGGGACTCAGCCATAGCATGGATCTATGGGTTACCAAAGATCCACAAGGCAGAGGTACCCCTGTGCCCCATTGTCTCCCTTCATGGCACTCCCATGTCTGGTTTAATCAAGTGGTTATATGGACAACTGCAACAACTGATCGAAGGCACCACTACCATCGTGGGATCCTCTACCAACTTTCTGCAACAGTTGGAGGGAGTGGAAGTTGGGGAGAATGAGACAATAGTGTCATTTGATGTCATATCATTGTTCAGATCCATCCCCCAGGAGTTAGAGGCCCTAACTATAAAGGAGCTACTATTGGAGAAGGAGTTGTGAAATCTCAAATCCCTTAGCCAATTTCCTGCTCTTGTTGAATTTCTGCCTTAGGACCTACTTTACATTTGACGGCCATAGGTATGAACAGATAAAGAGTACATCTATGGGATCCCCGATCTCGGGAATGATTGCAGAGGTGGTCCTCCAGAAATTGGAATATGAGGCAATGAAAATATACATATCCAGGTTTTGGGCATGTTATGTCAATGACACATTTGCCATTATTAAACAGCAAGATAAGACCAGATTTATGAGAATCCTTAATTCCATATACCCAGATATTGAATTTATGATGGAGAAGGAGACCAATAACATGCTGGCCTTCCTGATGTGCTAGTCATCCATAACCCAGATGGGAGCCTTGTATCCAAAAATCATGAGCACAGACCGTATTTTACACAATGAGAGCAACCATCCCACTGCACATAAAGTCAGCTGTATTCGGGTACTGTTCAATAGGGTAGACACCCATTGCAGCACACTAATGGCCAAAGCAAAGGAGCAGGCACATCTCTATCAGGTCTGTAAGCTCAATGGTTATTTTTTGGACTTCATCCGAAAGTGTGTTATACCTAATGCCCAACAGCCTATTGAAGATACAAGTGGAACATTGGTGTGGAGGGTGCTCCCATATATATGGGGGCATCTGAAACTGCTGCACACATCCTTTTGGTGCATGGGGTCAAGGTGGCGATTTGTGCACCAAACCCTGGGAATGAAAATGTCCGGATCAAACCCTGAGAATGAAAGTGATGTGCCAAAAAGAAACATTACCCAAAGAGGAGGCATCCTTGGTGGTTTACCTTATTAACTGCAGTAACTGTGTAAGCAACTACATAGGGAAAATGGCTAAGCGGTTACAGACTAGAGTGCATGAACATGAATTAGCTGTCTGGCACAAAGAACAGCACTCCCAGATCTGGACACACATGAAGGAGCACAATCATGTTTAATTTTCAAGAGGCTGAAGTTGTTGCCCATGATGCAATTAAAGGGGGACATGTACTGAAAGAAGCCTGGTTTTCCAACAATAATTCCATCAATAGGCACATTGAACTGCTACTGGCTTACCAAGCATTGAGGCACCAGGAAAGATCCTGCAGGATGAGCAGAAGTGGTCTCTGCTCATCATTGGGCAGGGACCGACAGAACTCCCCCTCTTGGGTATGTAGATTCATCCTATGGAGGCATAGCCAGTCTGGGCCAAATGCAGAGGAGCCCAGCAGAGCTGCCATGGACAATGAGGAATGAGACATGGACAATGAGGAATGAGCCGGGCTGATTACAAGATTATGGGCACAAAAACAAATGAATCTGGTTGATATATCAAATATGCCTGTGAAGTGGAGGTCTGTTGGTGTGATGGAGGGGGCTGGATAGAATGCTGTCAACAATAGGAGTTGAGCCTCCATTGATTAACATGTCTGAAGTAAAAACGATAGAGCTAATCACAGGTGGGAGGCGGGTGGATGGGCTTATTACACACGCAATGGCTAAATTGATCAATGATACATAAAGGCGAATATCTCTTCAATGGTAGTTTTAACATTCTGACAATGTTAGTAGAGGCTAACAAAAACTAAGTGGATAATATAGTTTAAATTTAAATATAGTTTAAATACATATTAGAGGAATAACTAGCAACTGTAACCCAACTTGCCCATTATTACACATAATTCTTATGACTGGTCAGTTAGGTTAGACCCTAAAAAAACTACTTGACCCAACACCAAACACATGACTGCATTTTGGGTGCTTGGCAACTGATCTGTATTGATAGCCATTTAGTGAAATAGCTTATAAAATGCACACCAGAACAAAATGTGTATTCTTTTTAAGATGACTATATCAAATGTGAGAGGTCTGTTAAATTATTCATATGAGTCTTAACTATTTCTCTCATAAATGACTGGAGATTTTTTTTCATGCCAGTGCATTTCTATGAAATTTGGGAATCCAATATTTCATTGAAATCTCCTCTTATTACTATTTTATTTTATCTACTCATTCATATGTTGAAAACATTCCTAAAATGTAATACGAGAATATAAATTAGATTCATAAATATTAACTATAACTATTACAGTTCCTGATATTTTAACACATAAAATTAAATAAAAACCCATTTACATTTACGATAACTTGTTGCAATCAATTGGGAATCCTTTTCAAGATAAAATCTTTTTTTAATTTTTAAAACAAAAATAACAAATAAAACCATCTTCCGATTGTTGGGTACATATATCTTGTGCATATAATATTATCATACATTTCTTATTTAATTATATTTATAACCATTCTAGTCAACATTTTATATCATATTGTTTATTATATTACTTTTCAAGATAAAATCTTGACACTTTTAATTTTTGTGAATGTATTTGTAAGGTAAACCTGTCTCACCTAATCCTTCATTAATGAAGATTGTCCTGTTCCACAAAGTAGAGTTCCCAATAGATAAGCAATTTCTGACGTTAATGGTTTTAAATATGCTAAGATTATGTTTCGTTTCTTAGATATTTTTTTCAGTCTTTTTACATTAAGACCAATTAACCATCAAATAAAAAAACAACATAGAGAGAATCACATTTATCAAACATTCCTGTTTGGGAAATAGCAGACCAGACTATCATAATAGCAATAGCACTTAGACTTATATAAGGCTTTACAGCCCTCTCTAAGTGGTTTATAGAATCAGCTATTGCCTCCATCAATCTGGATCCTCATTTTACCCACAATAATAAACAATTCCTATGGAACTATTAGCGATTAAAAACAGCCCCTGGAACTGTTTTAACTTGCTTCTGCAAAGTCAAAAGTATTGGAATTTAATTTCATGAAGAAGGCTGTTTTTCAACACAATGGCCATGACAGAAGAGCTTTCTAGCTTTAGTACTTCTACTCATTGTAGTGGAGAATTGCAAGTGCACTTCTCCAAGGTATTTGTATTAGACAAGTGAATTCTGGTTGAAAAAGATATCTTGATGTCAAGCAACAAAAGATATTTTTGTTTCTCCAAAAATAAGACCTACCCCTAAAATAAGACCTACCTCGATTTTAGGTGTGTGCCTAATATAAGCCCTATACCAAAATTAAGCCCTAATGAAGGGGGTAGGGGTGGCTAGCACAGGAGGTGGTAAGCACACATGGACTGATGATATCTGGCAGCAGCTGCATTCCACTGGTCCCTTGGTCAGCGCACTCTGGTCAGCGCAGCACAGCAATCCAGATGCACTGTGCAGGCCATGGCAAAGCTGAAAGTCAGGCTGCAGTAGGCCGCTGACTGTGGAAGCCTTACCTTTGTGCAGCAGCAGCAACAGAAGACAGACAGAGGCGCGGGATGGAAGGCAGGAGATCCTGATGCACTGCACAGATGCAAGCAAGCTGAGAGACACAAAGATGAGCCTCCCATGGCCACCCGCCTGCTCCAACCCATCGACTCTTGGCTTTCCTGTGGCCCACAGGTGAGCAATCTGGACACATAGCATGGGCTGTGGGAAAACTAAGTCAGTGGGAAAGCTGCTTGCTCCAGCCCGACTCTCAATTTTCCATGTGGCTCATCTGAATTGCTCACATGTGCTGCACAGGCTGTGCAGCCCCCAAGTGTCCTGACCAAGGGAGCAGTGGGCTGCAGCTACTGCTGGATACCATCATTCCCCGTGCACTTGCCACCTCTTGTGCATGTGCCAGGGAGTTTACCTGAAATCATGTTTACCCAAAAATAACTCCTAGTGCTTATTTTGGGGTCCAAAAAATATAAGACTGGGTCTTATTCTCTGAAAAATATGATAAGATAAAAATTACACTGTAAATTTCATCTTTAAATCTACTGGCCAACAATGCAAGTCCCAAGTGCATTTTGACTATACCTCTGGATTATTTTAACCAACCACAATTTCTCCCAGTTTAAACAGAACAATGAATTTAAAATAGAAACAAATGTCTTCCATCTCCATGAAGATAAAAAAAGGAAGGAAAGCAGACATATCCAAATTAGATCAATTAATCAACTAATGCTGCATATTTTGACAAATAGAAATTTATCAACTAATGCTGTATATTTGACAAATAGAAACTCATGCAAACTCCCACAACTCTCAATATATTTCATGACTTCCACTATATTTAACTAAATATGGTAGGAACAAAGCTTTTCCACATAAGAATGTGAAATGGCAACATTTTTCTACAATTAAGCTTATTATGGCATATGAATTTAGTTCCTACAACAATAGGTGATGACACAACATGCCATCCTAGTTGAGCTTATTTCTCAATGTTCCTTTGCTCTTATTCCTTCTCGTTCTACTCATTTTTCTTCTTCACTTTCTTCTTTTTGTGTGTTTTCCCCTCCTGTTAATTCCTTGTCTTCTACCTTCTACTTCCTCTCTTCTCTCTTGTTCCTCATTTGTACCAAAGTGGTTAACTAGGAAGTGCTTTAACTAGGAAGTCCAATCTATATCTTTTGTTGTTCCAAGTGACTAATATTCCTTCAAATATCAACCATCTGAAGTTTACATTGTATTTAATCAACTGCCCTGTGAGGAATTGGTATTGTTTCCATAGGTCTCTTACTATTCTAGGTACCTGTTTCAGGACCACAATTTCCTTCCCTTTGTATTTCAATGGTTCATCTCTTGCTTTTTTGAGTATTTCAGCTCTTATTATTTTTTTAACAAACATCACATGTACTTCTCTTGGGAGTTTATATCTTCTCACATAGCTCGTATGAATTCATCCATCTCTACCAGCATCTCCTGCTTATTCATTTGTAAGGCATCTGCCAACAGCATCTGCCATCATATCAGTGAGGTCTTCCCCTTTTTCTTCTTCAATGTTCTGGAATGTGAGGAAATACTCAGCCTTCCCTATTTCTAACATTATAATGGTTCCCTCTAGCTCTTGATTTGCCATGTCAATCTTTGGTTCACTTCATCCACTTTTTTCTCTGCTTGTTCAGATTTCTCTTCTATTGTCTTAATCCTTTGTTCATTTTTAACTATCATTTGCTGAAAGTTACCTATTTTTTTATCCATATTTCGTATTTTTTTTCTTCATCTCTCCCATCTCATTGTTCATCTCATTATGGATTTTTGCCATGGCTTCTTATAGCGATTGAAACATCGTTTGCATTTCTTTTTGGAATGTATTTATTTTTTCTTGTTGTAACAGACTTTCTATTGATCTTTGGCTTGATGGACTAGATTTCATATTGCCAGGCATATTTATAATCCACAAAGGTTCAGAGAGTTTCAGTATTTAAAGAGTTTCAGTGTTTTCTCTATTTCCAAATGTCAAGTTTAAACAATTTGCAGGTGTTACTTTATTTCAGGCAAGCTTATTTGTAGCAGTCTCAATATTAAATTCTTTTCACTTTCATGATGTTATTCCCCACCACTAGGTGTTGTCCTTGCTCTGTTTCTCCACTTTTGCTTCCAAATTTCTAAAATGTCTGGAATTCTCTCTTTAAAGATTCCACAAGTCAAAATATCATTTAAAAATATATTCTAATATTTTAAAAACAGTTGGGGTAGCAGCCAGTCCAGTCTTTCTTCTAGATCTGAAATTTATTCCTCTCTAAAAGTTCTGTTTTTCAGATCTGTCAGTAGCTCAAGTCTTAATCACCGGTATTCTTGAGGAGCGGCGGAAAAACTCCAACTCCTCCTCTCTTGAGTTTCACTTTCAACAAAAAAAGATATTCTGGGGAAAGTTCCTCAACAGAAGTTGGAAAAATCTCGCCCAGATCAGCCACACTATTGTCAGATCATTTATTCATTTCTTCTTTGGTTGGTTGTCACAGCCTCGATCTGGCCATAATGTCTTTTTCTTCCCACCAGTTTGAGGGTTTCTCTGGATCAAACAAGGAGATTGCTGTCTCTTTACAATCAACAGAGTATCCCCTCTGTGTTCGTTACCCCTCCAGGATGACTTTGGCTCTGTAGGATCTCCTGGCAGGCAGAAATCAGCAGGATTTCACGGAGCCCCGTGAAAAAATTCATAAGAAAATTATAGAAATGGACTATGAAAATATTTGTGTGATGGGAGATTTTAATGCATTTGTAGATGCAAAACTTTATTATAGATGTAGTAAAGTAGGCAAAAAAGCAAGGAAAATTTTACTAAAATTTGTAACATGTACTATGAAGTACATCCTGAAAAACAAATGGTGCTGATCTTTTTAGATGTGCGGAAAGCATTTGATAATGTAAATTGGCAATTTATACTACCCTGTTTCTCCAACAATATGGCCTCCCCCAATAGGAAGTCCCAGCATGTTTTATAGGCATGAAATGAAATTAAGCCCCTCCCCCCAAATTAAGGCCTATATTAAAACATGTGAAATGGGGGGAATGGTGGGGGGGCTTGCCGTTAGGAAGTACTTTTGTTGCACACCCGGATATGGTGCTGCCTGCGTTGACCCCGATACGAAGTGCCCCACCAACGCTGAGGTCAACATCCAAGCCGTCGCCGCCCACCCGAAGATGCAAGGGGGGGGGAATTAAGTCACCCCCGAAAAGATGGCCTAGCCATTTTTGGGGGGCTCAGAAAAAAAAAAGACCCAGCCTTATTATATGAGAAACACAGTATTACAATTGAAGTATATGGACTTTGCTGAAAGATTTATTAATATGATTAAGGATCTAGATATGATCTAAACAAACTGCAAAAGTGATGGTAAATGGAGACATGACAGAGAATTTCAAGACAAAGAAAGGCACAAGACAAGAATGCCCATTGTCCCCTTTACTATTTATATTGATATTGGAAGTGTTAAATAGAAATATCAGACAAGATATAGAAATAAAAGGTATGAAAATTAATAAAAAATATAAAAGAATATTGAAAATAAAGAGAAAACCAAAATACTAATTAAAAACATCACAGATAAACAGAAAAAAGAATTGAAGAAGATAGATATTCAGATAGTTAAGAAAGTAAAATACTTAGGAATCCAACTAACAGCAAGATGTGCAACAATTAAGGAAGATAACTATATTAAACTAATTTTAGTTTACTTTAGTTTATTGTCAATGCACTTTGTACAATGAAAGTAAATGCCATCATCAGTGTACATCATACATAAGAACACTATAAAAATAAAACAAAAACACACATCCTTCACATTCTATACAATTGAATTGAGAACCCGATACTGCATTAGTATTACAGTATGTAGTAGAATTCAATATAGTTACTGCAGTGGGATAGAAGCTGTTTTTTAGCCTATTTGTCCTTGTTTTCATTGTCCTGTACCATCTACCAGATGGTAATAGTTCAAAAAAGGGTGCCCAGGATGAGATGGATCTTTAAGAATGTTTTGAACTTCCTTAAGGCAGCGGGAGCTATAAAGCTCATCCAAGGAGGGGAGAGGGCAACCAACGATCCTCTGGATAATGATGTTATCTGCCACTGTGCAATTGGCAAACTATACACAGGTGCAATAAGTTAAAATAATCTCTTTAGTGCAACAGTAAATTGTCCCCAACAATTTTTCATTCAGTTGTTGTTTTCGGAGAAGTCTTAGGTAGTATAATCTCTGCTGGGCCCTTTTGTCCAGTGCTGCAATGTGAGCACCCCAGGTCAGGTCCTCTTTTATGATAACACCCAAAAACTTAAAACTGGTCACTTGCTCCATTTGGTGTGCTCCACTAAGTCAGTGGGTAAGATGTCACAATTTGTGTTCTCAAAACAATCCTGAAATTGTTGGGAAGCATCCTCTGGCCAAGATTTCACCATCTTTATTACAAGCAGAGCCTGTCTCCTGAGGGGGATGTATGCTGGTGCTAAAAGCAGTGACATATGGTCTGATTGTCCCAAATGTGGTAATTGTATAACCCTGTAGCCATGTTTAATGTTGATATATACTTTGTCCAATATGTTTGCTCCTCTAGTGGCACATTTAACATGCTGATATAATTTAGGGAGCATTGCTTTTACCATTTTTTACCTTGGATTACAACTGACCATTTTATAATTGGATTAAGGTCTTGAAGAACCTGAAGAATTTTTCTTTCCTTTTATTGGGCATTTTATCTTTTACCACCTCTACCCCCCACTTTGGATTATAATTGGCTACTTGAATTTGAAGATTTTGATGTTCAAAATGAGTAGGAAACTCATACCTCCTGGCGCCTCAACTTCTACTTCCGCCTCCCCACCATCTGGAGGTCAACGCTTAATTCAGACAATGTTAAAGCAAGATAAAGAACAAGAAAAAGTGACTCTACAGATGATTATGCAAGGAATCCAAGACATTAATTTGTCCATTAAAGACATTAAAACAAAATCAGATACCATTGAAAAGAGAATAGAGAATATTGAACAAAGAACAGAGAATATCGAACAAAGAACAGGCAAGACTGATGAAAAAATTGAAAATATTCAACAAATGATGGTGAAATATTATGAGAGATTCCAAAAAAAAAAGAGAAGTTCACATCAGATTTACAAAAAAAAGCCATTAAAACACAAATATTACAAGTAGCAAGAGAGAAGACGTTGAAATATAAAGGCAAGGAGATTGTGGCTTTAAAACAAATACCTAGAAGAGTGAGAGAGATGAGAAGAGAATATCGATTCCTGACTAAAATGTTACTGAAAAAGGAGGTGAATTACAGATGGTTGATTCCAGAAGGACTAATGTTTACATGGCAAGAACAGAGACATAGAATTGATTCAATTGAGAAAGCAGAACTTTTCTACGCAGAATTTTTTGGAAGGAGAGAGAAGAAGCAGAAAAGAAGTCTCACTAATTGAATTCCAAGAGGACCAAATGGGACTGAAAAGAGGAAGGCGCAGTAGGTGGACAGGTGGAGATCAAAGAACAACATGAACCAAGATCTACGAGCTGCCAAACCTAACTACAAGATATAACCATGGAAGAGAAAAACTGATTACAATGAATATAAATGGACTTAATTCAGCTGTTAAAAGGAAAAATTTTCACAAATTAGAGAAACTAAAATTTGATATAATTTGCTTACAAGAAGTACATATCAAAAAACAATATGAACAATTGTTGGTACAGCCAAAATTAGGGAAAATATTTACTTCTTTGACGCAATGTAAGAAAAGAGGAGTGGTTTTATACATTAAAGAGGCTATCCCAGCAAAATTGATTCATACTGATGAAGATGGAAGAGTATTAATGGTGGAAATAATGGATAATAATATGAAAACACTCCTGATTGCAATTTATGCTCCAAATGATAAACAAGAAGAATTCTACAAAAAATTACACATGAAAATAATTGGACTGGACTATGTCAATATAACTATATTGACATAGTCCAGTCCAATTATTTTCATGTGTAATTATTATTTTCATGTGTAATGATGGGAGATTTTAATGGAATTGTGGACAATAAACTGGACTATACAGCAACAATAACAAAGCAAAACAGAAAGACCCTCCCTAAATCCTTTTTTAAAATGATAGATGAATTAAATTTAAAAGATATATGGAGAGAAAGAAATGCTAAAACCAAGCAATATACTTTTTATTCAAATAGACATTTATCATGGTCCAGAATAGATATGATATGGATCTCAACAGAACTAATATCTAACATTCAAGAAACAAACATTGAAACAAGTACTTGGGCAGACCATAATCCAATGACAATTAAATGGAAAGGACAAAAAAGAAGATAGAGATGGACGTTAAACAATACTATTTTAAAGGGAAAAGATTTTACACAATGGATGGAGAAAGAATTGGCCTTTTTCTTTAGAGAAAATAAAAAAGAAGATACTTCAATTCAGAATGTCTGGGACACAATGAAGGCATATGCTAGAGGCTTGATAATAGACTATATAAGAAAAAAGAATATCAGGAAAAGGCAAGCCACTAAAGTTTTAGAAGATGAGTATAAAAGACTTGAAAAAGAACTACAGAAAATGCCACAGAAAAAAGACATTAAACTAAAACTGGACATAATCAAACATAAAATGGGCCAAATAGAGAAAGAAGAATTGGCACAGAAAATTAGAAGTGCTAAACAGAACTATTTTGAAGATGCAAATAAACCAGGTAGATGGTTAGCATACAAATTGAGAAAGGAGAAAGAATCAAGGAAGATATTGCAGTTAATAGATGATCAAGGTCAAGTTTGCTATGGTAATAAAGAGAAAAAGGAAATTATTCGAGATTTTTATGGGCAACTATATAACCAAGAGAATGAGGAAAAAGTCAAACAGTATCTACAGAATGCTAATCTACCTAAGATACCTAAAGAGACTGAAAAAATGTTAGAAAGTAATATAACAATGATGGAATTAACTGAAGCACTTAAGAAGCAAAATAATGGGAAAGCACCAGGTCCAGATGGGCTTCCGGCAGAATTTTATAAAACACTACAAGAATCATTGAGCATTCCACTGCTAGAAGTCATGAATGAAGCTATGTTAAAGATGATACCTAAAACATGGTCAGAAGCTTATATTACACTTATTCCAAAAGAAGAGGCTGATCCATTGCAAATTAAAAATTATAGACCTATTTCTTTACTAAATGCAGACTATAAAATCTTTGTTTCAATATTGGCAGAAAGACTTAAAAAATACTTAAATAACTTTATTCATCCAGATCAAAATGGATTTCTGCCAAAGAGACAAATCAAAGACAATATGAGAGTAATCCTGGACACTTTGGAATATTATGAGGCACATCCCGAAAAACAAATGGCTTTGAGATGCCCAAAAGGCATTTGATAATGTGAATTGGAGATTTATGTTACTATTATTGGAACAGATGGGTTTTGCCAGAAAATTTATCCAAGCAATAGAAGCTATATACCATAAGCAAACGGCAAAGGTGATGATAGAGGGAGAATTCACAGATTCTATTAATATAAGAAAAGGTACAAGACAAGGATGCCCTCTATCACCTTTGCTATTTGTATTGACTTTGGAAGTATTGAATAGAAATATTAGAGATGATAAAAGCATAAAAGGAATGAAAATTTAAAAGGAAGAATTTAAACTGCAAGCCTTTGCGGATGATCTGGCCTTTATTTTGGAAGACCCCTTAAGAAACAGCTCCAAAATTATTGGAAAAGATAGAGACATATGGTGAGGTGGCTGGTTTGAAAATAAATAAAGATAAAACAAAGATTTTGACAAAGAATATGTTACTAAGACAAAGAGAAGAACTGGCAGACCTATTGAAAATTCAAGTCACCAACAAGGTCAAGTATTTGGGGATATACTTGACATCAAGATGCAGTACATTAAAAGAGAACAATTATATTAAACTTAAACAACAGATAGCGTTAGACTTGAAGAAATGGGAAAATCTACAACTATAACTAATAGAGAGGGAGAATAGGGAGAATAGGACAATAGGGAGAATCTCAACAGTCAAGATGAATATCCTACCCAGAATCTTATACTTGTTTCAAACAATACCAATCAGGCTTGGAAAAGACTATTTTGAAGAGTTAAATAAAATTGTGTTGAAGTACATATGGCAAGGTAAGAAAGCGAGAATAAAGTTAAAACTTTTACAAGATGCCAGAATTAGAGGAGGTTTTGGTTTGCCTGATTGGGAGTTGTATTATCAAGCTGCAAATCTGATGTGGGCCAAGGAATGGATAACATTAAGAAAGACTAGATTGTTGACATTAGAAGGTCATGATTTGTTGTTGGGCTGGCATGCCTTTCTATGGTATAAGGGAACTAAAATGCAGGGCTATTTTAGAAGACATTATATACGGGAGTCTTTGTGGCTTAAATTGGGAGAAGATCAAAAGACAATGTTATTTGAAAATTCCAGTTTGGTTATCGACCATTGAAGCATTTTCCTATCCTATAATTTATAAGAAGGAACAAACAGTTAGATATGGGGAAATACTGGATGAAAAGGGTGAACTTAAATCGATGCAAAACTTAGAGGAACAAGGTATAAAGATGAATTGGTTTTCATATGCGCAAATACATTCAAGGTATGATGAAGATTTTAAAACAGAGGGATTTTATGATAAATTGACTGATTTAGATAAGATCTTGACAGGTACTGATGAAAAGGTGATTAAAAAATTATATGGTTATTTACTGGAAATTAAATTAGAGGAAGAACAAGTCAAAGAAACTATGATTGCTTGGGGGAAGAATTTTGGATATGGGATTGATTTAGAGAAATGGCAAAAATTGTGGTCTCAAAATTATAAAATGACTATGTCAACAGCTTATAAAGAAAATTTGTATAAGATTATTTTACAGGTGGCACTTTCCCCCGACAAGAATAGCAAGAATGTTCAAGAATAAATCTGAAAAATGCTGGAAATGTCATCAGATACCTGGCTCATATTACCATATGTGGTGGACTTGCGAGGATGCTAGAAAATACTGGACTAAAATTCGCATGTGGTTGGAAAAAATGACAAAGAAACACATAGATTTGAAACCAGAGATCTTTTTATTGGGAATCTTACCTGATACATATAATAAAGATTTGAAATACCTGATTGTAAATGTATTAACAGCGGCTAGGATTGTATTTGCTAAAAACTGGAAAAATGAGAAAATACCATTGCAGGAAGAAATCATTAAGAAAATATTGGAATGTGCTGAAATGAGTAGATTGACATTTGAAATTAGAGAACAAGAGGATAAACAATTTTATAAAATTTGGGACCTTTTCTATCAATGGCTGGATGATAAAATACAATAATAGAATATTTAGAATTTTAGATAATAATGAATATATAAAGAACTTTTTTTCTTTTTTATTTAATATCATATTTATAAAATGTCTTCAGGATACATTTGGTATGATTATATGATTTGTTATGAAATAAATTAAGTAAATTATAGTTATCTCGTAAAGTATGAATGAATAAAATCATAGTCAAATGATTGTCTGATAGTGATACTAGGGTATATAATTTTTGATTGATAATATGAGTTATTATGTAATGTAACTGTAATTGAGACTACGAAATGAATGCACAAAAACTGGTAAACCAACCGACACACTGTTTGTATATTTATGAAAGAAAGCTGGATGTTTTTATGTTTTGTTTGTTTGTTTTTAAAAACTAATAAAATTGTTTTCAAAAAAAACAAAAAACAGAAATATTTGTGTTCAGTATCTTACCAGAAAAATACAATAAAGGAAATATATATTTAATTTTATCTGTGTAAACTGCGACCAGAATTGTGATTGCACAACAGTGGAAAAACAAAGAGATCCTTACAGATGAAAGTGTAATAAAAAAAAAAATTAGTATGTGCAGAAATGGAGAAAGACTTAAAATTAAGGAGAAGGAAGAAACAATACTTTTCAACATTGGATTTGTTTTATCAATGACTAACTAATAGAAACAGAACTTTCTTAGGACAGGGGTGTCAAACTCAAGGCCCGTGGGCCAGATCCAGCCCACAGGGTGCTTAGATCTGGCCCGCAGGGCTAATCTGGAAATAGTAAAGGACCAGCCTCTGCCTCTGCTAGCAAAAAAGGGGCATGGGCAGGGTGGGGGCGCACTCCCTCTGCAACCAATTTTAGCCTCCAGAGTTGCCCACAAGGACTTCCAGGCTCAAAATGGGGCCTCCAGAGTTGCCCAGGAGGCATTCCAGGCCCAAAACAAAGCCTTCAGAGTAGCAGAGAAGGCCTTCCAGGCCCAAAACAGGGTCTCCGGAGTTGCCCAGAAGGCCTTCCAGGCTCAAAATGGGACCTCTGGAGTGCTGCAGGAGGCTGTCCTTGACTCAGAAGTTTATAAGAGGGAGGAAAACTAAAATATTTTACCTTTCAGGCTTGTAGGATTATGCTACTGTAGCATATGTCAACAATTTTGTAGTTCTACTCTTCCTATGGAGTCAGTTTCTTGATCTGGTGTCTTTCTTTCTCATAAGGTGATCAAGTAGATCAGGTAAGTATTAAAAAAACAAAATCACAGAAATGTATGTTCCCCTATTTTTATAAGTTTATAAAACCATGTCTGCGAAGGTGCGGTGCTCCTGCACCTTCCAGCTCGCCTCTCCTGGCCTGGCTCTTTCTTGATGGCTGCGGGCTGTAGGGACGGCCCGGGGCAGGAAAAGTAGCGGCTGGTGATGGTGGGAGGGGGCAGAGTGGGCAAGTCTGCACTCACCATCCAGTTCAGAGGCCCAGAATGGGGCGGCAGGGACAGCGTCAGTTTTCTCATCTCTCTCGGCAATCTGCTCTGCTAAGGGTGGGGTGCAGTGCAACAGTCAGGTGCCCGGAGCCCCTTCCTCTTCCTCTGACCTGGCTCGCTGCTGGTGGGTGGGTGGGGGCTTCCTCGGGAGATGCCCTCACCCTGTGGGGAGAGCCCAGCATGCGTGCGCTCCGGGGAGAGGCTTTGAGGCCTGGAGGGAGGGACCCTTTTCTGTTTGGAAGCAGCGAGAAAAACCTGGAGCTTAGCCTTGGGGAAATCCTCTTGTGTGGAGGCCAAGGGGGTTGCCTGGTTATTAGCAGCCCATCTTCCTCGGTGCTCTTTTGGTCTGGGAATCCTACCTTCATTGCGGGCTTTTTGCGGGACCAATGGGAACCCCAGATTGAGTTGAGCTGAGATCGAGGAAGGCACAGGCAACAGAAGACGCAAGCTGCTGCCTTTGAAAAGCGTTGCTTTCTGTTGCCTGTGCCTTTCCTGATCTCTTTTGCCCCAGCGAGAGCTGTTTCTGCTCCCTTTCTTTTCCTGTGCCTTCCCATGGCAGCAATGGCTGGGGCCGTGGAGTGGGGGCAGCAGAGACATCAGGGATGCAACCACACTCAGCAAGCCGGGCCTGGAGGAATGCAGAGAGTTGTGGGCCAGAGAGTCAGAAGACATACTCCAACATCTCTCAGGGAGTTCTCTTGTGCGGGATGAGAGGGACGAGAAAACTGATGACGATGCCCCATTCTGTGCCTCTGAACTGGATGGTGAGCGCAGACATGCCTACTCCGACCCCTTCCACCACCACCACCAGTCGGTACTTTTCCTGCCCCTGGTCGTCCCTACAGCCACGGCTATCGAGGAAAAGCCCAGGCCAGGAGAGACAAGCTGGAAGGTGCAGGAGCACCATGCAAATGCAAGTACTGCAGCACTCCTGCACCTTCCAGCCATCTCCATCACTGCTTCAGCTTGCCTGTACTGTCAGCTTCCTCTTGCTGCAACAGCACCAATACCTTGTCCTGGCCAGCGAGGGCTGAGCTGCTTTTTGCACATTGTGCCACTCACAAATTTGCACATTACAGGTGCCAGCCCTGCACAACAGAGATTTCCAACCCCACCACAGGCCAGTCCCATATTCCAGAGCTGCAGTAGTCACAGGACTGGCCCTTTGGTCATCATGGAGCAGCTCATCCATGGCAGGCCGGTGCAAAGACTAATCCTGTGACTACTGCAGCTCTGGAATATGGGACTGACTTTCCCACCAACATCAGCAAGCCACCATCAGTCAAAATTCATATTAGTGGTCCGTGGGATTTGAAATTATGAGTTTGGTGGTCCCTGAGGTCCAAAAGGTTGGTGACCTCTTTTCTAGATTAAACAGGGTGGGTGTGTTCCAGGTTCCATCTGTTAAATATTGCCATTTCATTGGATCTCAGAGGCACACTTTTTTTTTAGTCTTGGCAAGAGCTGTGAAGACCTAGTTCATTTTCCAAGCATTGGACTAAGAAGCCAATTGAGTTGTGACATTATTTAGTTTGGTATGGGGGTGAGGGGCTGGCTGGTTGATTTGATTTTAACTGTTTTATGTATTGTTGCGAGACACCTAGAGTCATTCGAAGATATGACAGTCATATAAATGCATTATATAAATAAATATTTCAGTAATTGCCATTACAAGCAAATTAATTCTTCTTCATCTTGCTGACTCACATACCTATCTTTTTTGAAGAGAATCTAATTGCCATTAGACGATAGTATAATGCCTCTTCAAGAACTGTGGCTGTCTGAATACTGAGGCCAGTCTAAACTGCTGAGTGATGGGTATGTAGAAGAGAATAGCTGTCAATGCTGTCAACTGAGCTGCTTGTCCAACTCAGAGTAGCACTTGATAGTTCACACAATCAATTTAGATCAGTGGTGGAATTCAAGCTTTTTTACTACTGGTTCTATGGGTGTGGCTTGGTAAGTGTGGCAGGGGAAGGGTACTGTAAAATTTCCAGTCAGAGGTGGTATTTGCCAGTTCTCCAAACTACTTAAAATTTCTGCTACCGGTTCTCCAGAACTGGCCAGCACCTGAATACCACCTCTGATTTAGATTAATAGTGGGGGGAAATACTCCCCTTCACAGGCTTTGGAAGCCAAAGAAAAATATTTTTCTGAGGAAATAGTGTAATATAATTTATATAAAAATAATGGACCTCCAAAGAATGAAGCAATGTTTCTAATGCTATTGGAAGTTGAGGAAAAGAGAAATATGACATTCTGATTCAAAACTGTTTTTGGAATTTTGCAATTATCTGGGTGATGGATAATTTGTCTCTTTGAAACATAATTGGTGGTCTCTTTGTAAGGGATGGTGTAGTTCAGCTAATTAGCTGATCTTCAGAAAGGTTACCTTCTTACAAAAGAAGGTGAATCAGGGCAGCAACCAAGAGAGTTGATATATTAAAAAAGGAAAGGAAATGATCCAGTCCAGAAGTGGTGGAGATATCCAAGGATACAGGTACCTAGCCTTCTATGAAATGATTTATACTAGCAAGTAAAAACAAGAATTACCCAGCAAAGGAAAAAAGGAGCAGTTATAACCTAAAACTTTATTGAAAAGAGATCAAAACTCCCAGTTTCCAACATAAGGACGATGGACTAGATATTGTATGAGGTCAAACTGCTGTCCCCATGTGAAACTTGAACTTGCCTTCTAAATTGAACTGAACTTGCCTTTAGAAGTTGTGGGTGATGCATCACTTTAGATTTTTAGGAACAGACTGGACAATCATTTATCTGAAATTACAGGTAGTCCTTGACTTACAACAGTTTGCTTAGTGACCGTTCAAAGTTACAACAGCACTGAAAAAGTGATTTATGACAATTTTTCACACTTATGACCATCACAGCATCCCCATGGTCATGTGATTTACATTTGGATGTTTGGCAAGTAGTTCATATTTGTGACAGTTGCAGTGTACCAGGGTTATGTGATCACCTTGTGACTTTCTGACAAGCAAAGTCAATGGGAAAGCCAGATTCACTTAACCATGTTACCAATTTAACAACTGCAGCGATTCACTTAACAAATGTGGCAAGAAAAGTCATAAACTGGGGCAAAATTCACTTAACAAATTTCTCACTTAGCAACATAAATTTTGGGTCAATTGTGGTTATAAGTTGAGGATTACCTATATATATGATCTCCTGTTTGGGCAGGGGCTTGGACCAGATCTCCAAGATCCCTTCAAGCTTTATTCCAATTGATTTAAATGTTAAAATGAGTTTATTTACCTGTTCAACTTTTTAGAAATCAATATAATTTGCTCTATCGCTCAAAGAATGATTCTAGAGTCAAACCCTCCAAGAGATAAAATGGAAGAAATTAAGTATTAGTGAAAGATTAGCTCATTAGTTCATGCTTCTGGTGTGGTATATTTGCCAATGCTTTATTTAAACTAAATTTGTATATCATTGATTGCATGACCTCTGTAGATATCATACACTAAATAATGGCTCAGAAGAATGAACTACTTCTGATGAGCTAAATGAAACAATATAGGTGGCAAATAGAATTAATTAAGTCCTTTTTGGTTTTTGCTAGATTTCTGTTCAGTGGAGAAATGAACAAAACATTAAAAGAGGAGTCTATTCCAATTTAAAAGGAGATGTCAGTTCAGAGAGATCAGCATCTCCAGAAACTGCAGTCTGTCCTATCTTTGAATGGATTGCCTGGATGAAGAAAGTGTAATGGATTAATGGATGAAGAGCTGGTTCAGAGAGATCAGCATGGTTCCACTGGAGTTCTATGGCTACAGACAAAATCTGAGATTAAGTGGCTTTAGGAGATACAGTTCTAACTGAGGAGAATCCAGCAGTCTTTGGACAAGGGATTCAATCTTTCAGCCATGCTGGGTTTGAAACTCAGCTGCAACGTTAATATCTAGAAGAGAGAAGAATCTTTCAAAAGCTGTCATATTATATCATGTCTGCCACTTTTAAAGCTTGTTGCCAGATAGAGGCTCATAAATTATTATCTATTGTTTGGCATTTACCAATGGGAAAACGCACTGTTTATACCCATAAGAGTTGGGGGGAGTTTGTTCCTACAATGCTGGCATCAAGGAAATTAGTTGAAGGCTGAAAGCCTATATATTAGAATAAGGTTTCCAGAAATGTAGGGAGACAACTCTGAAGGGTTTTGAAAACAATTAAACAGAAATTAAAAATTAGAAAGGAAAATAAAGAATTCCAATTGAAGTGGGACAATCAGTTCAAGAAAAAAACATGGTATTGCTTTGGCAGTGAAAAAAAACCACTGAAGAACACTGCGCCCTAGGTTCAATTGAGAATCATTTTAGGGATAGTAAGACAGAGGCAAGACACAGATAAACCTGAAGCAACCATTTTTATTAACTAATTTGACTATTTGTAAAGAACTTGCTCACCTGATTTTATGATAGTTAGGGAAAAATATTTTTTGATGGAGGCCAGAGAAAAAAGCCAAGAACAGACCAAGTTTACATAATTCAAATGAACAGTTCTAAATAACAATACCTATCAATTCCAGGGCTCTGATGGGAAACGAATCGTTCATATATATTGGGACACTAGCAGCCTTCTGAAATAAAAAAATAATGTGGGCATGCTTGCTTATGGAGACCTCCTAATTTGTGTAAGAATCCCACAGAAGACATAACAAATTTGAAATCTGCCACAAACATGAAACAACTGGAATACTATCGAAAGCCTTTCGGGAAGGTCACAATCAAGCAAACTAAAATAGGCATAAAAATTCCCTGGAAAAGCATTGAAAAAGTTTGTTTCTAAGGCCTGTTATATGTGCACATGGTGCAATTATTTTTTTAAATAGCCTCTTACCTTTTCTGTGAAAGGTTACTATTTCATCTTTAGATCACTTGTTCTGTTAAGATATTTTGACAAGAATGAACAATTGTTTCAGAAGTATTTGGCCAATTGTATATGTGATTATCCTATGCATGAGTATGTTGTGTGTATTTTTCAGCATTCACACATATGGTATATTTTATGTCTTGAAATATGGCTTTACATAAATTCTACATTGCATTTTTCTAGCATCCCAAGAAACTATAATAAACAATAAAAAATCTTCTCTTTCAATCAATACAATCCCTTAAGAGACTATGCTTCAGGACATTCACATAAAATATTAGCTATATATATTTGCAGGAGAAAAACTGAAGTAGCATGGCATTCAGTCAATTTTCAATTACTTTCGGCATCTCTATATGATAGGATGCACATTAACAATCAACAGTATAACGATATAGAGGCTAGAAGCATCCAAAGATGCAAATGAATTGTCTTAATTATAATATACAAATGACTCTTTTGTCCTTATGCAACAGAGTGTAAAATACATGAAAATGCACTTTATGATGTGAATTTTGGACTAATTTTTATAAGAGTTTTTGTGAAAATATCTAACCATATTATTAAAGTCACATAAGGTTGGACACCAACCCAATTTTATTTGAGTACACTGAAAGAAAAAGTGTTTTAAGACAGCTTATTCCATTGGTTTCATGATCAGTCTTAATTTGGCTCTGAATCATTGTACATTTATTAAACATAATGGAATATACAGTAATCTCTGTTATAAATTATATATTTCAGTTATCAATTTATAAGTTACATGTAGTATGTTCTGTTTTCCTGTCATTGAGAATAACTTTTCCCAGCGCATCCCAGAGGTGGGTTATCCCTTTTCTTTTCTGCAGTCCCCATACCCACTCCTAAATTTATTAGAGAAAACAGAAGCAAGAGACAGCTTTATGTGAATGTACCTGTAATCTTCAACGCCATTAAGCACACATCCTATATCCATTAATTCAGAGGCAATAGCATGAAAACTTGAATTTAAGTTCTTTTTCTAATAATAATTTGTATTAAAAATCAAAATTGCAACAATGAAATTAAAATTACAAAATGATAAAACAATATAAAGAAAAAAATTGGAGAAGAAAAAATAAGACTAAAGAAAATAAAAAGAAATATATAAATTTCTCCCTTCATCACAAGCATAAACAATTTTAACAACTGTTGAGGTAATTCCCCGTTAGGAGAATGAGCGCATACAGGGAGACGTAGTGAGAGTAGCGAAGAATAACACACACAGCACACAGATACACTGTATGGTAAAATGTAGGTTTTTACTTCCAATAAACGTTTAAGCAAAGTCCAAACAAGCAGTCCAAGTCATTCACAGTTAAAGCAGTCAGTTTTCAGTCCAGGGATAATCCAAATAACAAAGTCCAGTATCATAAACAGTTCAGTAACAGACTTACATTAAATCCAAGACTAACGATGATCAGTCAATAGTCAATGCAGGAACAGCAACACTCTCCAGAAAAGGACAACAGAACAGAACTAAACAACCCAGGTTTCTGGCTCCATCTTATGGCTGTTTCAGGAACCACACTCAATTACAGTTTTAGCATTCTCTTAAAGAGACAGTATTAAAATGTCTATCCTGGTTTATATATTTTCCAACCCAACTAACTGTTAGGTGACTTACATTCCTAACAACAACTCATCATCTTCTGTTCAGAGACAACAAATGATCATTTTTGCTATATCCCATCTCTTAATTTATAAACAAATCTTTAAAACCTCATCGTTTCAGTTCTAATGTCAACAAAGATTCATTAAAGACTACCAGAGATAACAATGTGTATATTTTAACCTTGATCAAGTAAACCAACTTCATATTCTTTCCTTTTACTTTTATAAATCTGGATCCTTAGTTTAAAATTTCCTAGAATATGGTTTCTTTTCTTGACAGGTAAAACGTGTTCCTCTTACATAACATACATAGTCTATTTATACAGGTTCAAAAATATATTGTTCAAAAATATTCTTCAATAAGCTCAGAATTAAAATAGTTTGCTTTACTCTGTATTTATAGACAATTTCAAGTATTCATTAATTATAATCTTCAGTTTTTTTCTACTTTCCTCTAATGTCTACTTTTTAAAGTCCTAATTCTTTTAAAAATAATACAAAACAACAATATTTTTTGCACGGGAAGAAATTTTATACTTAATTCCAAAAATTTATTTCAAATCCATCTAGACCATTAATCATTTGTAATTTTGCAAAATCAAAGTTCTAATCAGCCTTATGTTGCTTATAGTAAAAAAGGGTTTTTTAAGTCCTGAAACTTGTATTTAAAACTTCTTTCATTAAGGGTTGAAGGAAACTTACCGTATTTTTAGACTTGTCAATTCAAAGCTTCCTAATAGCTGAAAAGCAGTTAAGAAGCAATTTCTGAAAAAGATTAGAAAAGGAACTATGCAAACTCATTGGCCATTCTGCAACTTCCTTGTGGGGAGCAACTATATTATGGCTAATCTCAAGTCTTCTTGTCTGGAGAAAAATTATGAAAAAAATGTACTCACTAGCTCTTCAGTTGTCAGATCCTCTTTTAGTTTGTTATTTCTTCCCTGGAATTCTTAAATTTGATTCTTGACAGAATACTGTATAAATGTTTCTTACTCTACTCCCACAGTAATCAGCTAACTTCTATTTATAATAACTTCTATTCTTGCATGTAACAAAGTTTTTGACCTGGCTGAGTAATATGTGTAAACCTTCTGCTAAAATATGCTAAAATTTGAATAAATAAGTGAACTGGATTGAAAAAATGATTTTTTGCTGAGTCCTTGCTAAGAAAGTCTGAGAAACGTATTGTCAGAAACTAAAAAAAGAAGCAATTGTGTCCTCTACTGCTTATATCAACAGAAAACCTTTAAGGATGTTGATGTTGTACAGATGATGAAATCCTTGGAGGCTACAGCTGTGGCCCTAGTAGCACCTGTGTGCTGCTTTAAGTAATGTCTTTTCTAATAGTACAATTGTGTACCATAAGATTTCTTGAATTCATGTTGAGTTTGATACGATTTCAGGTACTATCATGCCTAAGATGTTTATTACTAATTTATAGTATTTTTATATTGCAGAAATGCTCAGAGGAAGCTAATTATTTAAACCAGCTTCAGTCTGGATTCAGACCTAGAGTTTGAAAAAAAACCGCAACCCTTATTTAATGTCTATGAGGAGCTACTAAGAAAGGAAATTATTGCCTTAATACATATTAATAGTCAGTTGAGTGTTCTTTCTTAGTCAGCATGCAGTGGATGTTTCAAGCATGTCTCCAGACAGGAAAGGAGTGGATATGGAAAAACAAATTAAAACTGAATTTAAAAACAATGGAATTGTTGCCAATTCCAGGATTCAGCTAATATGCTATGCTGAGTTTCCCTATACATTTCCCTTTATGCAACATGTTCATAATGGAGGTTCCCTTAGTTCCTGCACTTGGACTTAGTGAATATGTGTTGGTAATTTTAAGCTACCCCAGTCAGATATGTGAGATAGGAAACTATATAAAACAAAAAATCAAACAAACAAATAATTAAGTTTCATTTTCAAAATATATTCTTTGCCAGGTGTTTTTTAAATAAATCTGGAAGTTATAATCGGCTTAAAATGTATCAGCATGGGTGACTAATTGCAACTTTTGGGGATTCCATAGGAGTGCTGTGTTTAAATAGCTATATTAACAACTAATTTCTTTTCTTCTCTGTAAGCAGAGATTGAGCCTGGGCCAGGAAAATAACTGTAAAAAACATCTCAGAGAAACGTTCTCCAGTTCACATGGAATTAAAAGGTGAGAGAGGATGAAACATACTCAGACTTCAGCACACTTCTGCTAATATGCCTATGACAATAAAAGTTGTCCTGGTTTCTATGGGACTATTTTTTAATCTGATTTATCATATAAAGATTTACGTTCATTTTAGGTGCTCACTCTGGTATATAAAGTCTTGTGTGGCTTAGGCATCTATAGGACCACCTTCCCATGTACAGACATTTTTAGATTTTGGGGTGAGAATCAGGAGACTCCAACTATGCAGCTTTTGTGAAATAATAGACTCTACTATGAACAGCAAATTCTGATTTTTCTGATATATAACATGCTAAATTGTCACTGGAGTAAAATCAGCCTCTCTTCTTTATTGGACTTTAGGAAAGAGCTTAAATACTCTCTTTCTACCCAATTGTTTTAGCTGAAAGTTTAGATTTTTTTTTGATAAACTGCCTAAAGCCATTAATGTGGACTGCATTTCAATCGATCAGTCTTCAATCATTAATTCTTATCTTAATCATAATGCTGAGTTCCAATGGCATGCATGGCAACAAAAACTGTATGTATAAAAATGTACATACAGAAGAATAAATCAAGTATAAATGTTATATTATTTTAAACACAGCATTTGCAATAGTCATATGGTAAAATAATTTGTACTTACAATGTCAAACTTTTGTATAATATTCCCCTGGACATCTAACAAATAAACTTTGCCATAATGTGTTCCAAGTGCCAAAAACTAAATAGAAAAAAAAATGAAAGACATTATCCAGAGAAATTATAATAGGGAGAATACAACATACCATTTGTTTATCCTAAAGATTACTGTGATAATGTACATCAAGCATGAATCATACAGCAACATTCCTGAAACCTATCCAAAGACTATAACAGTAAAATACAAATGATATCTAAAACAAACACTTGACAGTGGAATTATAAAAATGTAAAACTGTCATTTACTGCATCCTTGACCTCTTAAAAACTAGACAAAAATGAAATATTGCGATTTCAGCAATAGAAAAACCAGTTCTTCTTCTGACCCTTGCCATATTTGATCTTTAACCTTCAGAGCAACCTTCAGAGCAATATTCAAATAACCAGATGGACTGATAGTACAGCATCATAATAGTTGTGACAACACTAGACTGTATCCCCTACACTTCATTTTTGTAAAGAAGTAGAAGAGGTTGTAGAAACAGAATAATAATATCAATAAGCATAACACAATAAAAATCAGTTGAAATTTCTCTCTGCTTGCAGATAAAATCTGATTAGATTTTGGCTTTTTTACCAAACAATGTTTGCATGTGTCAGAAAACTACATACAATATTTATTGTATGGGTGGTGTTGGGCCAGTCAATCTTTCTTCGTCCAATCCTCCTCGTGGGGTTCTTGTAAGGAAAATAGGAGGAGGAAGGAGTAATATGTTTGTTTGCCTCAAGTTACTTATAAAGTAATAAAGACCATAATGTTTTTTTAAAAATATGTTTATTTTTCTTTTCATGATTTTATTTATACAGTAAAGTCAAGTTAAATACAGTTCCCAACAAGCATCTACATTATTTCTATAAGCCTAGAAAACTATTTAAGCCCTAGTTTTTTTGAAAATGTCAGATCTCTCGTTTAACGAACCAGTCACTGGTCAACAGAAGACAGTTTTGCATTGCAAATTACAAAGTCTGCTCTGGTTTTACAGACACAACTTTTAGATGCAGATAGTTAGGAGCCAGCCTAGGGGAAAAACCAATCTAACTAAAAAGTTCACAAAAAATATGTGATACATGAATGCACAGAATACTCAAAATAATGCAGAAGAGACTTAGGTGTTATTCCATCACATAGATTAAAAAAAGATTTAAAATATATCAAAAAGTTTGTTACTGCTTGGTATAAAAAGAGTGCCTTTCCTTCCTTTGGCTTTAGTAAAGTGGTCAGACTGCTAAATTCTCTGTATTTCATTGCATGTGAACACGCTTCATTGCAGCCTATAATGAAATGCTCAAATTTACAGGCACTACTAAGCATGTCAGTCAAGCAGCACAATCTTTTTTTTTAATAACCTTACAGAAAGTCAAGGTTTAAAAGGATTTATCAAAATGGAATTGCTTAAAATGAAATTTCAGTTCAGGCACTTAAAATATGAAGCCACATAAAGAGAAGTCAAAAAAGGGGAAGAAGAGAGGCAAGGAGAGAATGGGTTCATTAGAAATTCATCTCCAGGTTGCCTTTTTACAGAAAGAAAAAAGTCCCCCGGGAAAAAAATCAATACTAGTTAATAAAACATCAGGTGTGCAGACATAACTAAGAATGACTATTCCACTGCACACGCCTGCTTGAATGCACTGGGTGCCAGGACGATTAGTCATCTAATGCAGACAGCAGGTCCAGTGAAAATATGTTTTATCACTGAAAGAAAAAAAATACTTCTGGAGGGAAAATAATCTAAATATAAACCAAATTTTACAGTCTGAACAAAATAAACTGTTCTAATCAGAAAACACATCTACTGTAGATGCTACAGTGTTATTTCTTTTTAGTTACTCATAGAGCAAGATGTAGGAAAGATACACATTCTATCTTCAATGTTTAGCCTCAGCATTGTGTGAGACCAATTCTTAAAAGACACTTTGTATCAGCTTCTAACATTGTTGATCAGTCTCATAAATAGTCCAGTTTAGAAGGAAACTAAACTGCTCAGTTACTAGAAAAACTTTGTTATTATTTTGTTCCTTGGGACACTATAATTAGGAGACTTCCAAATATAGAACACATTTGCTTCTTTAAAAAAGTAAACACCATACTTCCAGTTTAACAATGCAAGCTGTCAAACTATCAAAGCCCAAAAAATCTTTCCACAAATGATGATAATTAGCAAATACAATAAGTCTCTCCCATCATAATCAGCAGGTGCATACTATATTTATATAAAGGGAGGTAGAAAAGAACATTTCCTTTGTTGAAATACAGTGCAAAAATGCATAATTAATGAGCATACATATATATTATTGAATATGTTGAAAGGTGTTAAAATGCCTTTCTTTCGAGGGTTCGATTTTCCCGCTGGGAGAGCTCCGGCGCAAGGATACGGACAACTGCTTGAAAGCTGGATCTTTTTATTTTTTCAGGAAGGCGGAGATCAGCGAGAAGTCTGCATTCCTGGACTAGCTAGCTTCTTATGGCAAGTCCCTGGTTTTTTATACCCTTCTCTCCCTTTGTAAGTTGATTTTGTGTGAGTGTTTGTATTTGTGCCTAATGTTTCAAATCCTGTTTGAGTTTGTCTTTATTTCCGCCGGAGGGCGAACTCCGCGGGGTGCGGAAGGCAAAGATTGTATTATTGGTTTTCTGTAATCTCTTTTAGCTTTAAGATAGTTTTTCATATTTGTTTTGTGGCAATCTCCTGTCTGTCCCTTTTGTAATTTATATTTTGTGTCTTTTGTCTGTTTGTTTTGCTTATTTGGTATGCCCTGTGTTTGTAAGGGTTTTCTAAATTATCTTTTGTTTCCTTTTCCTATTTATCTAGTTTTCTTAATTACTTAGGCTTTTGTCTATAGGGATTCTTTAATACTTTTTATTTGATTCCTTTTCCTATGTAAGTTTGTTTTCTGGCTGACCTGATGTTCCCCTTGGGCTTTTCCTGTTTTTTTTGGTGACACTACTGCCTTCGTGAAATTCCCTTTCCACAAATAATAATATATATTGTATTTCTAGATTGCAATCTCCTTCAAGAAGGGACTCTGGGTGGTGTACAATATAATATAAACACATAAAACAGTACATAAAATTAGAATTAAAATATTAAAATTACTTTAGGATTAAAACAATTAAAATCACAAGATTATAAAAATATAGCAAATTTCAAAATGCAAAATAAATTCTAAGAAGGCAATTAACCTTGTTAAAAATTGGTTAATGAAGGCAGAGGGAGAGCTTTCATGGTATATAACTTGTATATGATTTTATTTAAGGGTTTTGTTTGTCTTTTTTACAAAAATTGTTATACTATTTCTCTCACAACATTGATTTTACAGCTTAAATTAAAAAAAAAATCTGCATCACCAAAAGTCGCATACAAGGAGACAGATGAATAGGCCCATAGAGTGGCACAAAGCTTGAACAGTCTAAATTTTTAGGGCTTCTGGGATATTTCTTTGGAATGCCTGTAACTATACATTGACAGTGTGAATATTTGAAAAAATGGAAAATATAGAAATATGTAGCACTTTGATAGATTAGAAATATTTAGCACACTGGCTCAATCATTATTTGATTTAGAAACTTTCACATAAATTGTTTGAGAGATCTAAAGTAAAAATTACTTCCAGGGTAACTTTTCATTCTGTGAAGAGTTGAAACAGAAAAAATCCTCACTATTGTCATCTATTAATTATATTTTGATTATATACTATTAATTATATTTTGATTATATACATGAATAATTATAAATTTTTAATGAATAAGAGAAAACTTAAAATAATTTGTTCAGATTAATGCAAATAACTCACTGCATTTTGGGTCTGATGCAAATCTAAACTGTCTGATAAAAATATCACCAAAATTATTGGCTAGTAAATTGATATGGGAAATTATTCAGTAAAATTTAAATTCCAACCCTATACTTTATTCTATTTCCTCAACACAGTGGCAATGAATAATACCAAAAGATTATTTAGATATGAAAGGAAAAAACCTACTTTCCCAGAACATTTTTTTTCTGAGCAAAGAATAACACTCTTATGCTCATCTTGCCATTTCCTGTTAGAACCCTAGAAAACAAACTTGCAGGTTTCGTTCTTCATTTGGAACTACTGGTATTAATTACATGCTCCCAAATTCTTATTGCTAGGCTCAACATAACAAATAGCAGTATAAGGAAGATATAACACAGTCATGCATATTTTTCAAAATTAATAACTTACTTTCTCATGGATTGTCATGCAACTGGCTATATCCTTTTGAATAATTTCTCCAACTCCATTAGAAAGCCTTTCATACTTCAGTTTGGGCTCTTCTTCACTGACATCTTCCTGTATTAAGAAACAGCTTAAGAATTTATTTATTACTTTATTTTATTAATAAAATATACCCATTCTCCTTATCAGAAATATATATTTACATATTGCATATGTATTTGTGTGTGTGTGTGTGTGTGTGTGCTGTCTCTCTAATTTTCTGGCTGAATATAGAGACAGGTAGTTAAACACTACAAAGGCTTCCATACAAAGTTTCTGTATTGGATTATATTAGGCATCCTCAAGGTATAACTCAGAGTTATGTTGAGATTCATCTAATATCCAATCTTTGCATAGTTGTCTTCATAGTGTGAAAAGATAGTTATCTTCATCCCAAAAGCAAGGGGAAGACTCCAGCACGATGTTGGGTCCAGGCAAGAATGACTGAAACTTCCCAGCACAATATATATATATGTGCTAATCATGTACTGAATATGTGTTTGTGGATGCATGTATGTGTGTGTGTGTATACACAAAAAACCCACATACAAATATACATATGTACATGTATAAAATTTATTATAAAATATATAAAAACAGACATTTTAAAAATTAAAAAATCAGCACTAAAATGAAGATTTTAGCATAGAGAGACAAAATGTATAGTGGAGCCATCTAAAAAAAATCTCGAATTCCTTGTGATCCTCAATCCTGATGGCACAACTAGATCCTGAAGGAATTGATTACTCATAATTTTTATGTACTAGTCACAGAATACAAGAGAGCAACCACCATGAAAGATCTCTGTTATTTGATCTTATGTGGCAATACTAGTAGTTTTTTTTCTCTTCTGTTCACCTTTCTTAATAGCAATGTATGATACAAAAAGCCAGCTATCTCTGCTTCACTACACCATTCATAAATACCAGAATAAATTACATCAATTACCACTATACTATAAATGCTACTTAGTTATTTCTTGAAAGAAAAAATGTGGAAGAATGGGTATTCTAAAAGGAGACACTTGATGTTAAGCTGTGAGAATGCTGTTTTTTAAAAAACCGAGAACTTTTCAAATTTGCTGTAGAACTGTATGACAGACAGATTCATTTATGAATGAAGATGAATATGCGTGTCCCAAGATAATGTTGCAGGATCCTATCTGGGTCAGTAACCAGGACTAAAAGTTTTGTCTCCCTCAGCCAGGAAAAAGATTGAAGCCTGGAAAACAGGCCCCTCCTCACTCAACAGGAGTGCTGATTTATCATCCGCCTATAATGTTCTTAGAAGGGGAGGGCTGGGCAGCACAAGCAAATAATCTTAAAAACCAGCCATCAACACAGCCCAATTAACATCTAAAAAGCCACTTACAACAAGCGCTATAAATACCACACACAGAATAGCACACACTCTACTGCAATAGAGAGAAGTTCAACTACTCTCCGATTGTACTTGATTTAAAGTGATGCCTTTTATGGTACATCTTAAAACTGACAATTTCTGTGCTTTTATTAAAACAGTAATCAAATGAATTATGAAGTATGTTGTCTTCTGGTTTGCAGTGTTGTTTAGTTCAACTTTTACCCTGCCTCCCAACAAGTCAGATAAGAAACAGTTTTTTTAAAAAAAAAATGCTGTATATTCAATGTATATTTTATGAATACCAGCAGCTTTTCATATTGGTATTATACTGCTATAAATTTTCTTAGCAGAGAAAAAGAAGTATCTTATTCAAAACTGGAAAAACTATAGTTAAATTACAAAAGCAAACTTTTATGAAAGCATACATTGAAAGAAATTGAGAGCCAGTCTGTGCAAAATTAGAATTAGAAGAAAAAGATCAAGCTTCAAATTGTCATTTAGACATTATTCTTGCTGGGTAACTTTTGGAAAGCTATAATCTCTACAATCTCTCTGCCTCATAAAGCTACTTTGACATGCACATGGGGCAGGGGTCCTTATGCTATCCTAGGTTCCTAAAAGAAAGGTAGGTTGAGAACGTAATAACTACAATAGGCAAATCTCTCAGAATCTGTATTTAAGAATGCAAAAGAATGTGACATGCTTTCAAGTAATTAAAGTGATCACAATGTTTTCCAGGCTCACGTAGCTGGAAGTATGTTAGCAATATACAATAAAATTAATCTAAACAATTATTGTGTGCTTGCATAGTGCTACTGTGAATCATTTTATAAGGAACGTTGGAAGTTAATATGGGCTCCTTCTTTTGGATTATATGAGGTATTTTTAATTGTTATTTTACATCAAATATTACACTATTTCTTTATTGATATACACTCATATAGGACAAGAGACAGTTACAGTACAATACAATACTAAAATGTTTCAATAGATTAATATCCTCACAAACCTGAGATACTAAAGCTGTGGTTTAAAAAGTCTTCATTTTTTTGCACCATGAGATTTTTGAGTTAAGAGGTAATTTATGGTATTTTTTTAAATAAATGAAATTAATACAGAAATATCAACAGTTGTCTAAAACAATGTGTCAAAGTGTCCAGCAAGAAGCAATTTTAGTCAGTAAATTTAACACTGAACAAAGTTGTTACCAGTCAGACAGACTCAATGTCAAATTAGAGCGCAAAGCATAAATCAGACAAATTATCTGTGCTCCTTCATTCTTGACAAATAGAAAACAATTACATTCACAAACTTAACACAGCCTACAGCTTGTGGGTTGGGTGGCCATTAATGCATAACTGCATTTTTGAACATCTTTATTGTGAATTACTCTTGCAATGCACATATTATCTGTGGACTTTGGAGGGAAATATATAAGTTAGAATTGAATTCTAAGCATCACATGTTTATAATAAGATTCAAAGGGAAGTTGGACAGCAAATGCGCAACCAAAGTGAAAAGTTAATTGCTCTTCCAAATATTTGCATAAAAGCATTGATCAACGGGCCATTAGATACAGTTACTAGAAGTTTTGCCTGTTTGAGTGAAAATTAAGTAATGTTGCTTCTACACACATATAGCGTTCAAACAACATATATTTTTAAGAGAAACTTTTCAATATTAGACATGCTGATGTACCCCACTCTGTGATTTTTTTTGACAGCAGAGGTGGTATTCAGCAGGTTCTGACCAGTTCTGGGGAACTGGTAGCAGAAATTTTGAGTAGTTCGGAGAACTGGCAAATACCACCTCTGACTGGCCATGTCCCCATCTATTCTCTGCCTCCTGAGTCCCAGCTGATTCTCTGGGACTTCTCCTGCACAGAAGAATGGAGATGGAAAGCAGGTTAGTGGGGTGGGGAGGGAATAGGGATTTTGCAGTAACCTTCCCCCAGGAGTGGGGTGGGAATGGAGATTTTGCAGTATCCTTCCCCTGTCACGACCACTAAGCCACACCCACCAAGCCACACCACGCCTATCAAGCCATGCCCACAAAACTGGTAGTAAAAATTTTGAAACCCACCACTGTTTGATAGATATATCTTATGTTAAATGAAGATCAAGCTAAAAGTAAATTTGAGGCTTTTTCTCACTATAAGCAAACAAAATGAAAAAAAAACTATGTTTAAAATATAAGATTATTCTGTTATCACAAAATATATCTCACCTCCTGAATAAAAGGAGATAAAGTATAAACAGCATTTGTTGAATCTGACTTTAGTTTTTTTTATTTCTTAGAAACTTTTATGTAGCATGAACTTCGAAAAGGCAGTATAAATAAAAGTAAATCAATATTTTTGTTAAATTTTCATATACAAATAAAACCATCAGCAGCCTGAGTTAAGATGACAGCAACATTTCTATGACAACCTAGTTGAATAATACAAGTCTTGACTTGCATCAAAGTTTAAGATTTAAACAGAATGACATTTACTCCATACAGGAAAATTCACAGTGTGCGCACACACAATCATATATGCCCACACAAAAACACATACATATTCACAAACACACACTCATATATATAAATATAAACATACACTGAGATACATGCTTTCTCTGTTAATTTTTTTTACTAAATATGGAGCAGTTTTAATTGACTACAAATGCACTATACATTTCTATTTTCAAACTTTCTTCAAAAAAAAATAAACATTTTATTATGTTATATACTCAGTTATGAATTCACTAACAAAATAATTTTGTCCATAAATTATGGACCCAGTCTTTTATTGTTCAAAGAGTATATAGTGTTATATCAAGCAAAACTAAAGCATTTTGTAAGATTATTTGTTGTTTTTTACTTTGTATTTCAACATACATATGATTATTTATTTATTTTTATTTATTTATTTATTTTTGTCAATTGCTTACAAGATAATAGGTATAAATAAAAACATAGTTATGAATACATGGATACATATAAGAAAAATAAAAAATAAAAGAAACAACAGGACAGGGACGGTAGGCATGTTGGTGCGTTTATGCACGCCCCCTACAGATCTCTTAGGAAAGAGATGAGGTCAATAATAGACAGTCTAAGGTTAAAGTTTTTGGGGTTTGGGGAAGAAACCACAGAGTCTGGAAGAATATTCCAGACATTGACCACTCTGTTGTTGAAGTTGTATTTCCTGCAATCAGCCTTGAATTTGTATCTATTGTTTGCTCTTGTGTTGTTATGGTTGAAGCTGAAATATTCATTGACAGGTAGAACATTGCAATGTATGATTTTATATACTATACTTAGATCGGACCGAAGGTGGCGTAGTTCTAGGTTTTCTAGGTCTAGAATTTCAAGTCTGGTACAATAAGGTATTCTGCAATGAGTAGAGGAGTGGAGAACTCTTCTTGAAAAAATATTTCTGGACTTTCTCAACTGTGTTAATATCAGATACATAATGTGGGCTCCAGACTGATGAGCTGTATTCAAGTATTGGTCTAGCAAATGTTTTGTATGCTATAGTTATTAATCGATATGCATTATATCATTGTAGTTGTCTGTGGTTCAACTAGGAAATACTGGGCATGATCCATTGCTGTTTACAAATACTGAGCCAAAGAATGTGTTAAAGAGGTTGGCTTTAATAGTGTCGTCATTGCAGTCTTTACCATTAGGTCCTTTCAGGGGTGGGATGGACCTTGAGTCTTTTAATTTGTTGTTTACAAAATTGTAGAAAGCGTGGGTGGAATTGGTGCATAGAAGGTTTTCTTCTTGTTTAATGTGATAATTGGTGCATTCAGTTTTTATCTGGTGGCATAAATTTTTGTATCAGCTTTTGAAGTTGGCAATGTGACCAGATTCATTTTTCCGCCTTATTGTTATGGGTAATTTGTTTTTTCTAGTTTTGGGGGTTGTTAATGGTACATATAGTTTGATGACTTTTTTTACTTCAAGTAAAAATATGTTGTAATGGTCTTCGACAGTATTGCATCCAGAGAATAGAAATTGCCAATCAAGGGATGAGAGATTGTTGTTTATAAGATCATAGTTGCCTTTTTTTGAAGTTATAATTGGGGATTCCATCATTGTGATGATTTTTGTGTGGACGTATGTTGAGACAAAAGTCAGTCATGTTGTGGTCACTGTTGGAAAAGGTTCTTTAATTTGTATTCTGTAAATTGAATTCAATCTATTGCAGAAGATGAGATTGAGGCAGTTGTTAAGCCTAGTATTGTTGGTTACTAGTTGTTCTAGTCCCAGATTTGTTACAGCATTGTAGAAGGTTGCATGTATGGGTTCAGTTGTACATTCGTTTAGGGTCCAGTTAATATGAGGTAGATTGAAGTCACCAAGAAGATAAAAGCATGTGGGCAGGATTGCTGCCCATGTTAGTAGTGTATTTAGCTTGTTTGCATGTTCGATCTCATAATCAGGGGCTCTGTAACATAGTAAGAACCGAAATATGATATTTAAGGACAGTTCACAGATGATGGTCTCAGGAATAGCAAGCTCCTGGGTAACTTGGATGCTTTTTAGATGTAGGGACTTTTTATAGAAGATAGCAACACCACTACCTCTACGGACTTCATGATCTGATCAGTAAACATGATAGTCTCTTACTGTGGTAATGGAGTCGGGGGAGATGCGTTGAGCCATGTTTCACAGACAAATATGTCGAATTTAGCCCTATTTAGTAAGAGGAGAAATTCAGGTATTTTATTGAAATATAGAAAACTTTTTATAAGTTTCTGAATATGAAGGAGCACTTCTACAAGTCCTTTAAATATTCATTCCCTCTGCTCTTTATTACACATCACAATATTTCTCAACCTTGGTAACTTTTTTTTTTAAAACAAGTTTTATTTTCAAGACAAACAATACATAAATACACATAAACACAAAACATAAAAGCATAAAAAATCTCTTTTCTGAAAGTTGCTTAATCCCAGGTTAAAACTCTTGGTACAGACACAAGTTCAGTTTCATATTCATTTTACATACCATTTCATATCTTATTAACATTTTCAATTTTCTATATAACTTCTCCTCTCCTTTAAATTTTCTCAATTTTTTTCCCCTTCCTCTCAATTCATATCCTAATATTTATTATTCTTTGTCTGTTCTATTCCAGCCAATCATTTATTTTTCTTCTTTAAAAAAAAGAAGAAATACTTCTCCTGTACACTATATGGAGATGATGCCTTTATCTTTTTCCCTTATATTTATAGTACCTAATATAAAATACATAACATACATTGGGATTCTGTCTGGTACATTCTAAAATTATAATAATTAAAATTATTTCCATAATTATCCCCCCCACATCACATATTATAGCTCAATATTTCATTGAAATGTTCCTCCTTCTTCTACTTCAAATCTCATTTCACAAATTTTTTTGCTAGTATACCATATTCTAATCATTAATTTTAACAATCATTTATATCTTAAATATTTTATCCATTTCAATTGAATATTATGCCTTTGTGGGAACACTTATGCTATCCACGATTATTACCCCCCACATCACAATCTTGAATCACATTTCATTACAGTACTCTCTTTTTCTTATCAAAAATTTCACTTATTTATGTTAGATATTTTATCACATTTTAAGCTACATGTTATTTCTAATTTTCTATAATTACTTCTAAATACAGATATAAAAATGCAATCTTATGTACCTTTCTAGAATCCCATTAACAATAAGATCTATCCATTATCTCTAAAAACTTTTGCTTCTTAATATCCTGCTCCCCACCATTAGAGCTTCTCATCCCTTCCTTTCTCCCTTGCTTCTTCTTCTCCTTGTCCTCTTTAACCCCTTGTCTCTCCACCTCCCTTTTATTCTGCTTTCCCCCTTTCTGTTGTTTCTTAACATAATGTCCCTTTTTCACCTTATTCTTCTCTTTTTGGGCTGTTTTTTCAGATCTTAAAGACCTCTTTTCCTTTTTCTCTTGCTTTTTCCCGTCTCCAATCAAAGTCCATTTTTCATCAAAGATGGCTTCTTCTTCTTCTTTGTCCCCATCATCCTCATTCTGCTTCGCATAAATATAAACCGCCATTTCTAAGTATTGAAAAATAGTGCCAAATCCATCTTCCCCTCCTTGTTTTTCTCTTTCATATTTTTGATATATAAGTTCCAATCCATCCACAGGTGATGCCATTGTGTAGAGAAAAAGTTTTTCCAAACAACCACCCAGCTGATTTAATCAGAAATAATTTCCAAAGGTTCCAAAATCACCAAACAATCCAAACAGACTGTTTCTTTTAAATACCTTCTTCTTCACTTTTTCTTTTTGAGGTTAAAGTAATCACAAATCCTTTTCAAATATATTTTTGGAAGTTTTTAAACTCTTTGCAATTCTAGGCAATCTTCTCCTTATTTTCAAATTTTGCTCTGATTTTTTTTTTCACTCTCCCTTCCCACTCACAGCCAAAAAGATTTTTTTTCCCGCTGTCACTTTAGGAAGGAGAGTAGAACAAAGAAAAAAAACTTTCCCCTTTAGGGTATTCGCAGCTTGTGGCTCTCACAAGGAACAATATATCCTTAACAGCTTTCAAGGTTCCAAATCACTTTCTCCCGTCTTGTCCAGGTTAAAAGCACCTTTCACTTTCTCCAACTTTCTCCCTCCTGCACTTGCTTACGTGGCTGCAGCTTTCTTCGTGGCAGCCATTACTGACCGCCGTTCCTCCGCCTCGGGAAAAGGGAGTTTAGCCGGCTGGGGAGGGGGTTTGCGGCACCCCAAACCCCTTGCCGGATCCCCCTGTCTTCAGCTGCCTCTATGGGGCAGCTATATCCCCAGATCTAAATGGATCGGGGGAACCTTGGCCAAACGCAGCAGGGATCGCGCGGCGCAAATCCTGCTGCCGCCGAAGGCTAGCAAACCGGAAGTCCCAACCTTGGTAACTTTAAAACACGTGGACTTTAACTCCCAGAACTCCAAAGCCACAATACTACAGGAATTCTGGGAGATGAAATCCACACATCTGAACGTTCCCAAGATGAGAAACACAGACATAACACTTCATTGCTTTCTATGCATTGATGGCCCTCTTGATTTTCTTCAATTGTTTTGGCCCTGGCTAGTCTTTCTTCAGCAGACCCCAGCTATCAACCTGAAACTTAGATGCAGGCAGCTTATATGGTACTCTATGCAAATAGGTAACAATACTACAAAATCCTGCCTTTCAGAAACCAATAGTAAGCAATGTTGCCTTTATCCAGAAACTGAAGACAAGGGGGAAAATGTTATTCTATCAGACTAATACTTTGAAGACACTCAAGCTGCACATTTCATTGATACAGCAGGACTTCAAACTGAATTACATTTGTGCAGTATGTATAGCACAAATTCCAAAATCTTCAAATTGATATTTCTAGTTAATATTAATAGTTCATTAAATTAACTATCTAATTTTTATCATTGAACACTAGAAAATGAAAGAATAAATAATTTAGTTTCTGGAAATCAGTCCTAATATAACATATATATTAAAAAATTGTTTACACTACCACAAATATGTTTTTAAAATTGATGTATTAAGCCTCTGTGTATTATTTAAACCATCCACTGATTCAAAATGGCAAATAATTATATTATATATGTGTAATATGAAGTTATATTCTTCACCATTCTTCTACACATTTGAAAGTTGTGTTCTATAATCCAAGAAAGTAACTCGGAAAATAAGAACAGCAAATACATCTCGACGTCATCTTTGAGGCAGAAAGTAATGAGTACAGTTTATACAGTAGCAGCTGATGAGTCCCATGTTGGACAAAAAATATATTATTTGAATATCTGCGTTCAAAAGGGTTCACAAAATTCATTGTGACAATGATATGCTCTTACAGAAACAAAATGAATAATGGAAAAGAGATCAAAACACAATCGACCCAGGAGATTACAACGCAGGGCCCAGGATACCACAACAAAAGAACTCACAAGCCCATCACACAACCCATTACCCAAGCTGTTAAAACACGAGAGGCTAATGGAAAAAAGATCACTACAAAACAAACAACCCAGGAGATTACAACACAAGATCCAGGATATCTCCACAACAAAACTCACAAGGCCATCACACAGCCCATTATACCAACATCAACTCCATCAACCAATCAAGAGGCAGCAGCGTAGCCAACCAGCCCAGCACACCAGCCCCCACCACCAGTATTTATAAAGAGACGGCAGCTCCAATCACACACTGCTTGCACTGGCACGAAGCTGAAAGCACCAGCCTGAGGATGGCGAGTGGGACCTCGCCGAAACGTTGCCAAGATACTTTTAATCTTACACGGGAAAAGACCCGAACACATCTACACCTACATACATACATACATACATACATACATGCATACATACATATATATATATACACACTATATACACTATATACACTATATATAGATATATTTTAATAAGGATATTTTGATGAAAAAAAATATTCATATACTTATTAGTGTGGGACTTATGCACTTGGACCTTATGTTACAATAGCTATAAATTTTCAAAGAAGACAAGGCAAAACTGTGCTTTTATAAAAATTAGTTGCGGGGTTCACCACCCAAATCCTAGGGCAGTACATATGCTAAAGAAATATATGCAACTTTAAATGTTCTACTCAAACAAAAAGCATACTGCTTACTTGCAACTGTACCTACTTGAGCGGTCATATGTGATTCACATAGAATTTATACCTCCATGTACAGCCCTGTTCAGAAACTTTTAACAGCTTGCATAATTGTCTAGCACCGTTCCCATTTATCACAAGGACCACATTATTAAATGTGGTTACTCTGAGCATCTTTAATTCTCATGTGACAGAGTGCACATGAAGGAATAGTAAATTACCCATGACTTTACAAATGAATTCTTTGAATACATGGTAAAGGACCAGGTTAGTTGCAATCATGTACCCTAAGGATATCTGCTCATCCTTCTAGATCAGTGGTCGCCAACCAGTGGGCCGCAGCCCACTGGTGGTCCATGAGAAAATTTTGGTGGTCCACAGAGAAATATCCCCCCAAAGCAATTAATCTAGTCTGTGCAGGAACACAAGGCTGCGCCGCCCACATGGCCCACCTACCTGCTGGCCCCCACCCTTTGACCAAGCGCAAACCTGCAAAAAGCAGTGCAGCCCTCACTGCCCAGCAAGAGGTAATGGTGCTGTTGCAGCAAGAGGGGGCTGGCAGTACAGGAGGGCTGAAGCGGTGATGGAGATGGCCGGAAGCTGCAGGAGCGCCGCGCTACTTGCACTTGCACAGCACTCCCGCACCTTCCAGCTCGCATCTTCTGGCCTGGGCTCTTCCTCGATGGGACGACAGTGGCATTGGCATCAGTTTTCTCGTCCATATGTGGCATTGGCATCAGTTTTCTCGTCGATATGTGATCTGCCACTCTACATATTTCCTCCAGCGAAGCTTGAGTTGTCCAAGTGGCCAAAGTAGCACCACTCGTGGTGGAATATGCCGTGAGTCTAGCCGGCACCGGAATGGGCAAAGTGATGAGGCTTTGGCAATACAGGATCTAATCCACCTGTTTAAGGTGGGAGGGGAGGGATTGCAACCCATTGAATTATGGGAGAAAGAGACAAATAAGACCTCGGTTTTCCAGAATGTGGACATACGTTTGATGTAAATATATAAAGCCCTCTTAAAGTCTAGTTTATGCTATTTGTGTTCTAGATCATGGGTAGGATTATGGCAGAAATCTGGTAGCACAATTTCTTGGGCCCTATGAAACCAGGAACAAAGATGGGGTCCAAACACAGGACCACTCTGTTGTCATGGAAGGAACAGAGATCCTCCCTGGTTGATAGAGCTGCAAGCTCAGACACCCTCCTAGCCGAAGTAATGGTGACCAGAAAAACTACCTTATTAGTTAGGAACTGAAGTGAAACTGAGAAGAAGTGAGACCCTGTGGTCCGGGATTCTCCAATGGTGGGCAACCGATAGGTTCACCAGATCCGCAAACCAGGGTCTCCTGGGCCAATGAGGTACCAGGAGAATCAGCTCCGCCTTCTCCAACATCTTCCAAATGACTGCTGGAATGATTGAAAGGGGGGGAAGGTGTAGAGGAGACCTGGGGCCATCTGCTCCAAAGCGTGTTGGCCCCCTCCGCTCCCTGATCATAGAATCTGGTGATGTATCTGCTTATCTGAGCATTCAGGGGAGATGAAAACAGGTCTATAGAGAGAGTGCTGAAACTGATTGATAGTTCCCTGAACAGAGAGGGATGGAGGCTCCACTCCACATGGTTAACCACACTCCGATTCAGCCAGTCGGCCTGAGAGTTGTTGATCCCGCATATGTGATCTGCCCTGATGGACAGAAAGTTCCTCTCTGCCTAACGCCTTAGGCGTTCGGCTTCCCTCATCAAGGCCCTGGACTTAGTTCCCCCCATCTGTTGACATGTACCTTTGCAGCCACATTGTCCATCATCACCAGTACATGGCCCCCTGTCACCCTTGAACAAAAGTGTTTGAGGGCCAGGAAAATAGCCCTGAGTTCCAACCAGTTTATCGGACAAGACCCCTCTGCCAATGACCAACATCCCTGGTCCATCTCACCATCCAGCATGGCCCCCCATCCCTGGAGGCTAACATCTGTTGAAATCAGCAATCTGTCTGGCTCTTTGAACGGATACTCCCTCCAAAGCGCAGGAGACTGCCACCAGCGGAACAAGCACAGAACCTGTGGGAGGATCTGCACCCTGGAGTAAGAGTTGCTGATGCCTGCTCATTGAAAGGGGAGCAGGAACCACTGAAGAGTCAGTGAGTGCAGTCTTGCCCACGGGACAATACCAATGCAAGAGATCATCCTTCCCAGCAGTCTGGAAAGATGAGCCGAGGAGAGATTGTAGGGCAGATTGGTGTGATGTGGACTGGATTAAGAGGTCGTCCAGGTAACACTGAAGTCTGACAGGAACTGCCCGAAGGGTAGCCAGCAATGCCGCCAGTACTTTGGTGAAAACTCTGGGAGACAACGACAGCCCGAAAGGAAGGGCCTGGTACTGGAAATACCTGTACTGATAAGAAAAATGAAGCAACTGGCGGTGATGATGCCAGATAGGAATGTGGAGGTAGGCCTCCATAAGCTCTATGGAAGAGAGGAAGTCACCCTCCTGAATGCTCTCTAGAATGGAATGCAAGGTCTGCATTTTGAAATGCCTGTATGGGATGAATCTGTTTAAAAACTTCAGATCTAGAATGGCACGCCACCCCCCAGATGCTTTTGGAACCACAAACAAAACTGGAATAAAACCCTCACCCTTGCTGGTGCACAGGAACTGGTTGAATGGCCCTACTATCGACAAGATGCTGGATGGCTGATTCCATTAGGGCCGTTTTGGCACCATCCCGTGATACAGGGCAGGTCACAAAATGCTCTGGAGGTGAAAGAAATTCTAGTTGCAGACTCGATCTGATTGTATTGAGGACCCAGGCATCCAATCTAGACTCTTCCCATCTGGTGATAAAGAAGGCCAGATGACCTCCGATGGGAGGAGGGAACAGGCGTTTATTTGGAGCGTCAGAAGGCATGGCCCTCTCCTCCTTGAAAGGACCGTCTAACCTTATATTGGTGCTATTGTCGGTTAATCGCCTCAGGGCGCTGCTCCTGGCGTTGAGGGAAGCCCTCTGATGATGGGAGAAGCGAGGGGAAGGTTCAGCCCAGAAAGTTGAGGGACAGAAGTAAGGGGATGGGCAGTAATCCACCCTCTTCCCCACCGAGGAGAGGACCTTCCTCTTATCCCTAGTCTCGATCAAATATGGATCCAGGGCCTCACCGAAGAGTTTCTCACCCGCATAAGGAGCTGATGTCAGCTTCCACATGTGGCGTGATTCGGATTGCCAGTTCCAGAACCAAAGTAGTTGTCTAGCTGTGATCAAGGAGACCATGGCTCTGGAGGCGAATTTTGCTGAATTCAGAGTAGCATCCACCGTAAATTCAGCCGCTGCGATAATTTTATTTAGATCTTAGTGAGATTTAAAATCAGACAGAGGAAGGCGCTCCTATACCTGATGCAGCCAGCAGAGTGAGGCTCTGGTTTAAAAAATGATGCTGCTGTCGATGCTTGGACAACCCAAGCTGAGGCCTGATGGTTACGTTTGAGCGTTTCCTCTGATACTTTGTCCTCAGGCTTGACTGGTTTGGTGGGGGTGCCAGAGGAGAAGGAAGCCACTATTGGAGCATCCACTGAGGGGACCACAAGGGTAGAGGCCAAGGCTGTCCTACATTGTAGAAATGCCAATCGTGTGATGAAGGTCTAGGCCAAGCAGCAGGGGTGGCACACTGTTCTTTAACAAGGTCCAGAGGAGGAGAAGGAAGAACCTCTGTGTGGACCACAGGTTTAGAGAAAAGAGTATCCCCTTGGGTTGAAGAATCCCTCTGGGATTCAGGTGCCACCTCCTCCGGGGTCAATTGGGCAGTGACCAAGGCCTTCTGTAATAAGGGTTTAAATAAGGCTGGCGTAAAGACCGCCATTGAGGGGAGCTAGTCCTGGAGGAAACTTTCTGCCTCAGACACATATGGATCTCTGATCTCATCCTCTTCCTCCTCTGCCCCGGAGGAGTGGCTATGCTCTATGGGGAGTGAATAATCCCTTTCCCCATAATCCCCCCAATCAGATCGAGAAGAGGGCCTATCAACCTCCTGAGGTCTAGGCTATTCCCTGTGTCTAGGAGGGGCCCCTAAAGAGGGATTGGGGAACCAGTCTTGTTGGAAGCCCTGTGCTAATCCTCACTGAATGGCAGAAAAGACTACTAGGGAAAGGAGCGTTGGTCTTACCTGAAACACATCTTCTAGTTGTACGGGAGGAGAATCCAAAGCTGTCTTCCTTGCTTAAAGATGGAGTCAATCAAAGTTTACTCCAGCCCCCGTCCCACTGCGCATGCCCAGTTTTTGTTGAAGGCTGATGATTGACTTGGAGAGTCCTTGGTGCTCTTTCTTGACCGTTCCGTGCTCGGGACTAACTATCTAAAGGTGGGATTTGGATTCTCCTCCCGTACAACTAGAAGATTCATTTCAGGTAAGACCAATGCTCTTTCTCAGTTGTACCGATCGGAGAATCCAAAGCATGGGATGTATCCAAGCTAATTGTCCTGGGGGTGGGCCAACTCCTTATCCCAAGCCCCCATCTCCATGTGAATTCTTTGTAGTACCCTTCTTCCAAAGGAAGTGTGATGACCCATAGTCTCTCAAAATAACCCAAAACCCAAAACATACATGAAAGTCCAGTAAGGCCTTCAACTTAAACTTCACTGTTTTATTAGGCACAGTTTAAAGTCACAAAAGTAAATAATGAAACAAAAAGAAAACCAAACAAACCGCATTGACGAGAGTTCTGAAGCAAGCCAAGATAACTAATCATAAACTCCAGGAAAATAATTGAGGAGAGTCCATGGGAAGAACGCCAGCAAAGATAAACCTCTTTCAAAGAAAACATTAAACTAAATTTTGACTCCAGAAATTCTGACTACGTAGTTACAAACTTATATACATAGCTCCCAGCTGCAAGCCACAAGGAGGATCATGGTAATCTCCTCCTGAGTAGACCTCGCTTTTCCCTGATCCTCTCCTCCTTGTGTGACCTAGGATGGATAGGGGATGGGCCTGGATCCTCCTCTGACTGCTCAGCCGACCTCTGCCCTTCCCCAGCCTCCTCCACCACCTCTGGAGCCAGACTCCCACTCCCTGTTGGCTGTTCCTCCTCTTCCTCAGAGTCAGTCTCCATCAAGGGCATGACACTACCCCCCCTGCAGGGCCCCCTCCCCTGGGATCAGGCAGACGAGGACATTGAGGAAACCGAGCGTGAAAGTCCTGGACCAAACGAGGAGCATGAACATCAGTGGCATCAACCCAGGTGAAGTCCTCTGGTCCATAACCTTTCCATGCCACCAAATACTGAAATAGGCCTCGCAACTGGCGTGAATCTTGGATGCTATCCATTTTGTACTCCTCCTCTCCCAGAGGGGCTACTGTGGCCGGCAGTAATGGAGCCGGTCTATGCAAACTGTCAGCCGAGGCAGGGACTAACAGGGAACAATGAAAAACAGGATGGATACACATGGTCCGTGGCAGGGAGAGACGATAAGCCACAGGATTGATCACCGCCTTGACCAGAAAAGGTCCCAACGAATGGTGACCAAGCTTTTTCGATAGTCGTGTCATTGGTAAATATCGAGTAGAGAGCCAAACCCGATTGCCGATCGCTAAAGGTGGAACATCGCGATGATGTCAGTCTGCAAACTTTTGATAGTCTTCCTTGGCTCTCTCTAGTTGATCGCGGATCATGTGGTGCACAGCTTTTAACTCCTGCAAAAACGTATCCACTGCCGGAACTGGGGAATCAGACAGGGCTAAAGGGAAAAATCATGGATGAAACCTATAGTTAGCAAAGAAAGGGGACACACAGGTGGATGCATGTTGAGCATTGTTATAAGCAAATTCTGCCACCGGCAGCACTTCCACCCAATTGTTTTGTTGATTATTGCCGAAACAGTGGAGGTACTGCTCCAAAATAGCATTCACTCTCTCTGTCCCCCCATCAATTTCAGGGTGATGAGCAGATGACAGACACGCCTGAACCTGCAGTTTCGCAAGTAGGGTCTGCCAGAAGCGTGCTGTAAATTGTAACCCCCGATCTGATACCATGCGATCTGGTAACCTATGCAACCAGAAAGCATGGGAGATAAACAATTGAGCCATTATCTTGGACGATGGAAGACCTGCACACGGAATAAAGTGGGCCATTTTAGTCAACATATCCACCACCACTAAAATGGTTGTGGCACCATTTGATGGTGGTAACTCAACGATGAAATCCAAGGAAACTGCTCCCCATGGTCGTTCTGGCGTGGGCAAGGGCTGCAAAAGACCAGGGGGCGCACCAGGAGCATACTTGGCTTGGTGACAGATCTCACAGGACACCACATATCCCGACGTATCATGTCTCGGGCACCAAAATGCCCTAGAGATGAGGTGCAGCGTTTTGAACACCCCAAAGTGTCCTGCCGCCGGACTATCATGACATTGATGTAGGATAAGGCCACAAAGAGGACCTCCAGGCACATAAATGCGATCACGGAACCGCAACAGGTCCCCAATATACGCCCAAGGAGTCTCTTGTCTCCCATTCTCATCCAATTCTCGACGTCAAGTTGCCACAAATGGGTCCTGCCACTGCGCCTCCTCAATCCTCACTCGAAGGTCCACAGGTTCCTCGGTGGCCGCAAACCGCTCCAACGGAATCACCGTCCGGGACAAGATTTTATCCTCCCTTTGGGTATACTCGGGCTTCCGAGATAGGGCGTCGGCGCGTTGATTCCCTCCACTCAGAACATAGGTCACCCAGAAATCAAATTGAGTAAAGAATAAGGACCATCTCACCTGATGCTGGTTCAATGTCCGAGCTGTACGTAGGTGTTCCAAATTGCGATGATCCGTCCAAACCTCGATTTGGAGATGAGCTCCCTCCAGGTGGTGCCGCCATGTCTCAAAAGCGACCTTAACTGGCAATAGCTCCTTGTCCCAAATCGTATAGTTGCGCTCTGGAGCCGACAACTTCCGGGAATAATAAGCGCACGGCAACAAGGTGCCTGCTGGAGCATAGGCCTGGAGGAGCACCGCACCAACATCCACATCGGAAGCATCTGTTTCCACCACAAATGGCTGACCTGAATCAGGGTGTTTGAAGATAGGCTCGGAAGCAAAGGCGACTTTCAATGCCTCGAAAGCTGCCTGCTCCTCAGCACCCCAATGGAACTTCTCCCCCTTCTTGAGCAGATTAGAAAAGGGAGCAGTCAAGGCAGCAAAGCAGGGAATAAATGTGCGGTAGTAGTTTGCAAACCCCAACAGTCGTTGCACATCCTTAACACGCTGTGGAGGTTTCCACTCCTGCAACGATTGAATTTTTTCCGGGTCCATTTACACCCCAGCAGGTGAAATATGATGTCCCAAGAAATCAATCATGGTTTGTGCAAACTGACACATGTTTAGCAAACAGGTGGTTATCACGCAAACGTTGCAACACCAGCTGCACATGCTGCCAATGTTCCTGCAGGGAGTCTGAGTAAATCAAAATGTCATCTAAATAAATGACCACGAATTGATCCAACAAATCAGGGAAAACATCGTGCATGAAATGCATGAACACAGCTGGGGCATTGGTGAATCCAAAAGGCATCACGGTATACTCAAAATGCCTGTACCTCGTCTGGAAAGCTGTTTTCCACTCGTCCCCTGCACGAATGTGAACCAGATTGTAGGCCCCATGCAAGTCCAACTTCGTAAAGATCTTAGCTTGATGAAGCCGCTCAATCAGTTCAGGGATGAGGGGAAGCGGATACTGATTCCTCACTGTGATTGCATTCAACTTGCGGTAATTACAACACAAACGTAGCTCCCCCGATTTCTTTTTCACAAAAAGCACCAGTGCAGCCAATGGGGAGGTAGAAGGCCAGATAAACCCTTTCTGGAGGTTCTTGTCAATAAAATCCCACAACCCGGCCAACTCCTGTTCCGACAGGGAATATATCCGACCCACCGGCAAGTTTGCATTGGGCAACAACTCGATTGGACAGTCATACGCCCGATGCGGAGGCAACTGATCCGCCTCCTTCTCCCCAAACACATCAGCAAAGTCCACCAACTCCGCCAGTAGATCCAGGTCTACGGGCGTAGCTACACTCCCTGCACAGGAGTGCAAGCAATGGTTGGCACACTTCCTATCAAGGAACTGCACAGCTCCAGACGACCAGACAACATGTGGATCATGGGCCTGTAACCACTCCAAACCCACCGGAAAATGAGGCACTGTGGCAATGTAAAACACAGTTTCCTCCACATGCTGCCCAATACGCATGCAAAGGGGTTTGGTTGCAGCAACCACAGGTCCTGAACGAAGGGGCCGACCATCAATCGTCTCCACCATTACTGGTGGGGATACCTGTTGCTGAGGAATGAACCGCTGCTTGACAAAATGAGCATGCATGAAATTGGCTGTGGCCCGAGTCAACCAAAGCTGGAATCTCCACTATTCCCACACCAGGCACGAACACACTTGCTGGCAGCACAAGATGTTTCACCAATAGCGACTGCGGTGGAGATGTCGAAGATGTCAAAGGTGGCAAGGGTGGCAAGGTTGGTGAAGATGACGGGCATATGAACTTTACACCATGACCTGCAGACCCCCGTAGGCCAAGCGATGCTTGTTTCCTGCCACCGCAGGTATCGCTGCTGTGGATGTCTTAACAGTACACTTGGCCGCAAAATGGCCTCAATTGCCACAATAGAGGCATAAACCATCACGACGTCTATTCTTTTCTACTTGAGGGCGGCATGGGTTCCTCCAAAGGCACTTCCACCAAGGGTGCCAACTCATCCAGTAGCTCCAACAAGAAACCCTCCTGAAACTGGTCTAATAGTGATGCCTCATTCCATTGTACATCCTGAGCAACCACCTGAAAACTAGCAGTATAATCCATGAGTGAGCCACGCCCCTGCTTCAACTCTTTCAAATGTCTGTTTGCTGTTTGGCTTCAAACAGGGTCCTCAAACATGGCCTGAAACTGACGGCAAAACTGAGCGCAATTGTCCAACACCTGGTGGGCTGGGTCAGCAGAGGCATCGCCCAACGCAGAGCCTGACAACAAACTAATGAAAAACCTGACCTTATCCTGGTCAGTGGGAAAGTCCTCAAGCCGAAGGCTCATGTAAATTTGGCACTGCCCAAAAAATGCTGGAAATTGGGCCAGCGAACCATCAAATTTATCTGGCACTGCCACTGGGGATTTTCGGCGTGGCTGGGGAGCTTGCATTTGTGCCACCTGTGCAGTCAAAAGAGCGACTTGCTGGGTTAACTGGGCAATCTCTGCTCTGAGCTGATGCATGGTCACCCCACAAAAAACAAAAATAAATTGAAGGGGTGGCAGGAGTCAAAATGTGATGACCCGTAGTCTCTCAAAATAACCCAAAACCCAAAACATATATTAAAGTCCAGTAATACCTTCAACTTAACTTCACTGTTTTATTAGGCACAGTTTAAAGTCACAAAAGTAAGTAATGAGGCAAAAAGAAAACCAAACAAATCGCATTGACGAGAGTTCCAAAGCAAGCCAAGATAACTAATCATAAACTCCAGGAAAATAATTGAGGAGAGTCCATGGGAAGAACGCCAGCAAAGATAAACCTCTTTCAAAGAAAACATTAAACTAAACTTTGACTCCAGCAATTCTGACTACGTAGTTACAAACTTATATACATAGCTCCCAGCTGCAAGCCACAAGGAGGATCATGGTAATCTCCTCCTGAGTAGACCTCGCTTTTCCCTGATCCTCTCCTCCTTGCGTGACCTAGGATGGATAGGGGATGGGCCTGGATCCTCCTCTGACTGCTCAGCCGGCCTCTGCCCTTCCCCAGCCTCCTCCACCACCTCTGGAGCCACACTCCCACTCCCTGTTGGCTGTTCCTCCTCTTCCTCAGAGTCAGTCTCCACCAGGGGCATGACAGGATGTTTCTGCTGATGCAAATGTATCCAGTTTATAATTTCTGATGAATGGAGATGGCGATGACCACATTGCTGCCCTACAGGTCTCTTCAATCGAGGCCTGTGTGTTCCATGCCGCTGATGTGGCTGCACTTCTGGTTGAATGTGCCGTTATGTTATCCAGCAACTGCAATGTTTGGCTTTCATAAGTTTTTGTTATACATGTCCTGATCCATCTGCCTATGGTTGATGGTGAAACCCTTTGTCCCAATGAGCTCGGACTAAATGAAACGAACAATGCCTCCGTTTTTCTAATGGGCCTTGTTCTCTTAATATAAATGCGTATAGCTCTCCTTACGTCCAAGGAGTGCCATTTCCTTTCTATGGACCGGTTCCGGGCAGAAGTCTAGTAGTACTAATTCCTGTGCTCTATGGAACATAGAATTGATCTTTGGGATAAAGGTCGGGTCTAATCTTAATACTACCGTTTGGGTGGACTATACAGAGGTCCTCTCTCACGGATAATGCTGCCAACTCTGACATTCTTCTGGCTGTTAGGCTATTAGGAAGGCTACCTTAAGGGTGACTGAGGGTAATCCTACTGACCTCAGCGGTTCAAAGGGCTCAGTCATGAGTGCACTTCGCACCCTTGTCAAATCCCAAGTAGGGTACCTAATGTATCACTGGTACCTATGTATCACTGGCTTTAGATTGGTTGCTCCCTGATGAACGTGCGGATTAGGGGATGTCATGAGAGGGACTCCAAGGTCCCGCAACCCAACACTGATGCTATCGCTGCTACCTGCTTCTGTAAGGTGTTAGGGGTTAAACTCTTCTCGAGGCCTTCCTGGAGAAAATCAAACACTTGAGTAACTAACACTGTGGTTGGATCTATTTGTTTCTTGGAACACCAGGTTCCAAATGCTCTCCAAGTAGCATCATAAATTCTGTTGGTTGATGGGAGGGCGGGGCTGGCATTGCAGCAGTACAACGTGCGGTCTTGAAGCTCCAAGATCTCCGTCTATATCTCTGCTGCTGGATGGTCCTTTTGGACCTAAACCGTCCTGTAGAGACGGTGATAGAGAAGGGCATGTCCTGCTGCTCCCAGGGACATTGCAAAGTCCCTGGTAGATTCAGGAGAAGCCCTTTTTTCCAGCAGCAGAAAGGCAGCCATTGAAGCTGCTGAAGCTGGGACAGCTCCGCAACAAAAGAAAGTTGGAGAGAAAGTATGTCAGTTTGGTGAGATAATTTCTAATCATTATTATTTGAGAGAACACCCTAAATGGCTGTAAGAAAAGTTAAAATTGAAGACAGAAGAGGTTAAGCGGCGAGCTTAAGCCTAAATCAAACTTAGTGGTTTTTTAATCCTTTTTATTGCTGGATTTTTTACAAATGCCTTTTAATTTTAAACTGGACTGGTCTTTTTTTTCTTTCTTTATCAAATTACTGAATAATGTGTGTGTGTGTGTGTGTGTGTGTGTGTGTGTGTGTGTGTGTGTGTGTGTGTGTAAGGCTTTCTTCCTTTTTCTTTTTTCAATGCCTTATTATATAGTTTTATTTGTACTTCTCAATTTCTTTTTTTTTCTTTTGTTTTGAATATAAGGAGGGAAGTGAAAATAGAGGACAATAAGTAACACTGCCACCCAGAGGCTTAGAAACATTGTTTTCTTTTTCCTGTTTGAATGTTTGATAACTTTGAGAAAAGTAAGCGCTGGTGTTACATTTCAAGGACTCTGAGCCTGTTTATTTATATGATAGAGGGATGAACATGGAAGATTGTTTATAAAGGTGCTCCTCTGGTATATTATCAGTGGCTGGAGTCTGGAGTTGAAGGAAAGCTTGGAGTTGAAAGAAAGAAGATTGCATTGACCTTTGAAAAAGAACTGCAAATTTTGTTTGGAATTCAACAAGAGTCTTGGATATTATATAGCGGCGGTGTTTTCTCTTTGACAGAAAGCTTGGTTGTTTTGTTTGTTTTTGGTGTTACCACTCTACTTTCCCCCTCATTTAGTTATTTTTAGCTGGACTGTGGCCTTTTGGGGGAGAAGCCTGTGTTTTTTTTTTCTTAAAGAAGGTGCATTTCTTTTTTCCTTTTCTTTGGAAATATTTTTATGCATAGACAGACATATATTTTTCTCTCTTTTTCTGCTGGAGATTGTTAATTGTAATATTTGGTTTATCCCACTCTACTTAATTGGAGTAAGGTATAGAAGAACCTGAAGACATTTATTTTTACTTTTTATTGTGATTGACCTGTAATTTTTTTTTCTTTTTTAAACAACTGGAACTAATTGGATTAAGGTATACAAGAGCTTGAAGAGTTCTTCACTGTTATTTGGGATTACATTTGCCTTCCATATAAGTGGATTAAGGTATAGAAGAACCTGAAGATTTTGTATTGTTTGAGATCCTTCAACTATTGCACAGATCAGCAATTGTTTGGAAATGAGTAGAAAGGTAACGGCTACTGGCTCTTCAATATCGACTTCCTCTTCTTCACCATCTGGAGGGCAACGATCAATACAGACGATGTTGCAGCAGGAAAAGGAACAAGAGAATGACAAGGAGGTCATGATTGAAAGAAACAAGAGTGGAACATTGGGATGTGAGATTGACAAATCAGAATTTTATCTTAGATTTCAAAATATAGAAGAAAAGGGAAAAAATTGGCAGAAATAATGATAGAAATTCTGGCAGAAGCATTGGAGATAACCAAATAGAAAATGATGGATGGAATAGATTAGGTGTTTTGAGTTTTTACAAGATATGCAATGAGAAATAAACTACCAAGAGAAGTCTATATAAGATTTACTAAGAAAGCAATTAAAACGCAAATACTACCGATTACAAGAGAAAAAATACTGAAATACAAAGACAAGGAAATTGTGGTTCTGAAACAAGTATCGAGAAGAGTGAGAGAGATGAGAAAATATTACTTAAGAAAGGTGTTAACTACAGATGGCTGATACCAGAAGGTCTCATGTTTACATGGCAAGAACAAAGACACAGAATAGATTCAACTGAGAAAGCAGAACTATTTCATGCAGAATATTTTGGAGGGAAAGAGGAGGAAACAGGAAGAGAAGAGTCACTAATTGAATTCCAAGAGGAATGTCTAGCAGCGGCTGAAAAAGAAGGTGCAGTAGGCAGCAATGTGGAATCTAGAGAAGGGGCGTTGGTAAACTTACCAGTGAACGCCCTTTCTAGACACGCTACGATAGAGTCCAGCATTGGGTATAACTCCGCCTTCTTATGACATGAGCTGAGTCTGCCACTATAAAAGGTTTGCCTCTGCTGAGAGCCCCAGCTTTTCTGGCAAAGTATCTTGACAGACTAGGATTGTCTCTGGAATATAAACAAATAGAATGAGTGTACAACCGCCCCCCTACCTGAGAATACTAGACCAGATGGCCACAGGGTGGGGCTGGACTCTATCTCAGCGTGTCTAGAAAGGGCATTCACTTGTAAGTCTACCAACGCCCCTTCTCCGCCACACTGCTCTAGAGTCCAGCACTGGAATGTACCAAAGCCTCCCGCCCAAGGGAGGGACTCAGCTGGTCCTCTTAATTCGACCCAGGAATCACCTGCTGGAATACCCTTTGTCCAAATGCAACCTGTGCAGATGCAAAGGAGTCCAGCCGGTAATGTCGGATGAACGGGGAAGGCAAAGTCCATGTAGCAGCTCTACAAATTTCTTTGATCAGAGCCTGCGGGGCCCAAGCTGCCGAAGTTGCTGCACTCCAGATAGAGTATGCAGTCAGCTTCTTGGGAGCTGGCAAGCCAAGAGTTTCATATGCAATAGAAATGCATGCTCTGATCCATCTACTCAACATGGGAGATGAGGCCTTAGACCCTAAGGAGACAGGTTGAAAAGACACAAACATTGACTCAGTTTTGTGAAAAGGTGCAGTTTGTTTGATATAAATCCTGAGTGCCCTTTTCACGTCCAATGTGTGCCACTGACTTTCCAATACATGTTGGGGTTTGGGACAAAATCAAGGAGAACAATGTCTTGAGCTCTGTAAAACCAAGAGTTAATTTTTGGTACAAATGAAGGGTCCAGGTGCAAAACCACCTGGTTGTCATGAAACATACACAAATCTGGCCTTACCAAAAGGGCAGCTAATTCAGACATCCTCCTGGCTGACGTAATAGCCACCAAGGATACCTTCAGAGTTAAAATACGGAGGCCTACCATTCGTAAAGGCTCAAAAGGAGGGCCCGAGAGAGCTTGGAGAACCTTAGGCAAGTCCCAAGTGGGATACCTATGCACAATGGGTGGTCACAGATTTGACGCTCCCCTCAGAAATCTGCGGATCGAAGGGTGGTGGGAGAGGGATGTGTACCTGTCCCATGAGACAGGAGGGAGAGTGGAACGGAGTGACTTAGTCGAATTCTGTTGATCAACTCTTTGATGCTGTCCTGTCGGTCCTGTGAAAGGAAGACTTAACAACTGACTGTGTCAATGATGACCCCGAGGTGCAACAGTCGGGTCGTTGGAGAAAGATGGCTCTTGATCAGGTTGATGGAGAAACCATGTTCCTGCAACACCTGCATCGTGATTTGAAGTTCTCGTTCGGCCGCCTGGACGGAGGTAGATTGAATCAGAATGTCATCCGGGTAGCATTGGACCCTCACAGGTAAAGCTCAGAGGAGGTCTGCCAATGCTGCCAGGACCTTAGTAAAAACCTTTGGTGCCGATGAAAGGCCAAATGGTAGGGCCCGGTATTGGTAGTGCACAGGTAAGGCTCAGAGGTCTGCCAATGCTGCCAGGACCTTAGTAAAAACCCTTGGTGCCGATGAAAGATGAAATGGTAGGGCCCAGTATTGGTAGTGCTCACTGCAATAAGAAAAACGGAGGAACTGGAGATGGGGAGGCCAAATTGGGATATGGAGATAAGCCTCCGTGAGGTCTATGGAAGAGAGGAGATCGCCCTCTCGGATGCTCTGAAGAATAGAATGTAGGGCCTGCATCTTAAAACGCCTGTATGGGATGAATTTGTTCAGGAGCTTGAGATCGAGGATTACTCTCCACCCCCGAGGCCTTCGGGATAAGAAAGAGGCAGGAGTAGAAGCCTGACCCCCATTGATCCCATGGAACTCTTTCTATGGCTCTGATGTCCATCAGGTGATGGATAGCTGAGTCCATCAGGGCCCATTTAGATGTGTCACCAGAGGTAGGACAGCTGACAAAAAACGATGGAGGGGGGGAGAGAAATTCGAGTCGAAGGCCCAATGATATTGTACTGATGACCCAGGCATCGTTAGTTGATTCCTCCCATCTGGATTTAAAAAAGGTCAAACGACCTCCGATGGGAGGGGAGTGGATGCAGTTACTTAGAGCGCCTGAATGAACGACCTCCTCCCCCTCAAAAGGGCCACTTACCCGAAAATTATTGTTTGGGTTGGCGGTCCTGCCTGGGGAAGCGAAGGTGGCTACCACCGAGGAATCTACTGCTGGGAGAGCTAATGCATTAGCCAAGGCGGGACCTACATTAAAGAACCTCTTGTCCTGGAAAGAAGAGTGAGACCCTGACAGGAGGTTCTCACACTGGTCCTTTACTACATCTAAGAACAAGGGAGATGGGAGAACCTCATTTCGGACCACCGGTTTGGAGAATAGTGCGTCTCCCTGGCTCGAGGGGCCAGCCTGTGGTTCCGGGGCCACCTCTTCTGGGCTTAACTGGGCTGTAACCAGAGCCTTCTGTAGTAAGGGCTGAAACAAGGAGGGCTTAAAGACAGCAGTTGTGGACGGTTGTTCTGGTTTGGTTTCCTCTTCGTCGGAGAGGAAGGGGTCTTTAATTTCCCCCTCTTCCTCCTCTGAGGAACTACATGTTCAGAGTGGTAAGAGGATCCCCTGTCATCCTGTCCCTCCCAGCTATAAAAATTATGAGAGGCATACATGGGTTCCGAAGTGGGAACCTCCCTCCATGGGGGAGGGTTACCCTGACAGAAGGAAGAAAGGATACCTGAGCCTCCGCCCGGGAGGGTTGGAGGTGTTTGAGACCTTCAGCAATGCCCTGTCTGACTGCCACCGAAACTACTTCCTGGATGTCTTGAGGCCTGTTCTCCTGGGGAGGAACTATCATCTGGGGCCCAGTCACAGAAGGGATAAGGTTTGCTTGCTCCCTAAACCTGTAAACCCCTAGGGGCAAAGCCTGCTGAGGGTTAGGAGTAGCTGTGTTCCAAGTAGGTGGCCTGTAAGAAGGGCCTGACAAACTCAGGTCCTGGGGAAGGACCTCATCCTGCCTTTCAAGTGACCAGTTCCGTAGATGGCTAGCCGGACTTCCATCTGCCCTCTCTGTGCCTGCAGCTTGTTCTTATAATTGTTGAGTATTTTTTGTGAATTGTTTCTCTAAAGCCTCATGTCTTCTCTTTTCTGCCTTAAGTTCAGACTTAGAGGCCTTCTTGGCAGCCAGGGACCTGGCCTCCCTGTTGGCTGAACGGCCTCGTGGTTTTCTTTTCATAACCCTTTTGGGGGCCTTCAAAGGTCTGAATGCTCTGCATGGTCCTGGCTGGGTCCAATCTATTTCCATTGCTCAAGGAAGAAACACCGGAGGCGCTGTCAGCTCCTCCTGATGGTGTTTTCTGAGCTAAATGGCCAGGAGAGAGATAGGATCACTGCCTTGGGGCCCACTAAAAAATGGCGGCCAGAGGAACTCTATCACAAAATGGCCATCAGCCACGAGGCGAGGGGCCTTGAGGCCTTCGATGATCCCTGTTGCACCTTTGAATCCCTGGGGCTTTGTCTGTGGCCTTTGCTTGGCAATTTATAATGGCCGGATTAATATCTTCGCAGAAGGAAGATTGCCCCTCCAATCGATGCAACAGTAGAAGGGAGGTTGGTTGGGATCGGGCCTAATCGCTGCAGAGACCACGAGGGCAGCTATTGTAAAACTTTGATAGTTCATGGCCTAATAAACCTTCTGGAAGACTTGTGCAGCCTCAGGAGGTTTTTACAAGCCGTGCGGCCCAGGGAAAAGCTGCATAGGAGGCCATTGTGATGTTAATTAGCCTCTAGCAAGTCTGAGGGAGGTTCCGCGGCATTTTGGCCGATCACACTTACTGTCTGCATGTCAGTGCCTTGCTGAGGCAGCTGCAACTGGAGGGGATGAGCGAAGCTCTACCAGAGCCCTGAGAGCTTCTCTCGAACTTGATGATTCTTTTTCTCTTTTTTTCAATGCTTTTGTTTTGAGGAATGCTAATTAACTCAGAATCCAGAGACATAGCTCATATGTCCAAGAGCTGAGTCAAAAAGCTGAGGCTCTCAGCAGAGGCGAACCTTTTATAGTGGCACACTCAGCTCACGTCATAAGAGGGCGGAGTTATACCCAATGCTGGACTCTAGAGCAGTGCGATAGAGAACAGCGAGAACCAAGATCTACCAAGACAGTAAACCCTTCTTATAAAGTAAAAATATGGAAGAGAAAAAATTGATAAATGGACTTAATTCAGCTATTAAAAGAAAGAAAACATTTCATAAATTAGAGAAACTAAAATTTGATATAATCTGCCTACAAAAAGTACATATTAAAAAGCAACACGAACAAATATTAATAAGCCAAAACTAGGGAAAATATTTACTGCGTTGACACGATGTAAGAAAAGAGGAGTGGTTTTATATATTACAGACACAATTCCAGCAGAATAAATCTATGCAGATGATGATGGAAGAATCTTGATGGTGGAAATAATGGACAATAATATGAAAATACTTTTAATAGCAATTTATGCTCCAAATGATAACCAAGAAGAATTTTATAGAAAATTACACATGAAAATAATTGAACTGGGCTATGTTAATATTTGCATGATGGGAAATTTTAATGGAATAGTAGATGAGAAATTGGACTGTAAAACACAGAAAACAATAAAGCAAAGTAGAAAGACTTTTTTTTAAATGACAGATGAAATAAATTTAAAAGACACCTGACGAGAAAGAAATGCTAAAAATAGACAATATACTTTTTACTCAAATAGACACTCATCATAGTCTAGAACAAATATGATATGGATGTCAACAGACTTGATTTTTAATATACAGGAAATTGATATAGAAACAAGGACTTGGGCATACCACAATCCAATGACAATTAAATGGAAAGGACAAAGGAGAAGATCTGGATGGACTTTAAACAATACTATATTAAAAGAAAAGGACTTTGTAAGGAAAATGGAGAAAAAAATGGCTTTCTTCTTTAAAGAAAACAGAAAAGAGGACACATCAATGCAGAATCTTTAGGACACAATGAAGGCTTACGCCAGAGGCTTGATAACAGACTATACAAGGAAAAGAAATACTAAGAAAAGACAAGCTTTTAAAACATTAGAGGATGATTACAAGAGACTTGAAAAAGAGTTACAGAAACTTCCACAAAAAAGGACATTAAAATAAAAATGGACATAAAATGGGGCTAATGGAAAAGGATGAACTAGCACAAAAAATTAGAGGCGCTAAACAGAACTACTTTAAAGATGCAAACAAACCAGGTAGATGGTTAGCATACAAACTGAAAAAAGAGAGAGAATCAAGAAAAATAATGCAACTAATAGATGAGCAAGGGCAAATTTGCTATGGGAATAGAAGAAAAGAATTATACAAGACTACTATGGAAAATTGTATGAATAAGAGAACACAGAGGAGGAAAAAGTTAAACAATATCTGCAGAAAGCAAACTTACCCCAGATATCTAAAGATACTGAAATGATGCTAGAAGGGAATATAACGATGATGGAATTAACTGAAGCACTTAAAAAACGAAATAATGGAAAGGCACCAGATCCGGATGGACTGTCAGCGGAATTTTATAAGACATTACAGGAATCGTTGAATCTTCCATTGTTAGAAGTTATGAATGAAGTCATGCTAAAGATGAGGATACCCAAATCGTGGTCAGAAGCATATATTACACTTGTGCCAAAGGAGGATGCCGACCCACAACAAATTAAGAAATATAGACCTATTTCCCTGCTAAATTCAGACTATAAAATCTTCGCTTCAATATTGGCAGAAAAACTTAAAAGATATTTAAATAACTTTATTCATCCTGATCAAAATGGGTTTCTGCCAAAGAGACAAATTAAAGATAACATGAGAATAATTCTGGACACTTTGGAATACTACGAGGTACATCCTGAAAAACAAATGGTGTTGATATTTTTAGATGCACAGAAAGCCTTTGACAACGTGAATTGGCAATTTATGTTATTACAGCTGGAGCAGAAGGGCTTTGGTAAGAAATTCACTCAAACCATAGAAACTATATATCATAAACAAATAGCAAAGATAATGATAAATGGGGAAGTGACAGATTCTATTGATATAAGGGGAGGGACAAGACAAGGTTGCCCACTGTCACCTCTGTTTTCTGTGTTCACATTATAAGTGTTAAATAGAAATATTAGAGAAGGAAAAGATATAAAAGGAATGAAAATTAAAAAGGAAGAATATAAATTGTAAGCATTTACAGATGATCTGGTTTTTATTCTAGAGGACCCATTAGAAACAGCACTTAAATTGATAGAAAAGATAGAGGAATATGGAAAAGTAGCAGGTTTGAAAATAAATAAAGATAAAATGACGATTTTGACAAAGAATATGTTAGCAAGACAAAAGGAAGAATTGGCGGAAGTTTTGAAGATCCAGGTCACAAATAAGGTTAAGTATTTGGGGATACATTTGACAGCAAGATGCAGTACACTTAAAGAGAAACTCAAGCAACAGATTGTGACAGATCTGGCAAAATGGGAAAATTTACAACTATCACTAATAGGGAGAATATCAACAATTAAGATGAATATATTACCAAGAATTTTATACTTGTTCCAGACAATTCCAATTAGGTTAGGGAAAGATTATTTTGAAGAATTAAATAAAATAATGTTGAAGGCAGGGAAAGAAAGCGAGAATAAAACTAAAACTGTTGCAAGATGCTAGAACAAGAGGAGGATTCGGGTCGGCTTCGCTAGCGGCAGGGATTCGCGATACTGCGCGATCCCTGCGGCGCTAGCCGTTTTGGTGCCTCCGATCCAGACGGGTTTGGAGGCTAAGGCTGCCCTGCAGGGGCGGCTGAAGATAGGGGGGATCCGGAGAGGGGTTTGGGGTGTTGCAGACCCCTCCCCGGCCGGCAAAACCCCTTTTCTCAAGACGGTGCAGCGACGGTCTGTAATGGCCGCCACAAAAAAGCCGGCAGCTGGGTAAGAATGTGCAGGAGGAACAGGAGAAAGTTTTTGAAGCGAAAGTTTTTCTTGGCTGACCCAGGACTTTAAGACACATTTAACATCCTGAAAACTATGGCTTTTTGAATGATACTTTCCAGAAGAGAATTATAAGTGGCAATTTTGAGGTGCTGAAAAGGAAAGTTTACTCTCCTTCCCTATGGAAACAAATGGATATTGAGAAACCTGTCTTTTTATAGAAGGTAAAAACTTGCTTTTTGTGATAAGTGGGAAGGGGAGGACAAATATATATATATAGAAAGAAAGAAAGAAAGAAAGAAAGAAAGAAAGAAAGAAAGAAAGAAAGAAAGAAAGAAAGAAAGAAAGAAAGAAAGAAAGAAAGAAAGAAAGAAAGAAAGAAAGAAAGAAAGAAAGAAAGATCTTGTTGGAGGAGATGCCTTAAGGATTTGAAGACTGAAATTTATTGCAATAAGGCTTTAAAATACAGATTGGGTTTTTCTTTTTTTTTAATTGATATTACCCCAGGAAGAGAAAGTGAGAACTTTGTTTTGGCTTGGACTGATTGATGACTTTGGGACTTTGGGATTGTTCTAACTCTTGTTTTAAGAAGAAAGAGGAAAAAAAGAAAAGAAAAGATTTATAATGGCTTTATCTGTTGATGAACTGAGAAAAGAATATGAAAAAATAAAAAAAGGCAAGGACGCTGTGAAAGAAGCTTTTCTCTTTTTAGAAATGGCGCTTGCTATCTATCAACAAACACAACAACAGATGGAGGCAGCAGAAGAAGAATAAGAAGAATAAGAAGAATAAGAAGAATAAGAATAGGAATAAGGCAGAGGCTAGGAGAGGGGGGGGTAAGAAGGCCTGGTGGGAGAATAAAGGAAGGGAGAAGGCGGAAAAAAGCCACAAAGCTTTGAAACAAGATGGGAAAAGAGGAATTTTTTTTAGGGACAAAGGGTAATGTATAATTTCTTTAAAAAAGATTCTGCAAGGTACATAAGATGGTACTGTAGCATTTGTATTAGAAATAGAAAATTAGAATGTTATAAGAATTAATAAGAGATTAAAATATTGAAATGTTTAGTAATGATTGATTTTAAAACCTAATAAAATATTAAAGGGAATGTTTAGAATATTGAGTTTAATTAAAGAGTCTAATTGACTATGGTGTTGATGCTATTATAAACTTATTATTGTAGCATTTGTTTTTGGAAAAGATAATTGGAATGTTATAAGATTCAATATTTAGATTTATTATTTAACTATGTATTTAATCATTTTGGATTTATTATTTTTCTTTTAAAAGTTAGTAGATAGAATGTACCAAGCAGAATCAGATTGGGTATTAGGTGTTATTTTAAATGTTAATTTAGGGTGATGATAGAAAGGCATCATACTCTGATTAGTGATTTCAGGAGAAATTCTTTTTCCTTTTTTACTATAGGGAATGAGACAAATGGATAATAAAGAATGGACAAAAGATACAAATATAATGACTTAAATTAAAATGAATTAAATAAGATAGAATCAAGAAGAGTGAAATGTGTGGAGAAGCTAATATAGAAGATATAGAATGGTAAATAAAATAGGTAATGGCATGTAAGATGAGCATGAACTTAATTGAAGTCCATATAGAGAGAGGTATCTGGGGCCAAGTTACTTTCCTAAAAGATGTCTTATATTTTTGTGTTTTATGTGTTTATGTATGTGGGAGAATTAATAAAACCTTGCAGGAATATAGGATGAGAATAATGGTAACCAAGTCAGAGAGAAATAGATGATAATTATAAATTGGATAAATATAGAGAAAAATAATAATAATAATGAAATTGAATAAGAGTAAAGAGAAATAAGGAGAAATTTGATAAGAGATATTTGTATGTTCATATGGAAATGGTCTAAAATAGAATTATGTTGTATTAAATAATGTTTTATTTGACTTGTAAAATTTATAATGGAAAGAGGTTAATGTATTTAATGGCTAATGATGGTTTGTTTGTCTTTAAAATTAATAAAATTTGTTTAAAAAAAAAAAGAGGATTCGGCCTGCCTAACTGGGAGTTATATTATCAAGCAACAAACCTGATGTGGGTTAAGGAATGGATAACATTAAGAAATACTAGATTATTGACATTAGAAGGACATGATTTGTTGTTGTGGTGGCACGCCTTCTTATGGTACAAGGGAACTAAAAGATAGGGGCATTTCAGAAGACATTATATTACGAGAAGCTTTGTTATTAAACTGGGAGAAGATTAAAAGGCAACATTATTTGAAAATTCCAGTCTGGTTATCAACTATTGAAGCATTTTCATATCCAATAACATATAAAAAGGAACAAAAGTTAGATATGGTGAAATATTGAATAGAAAGGGTGAACTAATCTATACAAGAACTAGAAGAACCAGGTATAAGGATGATTTGGTTTTCATATGTGCAAATACATTCTAGACATGACAAAGATTTTAAAACAGAAGGCTTTTATGATAAACTGACTGACTTAGATAAAATTTTGACAGGTACTGATGAAAAGGTGATTTAAAAACTATACAGATATTTATTAGAGGTTAAGCTAGAAGAAGAGCAAGCAAGTTAAAGAAACAATGATTGCTTGGGAAAATTTTGCATATGGGATTGATTTAGAGAAATGGCAGAAAGTGTGATCTCAAAATTACAAAATGACAATGTCAACAGCATATAAAGAAAATTTGTATAAGATGTTTTACAGGTGGCACCTAACCCCGATGAAAACAGCAAGAATGTTTAAGAATAAATCTGAAAAATGTTGAAAATGTCATCAGATACCGGGTTCATATTACCATATGTGGAGGACGTGTGCAGAAGCTAAAAGATACTGGACTAAAATCCACACATGGTTGGAAAAAATGACAAAAAAACATATAGACCTTAAACCAGTGATATTTTTATTGGGGATTTTACCTGAAATACACAGTAGAGAATTGAAATATTTGATTGTAAATGTATTAATAGCAGCTAGAATTGTATTTGCTAAAAATTGAAAAAATGAGAAAATATCAACGCAGGAGTAAGTTATTAAGAAAATAAAGGAATGTGCCGAAATGAGTAATTTGACATTTGAAATTAGAGAACAAGTAGATAAACAATACTATAAGATATGGGATTTATTTTATCAATGGTTAGACAAAACAATATGGAAATGAAATATGTTAGAGAATTTTACAATACAAGGATAATAGAATTATACAGAATATAAAGATGTATTACTATTGGATGGATTTAGGATGATGTCAGTGGTGGATTCAATTTTTTTTACTACCAGTTCTGTGGGTGTGGCTTGGTGAGCATGGCAGGGGAAGGTTACTGTAAAATCTCCAGTCAGAAGTGATATTTGCTGGTTCTCCGAACTACTCAAAATTTCCGCTACCGGTTCTCCAAAACTGGACAGAACCTGCTGAATACCACCTCTGGATGATGTAATGAATGTTATAATATAAATTAATTTAAAACTCTGAATATCTTGTATAAAATGATGGAATAACAGTTATAGTCAAATAAATAATTAACGATAATAATGTATACATATATGCTAGATTGATAATATGAGAATTTATACAAACTGTGAGGACTATGGTGAGGATACACAAAAGATTTGTAACCAACCAACACACTCTATGTACGTAATTGGAAGATGGTTTTATGTTTTATGTTTTGTTTGCGTATGTTTGTCTAAAATAAAATTTGTTTTTTTAAAAAATTATGTTGGTTGATGGCCTCCTGGATGCCTGGAGTGTCTTTATTACATTGGCTGAACACTCTAATCGCTTTAGTGTGGCCCTCTCAAGTGCCAAATGGTTAGTTGAAGCCATTGCAGCTCTGGGTGTTGTATGCCTCCCTGGCTCAGCTCTACCCTTTCTAGGGGAATTCTCCATGGTCTGGATACTGACAGATCTACCAGATCTGCCTACCAAGGCCTCCTGGGCCAGTGAGGTGCTACCAATAAAACTTCCGCCCCCTCTTCAATCACTCTCTTGATTACACTTGGTACCAACAGAAGTGGGGGAAATGCGTAGAGCAATTCCCTTGGCCATGCTCCTTGAAGCGCATTGGTTCCTTCCGCTCCCTGTGTTGGGAATCTCGAGTAGAATCTCGGGAGTTGTGCATTTGTTGGGGTTGTAAACAGGTCCAGGACTGCTGTCCCGAATCTGTGCGACAGTTCCCTGAACAAGGTCCGAGTATAGGCGCCACTCTGAGTGGTCGCCCATTGTTCTGCTGAGGCAATCTGCCTGAATCAATCTGAGCCAATCTACCTGAGCCAATCTGCCTGAATCTTTCCCACTCCTGATATGTGTTCTGCCCTGATCGATAGGAGGTATGTCTCTGCTCAGCGGCCCAATCGCTCTGCTTCTTGCATGAGTGCTAGGGAGTACCCCCCCCTGCCTGTTGATATGAGACTTGGCGGTCACATTGTCTGTCAGGATCAACACGTGCTGTCCCACTATCGCTGACCTGAAGGCCCTTAGAGCCAGGTGAGATGTCTTGAGCTCTAACCAGTTGATGTGGTTCTTGAGGTCTGAATGAGACCACTGACCCTGTGTAATCTGGTTCTGACAATGGGCCCCCCCCAGCCTTCTAAACTTGCATCTGTTGTGATTGTCAGTCATATGGGTTCCTTGAACCCACATCCCCTCGTCACTGTGGGTGATCTCCACCACTGGAGTGACTGCTTCACTCTGGGGGGGACTCGTACCTTGGTTCCTGTATTGCCCTTGCCTGCTCTATGGTAAGGTAATAGGAACCACTGCAAGGTCCTTGCATGCAGTCTGGCCCAAGGTACTATCGAGATGCACAATATCATCTTCCCGAATATTTGTGACAGCAAGTCCAGTGTCACTCCCAGGGCTGTGCTCACTTGGTTTATTGATGACCTTATGCTGTCCTGCCTTTACTGTGACAAGTAAACCTTGCAGGAGTTGGTGTCTATTACAGCTCCTAAGTGTTGTAAACGCCTTGTTGGTTCTAAGTGGCTCTTTTCGAAATTCACCGAAAAGCCATGCTCTTCTAATGTTTGTATTGTGATTTCTAGATCACATTTTGCTCTTAAGAGTCGATGTCAACTGTATTAATATGTCGTCCAAGTAGCATTTTACCCATATGGGCTTTGTCCTGAGAAAGGTTGCTACCATTGCCAGTACTTGGTGAATGTCCTCAGTGCCAAGGACAGGCCGAATGGTAGAGCTCTGTACTGGTAGTGTCTCCCTGCATAACAAAACCGCAGAAACTTTCGGTGCCTCTTGGTAATAGGTGTGTGTAGGTAAGCATCTGTGAGGTCTACTGATGTCAGGACATCCCCCTCCCGGATGCTCCCTAGTATAGCTCGCAGGGATTGCATCTTGAATCTCCTATACACTATGTGCCTGTTTAGTAATTTGAGATCCAAAATTGGTTGTTTCAGCCGTCACTTAGTATACCGGAATGCCCTGCTGGTCGAACTCCTGAAAGGGCATCTTCCCTTGAACCGTTGTCCACTCCTATCTCTAAATCCTGACCTATCTGGATGTCTCGTAGGGGTCTGTGTGTACTGTCTCTGTGGGTCCTGGGAGTGACTGAAGCCCGGCCCCCGAGATAGGAAAGGGCTGTTGCCGTGTATATGGTGAAGATCACCTATCTGCCTGACCAAATTTCCTCGGTAAGACCTTCCTCTTGTCCTTGGTTTCTATCAATAATGGCTCAATGGCATCCCTGAAAAGTTTGTCCCCTTTAACTGGAGCGGATGCCAGTTTCCATTTATGTTTCAGATCCACCTACCAGTGATGGAGCCAAACAAGGATACTGAAGCTGCTATGTTGCGTACTTGACCCCATTAAGTGTGGCATCTGCTATGAACTCTGTTGCAGCAGTTATTTTGTTCAAATCCTGTTGCAATCAAAGATTGCCAGGTAGTATCCTTTCCTGCATCTGCTCAAGCCATCTCAGGACTGCTCTGCTGAAAAAGGATGCCGTGGATGTTGCCTTTATCGACCATGCCGCGGCCTGGTGTAGCTTTTGTAGGGTCTGTTCCGTTTTCTTATCCTCCCCTTTTAGACCATCCTCAGCTTTGTTAGCCAGCACTGTAGCAGACATGGAGGCTGCCATTGGGTTGTCTGTCGTGGGAACTGGAATTAGGTCCACTAGTTCCGCATTATAAAATCTCTTCTCATTCCCCCGTCATGGGGAAAATGACTGGTCTGTCCCAATTCTTGAAGAATCCAAAGCATTATTACTATAGTTTCTATCTTTCTTTCTAAGCACTCTCTCCTTGTGTCCCCTTGGCATAAAGATGGGATCAAAACCTGGGCATGCGCAGTGGAAAGGAGGCTGGACTAAACTTTGATTGACTCCATCTTTAAGCAAGGAAGCAGGAGACAGCCCATGCTTTGGATTCTCCGACCCATACAACTGAGAATGTCAGAGGAACCACTGCCTGAGTGGGCTTCTCCAGGACCTAGGCCAGCAGCAGTGGGGGTGAAGGTAGCTTCGGGGCTATGTCTAATGCTACCCTGAGTGGGCTGGTTGGCAGGTGGAATTGTAGGGGCCTGAAGAAAATCAAGTCCTGATTTGCTAAGGTCTTGGGGACCCCCTTCCTCCTCTGTTACCACAAGAGACCAGGTTTAGGTATAGGAGAAAGAAGAAGAGTGGAGTCTCTCTTCCCTGGGCCCCACAATTTGGCCAACCTGTGCTTCCATTGGAAGGGAAGCCTGCTGCAAACGTCCCCTCATTTGGTCGAGTTTTAGCAAACCGCTTCTCGAGCGCAGGATGTCTCCTTTTTTCAGCCTTTAGTTCCGCCCTGATTTTTGTTACTGCTTCCCTTTGAGCTGATTGGCCACGCTGCCTCTTCCTTTTTTTTCTTCCTTCTGGGCCAGGGGGGTTATGTGCCTCTAATCCAGAGGCTTCTGTCTGCTTGGAGGCCTCCATGATTAAACCAGGTGTACACAAGAGGTGCTGGAAGTAACCATCAATATGTGTCCCCTGATCTCACTGGGATAGTTCTCTCAGAAATATTGCCACAGGATAGGACAAACCGATGCTTCTGGATAATTAAAATGGCCACCAGCCTCATGCTTTGTGCTGTGGTAATAAAATGGCCACCTGCACGAGGAGAAATTGTTGGAGGGCCTTTGTCACTCTATAGGCTCTAAGAGCCCTGAGCGAAGAGAGAAACCCAGGAGCGAAACTTTTAGACTCGGAGCAGCTGTGTGTCAGAAGCTTGAGATCAAACCTGCAACCTTGATGAAATTGTTGGAGGGCCTTTGTTGCTCTGTAGGCTCTAAGAGCCCCGAGCAAAGAGAGAAACCCAGGAGCGAAACTTTTAGCCATGGAGCAGCTCTGTATCAGAGGCTCGAGATCAAACCTGCAACCTTTTTCAGCTAATTGCTAGCTACGATCCTTAACTCTGCTTCCAAAACACGAAGCTCGTTTTGACTAGGAGCTGAGTCAAAGCTGGGGGATCTGGCTAGAGGCTGGACTTTTATATGGCAGACTCAGCTCTATGATGTAATAGGGAGGAGTCTAATCTACCCTGGACTCTTGAAGCAGCATATAGGAGAAAGTATGAGTTTGGTGGTCCCTGAGGTCCAAAAGTTTGGTGACCCCTGCTTTGGAGATTAGTTTGATGTCTCTTTTCAAGCTAAAGCAACATTTTTTTTGCCCTTAGTATTAAAATACTATTTAATATTTGTTCCTTATAATTTCAAGGAGGAATGAAATTAGTCTATGGGCTAGATTAAAACAAGAGTCTATAACATTTCAAATCACATATAGAGTTACAAAAATAAATTGAAAAGCAAGAACACTGCAACCATTTAAGAAAAGGATGTATTACAATTGGGTTGATGGAAAGCTGTCTCTATAAAAAGGTTTGCTTCACAGAAAAAATCAAGATCTAAAAATGTTAACTTACAACAAGTATTACACATGCACTAGTGATATGCATTTTGTCATACATACTGATCTTGCACTTTATATATAGTAATTATACATTTATATAAAAAGATTTATTATGCTCTAGAAATAGACAGTAGTAATTCTATGGCTCTTTTGCTATACAATATTACTTGAAATATTCCTGATGACAGTAGTGGGGCTTGTTCAGGAATGTGTATAGTCTTACCTGTCTAAAAACAGGAATCTCACAGATAAAAAACTATATACTGAATAATTCTGGAACAAGACAGCAGAGGTGGTATTCAGCAGGTTCTGACCAATTCTGGAGAACTGGTAGCAGAAATTTTGAGTAGTTCGGAGAACTGGCAAATACCACCTCTGATTTTACAGTATCTTTCCCCTGCCACACCAACCAAGCTACACCCACAGAACCGGTAGTAAAAAAATTTGAATATCACCATTATAAGACAGCATATGTGTATGTGTGTGTGTGCGCGTATGTGTGCGCAAGCACACACACGCACACACACATACACACATACATACACATACATACACATAAAATTTGTGATGTATGGTCAAGTTCTATTTATAGAAGAGTAAAATATTCCTATAAATTCTAATCATTATGATGTAAGAGCCATGGTGGCACTGTGAGAATGCAGTACGACAGGTTACTTCTGATTTCTGGCAGTTCGAGTTTCACTGGCTCAAGGTTGACTCAGCCTTCCATCCTTCTAAAGTCAGTAAAATGAGGACCCAGATTGTTGGGGGCAATATGTTGACACTGCAAACTGGTTAGAGAGGGCTGTATAGCACTGTGAAGTGGTATATAAGACACTAAGTGCTATTGCTATTTTATTTGTTTTACAATTTTTGTATATCTTTGTATTAATAGTCTTGGTTAACCAGTAGGCCTGTGGATTGAAAAAAATGGACTCAAACCAAGACAAATTCCAAAAATGATTTTAATGGAGTAAACTTTAAGACACTTATAGAAACAAACAGAAATCATGTATCTAAAGGACTGGGTCATGTCCCTTTGGCATAACAAGGACCCCAAATCAAAACAGCAAATAAGTTTTTGGCAGTTTCAGGTAGTCTTCAAGTTACAACAACTGATTCAGTGACAGTTTGAAGTTACAAAGGTGCTGAATGCAGGAATTATGACTGATACTTGAAATTTCATTTGCCAAAGTGTCCCCCCAATCAAATGTTCACCATTTCTGATCTTTGCTGGTGGTTTTCCATAGGCAAAGTGATCAGGGAAGTCAACAAGAAAGGTCACAAGTCACTTCTGTAAATTGCTCCTGCCCTGAACTGATTAAAGATAATCCACAAGCATGATCAATGCCATCTCAGAGCCATAATGTGGCCTGAAACCTAACTGAAAAGTTCCAGATCATCCGTTTTGTCAAGGGCAAGACTACCTTCTTTTTAACAACCTTGCCTACAAAATAAAGGTTGGAAATAAGACTATAGCTGATCCACTATCATTATCTTCTAATGTAACACAACACACATTCATATAATTCAAGTTTCACCAATCTTTACTAGTAACATGACAGTGAATTGCAATTTTGTAAATAGCTTGTTGTACAAATGTGTGGTTATAAAGATCCCAAAGTCATTTCAGAAACAATTTTCATTCAATTTAAATACATTTTTTTTAAAATAAGACAATGTGTGCATTGTGGACAATCATATGATTCAAAGGCCCAATTTGCCAAAATGAATGAAACAAATTAGAGCATCATAATAAATACCAATTTTTATTTGTATCAATCTCATTTTATATATGCAAAACAAAAACAACAGCTTATAGGTTTCAATTCCTCATGAGTAGTTAAGATATATTCTTTCAGCAGAAAAACTTCATATTTATTATCACCTGCGTTGCATCTTTAGTAGCAGCACAGAACTCGTTTTTAACTGAAGCTTAAGAAATTCCTTGCCAACCCTTGCCATAAAACTATAATCAATAGTTTGTAAATTTTAAAAAAAAACCTTCCATATCTACAATGAAGCAGAAAAATCAGGAATGGGGAAAAATAAAGGCATGTATACATACGTATTAACAAAGACTGTACATTTAATGAAACTACAATGTGCGAAAGTAATTTTGCAATGTGTAAAAATAAAGGCCCTTCAAAATAATCTTACCTCAGATTCATCTGTTGTTTCTTCATCAGTCACAGGCTCCTGAAAATCATATATAAGAGAAAGAAATTATGTGGAAAAGGTTAATAAATTAACCCTAAAGTTCACTGTGTTTAATGGAATTCATTCCTCAATAAATATGAGATTTCTGTCTCAAAGTATGTCTTTTGTTTGAGGAACAGGAGTGGGAAAGAGACTTGTTTAAATTTAAAATAAAACATAAATACCCATCTTAGAGCTGTACACTCGCAATGATATTCTAGCCAAAAGACAGTGTTTTCTGCATCTCTACATTGTGTGCACAATTATTAGGCAAGTATTTTGACCATATCATTTTTATGCATATTTTCCACATCCAAATTGTATAAACTTGAATGCTTAGTGGATATAAGCATATCAGGTTATGTGTTTTTGTTTAATGAGGGAAGGTATGGCCTAAGGAGGTCAACACCCTATATCAAGGTGTGCATAATATAATTCAGCAGCTTCTTTTCTTCAGGCAAAATAGAACAAAAAAGAGACTTAACTGATTCTGAAAAGTCAAAAATTGTAACACAACGTTCTTGAAATTGCTAAGATATTGGGGCGTGATCACAGTACCATCAAATGTTTTGTTGCAAATAGTCAACAGGGTATCATGCCCTTGTTAAAGTTGGACTCTGAGGGAGAAGAGGAACAGCCGACGGGGAGTGGAGGTGTGGCTCTGGAGGTTGTGGAGGAGGCTGGGGAAGGGCAGAGGCCGGCTGGGGTCAGAGGAAGAACCAGGCCCATCCCCTCTTCATCCTAGGACATGCAGGGAGGAACAGAGGAGGAAATAATTTGGCTTACGAGAAAGGAAACGGCCATGATCCCCCTCATTGGTTGCAGCTGGGGAGAATAGTATATAAGAGAGATGGTTAAAACACAGTGTTGCCAGAAGCAAAGCGTGTTTTATTTTGGGCTTAAGTTATCTTGGTTAGCGTCCTTCCAACAGACTGTGCCTTTTTATCTCCTGGTCCATTGTGGAATTTCCTTCATTGTAGTTTGTTTGGGTTTTTTATTTCATCTCTATCTGCTCATTAAGTTTGGACTGTATTGCTTTCTTTTAAAGACTATTTTTGAATAAGTTTTATCTCCAACTGAGAATTATTGAACAGTGGGTCCAAGTTGAAGGCATTAAAGGACATTTATTTATGTGTTGGATTTTGTTATGTTTGTATTACACTCTGGGTCATCACACAGGATTAGAAGAAATGTGTTGAGAAAAAAAGATGCATATTAACTGCCAAAGATTTGAGAAGAATCAAACGTGAAGCTACCAGGAATCCATTATCTTCAGCTGCTTCATATTCCAGAACTGCAACCTACCTGAAGTACCCAGAAGTACAAGATGTTCAGTGCTTAGAGCAGGGGTGGGCAAACTACGGCCCACGGGCCACATCCGGCCCGTTGGTCTGTCCAATCCGGCCCGCCCCTGAAAAAAAAATCACTGGGCGTGGCGTATTGCCCTGTGCCGCGTGGCCCCCAAAGCTGCAAAACAGTGCGGAGCGCTCTCGGGGTAGGAAAGAAAAGAACTTTGCAAAGGCCTCGGCTGGGAGTTTGAAATCACCTTCAAGTGCGACCTCTCCGAAGGTGAGTCCCCACCGATCCCCCTTTTTTTCCGGGGCTTCCAGGCTTAAACTTTGCAAAGGCAAAGTTTGCAGGCTGGAGCGTCTTCCCGCCGAGGAGCGGGCGGGCGGGCTACTTAAACTTTGCTCGGGCGGCACTTTAAAAGCCTGCTCCCAGCACCCGAGCAACTTCCCAGCAACTTTCGGCTTCCTTTTTCCTCGCGGGCGCCGCGCTGGCCCCGAGCCGCGCGGGGCGGAGGGGAACCCGGCGCCGCCGGTCGCCTCCTCCAAGCAGCCCGCCCACCCGCCGGGCGTGAACCCTTCCGCTCCTCGGCGGGAAGACGCCCCGCCTGCAAACTTTGCCTGTGCAAAGTTTAAGCCTGAAGCCCCAGAAACCCGAGCAACTTCCCAGCAACTTGCGGCTTCCGTTTTCCTCGCGGGCACTCACACCTGGCCCCAAGCCGCGCGGCGGAGGGAAGCCCGGCGGGCTGGTGGGCTGCTTGGAGGAGGCTCCGGCTTCCCTCCGCCAGGCGCGAGCACCTGCGAGTTAAAAGGAAGCCAAAAGTTGCTGGGAAGTTGCTCGGGTTTCCGGGCTTCCAGGCTTAAACTTTGCAAAGAAAAAGTTTGCAGGCTGGAGCGTCTTCCCGCCAAGGAGCGGGAAGGGTTCCGCCCGGCGGGCGGGCGGGCTGCTTAAACTTTGCTCGGGCGGCACTTTAAAAGCCTGCTCCCAGCACCCGAGCAACTTCCCAGCAACTTTCGGCTTCCTTTTAACTCGCGGGCGCTCGCGCCTGGCCCCGAGCCGCGTGGCGGAGGGAAGCCCAGCAGGCAGGCGGGCTGCTTGGAGGAGGCGACCCGGCGGTGCTCCGGCAGCAGCAACAAGCAGTTCCGCCCGGGCTCCGCTCAGGTGTCCGGCTGGGGCTGTCAGGAGTTGCTACGCCGGCGCAACTCACAGGGCTCAGTCCCGCGTTGCCTTGGGAAGGAAAAGGCAAAACCAGGAGCCGCTGAGCCTGAGCCTCCGGTGCCGCTGCTCCCGTTGCAAAGCACCGCCGCGGCTCTTCCTTTTGCCTTTCCCTTCCCGAGGCAACGCAGGACTGGAGCCGCGCGAGCCGCGCCGGCGGTAGCAACTCCTGACTCAGGGGGCCTCCGAGGGGAGGGGAAGGAGGAGAAGGGGGAAGGGGGGCGATTCCCAAAAATCTTGTGCTGACCCGGCCCGTCTGTCAAATTTTAAAAGTCAATGCGCCCCGAGCCAAAGTTTGCCCACCCTGGCTTAGAGACATGGCCAATGTAAGGAAGGCTGAAACCCAACCATCACTAAACAAGACACATAGGTTGAAATGGCAAGACTGGGCCAAGAAATATCTGAAGACAGATTTTTCAAAGGCTTTATAGATTGATGTATGAGAGTGACTCTTGACAGACCAGATGGATGGGCCCATAGCTAGATCAGTAACAGGCAGAGCTCCACTTCAACTCAGACGCCAGAAAGGTGGAGGTGGGATACTGGAACTGGTTGGTATTATTAAAGATGAACTAGTGGGACCTTTTGGGGTTGAAGATGGAAGATTGATTCAAAATCAATTCCCAACCTACTGCCAGTTTTTAGAAGACACTTTCTACAAGTAGTGGTACAGGAAAATGTCTGCATCTTTCAAGACGACCATGATTTATGCAGGACAATGCTCCATCGCATGCATCAAAGTACTCCACTGTATGGCTAACCAGTAAAGGCCTTAATGATGAAAAAATAATGACATGGCCGCCTTCCTCACCTGACCTACACCCTACTGAGAACTTGTGGGCCCTTCTTAAATGGGAGATTTATGGTGAAAGAAAACAGTACACCTCTCTAAACAGTATCTGGGAGATTGTGGTTGCCCCAGGGGTGGGATTCAAATTTCTTAACAACCAGTTCTGTGGGTGTGGCCTAATTTGTGGGTGTGGCCTGGTGGTCATGTGACTGGGTGGGCGTCGTTTGTATGTAAATATTATAAATGTTTATGTAAATATTGATTTTTTTATTAAAAAAAGAACAACTTTTACCCAAAAGCAGGCAAAGCAGGCAGGCAGATTGAATTTTTCACAGAATCATAGATTCACTTAGAGATCTATCTATCTGCAATCGGCTATCTGAGTCTGTCACATAAAATTTGCTTGCAAGAAAACTCATAAAATTTGTTAGCAAGCAAACTCACAAAATTAACTCACAACACACCATGAATGTAAACATTGAATTTTTTTATTTAAAAAAAGGAGCAATCCCAAAGCAGGCAGGCAGATTGAGTTGCTCACAGAATCACAGATTAATTTAGAGATCTATCTATCTGCAATTGGCTACCTGAGTCTTCACTGAAAGTCTTCAGTCCTAAGGAAGGTTCGGCTCTGCTTTTAGATTAGCTAGAAAGCAGGAAATCCAAGGATTTCCTGCTTTCTAGCTAATCTAAATCTCCTAGCAGAGCAGAACAGCTAATGGTTGGGGGAGGAAAAATAGCAACTTACCAAACCAGGCAAGTTGGATGGCTTGGATACCAGATAAGGAGTGAGTGGGCAGGGAGGGGAGCCAGTGGAGCGATTTGCTGATTCTCCGAACTGGGGACAATCATGTGTGCAGTGTTTGCAAGAAATCATCAGCTGTGTTGCCTGGACAACTGACAAGTGCTGCGCTTGGTGTGCAGTGTTTGAAAATCCTCTTGTTTCCTGCTTTTTCAACTTCAGCTGTGCTGCGCAAAGCAGCTGAGGAGGGAAAAGCAGGGAATAAAGGACAGCCTAGAGCCCGGGCAGGCGGGGGGGCAAACACCAAACTGGTTCGGTGTCAGCTGCTCTTCACAGCTACAGGTTCTATAGAACCGGGGCGAACCAGTAGCATCCCACCCGATTGCCCCTGCATAAAAGTTGGTTGTCAATAGATCAAGAAACTGACAGACTCCATGAATGGAAGATTTATGACTATTACTGAAAAGAAGAGTGGCTATATTGGTCAATGATTTTTTTTGTGTGTGAAATGTCAGAAATGTTTATTTGTACATTTTGAGTGGTTTGTTTATTATTCTCACTTTAACAAATACAAATAAATGAGTGAGATGGGCAATTTTTAATTTAGTTGCATAATTCTGCACACCAATAGTCGCCTAATAATTGTGTGCACATAGATATTTTCCTTAGAAAGCCAAAACCTCACTTTTACTTTCTTAAATGTTCAAGTTTGACATTTGATTGACCAAGAGCACTGTAGTTGTTCAATAGTAAAACTAATCCTCCAAAATACAACTTGCCTAATAATTGTGCACAGACTATATATGTTACCTAGAATATATAGAGCAGCATCAGAGAATTACATTGCTGCTTATTTGCCTATTTCAGATAGTATACAATTATCCTGCTGTTTTCAGAATCATAGAAGCATCCCTACCACAGCAGCTTTGAGCAATTATTCAAATTTTGCAAAGGAAATTTTTGCTTTTAATCCTCAGATATTTACTAAATTACTACAGATATTGGTACTATGTGACATATTAACATCAAGGTCTTGAGGTATTTAATTCTGCCCCTTTGATTCACACATCAAGTATAATTTCATAATAAAAGTCAAAGTGAGGGGATTGCTTTTTCCATCAAAATGTCTTCTATTCACAGGACATCTCGACAAAGGTCCTCCAGATGCCAGACAATCAATTAGCACAAACGCCAAGCAAATGCTACAGTCCCAGAAAAAAATAGACAGACTTCCCAAGGAGTAGAAAGATACTTTCTACATTTGGCAGCTTTTAATATTTTATGCTGGTCATCAGAAAGAGATAATTTGAATACTCAGTATAGTAATACAATAAATAACCCCTCCTCTATTTTGTGTTCTACACATGCAGTGTTCAATGTAGAATTACAATGTAGATATACGAGCTAAAAACAAGTATCAAAGAAGCCAGTTGATATATAAATGCATTTTGAACTATAATCCCCCCAAATTAGCACGTTAGTTACAACTAAATTTTAATCAAAAAGTTATGCCATTCATTATAAAATTGGCTCTATTTCTGTCATTCGTTATAAAAATCTTTTTAAATGTTTTGCTTTTATGGTTTATATAGGGAAATCTTTTTTCTTTACAGTAGAATGTAGATTCTACAGGATCTCTTTCAAAGCTTAAGGAATTTAAAGTTACTCAAAAGGAACTCAGAAAGCAAGTAAAATGAAAACTGACATTATTCTTGGTCTTACAGTGCTCAAATCATCAACAAAAGGTTTACTTTTAAAATATCTCTCTCAGAAAGTAATGTATCTTACTGTGGCAATCAAACACACAAAAGAAATTGAGTCTACTCTTGAAAATCTCTCACCTGTCCAAGTAACAAAATCTGCTGATACCACACTTACTTCAAGAGGTCAGCAAAATGAAGATTTACTTAACTTATTTATAGTTATCAATAGCAATAAAAAGTTGCATCTAATATGCTGACACTGAATTTAAGCATTTTAACAGCAGCACACAATAGAAATAAAGATTTCATAAGAGAAAGTATTAGAAACCTTATGAGGTAACATTTTGACAATAAGATGAATAGTTGCAGCATAGTCTGGCTATAATTGCTACATCATAGGACTATATTTATGCCACCAAGTGAATTTGCAACAATTAACCTATGCCAAAATTTATGTGGTAGTCATTTTTTAAAAATAAGAATGCTCCATCATTATGAAATTTAAAGTTCAGGCTTATCAGGTACAAGATGGTGAAGGAATCACAATTACAATATATTCCAAAAGATGTTTCATAGATTCTTTATAAACATCATGATTTATACACTAACTTTGCAGGATGGGTGGGGCAAATTAATTCTAGCTATGTAATGAATCTGAATGTTATTTCTTCATCCAACTAACTTGGTGTCTTGAATTTTATCTGCCTTATTTCAGTAAGTTTTACACAGACTATTGCCACTACTGGATTCTCTTAAATTATTTACAGGGAGGAGGAGGGGGAGAAAATGAAAAAAATCCAGAACTGTACTGAACTTGTAAACTATTTAGAAAGTTGAATATCCAAAAGCAGCTTCCATCACTTATGTAGGCCCAAGTTTAGTATTAAATCGTGGTCCCTTCAAAGTCTTGGAAGATCTACCAATTCTCATGCAATTTAAATTATTTTACTTCAAATTACTTCTGGTCAGTGGTCGGATTTGAAATTTTTTACTACCGGTTCTGTGGGCATGGCTTGATGGGCATGGCAGGGGAAGGTTACTGCAAAATCCCATTCCCTCCCCACCCCAGTAACCTGCTTGTTTTCTCCATTCTCCTGTGCAGGGCAACAAAAGAAGACCCAGTAATCAGCTGGGACTCAAGAGGCAGAGAATAGATGGGGGCGGGGACAGTCAGAGGTGGTATTTGCCGGTTCTCCGAACTACTCAAAATTTCCACTACCAGTTCTCCAGAATTGGTCAGAACCTGCTGAATACCACCTCTGCTTCTGGTATGTAACTCTTAAACATTCTCTCTGGATTCAGGTCTGGTTATAGGATAGAAACAACATTGGTCATTGATTAATTGATTTGTTATGACTTGATAGAATGAATAAGACACCAAAACACCCTCCCCAAGTTGTTAGACCTCTCAGAAATGGTGCTTGCTTTCTCCAGTATTGTTGTACATGTCCTACAAATGTTAGGAGTGAGGCACAAACTTCTGCAGTAGTTCCACTCTTACTTGAGGTAGCAATAATCCATCTGAAAGTTATGAAGGTGATATAATTGAGCCCATAATACTTCAGTGTGAGTTTCACGTATTCATTGATTTGGCGTAAATATGAAGACCCACAATTGTATATCAACATCCCAGGCCATGTTAATAATTGTGTAAAAGGCTTGAACTGTGTTAAAGTATGGATAATGTAAGGAACTGGTGATTACAAAGAAATTCTAGCAAGATGAAAATATTTTCATCTGTAAATGTTTATGGATTATGGACTACCTAGAAGTATTTGCATTATTGTAAGCTTATTTTCAAAATTCTGTTATTTTTTAATCAAAATATCTATGGATAATCTGAAAGATGCAATGTTTATAAAATGTAAATCTATCCCAAATAAGCAGCAGTAAATTACAGTATCAAAATAAATCAATTACCTAAAGTTATTAATACTAGCTAAGAATTTGAAATTGGCTGAAGCAGCCAAGACACCCATGTCGGGCTGTCAAAGCATACTTGTGACAGCCTGCTTGTGAACTATGCCCACATTTAGTTTCAAGCTGAGAAAAGTTCTTAAAGTAATTACTATACAACATTTGGTTTATGGTGACTACTCTGCTTCTGTTAATGTTTTCTTTAAAAATGCAGGTTTTCCCACCTACAATTATAGATTTTCTTCAAAGAATTAATAAAAATGTCAGTATCAAAATCTAACCTCTCAGTGTCAATCCAGTCTCTGCCCCAACAAAACCTAATGACCACTAACAGCACACATTCTATAAGAATACCTTTTCTACTTTATGTCAAGCTAAATACTTGCCAACACACAAATACAGAATAACTGACCAATAAGGTCCCTAGGTGATATTTTAATTTCACACACTTATGACTGATAAAATATAACGTCAATATTATTTTTGCAAATCCAGTAAATTAATTTAATTTAATTTAATTTAAATTAAAACCAACAAGAATTTGATTAACTAAATTGAGATTATAATCATCAAGTTGAAATTGCATTTTAGCTAATGAAATTCTTGGTGCTCTAGTTTTTCCCAAATAAATTTCCTAAATATCATTTCAACTGAGAGTCTTTATATGAAACTAATGTTGGAATGCCTCTCTAAACACAAGGCACAATATTTACTTTGTCTTATTTAATGGAATTTTAATCAATCTATTAACATTGAAATCAATTCTTTGTAAAAGTTTCAACATGCTTATTTCCAATAATTAAAAATATTTAATATAATTAGTAGAAATAGAGCATTGGTCTTACCTGAAGCACATCTTCTAGTTGTACGGGAGGAGAATCTAAAGTGTGGGCTGTCTCCTGCTTCCTTGCTTAAAGACGGAATCAATCAAAGTTTAGTCCAGCCCCCTTTCCACTACGCATGCCCAGTTTTTGATGAAGGCTGATGATTGACTTAGAGAGTTCTTGGTGCTCTTTCTTGGCCGTTCCATGCTTGGGACTAACTATCTAAGGGTGGGATTTGGATTCTCCTCCCGTACAACTAGAAGATGCATTTCAGGTAAGACCAACGCTCTTTCTCAGTTGTACGGGTCGGAGAATCCAAAGCGTGGGACGTACCCAAGCTAATTGTCCTGAGGGTGGGCCAACTCCTTACCCCGAGCCCCCATCTCTGTGTGAACTCTTTGTAGCACCCTTCTTCCAAAGGATGCTTCCGCTGATGCAAATTTATCCAGTTTATAATTTCTGATGAATGGAGATGACGATGACCACATTGCTGCGCTACAGATCTCTTCAATCGAGGCCTGTTTGTCCATGCCGCTGATGTGGCTGCACTCCTGGTTGAATGTGCCATTATATTACCCGGCAATTGCAATGATTGGCTTTCATAAGCTTTTGTGATACATGTCTTGATCCATCTGCCTATGGTTGATGGTGAAACCCTTTGTCCCAATGAATTCGGTCTAAATGAAACGAATAATGCTTCCGTTTTTCTAATAGGCCTTGTTCTCTTAATATAAATGCATATAGCTCTCCTAACATCCAAGGAGTGCCACTTCCTTTCTAGGCTATGCTTCCGCTCTGGGCAGAAGTCTGGTAGTACTAACTCTTGTGCTCTATGGAACGTAGAATTGATCTTTGGGATAAAGGTCAGGTCTAATCTTAATACTACCCTATTCGGGTGAACTAAACAGAGATCCTCCCTCACAGATAATGCTGCTAACTTCTTCTGGCTGACGTAATGGCTATTAGGAAGGCCACCTTATGGGTGAGTGAAGGTAGTCCTACTGACCTCAGCGGTTCAAAGGGCTCAGTCATGAGCGCCCTTAGCACCCTTATCAAGTCCCAAGTAGGGTACCTGTGTATCACTGGTGGCTTTAGATTGGTTGCTTCTGTGATGAACGTGCGGATTAGGGGGTGTCGTGAGAGGGACTCTGAGGTCCCGCAACCCAACACTGAAGCTATCGCTGCTACCTTCCTCCTTAAGGTGTTAGGGGTTAAACCCTTCTCCAGGCCTTCCTGGAAAAAATCGAGCACTTGAGTAACTAACACTGTGGTTGGATCTATTTGTTTCTTGGAACACCAGGTTCCAAATGCTCTCCAAATAACATCATAAATTCTGTTGGTTGATGGTCTCCTGGATGCCTGGAGAGTCTGTATTACCTTGTCTGAGCACTCTAAATGTTTTACCGTGGTCCTCTTAAGTGCCATATGGTTAGTTGCAGCCATTGTGGCTCTGGGTGTCATATGGCTCCCTGACTCAGTTCTACCTTGTCTGGGTTAATTCTCCATGGTCTGGATACCGACAGATCTACCAGATCCGTGTACCAAGACCTCCTGGGAGTTGTGCATTTGCTGGCATCACAAACAGGTCCAGGACTGCTCTCCCGAATTTGTGCAACAGTTCCCTCAACAGGTCCTGGTGTAGGCGCCACTCTGAGTGGTCGACCATTGTTCTGCTGAGCCAATCTGCCTGAATGTTTTCCACTTCCAGTATGTGTTCCGCCCTGATCGATAGAAGGTGCGTCTCTGCCCAGCGGCACAATTGCTCTGCTTCTTGCATGAGTGCTAGGGAGAACCCCCCTGCCTGTTGATATGAGCCTTGGCAGTCACGTTGTCTGTCAGGATCAACATGTGCTGTCCCACTATCACTGACCTGAAGGCCCTTAGAGCCAGGTGAGATGTCCTGAGCTCCAACCAGTTGATGTTGTTCTTGAGGTCTGACTGAGACCACTGACCCTGTATAATCTGGCTCTGAGAGTGGGCTCCCCAGCCTACTAAACTTGCATCTGTTTTGATAGTCAGTCGGGTGGGTTCCTTGAACCCACATCCCCTCGTCACTGTGGGTGATCTCCACCACTGGAGTGACTGCTTCACTCTGGGGGGGACTCGTACCTTGGTTCCTGTATTGCCCTTGCCTGCTCTCTGGTAAGGTAATAGGAATCACTGCAAAGTCCTTGCATGCAGCCTGGCCCAAGGTACTATCGAGATGCACGATATCATCTTCCCGAATATTTGTGACAGCAAGTCCAGTGTCACTCCCAGGGCTGTGCTCACTTGGTTTATTGATGACCTTATGCTGTCCTGCCTTTACTGTGACAAGTAAACCTTGCAGGAGTTGGTGTCTATTACAGCTCCTAAGTGTTGTAAACGCCTTGTTGGTTCTAAGTGGCTCTTTTCGAAATTCACCAAAAAGACATGCTCTTGTAACATCTGTATTATGGTTTCTAGATTGCTCTTTGCTCTTAGAGTCGATGTTGACTGTATTAATATGTTGTCCAAATAGCATTGGACCCGTATGGGCTTTGTCCTGAATAAGGCTGCTACCGCTGCCAGAACTTGGTGAAAGTCCTCGGTGCTTAGAACCGGCTGAACGGTAGAGCTCTGTACTGGTAGTGTCTCCCTGCGTAACAAAACCGCAGGAATTTCCGATGCCTCCCGGTAAAAGGTATGTGTAGGTAAGCATCTGTGAGGTTTACTGATGTCAGGACATCCCCTTCCCGGATGCTCCCTAGTATAGCTTGCAGGGATTGCATCTTGAATTTCCTGTACACTATGTTCCTGTTTAGTAATTTGAGATCCAAAATTGGTCTCCACCCCCCGATGCCTTCCACACAACAAATAGGTTTGAATAGAACCCTTGTCCCTGTTCGTTCTCCGGTAACACTTGTACCACCTGTATGTCCAGCAGTTGTTCAACTGCTGTTTCCATAATTACCTTTTTGGTTCTGTCCCTTGGCGTCGGGCATCTTCTGAATGAGTTCAGGGTATGAAGATGAATGCTAGAACTAGGCCTTTTCTTAATGTGTCTAGGACCTACTTGTCTGTTGTTGTTGTCTCCTATTGGTCGGTGAATAGGCCCAGTCTCCCATGGGCGCGTTGTTCCAGCCGTCACTTAGTACGCCAGAAGGTCCTGCTGGTCAAACTCCTGAAAGGGTGCCTTCCCTGGGACCGTTGTCCACCCCTATCTCTGAATCCTGACCTGTCTGGCAGTAGGGAACTGTGTGTACTGTCTCTGTGGGTCCTGGGAGTGGTTGAAGCCACCCCCGAGATAGGAAAGGGCTGTTGCCATGTATAAGGTGAAGATCGCCTATCTGCCTGACCAAATTTCCTCGGTAAGACCTTCCTCTTATCTTTGGTTTCTATCAATAATGGCTCAATGGCCTCCCCGAAAAGTTTGTCCCCTTTAACTGGAGCGGATGCCAGTTTCCATTTATGTTTCAGACCCGCCTGCCAGTGGCAGTGTCAAACAAGTTGCCTTGCAGCCACTGAAGCTGCGATAGCCTTTGTTGCGTACTTGACCCCATTAAGTGTGGCGTCTGCTATGAACTCTGTTGCAGCAGTTATTTTGTTCAAATCCCGTTGCAATTGAAGATCACCAGGTGGCATCCTTTCCTACATCTGCTCAAGCCATATCAGGACTGCTCTACTGAAAAATGATGCCGTGGATGTTGCCTTTACCGACCATGCCACAGCCTGGTGTACTTTTTGTAGGGTCTGTTCCATTTTCTTATCCTCCCCTTTTAGACCATCCTCAGCTTCTTTAGCCAGCACTGTAGCCGACGTGGAGGCTGCCACAGGGCTGTCTATCGTGGGAACTGGAATTAGGTCTGCTAGTTCCGCATTATAAAATCTCCTCTCATTCCCCACTGGCATGGGGAAAATAACTGGTCTGTCCCACTGTCCTTCCATCACCTCCCTGAACAATTCAGGTGAAGGTATGGATTCACTTTCAACCTTGGTTCTAGCAAAAAATCTATCTTTGGGATCAGATGGTTCTTAGACCCTTCTGTCCCTGTGATTTTCCTCAGACCTGTTGCTATCTTAGGCTTCCCCAGCAGCATCTTAAACAGCTGGTGATGAAATAGACCTGTGAACATTGGGGTCTCTGCTTCATTTGCCTCTTCATCTGAAAAGGCTGACTCCTTATATTCTTCCTATCCTGATACAGAGGCCTCACTGTGAGTGTCTGATCTACTGGAACTGTCTCCCTGGAACCCTAGTTCCTCCCTTACTCCTCCTGCCCGAGTAGGATGATGAGCATCCTGCCTCCTCTCATTATGTATCAGGCTGGGTCTGTTACCCTGACTGTCTCTGAATTTTGCCATCATTTCTTTCATCATGGCCCTCATTTCCTCTTTAAAGGACTGTTTCCTGGCTCCCGTTGCTATGGGAAAAAAAGCTAACCTCTGTTGAAAACCTCCTTCTCTTGGGGGAGGGCTCTTCATTGCATGCCCAAGAGCATTGTCTTTCTGATTCACTCATTCCTTCGTCCACACAAAGAGCAGGCTGAAAAGACTGCTTTTCAGCGCCCTCTAGTGTTGTGCTCTTTTCCTGATACTTCGTTGTCATTGGCTTGCCTATTGGAGTGCTGGAATTTCCATTCTTCCCTGCCTCCTTTTCAGCCCTTGAGAAGCACTTCTCAATGGCCTTTTGTCTCCTTAATGCCCCCCCTCCCTCTCCCTCCCTCTCTCTCTCTCTCTCTCTCTCTCTCTTCTGCCTTGGACACCCTGCTGAGATGCCTTTCTGAAGGTCTCCCAGCCTCTCTGGGTTCCTTTGTTTTTTGCTCTCTGATTGGGCTGGGGGCAGGAAATTCCTATTCCTCTGGACCTGCCTCCGTTTCAGAAAATTCAGCAATAATATTTCCTTTGGCTCTTCCCGACAGCTTCGCCCGTTAATGAGTATGCTCAGACCAGCCTGAGTATGGACTCTAGCCTCCCTTTCTCCTGGGTAGGCTTGTGTGGCTGTTTTGGGAACTCGCTCAGCCTGAATTTGCTCCTATTAAAGAGAGTGCCGGAGACTTTGTGTGGCTCCTGGCTTTTTTAAAAAGCTATGGGAAGGCCGAGTGATTGTTAATTAGCCCTCTTTCTCTGCTAGCCAATCGAGAACCCGCCCGCTCTTACTGAGGCTGCTGCCACTTGTTCTTTTAAACACAAAGCATCTATGTGGGGCTTTCCCGTCTTGGAATGAGGTCCCAGCTCTTTTGTTTACTCATAGTTTGCTGACTTTCACTCTTTCTCTTTCTCTCTTTTTTCTTGAAGAATCCAAAGCGTTAATCCTATATTTTCTATCTTTCTTTCTGAGCACTCTCTCCTCGTGTCCTCTTTGCATGAAGACGGAGTCAAAACCTGGGCATGCACAGTGGAAAGGGGGCTGGACTAAACTTTGATTGATTCCGTCTTTAAGCAAGGAAGCAGGAGACAGCCATGCTTTGGATTCTCTGACCCGTACAACTGAGAACATTGATTCAAGCTGGGTTTTTATAGTAGAGCCTAAAGAATGTAAACAAGATTTATCTCAATTAATCTTACAACCAGTATAATTTCCAAAGTGTTATATTACCAATATAAAATTAGGAAACAATATAGAAGGTTTTAACATGCACTAAAATATCATAACCATAATACTGAACTATAAGTTTTTTGCAAATCAGTGATTTCTCTATGTTCAATAGGTTTCGTGCTTAGAATATTTTTATATTTTGTTTGTTTCTTAAATTTGGAGAGCACTTTTTGCCTTTTTGGATTTCTTGATTCTGTTTAGGTTTTTTTAATAATTTAATGTCTTTGAATTTTATTATTGTTTTCATTGTTTATCTTTGGAATGTTATAACAAAAGGGGAATAAGAAAAAGAAAGGGGGAAATGAATTTGAAATTCTAATAATTCAAATATTAGTGGTGATTGTACTCAGCAGAGCTCAAGATATCACAGAGATGCTATTTAAAAGTTTTAAATGTTAATGAATTTATTTTTAAAATATAGATGCTTTAAACTGCTTTTAGGTGTCTAGCATTTCCAAAATTATATTTGTGGATAATTTTAATCCTTTGGACTTGTAAATAAAGGACCGTCTCCCCCCACCCTCTCTCTCTCTCTCTCTCTCTCACACACACACACACACACTTAAGCGTCCAGCTCTTTTTTCTGATTTCAGCTTCTACAAATGGAAACTCCTTTTCCTGCCATTATCGTTTCATCCTCAAATGAAATATAGCAAACAACAAGCAGCAGTCAACTGTGATACCTTTCATTCTGCCTCTATTTTATATTCAATTTCCAATTTTGAAAAATTATACCTTAAATATCTTAAATATATTTTTTAGGATTTTGAAGAGCTGACATAAAAAAAAATCAGAGAAACACAGCTTTATTAGTTTTTTATGATCAAGCCAAAATAAAAAGAACATAATCTAAATCTAGATAGTACTGAATTTTCTGGAGAAGAATATCACTAATCATTTTAAAAGATTGATTATATATTACACCAAACTGTAGTATTCTTTGTGGAATCAAAGTATTCTGAAAAAGCAAATGATATATTCACAGATTTCCAGTTTGGGTTCATTATTATCAAATTATCAAGTGCTGGCCTTTTACATAAACAAAATATACACTGAAGTTTAATAAATGAGTACAATCTAATTTCTATTCTGGCATTCAAAAGTTTACATCTACCATCCAGATGTAGACACACATTTTTTTTCACAATATAGATCTAACAAATCTGTTTATGAGAACTAATAAAACAAATAATGCAATTTTGAACAGAAAAATAACCAGAAACAAATGTACAAAGCAAATGTAACAAATATAAAATCCAGTTCAGCAGTCAACGAAATGAACTCTGAAACATTCTTGCTCCTCCGCAATAAAGTAAAAGAGAGCAAGTTAATTTTCAGCTTATAAACTTTATTGATCCGTTGCAAATTTTTGAGCATTTGATTAAAATTATGACAATTCCTTACTTAACATAATTAAGTATGATGTGCAAAACCAGGCACTGTAGTTTGTAAACTATAGTTTATAGGTTGACATATTGTCTTGACCTGTTACTTATAAATGAATTCAACAAATGGTTAAACAAGATTTGATTTAATGCAAAGACTAAATCTGGACATTTACTGTTTAGGTTATGCAATATTACAAAATGTGCTTTAAACACATGGGGTTGTGAACAAAAAACCTACCTAAACGTCTTAAAGCAACTGTATATTTTCCTAGAAGTGCATGCACTTGTCTTAAGGTGTTGCACTATATTCAAATTCCTTTCAAGCCTTTGGAGATTGAATTTGAAGACTGCAGAGCCCATAATTTAAGATTGTCGCAACTAAAGTTCATAAAAGCAGTCCACTAAAGTTGAGGAAACTGTTATCCAAAAACCTTAATACTTTTATAGTTGAATTTATATATTGAGGAATCACTGTCATAGAGCAAGTTAATTAATTATTGTATTACTATGGTATCCTCCAATCCGAAACGAAAACGTGCATGATTTTCACTTAATACTTCCTTTAAACTCTTAATACTTTCTTTAAACTCTTCCCCATCATATGAACAAACGAATATTTTATCTTCTCAAAATTCCCCGTTTTCATCTTTTCTACATTAGGGTCCTCCCGATGTATACAGTAATAGCAGTTTCCTCTTATCGTCTGCTCACTCAGCGATCCCGCTGGATTTCAGCAAAGTCAGAAATGTACAAAAGCCCCCATCTCCAAAGTTTCCGTTTTATAATTATTTTTCGAAACTCTGAAGGATTCTCCAGTTTATAATAACTAGTTTGCTGCACGTATAAGTTTTACCTTTTCCGCAGTTTCCGCCATAACGATACGTGAGACAATCACGTGAGAATGCCGGAAGTAGACGTCATTTGGCATGCTGGGTAATGTAATTCCTTTTCTCTGCTTTTACGTCTCCGCTTTCCCAAGGGTTAGAATTTCTAGAGATATATTTTTCGAATTTTCTTTTGTGTATTTAGGGCTGTGAAAATAATAAGTAAAATATAAGTCAGAACGTAAGTAGAATGACATCACACATGTATTTGAAAAAACAAAGTGGTTAAATACTATGTTTTTGTGTCGAAAGAAACGAAACAAAACAGTGGATTCATCAGAAACAGCGAAGTGATCAATTAAAAAAACCAATCACTTTTCTTGCTCCTTGCCTTCTAAACACATAGAATTGCGTTTTCCACCCTGAAACTTTACGGAACCGAAACTCCCCAAATGTCTAAATCAACAGGTTAATCTGGGAATTGAAATCCCAATATATATGGACAGCAGAAGAAGGAAGGAAAATGTGATTTATATTTCACAGGAGGGCAATTGCCCCCCCCCCTTAAAATTTTTACTTTTTATACTATTAATAAGGACCAAACTGCTATATACATTCAGATAATTAACCAAATACATATTCAATCATCAATGAATCCATTTGATCTGGTGGTATTTGCATTATATACTAAACCAAAAAATGTTTGGCTAGTTTCTGGGATGAACCCAGCTTGAATCTTGTTTTTTTCACTGCTATTATTTACTATTTGAATGGCACCATTCTGTATATTTTGATCTGCCAAGAGGACTGTGCTGAATTTTTAAAATACTTTTACAATATGAGGAAAGTAAGACGATTCAATACAAGCTTTGATCTCTTGTTTTGCTAATGTTTCTCTGGCAATCACAACAGAAAGGATTAGTGCTGTTTGCTCTTTGATTCCGTAATACAGATTGTAATCCATTCATTCCAATCCTGTTGATAGAAAGAAAAGTTGTTCTATATGTGTAATAACAAATTTAACTGGTCAGTAGGAAATATTTTGTACTAATAACCTACTCTAGTCCATCGATCTCAACGGATATTTTCAGCTTCCACTAATTTATATTCAGTAAAAGGGAGACTTTTCCTTTTCTTGGGAACAACTTTCTTTGTGGATCTTCTCTTACTGCTTAGAATTTCTTTTTAAAGTACAGCCAGAATCAGCCTTCTGCAATTTAAATCCCGTATTCTGGGATTCTGTAGTCTTGGCTAAGTGAAAACTAGTTTTGCCCTTTCCTGATGTGATATCCTTTCTGATATTTGAAGAATATTGTTGTACCGCTCACTGTTTTTTGACTGTGCCTTCAAATTGATGTCAGCTGATAGTGATCAGACAACTTTGTCTTTTACAACCTCATATATTTTTTATTTTTCCATGAGATACAGGATGTATTCTAATATAACCTGAAAAAGAATTGTATCATGCTATTTTTACAGTTCCTATTATGTCTTTCCAACATATGCACTGTGAACACACTATGTAAATTTGTCCCTACAGTATCAGTAAGCACATATATTATATATCATAGAAAATATTAGCACAAATAATATCTGTAACTTTGTAAAATAAAAATTGTTTTACTTACTTATCTGTATGTTTCTCTAATCCCCACCAAAAAAAGGTGCCAGGCTTTGAACTACATGTCAGCAATGAACAATCCTGCACCTCACATTTGCTGAGACTCTATGTATAAATGAGACACAGTATCCTCCCCTCAGTGTGAATGTGAGGTCCCATGTCAAACTGTAGTTTACATCATGACTGGCTATAAGCTGAAAGGCATATACTGGTCCAATATCCAATTTTTTAAATTTAAACAATGCTGTACTTCAGTGATTAGATGGCCTAGACATTGATATTTGAACACAGATCTTCTTGACATTTGTATTTTATTGAGTTCTATTAATCTAGTTGAAATGTTTCTTACATTGAGTCAAAGAAGTAAATATTTTCCCTAATTTGGCTGTACTAACAATTGTTCATGTTGTTTTTTGATATGTACTTCTTGTAGACAAATTATATCAAATTTTAATTTCTCTAATTTATGAAAGGTTTTCCTTCTTTTAACAGCTGAATTGAGTCCATTTATATTCATTGTAATCAATTTTTTTTCTTCCATGATTATGCTTTATATTTAGGTCTAACAGCTCTCGTGGATCTCACTTCACGCTGTTCTTTACTATCCACCTGTCCACCTACTGCACCTTCCTCTTTTTCAGTCTCCAATTGTTCCTCTTGAAACTCAATTAATGAGACCTCTTTCTCTGCCTCTTCTTCTCTCCTTCCAAAAAATTCTGCGTGGAAAAGTTCTGCTTTCTCAATTGAATCAATTCTATGTCTCTGTTCTTGCCACGTAAACATTAATCCTTCTGGAATGAGCCATCTATAATTCACTTCCTTTTTCAATAGTATTTTGGTCAGGAATCGATATTCTCTTCTCATCTCTCTCACTCTTCTGGGTATTTGTTTTAAAATCACAATCTCTTTGCCTTTGTATTTCAATGTCTTCTCTCTTACAGCTTGTAATATTTGTGTTTTGATGGATTTTTTAGTAAATCTGATATGGACTTCCCTTGGTAATTTATTTCTCATCGCATATCTTGTAAAAACTCGATATACCTCATCTACTCCATCCATCATCTTTTCCTCTGTAGTTTCCAAAGCATCCGCCAAAATTTCTATCATTATCGCAGCCAAATTTTGTCCTTTTCATTCTTCTATATTTTGAAATCTGAGATAGAATTCTGACCTCTCCATCTCCCACCTCAACATCCTACTTTTATCTTGTTCAACCACGGTTAATCTGCTATCAATATTTCCAATCTTCTCCTCTCTTTGTTTACCTTCTTCCTCAATTTTTTGGAATCTCTCATCATACTTCACCATCATTTGTTGAATATTTTCCACTTTTTCATCAGTCTTCTCTGTTCTTTGTTCAATAGTGTCTGTTTTTATCTTGAGATCTTGGATTCCTTGCATAATCATCTGTAAAGTCACTTTTTCTTGTTCTTTATCTTGCTTCAACATTGTCTGAATTAAACGTTGTCCTCCAGCTGGTGGGGAGGCAGAGGTAGAAGTAGAAACGCCAGAAGATATGGGATTCCTGCTCATTTTGATGCTTCAAAACCTTCAAATTCTTTTTAGCTTTTAATCCAACTGGTAGAATAGCCAATTATAATCCAAAATGGAAAAATCCAATAATAAAAAGCCCGATGACAAAAAGGAAAAAGGAGAAAAAGAAGAAGAAAAATCTTCAGGTTCTTCTAGACCCTAATCCAATTATGAAGTAGTCCACAATAAAAAATGAAAAATAGAAAGAAGAAAAAAGCCCAAAAATAATAATAATAATTAGGAAGAAAAAAAAGAAAGAAAAGGAAAAAAAGAAAAAAATTCCTTCAGGTTCTTCACACCTTAATCCAATTGGGAAATCTCAATAATAAAAAAGAAAAGGCAGAGTGGTCCAAAAATATAAATGGAAAAAGCAAAAAAAAAAATCCCAGTAAAAAGAAGGAGAAGAAAAGAAAAATAAAGAAAAAATTCTGAGGCTTCCCCTTTAAAATAAAAAGCAAAAATAAAAATATTACTAGAATTAAAATTTATAGAGAGGCTGGTGAGTAGGGGTACACAACTGAAAAAAGATAAGAAAACACACTGCACTTTATTTATTTGTCCAAGGCTCTTATGACTCTCTTCTCCACAAGCTTCAAGGCCAAGCCTCAAATGTTGAAATGTTGATAAGGGTCCAGGAAAGCACCTGTAATAATATTCTGCTGTGCTCTCCCTCTATCTTATCAAATTGAAATGTCCTTGAGAAGTAGTCTTTTCAAAGTTCTTCTCCAATTCAAATAAAATATTTTCAAGCCTCTAGTTGGCAGTGTTACAAATTAACATTATATATATATATATACATATACATATATATATATATGTATATACATATATATACATATATACATATATATACATATATATACATATATACATATATACATATATACATATATACATATATACATATATACATATATACATATATACATATATACATATATATACATATATATATATATATATACATATATACATATATACATATATATATACATATATATATATATATATATATATATATATATATATATATATATATATATATATATATATATATATATATATATATATATATATATATATATATATATATATATATATATATATAGAAAAAGAAAAAAAAATAGCCAAAGGGAGCCTCTATCCTAAAAAAAAATCAAAAAGGAGCATAAGAATATATATAAGAGAAAATTCAGTCCGGTTAACTACAAAGTTGCGCTGAAGTCCCCCCCAAAAAAGTAAGGAAAAGAAAAAAAAATCCAAGCCTCAATTTGACATCCCTTTAAAAAACGCCGCTCATACAGTTTTGTCAAAAAAAAAAATCTCACAGATTTCTTCTTATATTCAGAGTGTCCTTTCAAAACTCAGCACATTAACAAAAAAAAGAGAAGTTTCTCACCCAGCCGACACACTTTCACTTTCAGCTTCTTCCTTTCCGGAGCTGTCCCGACTTCAGCAGCAATGGAGGCTGCCTCTCCGCCGCCAGCAAAAGGACTTCTCCCGGATCAAACCAGGGACTTTGCGATGTCCCTGGGATCCAGGGAATGTGCCCTTCATGGTCACCGTCTCTACGGGACGGTTTAGGTCCGTTAGGACCGACCAGGGGTGAAAATATCAGCTGCGATCTCGGAGCCCCGAGATTGCAGCTGTATCGCTGAGACGAAGCTCCGCCTTCCCAATCTAGTTGAAATGTTAATTTATATTTCTAGTCCATGTGTGATATGCCATATGCTAAATAAATAAATACATGCTAATTATCATCTTCACTTTGTTTATAGTATTCTACACAAAAAAAAATTATTCTGGAAGTACATTTTGACAATCTACATCAAACATTTCTCTATCCCAACACTTCTTTATTAGATGGAAAGCTAAATATTTCCCTTCACATATCTGGCAAAAGACAAAATCAACATTTTACTGAGAAAATATGAATATGTTTTGACCAAAATCATTCATTAACATGAATTCATTAACATGAATAGCAATGTCATCAATGATTTTCAAGGGCAAATAACATAAGGAAAAGCCCAAATTTGCAAGGATAAAGTCAGGAAAGCCAAGGCCCAGAATGAACTAAGACTTGCAACAAATGCAAATAATGATAACAACAACATTATAAAAACAACAGAAACAAGGGCAGAATATAAGGAAAAACAGTTGGATGACAGATTAAATGAATGGAAAACCAGAGCTTTGCATGGACAGCACTTGAAAAACATTGAAGGAAAATGTAATAACAATTTGACATGGGCATGGCTTAAGAGAGGAACCATCAAGAAAGAAACGGAAGATTTAATACTTGCTGCTTAAAAACAAGTATAAACTAATGCCGTGAAAGCAAAGATACAAAAATCCATTGACAATCCAAACTGCTGACTTTCCAAGGACAAAGTTCAAACTGTTTCACACTTAATATGTGAGTGCAGCAAAATCGCGCAAACTTTCTACAAAGCTAGACATGATCGAGTTGCTAAATTAATCTACTGGTCATTGTGTAAAAAATACACCCTACCTATATCTGAAAAGTCATGGGAACATAAAGTGGAAAAAGTTGTCAAAAATGAGATGGTGAAGATCTTGTGGGACTTTCAAATATAGATGGATCATCATTTGGAACACAACACACCAGATATTATGGTTGTTAAGGGCCGAAGCATACAATTTATTGATATCGTTGTACCAGGAGACACCAGAGTCTAAGAAAAAGAACTGGAAAAAAATCATGAAATATTGCAACCTGGCCATCGAAACTACATAGTTATGGATGAAACATGTAACAATGATATCCATTGTCATTGGGGCACTTGGTACCATGTCCAAGAATTTTACAAAACAGATCAAGAAATTGCAGCTTCCTATAACAACACCAGCAGAATTGCAAAAAAACTGCTACTTGGAATATCATATATTTTAAGAAGATACTTGATTGATACCTAGTTGAGTTTCATGTTTAATGAATAAAAGAGATAATGATGATGATGATGATGATGATGATACTAAATTATGATAAAAAGAAATGATTAATTCACTAATGAGAGATGGTAGCAAGAAGTGACAAGCAGCAGTTCTGCTTAATCCCTTCTGTCACCTGTCTTTATGCAAAAGGACAAAATAGACCAAACTACCAAAAGCAGCACCATGAGAGACAACCTAATTGCTTTGAACAAAGAAGAAGCAGATTTGTGAGTATCTAGAAATGAACAAAGTGATTACTATGTGGATATTGTGGATATAGTATACTTAGATGTCAGTAAGGTATTTAATAAAGTAGATCATAGCCTACTTCTTGGTAAAGACAGAAAAATGCAGGGTAGATAGTCCCCCCACCAGATGGATTTGCAATTGGCTGATCCACCTTCATTCAGTGTTGATCCTCAATTGAACAACATCTACCCTGTTTCTCCAACAATATGGCCTCCCCCAATAGGAAGTCCCAGCATGTTTTATAGGCATGAAATGAAATTAAGCCCCTCCCCCCCAAATTAAGGCCTATATTAAAACATGCGAAATGGGGGGGGAATGGGGGGGGGCTTGCCATTAGGAAGTACTTTTGTTGCATACCTGGATATGGTGCTGCCTGCATTGACCCCGATATGAAGTGTCCCACCAATGCTGAGGTCAACATCCAAGCCATCGCTGCCTGCCCGCCCGAAGATGCAAGGGGGGGAATTAAGTCACCCCTGAAAAGATGACCTAGCCATTTTTTCGGGGCTCAAAAAAAAATAAGACCCGGCCTTATTATATGAGAAACAGAGTATATAGAAGGAAGTAAGCAGTGTGGTACCTCAAATTTCTGACTTAGGCCCTTAGCCACATATGAAGTGCTCTTCAACATCTTCATATGTGATCTAGATGAAAAAAATTGAAGCGATGCTCATCCAATTTACAGAAGATATTAAGCTGGGGGGAATTGCTAATACACATAGCCCTTGACTGACAACCATTCACTTAGTGACCATTCAAAGTAACAATGACACTAAAATAAGTGATTTATGACCAGGAGTGGGATCCTACCTGTTCAGACGGGTTCTATAGAACCGGTTGTTATGATTCTGTGCAGTTTGGAGAACTGGCAAATCGCACCACTGGCTGGCCCCGCCACTCCCCACCCACTACTCCCTGCCCAGTCACTCCTTATCTTGCATGCACACCATCCAACTTGCCTGTGTTATGCCTTTGCCTAATTTTTGGTAAGTTGCTATTTTTCCTCCCTCCCCCCCCCGGCCCGGGTGCTCAGCTTTTCTAACTATCAGCTGTGCCACATGATTTAGATTACCTAGAAAGCAGGAAATCATCGGATTTCTTGCTTCTAGCTAATCTAAATCGCTGTTGTACTGCTTTGCCTTCACCCAGGAGTCTTCCCTAAGGGCCAACCAGGGGTGGAATTCAGGGGGTGGGGGGGAGAAGTGGCCTGAGAGCAGAGCTGAACCTTCCTTAGGACTGAAGCTTCTATTTTTCAGTGCAGACTCAGGCAGCAGATTGCAGAAAGGTAGATCTGTGAGTGACTCTGATTCTGTGAGCAACTCAATCTGCCTGCCTGCTTTGCCTCATTTTGGGTAAAAGTTGCTCTTTTTTATAAAAAATTCAATATTTACATAAATATTTACAATATTTACATACAAGCATGCCCACCCAGTCATGTGACCACCAAGCCACACCCAGTCAACAACCCACACCCACCCAGTCACATGATCACCAAGCCACACCCACAAATTAGGCCAGGCGCACAGAACTGGTTGTTAAGAAATTTGAATCCCACCCCTGCTTGTGACCATTTTCATGTGATCAATTCAGATACTTGGCAACTGGTACGTATTTATGACAGTTGTAATGCCCCAGGGTCATATTATCACATTTTGGGATCTTCTGAGAGGCAAGGTTGTTAACAATTTAACAACTGCAGTGATTCACTTAACAACTATGGCAAGAAAGATCATAACATGGGGGAAAACTCACTTAACAAATGTCTCGCTTAGCAACATTAACTTTGGGCTCAGTTGTGGTCATAAGTCAAGGACTACCTATACTTTGGAAGACTCAAGATTCAGAAGGATCTTGATAGGTTTAAGCATTGGGTCCAATCCAAAAAGATGCAGTTCATTGGTGATAAAAGTAAGGTTCTGCAATTAAGCAGGAATAGGCAATACCTGCCTCAACACTAGTATCTGTGAAAGGGATCTAGGTTTCCTAATGAACCACCATTTACATATGAGCCAGCAATGTGTTGCAGCTGCCCAAAAAGCCAATGCTGCATCAACAGAAGGATAGTATCAAGATCACAAGAAGTGATAGTATTTTTTTTGAATAAAGTTTTATTTGGGTTTTCACAAAACATAATACAAATAAAATATCTTTTTTTGAGAACAATATGATCCTGGGTTATCATTTCTCCATACAGACATAAACTCGGTTACGTATCCATCTTTATATTCTATTCCATATCTTATAAATATTTTAACATTTTCAATTATATATTATTTCCTAAGTTTCAATTTCTAATCATTATATTTATACTTTAGTCTGTCCTGTTTCAATTTCATATTTTCTTTTCTCATAAAACAAGTTTTTCCCTGTAGTTACTAACTGGAGTATAACACCTTTGTATCTTAATTTTTATCCATTCAAATCTTATTTAAAATTGGATTTATGCCTTTACAATTATAACACTCAATATCTAACATCTATTTTATAACACATAACTCTTGTCAATCAGATTCTGCTTGGTACATTCCCTTAAAAATACACACTAAGTTCTTAAAAAGAATATATATATATATATATATATATATATATATATATATATATATGTATGTATGTATGTATGTATGTATGTATGTATGTATGTATGTATGTATAACACAATAGTAAATAAAATACTTATTTTTTTCAATTAAGTTTTATAATTCATTAAGGAGAATTAAAATATTTCCGTCTTTTCCTGCTTTTATTCCCGTTCTCTCTTTATTTCATTTAATTATTAACAAACATTCCATTACTTAGTAGTATCAGTTGACATTCACTTTAATCATCTGTATTTAATATTTTCTGGCTCATTACTGTTTTTAATTAAACAATATAGTCAATAATATATTCAAATTCATCCTGTCAACTGATATTAATTCCATTAAAAGTCTTTTCATATTTCTTTTCCATTATATTTTTATAAATCATAGAAAGCAGTTAAAATATTCTCATCCTTTCCTATTTTCATTCTCTTATTCATTTATTAAGAAACATTCCATTACATAACAATGCCAATTATATCTGTCACTTTAATCATCTATATTTTACATTTTCTAACTCTTTACTATTTCTAATGTAATGCTATCTCGTGTACCTTTGTAGAATCCTCTCTTTCAGTTAAATTTTTAACCATTATCTCTATGTCTTTTAAGTAGGCTTAAACCTTTAATCCTTGTACATTTTCCCTGCTTCTTTATATCCTGTTTCTGTCCTTTATAACTTCTTATCCTTTCCATCTTCCCCCTTTTCTTCTCCCTCCCCTTTTTGTCCCCCTTTCTCTCTGATTCTCCCTTCTGTAGTCCTCTCTTCTGCTTCTTCCTAATGTTATAATTACTTTTCAAACTACTTTTCTTTTTGGTTGTTTTTTCAGGTCTTAAGTTTTTAACTCCTTTCCCCTCCTTTCCCTTTTTTACCCCACTTAAAGTTATTTTATCATTAAAGATGGCTTCTTCTTTGTCCCACCCTTCTTGTTCTACGGGTGTTTCTTGTTGTTTTTCTTTTTCTTTAGATAAAGTTTTTTATTTTTAAACAAACATACACATACAAAAAATCCAAAGCTGTTTCTTATTGCTTCTTTTTTCACTTTCTCTTTCCGGGGGCTCTGTTATCTTGTAACAAAGTTTCAGCTACAATGTATCTTTTAGGACTCTTGTTGAAATTCCACTGTTAATTCTCTTTACTTCCAGGTGGTCTCCTCCATTTTTCCAGATCCCATCCTTTTTTCCCCTCTGCTTTCCTTCTTTTGTAAGTTTTAAAATATCCAAAAGTCTTTATTATCCCTTTGACACTTAATTTTCAGCTTAAAATTGCCTATTAATGTCAAAGTGGATCAATATCAATTTCTTGTTTGGATCTCTTCTTCTTAACATTCAAAGTCAATTAAGACTATCAATGTGAGAGAAAACCCCCCCAAGTCTTTTCCCTTTCCCCTTCTCCTTCACCACTTAAAGTTCTTCTTTAGGAATAATATTAATGTTTATAGTTCAAATTTCAGGGTACCTTACATAGATGTTTTCTCAGTTCATCCTGGTCAGTCAAAACTTTCTCCTTTTAACTTTCTCCTGCACAATCTTGTCCGGTCGGGTTTTTCTTTGAGGTGGCCATTTCTGACCACCGCTGCAACTGCCTTTGGGAAAGGGTGTAATGGCCAGCTGAGGAGGAGAGATGCGGCTCTCCTCAACCCCGCTGGCGGTCTCCCTCTTCTTCACCTCCTCTACAGGGTGGCTTCAGCCCCAAATCCAAACGGCTCGGGGCACTCCAGCGGTAAGCACGGATCGAAACTGCACACAATCGCGGATTTCAGTCCGTCGCCGAAGAAGCCCAAACCGGAAGTTCATGATAGTATTTTATACTGCACTACTGAAGTCACACTTGGAGTATTGCAGTTCTGGTTGCCACAATAGCAAAAAGATGCTGAAACCCTAGAAAAAGTGTAAAGAGCAGATGGGATGATGCAATATTTTATGATGGCTAGAAATGCTTTACACGCCATAAAGCACCTGTTCCAAAACCATTGTGACTATGAATGTTGTTAAATGGCCAACTGTAAGTTGAAGATTATGTGTATGAAGAGAACTCCGAATTAAGGAAGGGAACAGAATATTAACTGAGCAATTTGCCAAATTTTCAGAAAAACTCTATAAGTTTTTAGTGAAGCTTATTCTTCCAGGTAAATTTCTATATGATTATGGTCTTATCACCTGTTCATAACTATAGATAGTCCTTATTTATCAATTGTAGTTGGTACTGAGAACACTGTTCCTAAGCAACATTATCATAAAGTAAAACGTGTTTATGTGACCAAGAGTTCGTAATTTCCTGCTGTGGTCACTAAGCAAATCATTGTGAGTTGTTAAATGAGATGTTATGTGACCATAACTTGCCACTCTAGATAGCTTTTCCATTGACTTTGTTTGTTGGAATCTGGCTGTGAAGGTCACAAATGGTGATCATATATGACCATGGGATTGTGTGACTGTTGTAAATGGATGTGGTTGATAGACATGAGTTATAAGAAGGGTGTTGCAATAACCTCAACTTCATGGACCTATCATTGAGTCTCATTATTCAGCATTGTTGTAACTTTGAATAATCACTAAGCACATGGTTGGTAAATAAGAACTAGCTGTATGGTTGCTGCTTGGCAGCAAATACTACTATAAGCTTTAATTTCAGATATGTTTAGTACTGCAATGCCAGAATTTTATTGGGATTGACACATTTCTTGCATATGCTGGCTCTGTAAATGGCTTAGAGAGGGCTGTAAAGCACTGTGAAGTGGTATATAAGTCTAAGTGCTACTGCTATTATAGCATGATTACTGTATTGGTGTTGCAAAAAAAATCTAGTTGGCAACTAGCTGGCAGCAAAGAGATAAAGTAGCCATTAATTATAAATCATTATTATATTGAAACAAATGCCAACTCTTTTCTTTCTCGATACTCCCCTATTTTCCAGAATGAGCAGGTTTTAAATCATAGCACTCCAGATGGACAAGTGCAAGTGATATTACACAAACTCATGAAAATAATTAAGAATCCCCCATTTTTAAGCATAAAGAAAAGTCATATATAAAGATATGACTAAATATAGATGAGGAATCTAGTTTTTTTTAAGAGAGAGAATTTATGTCAGGTATTTTATATCAAAAGAACACCTTAAATGTGAGAGCTACAAATTAAGGTCCATGCTTCAAAACTAAATAGAACAAATGGGAAAAAATTACTATAGAATATATTTGTTTTATTTTTAAAAATCCCTTCCAATTCCTTACAGTAACTTTAATAAAGATCTTATTTAAAACTATAAACAGTCCTCTTTCTGGCAAGCAAAAATGTTGTAGTCTGCTAACATCCTTATTTGCTCTTTGAGAAAACCACACTGTTTTTCCTTGCCAAAAGAAGACTCACAATATTTAATGGATATTAGATATTAATTTAACAAATATTATAACAATTAGATAACTTCATTTTCTTTCCTCCCCTTTTTTCTTCTTTCCTATTTTCTTTATTTCCTGCTTCCAATATTGCTTTTCCCCCATTAAACAAATATTGATTTTCCCTCTTTCCTTGAAAATGGAATAGAAATTAATATGGTCCTTTTTTTGTTACTTCTTTGTTTGTAAACCATCTGGGAATATCATTTATTAGTTAACTGTTTGTTTATCCAATAAGGAACTCCACATACAACATTTTATATCTATATAAAAGTTATTTGAAAGAAAAGCCTTTTCTCTTTAATTTTTTGAACAACAAACATGCATTCTGCCCCTTTCCAGGGTGGAAAATCCCCTTCATAAGCAGGACAATTGTGAGTAAGAAATTTTATGCACGTTTATTACTCTTCATTTTATTATGGCTCTCAGAGGTAATACTTTAGTTTAGACTTTCAGTGGTGAGCAACAAAATTTACCTTTAAGATATAGAGGCGCTACTTAAGCTATAAATAAATGCTCATTGAAGGCCTGGTGAAATGGAGTCACAGCTGCTCCTTCTGGATGATTTAGAACAAGCAGAATATAATCACTTTCTGAAATTAAAGCTTCATTGGGCAACATAGGAGCCATAAATATTTTTTCCTGGTTTCTAGGACAGGACTCTTTTGCTGTCAAGTTATAGTTTAAAATTTTAAATTTTAAAATATTATAAGTGTTATTACATTCTAGGAAGTTCAGAGTTCAAATCTCACTTTAAGATGTTTCTGTTTTCTTCAGAACAATAATTTGGAAATTATACCATTGCATATAATGCTAGCTGCCATGCTTCAAGTACATAATCCATAGCATTTGTGAATAACCAGGGCCGCCAAGAGAATTATTAAGTGTCAGAACAAGACTAATATGGGCCCAGGCGTGGGATTTTACAGGTTCTGACCGGTTCTATAGAACCCCTTGTTAACTTTCTAAACAGTTCGGAGAACTGGTATTTAGAAGAAATCTCCTTTTGTTTTTTTCCACCCTTATTACATTCTTGGCAGTATGTCTCCGAAGGAGGTTTTTTTTTTTCTTGATACTTTCTTAAAGGGGAAGGGTTGTTTTAAGCTTTTTACACTGCTGTTGGAAATAGTTCTTCTTGGCTAGCTAGAAAGACTGATATTCAAACATGAGTTTACATACCCTTTCTGAGTTTTGGTCTAAAATTGGTTTTTGGTGAAATTTAATTCTCTGCTTGGTGACGTTTAATCCTGTGTTTATTGATGGGATAATTTTCCCTATTCAGCTTTGTTTGGAAGGAAAAAGATTAATCTCTGTTCCTGAAAAGAAACTGTTTTGAGAAATCTGGCTAGTTCCTGTGTCTATTTGTTTAATTGGTTTAAGCTACTGTTGTGATTTAATTATTTATATTGTGTTTGAATTTTTTCCTGCCTTATGGTTTCTTTTTCTATCTGGGAAGGAGGTCTTCCTTCACTGCTTTAGTGGTATCTGGCACTGTCTTTTTGGTGTGTCATTCCAAGAGGCCGGATGCAAGCTTGGCACTGATTTTTACTGCCTTTCTGGTGGAGGGGCATGTGACCTTTCCTTAAATCTGGATGCTTTCCTTAGGATATCTTGTGAGATGAGTGAGACCAGCTGGTATCTTTAAGTGGTGGAAATGGATCTAAGGATTGCTTTTCCTGGATGTGCTCTTTCTGGAGAGCTTAAATGACCTCTCTGCTAAAGAGTTTCACTTTATGAACAAGAGTTGGCTCCTGATAGTTATCATTGCATTTTAACTATTTTAATTCCTCAAGGTGCTCTGGCACCCTGCCTGATTTGTAACTCCGGCTTGCGGGTATTTTTAATCTAATGATTGGTATTTAGGGAAGCAAAGAAGCTTTTTATATTTTTGTACAGGTAATCCTTGACTTACAACAGTTCATTTAGTTAGTTCGTTTAGTTATTCAAAGTTACAATGGCACTGAAAAAAGTGACTTATGACCATTTTTCACATACGACCATTGCAGCACCCCCACTGTCATGAAAGGCCAGGCAAGGAGAAGAGCCCCTTGACATGAGTGATGTTGAGTTGGCCACGCCAACCCAATCACATGACCACCAAGCCATACCCACCAAGTTGTTGCGAATTTAGCCCCATTTTACGATTTTTCTTGCTACAATTGTTAAGCTTGCAGTTGTTAAGTTAGTAATAAGTTAGTGATACACTTGTTACATAATAAGTGTTCAGCTTCGTCCTTGACTTTGCTGGTTAGATGATTGCAAAACAGTCACCTGATCCCAGATCACTGTAGTCATCATAAATATGAATCAGTTGCAAGCATCTTATTTTGATCATGTGATCAGTGGGAAAGCTGCCATGGTTGTAATTGTGAAAAATGGTTATAAGTCACTTGTTTCAGTGTCGTAAGTTCAAATGGTCACTAAATGATCTGTTGTAAGTTGAAGACTACCTATCACAAGGACCTGAGACACAAGTATTTATCAATGCCTCAGGTTCTTATGATGGTGTAGCATTAGTTAGCAGGCTTTTTAAAAGTCTTCCTTTTCCGGCATAAATTTCAGCACCTAAAAAAGTTTACAGCCAGAGAATGTTTCTGATTATGAAGAGAACATTAGTTTTTAATTTGATATTCCTGTATCCTATCTTTCTGTCTCAGTATATGGAATCTAGGGTTGCTTGTTCTAAATTAAAAAAATTACAAATATACAAGTAACAACATTAAATAAAATACACTAATAAAAGCAATGGACCAAACACACTCATTGGTCTTTGTCTTGAGCTGAGCCAATTAGACATCCTTTGGAAGCGTATAACTAGTGGGCTCTTGGAATAATATGACCTGGCCATTTCAGTGTCTTCATTATGTCTTCAAAGCCAATGATTGATCTGTCCAGCCCATGACCTGGAAACTTTATTTAAAATGGCATACAGTAGCATCTATGATCAACTTTAGCATGTGATAGACTGATTGTTGATAATGACTAAACAAGAGTTAGCGGTAATTGTTAATTGATAATCAGGGTATAAGACAGGGAGATTGCAATTGCAAGTCAAACAAGATAGGTCCCTCAAAAAAAAGTATCCCTTCCAAGTTTAGTGGCATTGCTACAGTTACTTATCTATTTAGGTATTGAAATATTTATCCTTTGCTTTTCAGTTCTTAAATTTCTAAGTCAGCCCTTTAATTCAAGAAATAAAATAATAATAATTCACTTTCAGTAAAACAAGCAGACTTAACTAGCAGAGAGCAGGAATTACTAAATAAAAATTATTCTCAGGCTCTTGATGACCTTTTCTATGAAGAAGCAAATATTCACCTCATTTATCACTTACCTAACATCCAATAAGGATAATCTTGGATTCTATTTTCAGTGACTGGGCAGGAATATGTGGAAGAAGGTGATTATTTAGATAAGGAAAGGCTATAAATCAAGAACTTAGTCCAGGGTAGAAAAACATAAATGATGGGACAGAATTGAATTTTGAAAGTTTTTAGTAAACTTTTTTGAACAACTCTGATTCTTCTTGTTTTAACAAAACTGATCTGTCACTTCTTTCAGGAATATGACTGAAAATAAAATAATTAATTGAATAAAATTATAATTAATTAATAAGATGAATATACTATAAATGGAAGAAATAAAACTGTTTTTCTTACATTAAAAAGTTTCTTTGACAGAAACAGACAAACCGTTTTATGTTTGTATTTCCGAAATCAGATTTTAAAAATCAAAAATGTTTCATGACAAGAAAAATGTAGTCAGAAGGAAATTTTACTAAATACTTCAGGATGAATTTCTAAGAAAATGACACATACATAAATAAGTGGGTAGGAAAAAAAAACTCTAAATAGCATTAAAGATTCCACTAGTTTTTTTTTTTACTTGTTCTTTAAGAAATTGAGCATTTGGGGCTTGTTTAGCTAAGCCTTTCCTTTTTTATTACTGGAGATTGTGGTGGGACTAAAACTGTGCAACTCAATATTCAGAAAACATCACAACAAATTAAACATACATCTTCAGAATCTACTTCATTTTCTTTCCCTCTACCTACTCTTTTTATTCCTTTTTTGATTATGATATTTCTCTGATCAATATTTTTAAACCTCTGGGTTTATTATTCCTTAAAGGGTTCCTTTTTGTCTTTTCTCTCCCAATACTCCTTTTCACCTGCTGTTAAATTGTCCTTTGTAATATTATGAAGACCGCAGGGCATACTAATGCTTACATTAAATCTTTTGCATGTCTCCTAAAGTAGAAATAATGTATGTCTTGCAGCTCACTTTACAATTATACTTATGGTCCTTGAACAGGCATTTTCATATAACTGGGAGAAAGGGGAATCTGAATCATTAAAACAAAAGGGAATCACTTTTGACATGCCATAGGAATTCCAATGAAGCACAAGCATTCATTTCATTAATTTAAAATAATTTAAAATTTAAAAAAAGCTTACCAAAGGGTCTAAGAATATGACAAGGTCTACTCAGTTATATGAATAATTTACATCCGGTCTTAGCATTTCATATACTACTTAAAGACCATGTATATGCATAGTTTTTTTGTCACTCTTTGTCAATAATGTACTATATTCTTTCCACACAAAATTGGGTGAAAATCGGATTGCATGCATGCACAAGCTATTAAGTCCCTGCACCTAATCAGTGAAGCACCTAGATACAATGTTTACATTATATCACAGACTGGATATAAACCAACACAGTCAAAATGATTTATATAGAATCATTCCTTTTATCTATGGTACTGTCCTCTTTTCTCCGAATATTCTATGTTAGAAGGAATGCACATGGAGTCAAAACAAAGGAAGTGGATACTCAATAATTAATCAGATCAGCTGAATCAACCTTGGTGATCATTGGACAAATTGATATTACAGCCAGATTACCTGCACAGAATTTAACGTACAGAAAAACTAAGTTTGCTACCCATGTATTTTTTTACATACTATTATTTCATATCAGTATCATGAATAGTTTATTTCCTCAGCTGACTTACTTGTAAAATAATGTCCCTTTAATATTTTTTGACTAAATTCTCAAAATTTCAGCCACTGGAAGGCAAATTTTCCACTAGCTTCAGCAATCACTCCTGACTTCATCTTCTATTTTCGTCAGTCTTTCTCTTCTACCTCCTCTCACAATGTGGAAACTACATCATGATAGAGTTGTTGATGTTTTATTATTTCTAGTGCTCTGAGCAGCCAAAAATGATGTATACTATTTGAAATTGCTGATGCTGTGGGTAAAAAGTCCTCCCACAAATATCTCTGCTCCCTGATTACCAAGCCGAAAGCAAGTCTTCCTAATAAATGGCAAATCACAATAACTTCTTTTACGTTGTG